>NC_133574.1:10798500-11401250 GCF_048773025.1 Camelus bactrianus
GCTCTCATACACAAAATTTTGTAAACATCCAATCACACAGCCCTTGGCACAGGACACTTGCGGAATAGTGGTCTGTTACTTACAAAGACAGGATGAGGCCAAAGAAAAAAGGGAAGCAGGAAAAGGCAATGTAGAAAATGGAAACCAGTACAGGGTCTGACCAGTGGTAATGGAGCAACAAAGGTGTAACACTGTTATACTTGGAAGCACACTCTCAAGCGGGCAGCAGGCATGGGATTGAAGGAGATGCACTGAGTGTTAGAAGAGTACACAGCAGATGCGTGGCTGCCAGAAATCAAAAAATCAGCACAAAATATCCCAACAATTGAATCTGAGACCAAGATTCGTGATGCCAAAGTTGAGCTAGCAGAGGCAGCGGAAAAAGAGGGATAGGGCTACGGATGATTGCTCTCACAGAACTCAGGGATTTAGAGTGCAGTGTGGGTTTTGGTGGGTACTTTCAAGAGAGCAAAGATAACTGTGAACTCAGTGAGACAGCAAAAGCACTGACTCGTGAGGTTGAGTTTATTGATATGTCCTATGGCCACATCCACTGCATCTGCAGGACCAGGGTCCAATTTGATATTTTGCCAATAGAGCACATGTGGGGCTCAATCAGAGGAATCATGCATCTGGTCTGAGGGTTCCAGGGGGCGTTGTGTATGAAATCAGTATTAAAAGATTTAGGATCCGCTACTTTCTTAAGCTGGATTGGGATTACATTTTGGTTTGAGGCAGAGGATGCGGAACAGCTCGGTGTTGCCTCAGTGAACCCATGACTCAAGCATGAGAGAACTAAGAAAAGTGGTCAAAGTCCACAGCATGAGAAGATGAAGCATTTCTTACAGCATTATCACCCAAATGCAGATGATACATTTTGGATGGCATTGACAGGGTAGTGAAATGAGGACAAATATGTCCGTCTGCGGGATCATCCCAGCAGGCCCTGAAGTATGACATCCATACATATGCTTCCACTGGTAATTCTGTAGACAGAGAATCTCTGGGAAGAACTGTTAACATTGGGACATTCCCATGGCAGTAGAAATTACAAGTGAACTCTCTTTCGGCAGTTTTATAGACTCTTCAAAATGACATACAGAAGAATGCAGAGCTGATAACATATAGAAGCTACATTTCCACTAGAGGAAGTGCCCTGTGCCCTTTCAGAATTGTGAGATTAGTGTAATAAAAACGAGGTTTAACTAACTGAAACAGTATGGTGTGTTCATCACATCAAAGGCAACACCAGGATTTAGAGATATACCAGACAACACACACAATTACGGGGCATGGCTTCAAGGTCTAGGGAAAATTATCCACACAAAAATACCATGTAATTGCATACACCAAAGAGTCTACAGTTTGCAATTTACCAAGCCCTATAAGTCTATTTTAGATACATGATAGTACTTGAACTGTAGAGTAAAAGAAGTATAGTAAAAGAAACAGGAAGTACCATTTCCAGTTCCAAAGAGATTGAAGGCCCAAAAAATAAGCTTTCAAACAACTAGACGGCAAAACGTTACTAGAGCAAGCTCTGAAAATGGATGTGAGGAAAACACTGGTGAACAACAGTGCCTCAGAATCACAAAAGGCAGAATACCAGAAAAGGGGAAGAGAAAGTCTAAAGTTGAACCCAATAAAATCAGAAAACTCAATGAATGAAATAAAAACTGGGATAAAGTCAATCCTATGCAGACTACATAATGCAGGGGGACTCGAGAATATTTGTGAGGACAGGGGAACAGAAATTCCTCGATCAGAATAAAACACAGAAAAGCAAGTGCAAACCAAAGCTAACATCACTGTTGAATCCTGAGTTAAGAAAAAGCAGGTAAGAATATGACTCATAGGGTTCCCAAATGGAATATCAAGAGATAAAATAATAAAATCTGAAAAGGATTTGTAGAAAAATCAGAATGGAACTTGCTAAAAGCCAAGAAAGTATCATCTATACGAATTCAGGAAGTACACAGCATCCAAAAGAGGTGGAATACCAATAGACCAACAAGCAGCTGTAGAATTCAAGTAAAAAAGTTCATGATCATCACAGTGATGTAAAATGCACCTCGAGGAAACAACTTAGTCACAACAGAACCTCCAGAGGGATTTCAGCTGATATTTCGGCAGCAATTTTGCAGCAAGGGGAGGAGTGCCAGGACATAGACCATCTCCTGAATGAGAAAAAGTTGCAATCTAGGGTAGCCTATGCCAAAAGACCGCCGTTTATTACAACGGCAGAGCTAGGGAAATTCACTGACCGGCAAACCTTAAAAGAATTCAGCATTTAGAGACTGATCCTAAAACAAAAATTGAGAATCCTAACCTGAGTAGAAAAGTAGCAAGATGAAATGGAAATAACAAAACCATTATTGCAAATGCAAGAAGAGCCTGAGTTGCAAGAAGTAAGAAGAAGAAGAAGGCAAGGAGGACATCAAAATCCTAAAGATCTGAGAGGGTAGCAGGAAATCACAGGTGATTTTAAGCACTATCTTAAGTGAATCAGCTTACATGACAGTCTGTCTGAAGCAAAATGAGAGATGCATGGAATAATGTGTTTGCAAAACATACAAACAATCAGACAAACAAACAAACACCAAAAGGCTACAGTTGGCTGACAAATACCAAACAACCATGAATATTCAAAAAAATATACTCAAAGTGATGTCAAGGATCATTCAGCACGCATCGACCCATTATCACGGCTAGCATGTACTCAACAAACTTGTATTCAGGAAACAGATGCGTGCATTAATATTCATAGATACTGATCCAGAAGTGCATATCGTGACCCAACACAAATGACGGTTTTGAATAAGTGTGGGTCATAGAAAGGGATATAGTCTTACAAGTCTTCAAAGTGGATGAATGAATGCCATATACTACGCTTCGTAGGGAAGTAATGGCATAAGCCTTTAACAAAGAGAAGTAGCTCTGCGAAATTGTACTAAGTGCAAAAGAGACAGACAGGAAAGTGAACGTTGGGATTGGTTTCATTTCTTGGAATTTCAGCCCCCATGAAACAAATGGATCCATGTTCTGAGAGTGTGGGTGTTTCAGCAGAAAGCAACACACGGATATGTAATCTGGGTGAATGGATATTACACAAACATGAGTTTCCTTGAGTGGGTCTCTGTGTACTGTGAAATGTTAGAATGTTTAAAGAGGTGTGAATCCATAAACTGAACATGGACACAATTCCCTCCGTTTGTACTGTGTATACAGATCTGAACAAAAGGAAAGAGGGAAGAGAAAAGGACCATGGGACCCTTCTGGATAGAATCACATTTCCCTTAGGAAACTCTCGTCTAATGAAGCATCACATCCAGCACGAATTTGATGAATCAACCTCTGGGGATGGCAGTTACCGGTTGGATTCCAGGTGGAATGTTGGTGTGTACCACGAGGCTTGTTGCGGCTGGTGGATCCAAGGTAACTGGGCAGAATTCTGTGGGTGGATCAGTTTGATGGTGGATCTGCTGCCCTATGTGGAGATTGGCTTAAGTCTTTGTTCGGGAAGCTGAGTAAGTTTGAAATACTGCTGCTGCCCAAAGGCCTGAGTTCACGGGTCAGGTTCCAGAATCTGAAAGGGCAGACAGTGGAAGATCTGCCTGTCATCAGCTTACCTGTGAGGCTCCGAGGTATTTTCAGACTTGCCCAGTCCTGTTGACGTTGACTTTATGGGACACACGAAGAGAAGATGGCAGAAAAACTGGCTGCATTGATTGAGGAGATGTGCGAACACATTGATGAAAGTTGTTCTGCTACAGTGGAGAATATCGGCATGGAGAGATCTCTAGAGAATACCAGAATCGAAAAACTTTCATGAGACCTACTGAACCTCGCTGATACTGGCAGAAACATACGGGGTTTCAACGTGCCCTTGAGAAATTTCCTCGATTCTGTGCTCCAAGAACGGGTCCAAGAATCCTGACGTCTAAAAGAGAAGAGATGGCAGAGATGATAAAAGCGCTAATGTTCTTGGAAGAAGTCGTGAGAATCCACACATCCCAAGGGTCATTTATGAATCATTCAGACCGAAATGCACCAAGCCCAGTTAAGCCTATTCCCAGATTGGTGCCTAGCTATCAATCACATGCTCTTCCCTCCACTCCACTCAGGCATCCATTTCAAAGGATCAGAACCTGAGCTGCAATGAATCCAGTAGGAGAAAGCAAGCCCCTACTAGAATCAGAGTTCCTATTCCTTCACACACGGTGAAAAACAGTGAAATCCTTAAATGTCAAATACTCTCGACTGAAATAGATAGGTATTGAATACTTAGCTCACACAAAGAAATGATGACCTTCCCCTAGATTCAGCAAATGCTGGTTTTATGTATTTATTGGGCTGAAAGGAGTGTGGGAAGTGTGGGGAATCTTTGACTGAACTTGAATATATATTAGGCCTCAGTTTCTCAAGACAGAACAGGAAAATATTAGAAGTCAGATAGTGAACTGAACCTTAAAAGTCGCCGAACATATTAAAGCACAGGTTTTGTGGAACTTCGTTCCCTTCTGTCAAGCCCCGGGTTCACTATATCTTGGAGGTACAGACTTGGTTGTGTTAAAGTGCTTTACCCAACATGATTCAATAATTAAGCCTTCTCAAAACTGATAGAAGAACACCTGGTTCTCAATAGCCTAGCGTAGCTGCAGCAGGTTTCTCATAGTTAAATGCCTCTAGGTGCTTTTGGAATCAAGCCTAAATGTATATATTCTGTTTAAATTTTCTTGTATATTCCTAGAGAATTATGTTACCCCATGAAATGCCAACATTGCCTAGTATGTGTCATTGGGAGTAAAGGGCACCATGTGCACAAGGGAAACACAGGTTGGGCGTTATTTCATTGTTCCAATATGTATTTCATTGTTCCTTTTGTTGTTGGAGGCTTTAAGAGAAAAGACTTGGCATGACCCCTTCAAGGTTTTGGACCTCTATTTTATATTGAGTTTGTCTGTTTTTTCTTTAGAGCTGACAAATGTTACAGAAATTGTCAAGTCTGACTTTTTGTTGATTTGGTAATTTTCAAAAACTAACTTCAATTTCATATAAATCCCACAACACCTAAATCGATACTATTAACATTCTTAAAGACTGCAACTGCCATATGAACCTAATTTCAAAGAAGTGGTCTTGGGAAAAACCTTCCGACCATGGCTGAAAACAAAACGGAGCTAAACTAATATCCAATTTCTGTGAATTATTTGTGGAAATTGTTGATTTATCTATGTCCAGTAGGCAGAGAATCAGTGCAAACTGCTCTCACTCGCTCCCATACTCAAAATTTTGTAAACATCCAATCAAACAGCCCTTGGCACAGGACACTTGCCGAAAAGTGGTCTGTTACATCCAAAGACAGGATGAGGCCTCAGAAAACCTGGAAGCAGTAAAAGGCAAAGTAGAGAATGGAAACCAGTGCAGGGTCTGACCTGTGGTAATGGAGCATCAAAGGTGGAACTCTGTTATCCTTGGAAGCACACTCTCAAGCGGGCAGCAGGCATGGGATTGATGGAGATGCGCTGAGTGTTAGAAGAGTGCACAGCAGATGCTTGGCTGACAGAACTCAAAGAAATCAGCACAAAATATCCCCACAATTTTTTCTGAGACCAAGATCTGAGCTGCCAAATCTGAGCTAGCAGAGGCAGCGGAAAAAGAGGGATAGGGCTACGGATGATGGCTCTCACAGAACTCAGGGATCTAGAGTGCGTTGTGGGTTTTGGTGGGTACTATCAAGAGAGCAAAGATAACTGTGAACTCAGTGAGACAGTAACCGCACTGGCTCGTGAGGTTGAGTTTATCGATATGTCCTATGGCTACATCCACTGCATCTGCAGGACCAGGGTCCAATTTGACATTTTGACAATAGAGCACATGTGGGGCTCAGAGGAATCATGCATCTGGTCTGAGGGTACCAGGGGGCCTTGGGTTTGAAATCAGTATTAAAAGATTTAGGATCCGCTACATTCTTAACCTGGATTGGGATTCCAGTCAGGTTTCAGGCAGAAGATGCAGAACAGCTCTGTGGTTGCCTTCGTGAACTCATGACTCAAGCATGAGAGAACTAGGAAAAGTGGTCAAAGTCCACAGCATGAGAAGATGAAGCATTTCTTACAGCATTATCACCCAAAAACTGATGCTACATTTTGGAGGGCACTGACAGGTTTCTGCACCAAGGACACTTAGGTAGGTTTGCGGGATCATCCCAGCAGGCCCTGAAGTATGACATCCATACATATGCTTCCACTGTTGTTTCTGTAGACAGAGAAGCTCTGGGAAGAACTGGTAACTTTGGGACTTTCCCATGGCAGAAGAAATTACAAGCGAACACTCTGTTGGCTGTTTTGGAGACACTTCAAAAGTGATACAGAAGAATGCAGAGCTGATAACCTATAGAAGCTTCATTTCCACTAGAGGAAGTGCCCTGTGCCCTTTCAGAATTGTGAGATTAGTGTAATAAAAACGAGGTTTTACTAACTGAAACAGTATGATGTGTTCATCACATCAAAGGCAAAACCAGGATTTAGAGATATACCAGATAACACACACAGGTACGGGGCATGGCATCAAGGTCTAGGGAAATTTGTCCTCACAGAACTAACTTGGAATGGCGTACACCAAAGAGTCTAAAGTTTGCACTTAACCAAGCCCTAAAATTCTATATTATGTACATGATAGTACCTGACCTGTAGATTAAAAGAAGTATAGTAAAAGAAACAGGAAGTACCATTTCCAATTCCAAAGAGATTGAAGGCCCAAAACATAAGCTTTCAAACAAATAGACGGCAAAACTATAACAGAGCTAGCTCTGAAAATGGAGATGAGGAAAACACTGATGAACCACCATGCCTCAGAATCACAAAAGGCAGAATACCAGAAAAGGGGAAGAGAAACTCTAAAGAAGAACCCATTAGTATCAGAAAACTCAATGGATGAGATAAAAACTTGACTAAAGTCAATCCTAAGCAGACTACTTAATGCATGGGACTCGTGAATGACTGAGAAGACAGGGGAATAGAAATCTCTCGATCAGAAGAAGACACAGAAAAGCAAGTGCATACCAACGCTAACATCACTGTTGAATCATGGGTTAAGAAAAAGCAGGTAAGAATAAGACTCATAGGATTTCCAAATGGAAAAGCAAGAGATAAAATAATAAATTCTGAAAAGGAATTTGTAGAAAAATCAGAATGAAACTTGCTGAAAGCCAGGAAAGTATCATCTATACGAATTCAGGATGTACACATCGTTCAAAAGAGGTGGAATACAAATAGACGAACAAGAAGCTGTAGAATTCAAATAAACAAAATTCATGATCATCCCAGTGAAGTAAAATGCACCTCGAGGAAATGAACTTAGTCAGAACAGAACCTCCAGAGGGGTTTCAGCTGATATCTCGGCAGAAATTTTGAAGCACGGGGAGGAGTGCCAGGACATAGACCATATTTTGAATGAGAAAAAGCTGCAATTTAGGGTAGCCTATGACAAATGACTGCCGTTTATAACAACGGCAGAGCTAGGGAAATTCACTGACCGGCAAACCTTAAAAGAATTCAGCACTTTGAGGCTGATCCTAAAACAAAAATTGAGAATCCTACCCTGAGTAGAAATGTAGCACGATGAAATGGAAATAACAAAACCATTATTGCAAATGCAAGAAGAGCCTGAGTTGCAAAGAAGTAAGAAGAAGAAGGCAAGCAGGACATCAAAATCCTAAAGATGGGAGAGGGTAGCAGGTAATCATAGGTGAATTTAAGCACTATCTTAAGTGAATCAGCTTACATGACTGTCTGTCTGAGGCAAAATGAGAGATGTATGGCCTAATGTGTTTGCAAAACATACAAAATATCAGACAAACAAACAAACACCAAAAGTTTACAGTTGACTTACTTATACCAAACAAACATGAATATTCAAAACAATATACTCAAAGTGATGTCAAGGATCATTCAGCACGCATCGACCCATTATCGCGGCTAGCATGTACTCAAAACACTTGTGTTCAGAAAACAGATGCGTGCATTACTATTCATAGATACTGATCCAGAAGTGCATATCTTGAGCCATCACAAATGACGGTTTTGAATAAGCGTGGGTCATAGAACGGGATATAGTCTTACAAGTTTTCTAACAAGATGAATGAATGCCATATACTATGCTTCGTAGGGAAGAAATGGCATAAGCCTATAACAAAGAAAATTAGCTCTGCGAAATAGTACTAAGTGCAAAAGAGACAGACAGGAAAGTGCACGTTGGGATTGGTTTCATTTCTAGGAATTTCAGCCCCCATGAAAAAAAATGGATCCATGTGCTGAGAGTGTGGGTGTTACAGCAGAAAGCAACAGACGGATATGTAATCTGGGTGAATGGATATTACACAAACATGAGTTTCCTTGAGTGGGTCTCTGTGTACTGTGAACTGTTAGAAAGTTTAAAGAGGTGTGAATACATAAACTGAACATGGACACACTTCCCTCCGTTTGTACTGTGTATAGATATGAAGAAAAGGAAAGAGGGAAGAGAAAAGGACCATGGGACACTTCTGGATAGAATCATATTTCCCTTAGGAAACTCTCGTCTAATGCAGCATCACCTCCAACACGAATTGATTCATCAACCATTGGGGATGGCAGTTACCGATTGGATTCCAGGTGGAATGTTGGTGTGTACCACGAGGCTTGTTGCGGCTGGTGGATCCAAGGTAACTGGGCAGAATTCTGTGGGTGGATCAGTTTGATGGTGGGTCTGCTGCCCTATGTGGAGATTGGCTTAAGTCTTTTGTTCGGGAAGCTGAGTAAGTTCGAGATACTGCTGCTGCCCAGAGACCTGAGTTCAAGGGTCAGTTTCCAGAATCTGAAAGGGCAGACAGTAGAAGATCTGCCTGTCATCAGCTTACTGGTGAAGCTCCGAGGTATTTTCAGAATTGCCCAGTAGTGTTGATGTCGACTTTATGGGAGACACGAAGCGAAGCTGCCAGAAATCCTGGCTGCATGGATTGA
The DNA here is from genome assembly GCF_048773025.1 of Camelus bactrianus. Classification (NCBI taxonomy): domain Eukaryota; kingdom Metazoa; phylum Chordata; class Mammalia; order Artiodactyla; family Camelidae; genus Camelus; species Camelus bactrianus. The sequence continues at coordinate 10,807,503 of NC_133574.1, forward strand.
GGAGATGTGCGAACACATTGATGAAACTTGTTCTGCTACAGTGGAGAATATCGGCATGGAGACATCTCTAGAGCATACCAGGCTCGAAAGACATTCATGAGACCTACTGAACCACGGTGATACTGGCAGAAACATACGGAGTTTCAACGTGCCCTTGAGAAAGTTACTCGATTCTCAGCTCCAAGAACTGGTCCACGATTCCTGACGTCTAAAAGAGAAGAGATGGCAGAGATGATAAAAGCGCTCATGGTCTTGGAAGAGGTCGTGAGAATCCACATATCCCAAGGGGCATTTACGAATCATTCAGACCGAAATGCACCAAGCCCCGGTAAGCCTATTCCCACGTTTGTGCCTAGCTATCAATCACATGGTCTTCCCTCCACTCCACTCACGCATCCATTTCAAAGGATCAGAAACTGAGCTGCAATGAATCCAGTAGGAGGAGAGCAAGCCCCTACTAGAATCAGAGTTCCTCCTCCTTCACACTCGGTGAACAACACTGAACTCCTTAAATGTCAAATACTCTCGAATGAAATAGGAATTCAATACTTAGCTCACACAAAGAAATGATGACCTTCCCCTAGATTCAGCAAATGCGGGGTTTATGTATTCTTTGGGCTGAAGGAGTGTGGGAAGTGTGGGGAATCTTTGACTGAACTTGAAAATGTATTAGGCCTCAGTTTCTCAAGACAGTACCGGAAAATATTCGAACTCAGATAGTGAACTGAACAGTAAAATTCGCCAAACTCAGTAAAGACACAGATTTTGTGGACCGTTGTTCACTTCAGTCAAGACCCGGGTTCACTATATCTTGGAGGTGCAGACTTGGTTGTGTTAAATTGCTTTACCCAACATGTTCGGATGATTAAGTCTTCTCAGCACTGATAGAAGAACACCTGGTTCTCAAGAGCCTAGCATAGCTGCAGCAGGTTTCTCATAGTTAAATGCCTCTAGGTGCTTTAGGAATCAAGCCTAAATGTATATATTCTGTTTAGATTTTCTTGTATATCCCTAGAGAATAATGTTACCCCTTGAAATGCCAACATTGCCTAGTATGTGTCATTGGGAGTAAAGGGCACCATGTGCATAAGGGAAACGAAGGTTGGGCGTTATTTCATGGTTCCAATAGTTATTTCATTGTTCCTTTTGTTTTTGGAGGCTTCAGAAAAAGACTTGGCATGACCCCTTCAAGCTTTTGGAATGCTATATTGCATTGAGTCAGTCTGTTTTTTACTTAGAGCTGACAAAATGTTACAGAAATTGACAAGTCAGGATTTTTGTTGATTTGGTAATTTTCAAAAACTAACTTCAATTTCATATAAATCCCACAACATGTAAATCGATACTATTAATCTTCTTAAAGACTACAACTGCCATATCAACCTAATGTCAAAGATGGGGTCTTCAGACAAACCCTCTGACCATGGCTGTAAACAAAACGGAGCTAAACTAATATCCAATTTCTGTGAATTATTTGTGGAAAGTGTTGATTTATCTATGCCCAGTAGGCAGAGAACCAGTGCAAACTGCTCTCACTCGCTCCCATACACAAAACTTTGTAAACATCCAATCAACCAGCCCTTGGCACAGGACACTTGCCGAAGAGTGGTCTGTTACATCCAAAGACAGGATGAGGCCTCAGAAAACATGGAAGCAGTAAAAGGCAAAGTAGAGAATGGAAACCAGTGCAGGGTCTGACCTGTGGTAATGGAGCATCAAAGGTGGAACACTGTTATCCTTGGAAGCACACTCTCAAGCGGGCAGCAGGCATGGGATTGAAGGAGATGCGCTGAGTGTTAGAAGAGTGCACAGCAGATGCTTGGCTGACAGAACTCAAAGAAATCAGCACAAAATATCCCCACAATTGCTTCTGAGACCAAGATCTGAGCTGCCAAATCTGAGCTAGCAGAGGCAGCGGAAAAAGAGGGATAGGGCTACGGATGATGGCTCTCACAGAACTCAGGGATCTAGAGTGCGTTGTGGGTTTTGGTGGGTACTATCAAGAGAGCAAAGATAACTGTGAACTCAGTGAGACAGCAACCGCACTGGCTCGTGAGGTTGAGTTTATCGATATGTCCTATGGCCACATCCACTGCATCTGCAGGACCAGGGTCCAATTTGACATTTTGCCAATAGAGCACATGTGGGGCTCAGAGGAATCATGCATCTGGTCTGAGGGTTCCAGGGGGCCTTGGGTTTGAAATCAGTATTAAAAGATTTAGGATCCGCTACATTCTTAACCTGGATTGGGATTCCAGTCAGGTTTCAGGCAGAAGATGCGGAACAGCTCTGTGGTTGCCTTCGTGAACTCATGACTCAAGCGTGAGAGAACTAGGAAGAGTGGTCAAAGTCCACAGCATGAGAAGATGAAGCATTTCTTACAGCATTATCACCCAAAAACTGATGCTGCATTTTGGAGGGCACTGACAGGTTTCTACACCAAGGACACATATGTAGGTTTGCGGGATCATCCCAGCAGGCCCTGAAGTATGACATCCAAACATAAGGTTCCACTGTTGTTTCTGTAGACAGAGAAGCTCTGGGAAGAACTGGTAACTTTGAGACTTTCCCATGGCAGTAGAAATTACAAGCGCACTCTCTGTTGGCTGTTTTGGAGACACTTCAAAAGTCGTACAGAAGAATGCAGAGCTGATAACCTATAGAAGCTTCATTTCCACTAGAGGAAGTGCCCTGTGCCCTTTCAGAATTGTGAGATTAGTGTAATAAAAACGAGGTTTTACTAACTGAAACAGTATGATGTGTTCATCACATCAAAGGCAACACCAGGACTTAGAGTTATACCAGACAACACACACAGGTACGGGGCATGGCATCAAGGCCTAGGGAAATTTGTCCTCACAGAACTAACTTGGAATTGCTTACACCAAAGAATCTAAAGTTTGCACTTAACCAAGCCCTAAAAGTCTATATTAGATACATGAGAGTACCTGACCTGTAGATTAAAAGAAGTATAGTAAAAGAAACAGGAAGTACCATTTCCAGTTCCAAAGAGATTGAAGGCCCAAAAAATAAGCTTTCAAAAAAATAGACGGCAAAACGATAACAGAGCTAGCTCTGAAAATGGAGATGAGGAAAACACTGATGAACCACCATGCCTCAGAATCACAAAAGGCAGAATAACAGAAAAGGGGAAGAGAAACTCTAAAGAAGAACCCAATAGTATCAGAAAACTCAATGGATGAGATAAAAACTTGACTAAAGTCAATCCTAAGCAGACTACTTAATGCATGGGACTCGTGAATGACTTAGAGGACTGGGGAACAGAAAACCCACGATCAGAAGAAGACACAGAAAAGCAAGTGCATACCAACGCTAACATCACTGTTGAATCATGGGTTAAGACAAAGCAGGTAAGAATAAGACTCATAGGATTCCCAAATGGAAAAGCAAGAGATAAAATAATAAATTCTGAAAGCGAATTTGTAGAAAAATCAGAATGAAACTTGCTGAAAGCCAGGAAAGTATCATCTATACGAATTCAGGATTTACACATCGTTCAAAAGAGGTGGAATACAAATAGACGAACAAGAAGCTGTAGAATTCAAATAAACAATATTCATGATCATCCCAGTGATGTAAAATGCACCTCGAGGAAATCAACTTAGTCAGAACAGAACCTCCAGAGGGGTTTCAGCTGATATCTCGGCAGAAATTTTGCAGCACGGGGAGGAGTGCAAAGACATAGACCATATCCTGAATGAGAAAAAGCTGCAATCAAGGGTAGCCTATTACAAATGACTGCCGTTTATAACAACGGCAAAGCTAGGGAAATTCACTGATCGGCAAACCTTAAAAGAATTCAGCACTTTGAGACTGATCCTAAAACAAAAATTGAGAATCCTACCCTGAGTAGAAATGTAGCACGATGAAATGGAAATACCAATACCATTATTGCAAATGCAAGAAGAGCCTGAGTTGCAAAGAAGTAAGAAGCAGAAGGCAAGGAGGACATCAAAATCCTAAAGATGGGAGAGGGTAGCAGGAAATCATAGGTGATTTTAAGCACTATCTTAAGTGAATCAGCTTACATGACTGTCTGTCTGAAGCAAAATGAGAGATGTATGGCCTAATGTGTTTGCAAAACATACAAAATATCAGACAAACAAACAAACACCTAAAGGTTACAGTTGACTTACATATAGCAAACAACCATGAATATTCAAAACAATATACTCAAAGTGATGTCAAGTATCATTCAGCACGCATCGACACATTATCGCGGCTAGCATGTACTAAACACACGTGTTCAGAAAACAGATGCGTGCATTACTATTCATAGATACTGATCCAGAAGTGCATATTGTAAGCCAACACAAATGACGGTTTTGAATAAGTGTGGGTCATAGAACGGGATATAGTCTTACAAGTTTTCCAACAAGATGTATGAATGCCATATACTATGCTTCGTAGGGAAGAAATGGCATAAGCCTATAACAAAGACAATTAGCTCTGCGAAATAGTACTAAGTGCAAAAGAGACAGATAGGAAAGTGCACGTTGGGATTGGTTTCATTTCTAGGAATTTCAGCCCCCATGAAAAAAAATGGATCCATGTGCTGAGAGTGTGGGTGTTACAGCAGAAAGCAACAGACGGATATGTAATCTGGGTGAATGGATATTACACAAACATGAGTTTCCTTGAGTGGGTCTCTGTGTACTGTGAACTGTTAGAAAGTTTAAAGAGGTGTGAATCCATAAACTTAACATGGACACACTTTCCTCCGTTTGTACTGTGCATACAGATCTGAAGAAAAGGAAAGAGGGAAGAGAAAAGGACCATGGGACCCTTCTGGATAGAATCACATTTCCCTTAGGAAACTCTCGTCTAATGCAGCATCACCTCCAACACGAAATTGATGCATCAACCATTGGGGATGGCAGTTACCGTTTGGATTCCAGGTGGAATGTTGGTGTGTACCACGAGGCTTGTTGCGGCTGGTGGATCCAAGGTAACTGGGCAGAATTCTGTGGGTGGATCTGTTTGATGGTGGGTCTGCTGCCCTATGTGGAGATTGGCTTAAGTCTTTTGTTCGGGAAGCTGAGTAAGTTCGAGATACTGCTGCTGCCCAGAGACCTGAGTTCAAGGGTCAGTTTCCAGAATCTGAAAGGGCAGACAGTGGAAGATCTGCCTGTCATCAGCTTACTGGTGAGGCTCCGAGTTATTTTCAGACTTGCCCAGTAGTGTTGATGTCGACTTTATGGGAGACACGAAGCGAAGCTGCCAGAAAACTTGGCTGCATGGATTGAGGAGATGTGCGAACACATTGATGAAACTTGTTCTGCTACAGTGGAGAATATCAGCATGGAGACATCTCTAGAGCATACCAGGCTCGAAAGACATTCATGAGACCTACTGAACCACGGTGATACTGGCAGGAACATTCGGAGTTTCAACGTGCCCTTGAGAAAGTTACTCGATTCTCAGCTCCAAGAACTGGTCCACGATTCCTGACGTCTAAAAGAGAAGAGATGGCAGAGATGATAAAAGCGCTCATGGTCTTGGAAGGGGTCGTGAGAATCCACACATCCCAAGGGGCATTTACGAATCATTCAGACCGAAATGCACCAAGCCCAGGTAAGCCTATTCCCAGGTTTGTGCCTAGCTATCAATCACATGCTCTTCCCTCCACTCCACTCAGGCATCCATTTCAAAGGATCAGAACCTGAGCTGCAATGAATCCAGTAGGAGGGGAGCAAGCCCGTACTAGAATCAGAGTTCTTCCTCCTTCACACACGGTGAACAACACTGAACTCCTTAAATGCCAAATACTCTCGACTGAAATAGATAGGAATTCAATAATTAGCTCACACAAAGAAATGATGACCTTCCCCTAGATTCAGCAAATGCGGGGTTTATGTATTCTTTGGGCTGAAGGAGTGTGGGAAGTGTGGGGAATCTTTGACTGAACTTGAAAATGTATTAGGCCTCAGTTTCGCAAGAGATTACAGGAAAATATTCGAACTCAGATAGTGAACTGAACAGTAAAAGTCGCCAAACTCAATAAGGAAACTGGTTTTGTGGACCGTCGTTCACTTCAGTCAAGACCCGGGTTCACTATATCTTGGAGGTGCAGACTTGGTTGTGTTAAATTGCTTTACCCTACATGATTGGATGATTAAGACTTCTCAGCACTGATAGAAGAACACCTGGTTCTCAATAGCCTAGCATAGCTGCAGCAGGTTTCTCATAGTTAAATGCCTCTAGGTGCTTTTGGAATCAAGCCTAAATGTATATATTCTGTTTAGATTTTCTTGTATATCCCTAGAGAATAATGTTACCCTTTGAAATGCCAACATTGCCTAGTATGTGTCATTGGGAGTAAAGGGAACCACGTGCATAAGGGAAATGCAGGTTGGGCGTTATTTCATGGTTCCAATAATTATTTCATTGTTCCTTTTGTTTTTGGAGGCTTCAGAAAAAGACTTGGCATGACCCCTTCAAGGTTATGGACTGCTATATTACATCCAGTCTGTCTGTTTTTACTTAGATCTGACAAAATGTTACAGAAATTGACAAGTCAGGCTTTTTGTTGATTTGGTAATTTTCAAAAACTAACTTCAATTTCATATAAATCCCACAACATGTAAATCGATTCTATTAATCTTCTTACAGACTACAACTGCCATATCAACCTAATGTCAAAGATGGGGTCTTTGGACAAACCCTCTGACCATGGCTGTAAACAAAACGGAGCTAAACTAATATCCAATTTCTGTGAATTATTTGTGGAAATTGTTGATTTATCTATGCCCAGTAAGCAGAGAACCAGTGCAAACTGCTCTCACTCGCTCCCATACACAACACTTTGTAAACATCCAATCAACTAGCCCTTGGCACAGGACACTTGCCGAAGAGTGGTCTGTTACATCCAAAGACAGGATGAGGCCTCAGAAAACCTGGAAACAGTAAAAGGCAAAGTAGAGAATGGAAACCATTGCAGGGTCTGACCTGTGGTAATGGAGCATCATATGTGTAACTCTGTTATCCTTGGAAGCACACTCTCAAGCGGGCAGCAGGCATGGGATTGAAGGAGATGCGCTGAGTGTTAGAAGAGTGCACAGCAGATGCTTGGCTGACAGAACTCAAAGAAATCAGCACAAAATATCCCCACAATTTTTTCTGAGACCAAGATCTGAGCTGCCAAATCTGAGCTAGCAGAGGCAGCGGAAAAAGAGGGATAGGGCTACGGATGATGGCTCTCACAGAACTCAGGGATCTAGAGTGCGTTGTGGGTTTTGGTGGGTACTATCAAGAGAGCAAAGATAACTGTGAACTCAGTGAGACAGCAACCACACTGGCTCGTGAGGTTGAGTTTATCGATATGTCCTATGGCCACATCCACTGCATCTGCAGGACCAGGGTCCAATTTGACATTTTGCCAATAGAGCACATGTGGGGCTCAGAGGAATCATGCATCTGGTCTGAGGGTTCCAGGGGGCGTTGGCTTTGAAATCAGTATTAAAAGATTTAGGATCCGCTACATTCTTAACCTGGATTGGGATTCCAGTCAGGTTTCAGGCAGAAGATGCGGAACAGCTCTGTGGTTGCCTTCGTGAAATCATGACTCAAGCGTGAGAGAACTAGGAAAAGTGGTCAAAGTTCACAGCATGAGAAGATGAAGCATTTCTTACAGCATTATCACCCAAAAACTGATGCTACATTTTGGAGGGCACTGACAGGTTTCTGCACCAAGGACACATAGGTAGGTTTGTGGGATCATCCCAGCAGGCCCTGAAGTATGACATCCATACATATGGTTCCACTGTTGTTTCTGTAGACAGAGAAGCTCTGGGAAGAACTGGTAACTTTGAGACTTTCCCATGGCAGTAGAAATTACAAGCGCACTCTCTGTTGGCTGTTTTGGAGACACTTCAAAAGTCATACAGAAGAATGCAGAGCTGATAACCTATAGAAGCTTCATTTCCACTAGAGGAAGTGCCCTGTGCCCTTTCAGAATTGTGAGATTAGTGTAATAAAAACGAGGTTTTACTAACTGAAACAGTATGATGTGTTCATCACATCAAAAGCAACACCAGGAGTTAGAGATATACCAGACAACACACACAGGTTCGGGGCATGGCATCAAGGCCTAGGGAAATTTGTCCTCACAGAACTAACTTGGAATTGCTTACACCAAAGAATCTAAAGTTTGCACTTAACCAAGCCCTAAAAGTCTATATTAGATACATGAGAGTACCTGACCTGTAGATTAAAAGAAGTATAGTAAAAGAAACAGGAAGTACCATTTCCAGTTCCAAAGAGATTGAAGGCCCAAAAAATAAGCTTTCAAAAAAATAGACGGCAAAACGATAACAGAGCTAGCTCTGAAAATGGAGATGAGGAAAACACTGATGAACCACCATGCCTCAGAATCACAAAAGACAGAATACCAGAAAGGGGAAGAGAAACTCTAAAGAAGAACCCAATAGTATCAGTAAACTCAATGGATGAGATAAAAACTTGACTAAAGTCAATCCTAAGCAGACTACTTAATGCATGGGACTCGTGAATGACTGAGAGGACAGGGGAATAGAAATCTCCCGATCAGAAGAAGACACAGAAAAGCAAGTGCATACCAACGCTAACATCACTGTTGTATCATGGGTTAAGACAAAGCAGGTAAGAATAAGAATCATAGGATTCCCAAATGGAAAAGCAAGAGATAATATAATAAATCTGAAAAGGATTTGTAGAAAAATCAGAATGGAACTTGCTAAAAGCCAAGAAAGTATCATCTATACGAATTCAGGAATTACACAGCATCCAAAAGAGGTGGAATACCAATAGACCAACAAGCAGCTATAGAATTCAAGTAAAAAATGTTCATGATCATCCCAGTGATGTTAAATGCACCTCGAGGAAACAACTTAGTCACAACAGAACCTCCAGAGGGATTTCAGCTGTTATTTCGGCAGCAATTTTGCAGCACGTGGAGGAGTGCCAGGACATAGAACGTATCCTGTATGAGAAAAAGCTGCAATCTAGGGTAGCCTATGCCAAATGACCGCCGTTTATAACAACGGCAGAACTAGGGAAATTCACTGACTGGCAAACCTTAAAAGAATTCAGCATTTAGAGACTGATCCTAAAACAAAAATTGAGAATCCTACCCTGAGTAGAAAAGAAGTAAGATGAAATGGAAATAACAAAACCATTATTGCAAATGCAAGAAGAGCCTGAGTTGCAAAGAAGTAAGAAGAAGAATGCAAGGAGGACATCAAAATCCTAAAGATCTGAGAGGGTAGCAGGAAATCACAGGTGAATTTAAGCACTATCTTAAGTGAATCAGCTTACATGACAGTCTGTCTGAAGCAAAATGAGAGATGCATGGAATAATGTGTTTGCAAAACATACAAACAATCAGACAAACAAACAAACACCAAAAGGTTACAGTTGGCTGACATATACCAAACAACCATGAATATTCAAAAAATATACTCAAAGTGATGTCAAGGATCATTCAGCACGCATCGAACCATTATCACGGCTAGCATGTACTCAACAAACTTGTATTCAGAAAACAGATGCGTGCGTTAATATTCATAGGTACTGATCCAGAAGTGCATATCGTGACCCAACACAAATGACGGTTTTGAATAAGTGTGGGTCATAGAAAGGGATATAGTCTTACAAGTCTTCAAACTGGATGAATGAATGCCATATACTATGCTTCGTAGGGAAGTAATGGCATAAGCCTATAACAAAGAAAAGTAGCTCTGTGAAATTGTACTAAGTGCAAAAGAGACAGACAGGAAAGTGAACGTTGGGATTGGTTTCATTTCTTGGAAATTCAGCCCCCATGAAACAAATGGATCCATGTTCTGAGAGTGTGGGTGTTTCAGCAGAAATCAACACACGTATATGTAATCTGGGTGAATGGATATTACACAAACATGAGTTTCCTTGAGTGGGTCTCTGTGTACTGTGAAATGTTAGAAAGTTTAAAGAGGTGTGAATCCATAAACTGAACATGGACAAAATTCCCTCCGTTTGTTCTGTGTATACAGATCTGAACAAAAGGAAAGAGGAAAGAGAAAGGGACCATGGGACCCTTCTGGATAGAATCACATTTCCCTTAGGAAACTCTCGTCTAATGTAGCATCACCTCCAAAACGAACTTCATGCATCAACCTCTGGGGATGGCAGTTACCGGTTGGATTCCAGGTGGAATGTTGGTGTGTACCACGAGGCTTGTTGCGGCTGGTGGATCCAAGGTAACTGGGCAGAATTCTGTGGGTGGATCAGTTTGATGGTGGGTCTGCTGCCCTATGTAGAGATTGGCTTATGTCTTTTTTTCGGGAACCTGAGTAAGTTTGAAATACTGCTGTTGCGAAAAGGCCTGAGTTCACGGGTCAGTTTCCAGAATCTGAAAGGGCAGACAGTGGAAGATCTGCCTGTCATCAGCTTACTGGTTAGGCTCCATGGTATTTTCAGACGTGCCCTGTGCTGTTGACGTTGAATTTATGGGACACAAGAAGAGAAGATGGCAGAAACACTGGCTGCATGGATTGAGGAGATGTGCGAACACATTGATGAAACTTGTTCTGCTACAGTGGAGAATATCGGCATGGAGACATCTCTAGAGCATACCAGGCTCGAAAGACATTCATGAGACCTACTGAACCTCGCTGATACTGGCAGAAACATACGGAGTTTCAACGTGCCCTTGAGAAATTTACTCGATTCTCTGCTCCAAGAACGGGTCGAAGAATCCGGACGTCAAAAAGAGAAGAGATGGCAGAGATGATAAAAGCGCTCATGTTCTTGGAAGATGTCGTGAGAATCCACACATCCCAACGGGCATTTATGAATCATTCAGACCGAAATGCACCAAGCCCAGTTAAGCCTATTCCCAGATTGGTGCCTAGTTATCAATCACATGCTCTTCCCTCCACTCCACTCAGGCATCCATTTCAAAGGATCAGAACCTGAGCTGCAATGAATCCAGTAGGAGAAAGCAAGCCCCTACTAGAATCAGAGTTCCTCCTACTTCACACTCGGTGAACAACATTGAAATCCTTAAATGTCAAATACTCTCGACTAAAATAGATAGGAATTGAATACTTAGCTCACACAAAGAAATGATGACCTTTACCTAGATTCAGCAAATGCGGGGGTTATGTATTCTTTGGGCTGAAAGGAGTGTGGGAAGTGTGGGGAATCTTTGACTGAACTTGAATATATATTAGGCCTCAGTTTCTCAAGACAGTACAGGAAAATATTAGAAGTCAGATAGTGAACTGAACCGTAAAAGTCGCCGAACATATTAAAGCACAGGTTTTGTGGACCGTCGTTCCCTTCCGTCAAACACCGGTTTCACTATATCTTGGAGGTACAGACTTGGTTGTGTTAAAGTGCTTTACCCAACATGATTCAATAATTAAGCCTTCTCAACACTGATAGAACAACACCTGTTTCTCAATAGCCTAGCATAGCTGCAGAAGGTTTCTCATAGTTAAATGCCTCTAGGTGCTTTTGGAATCAAGCCTAAATGTATATATTCTGTTTAGATTTTCTTGTATATGCCTAGAGAATTATGTTACCCCATGAAATGCCAACATTGCCTAGTATGTGTCATTGGGAGTAAAGGGCACCATGTGCACAAGGGAAACGCAGGTTGGGCGATATTTCATTGTTCCAATATGTATTTCATTGTTCCTTTTGTTGTTGGAGGCTTCAAGAGAAAAGACTTGGCATGACCCCTTCAAGCTTTTGAACAGCTATTTTACATTGAGTCTGTCTGTTTTTTCTTTAGAGAATACAAAAGTTACAGAAATTGTCAAGTCTGGCTTTTTGTTGATTTGGTAATTTTCAAAAACTAACTTCAATTTCATATAAATCCCACAACACCTAAATCGATACTATTAATATTCTTAAAGACTGCAACTGCCATATCAACCTAATTTCAAAGATGTGGTCTTCGGAAAAAACTTCCGACCATGCCTGTAAACAAAACGGAGCTAAACTAATATCCAATTTCTGTGAATTATTTGTGGAAATTGTTGATTTATCTATGCCCAGTCGGCAGAGAACCAGTGCAAACTGCTCTCACTCGCTCCCATACACAAAACTTTGTAAACATCCAATCAACCAGCCCTTGGCACAGGACACTTGCTGAAGAGTGGTCTGTTACATCCAAAGACAAGATGAGGCCTCAGAAAACCTGGAAGCAGTAAAAGGCAAAGTAGAGAATTGGAACAATTGCAGGGTCTGACCTGTGGTAATGGAGCATCAAATGTGTAACTCTGTTATCCTTGGAAGCACACTCTCAAGCGGGCAGCAGGCATGGGATTGATGGAGATGCGCTGAGTGTTAGAAGAGTGCACAGCAGATGCTTGGCTGACAGAACTCAAAGAAATCAGCACAATATATCCCCAAAATTGAATCTGAGACCAAGATCCGAGCTGAGAAATCTGAGCTAGCAGAGGCAGCAGAAAAAGAGGGATAGGGCTTCGGATGATGGCTCTCACAGAACTCAGGGATCTAGAGTGCATTGTGGGTTTTGGTGGGTACTATGAAGAGAGCAAAAATAACTGTGAACTCAGTGATACAGGAATCGCACTGGCTCGTGAGTTTGAGTTTATCGATATGTCCTATGGCCACATCCACTGCATCTGCAGGACCAGGGTCCAATTTGACATTTTGCCAATAGAGCACATGTGGGGCTCAGAGGAATCATGCATCTGGTCTGAGGGTTCCAGGGGGCATTGGGTTTGAAAGCAGTATTAAAAGATTTAGGACCCGCTACATTCTTAACCTTAATTGGGATTAGAGTCTAGTTTGAGGCAGAGGATGTGGAACAGCCCTTTGGTTGCTTCGTGAACACATGACTCAAGCGTGAGAGAACTAGGAAGAGTGGTCAAATTCCTCATCATGAGAAGATGAAGAATTCCTTACAGCATAATCACCCAAATAAAGATGCTATATTTTGGACAGCACTGAGAGTTTACTGCAACGAGGACACATAGGTCGGTCTGCGGGATCATCCCAGCAGTCCCTGTAGAATATCCATACATATGCTTCCACTGGTGTTTCTGTAGACAGAGAAATTCTGGGAAGAACTGGTAACATTGGGAAATTCCAATGGCAGTAGAAATTACAAGCGCACTCTCTGTTGGCTGTTTTGGAGACACTTCAAAATGACATACAGAAGAATGCAGAGCTGAAAACCTATAGAAGCTTCATTTCCATTAGAAGAAGAGCCCTGTGCCCTTTCAGAATTGTGAGATTACTGTAATAAAAACGATGTTTTAATAACTGAAATTGTATGGTGTGTTCTTCACATCAAAGGCAACACCAGGATTTAGAGATATACCAGATAACACACACAGTTACGGGGCATGGCATCAAGGTCTAGGGAAAATTATCCACACAAAAATACCATGTAATTGCGTACACCAAATTGTCTAAAGTTTGCACTTAACCAAGCCATATAAGTCTATATTTGATACATGATAGTACTTGAAATGAAGATTAAAGAAGTAGATGAAAAGAAACAGGAAGTACCATTTCCAGTTCCAAAGAGATTGAAGGCCCAAAAAATAAGCTTTCAAACAACTAGACGGCAAAACGTTACGAGAGCAAGCTCTGAAAATGGAAGTGAGGAAAACACTGATGAACCACAGTGCCTCAGATTCACAAAAGGCAGAATACCAGAAAAGGGGAAGAGAAACCCTAAGATGAACACAATAATATCAGAAAACTCAATGAATGACATAAAAACTGGGCTAAAGTCAATCCTATGCAGACTACATAATGCAGAGTGACTCGAGAATTACTGTGAGTACAGGGGAACAGAAGTCCATCGATCAGAATAAGACACAGAAAAGCAAGTGCAAACCAACGCTAACATCACTGTTGAATCCTGGGTTAAGACAAAGCAGGTATGAATAGGGCTCATAGGATTCCCAAATGGAAAAGCAAGAGATAAAATAATAATTTCTGAAAAGGAATTTGTAGAAAAATCAGAATGAAATTTGCTGAAAGCCAAGAAAGTATCATCTATATGAATTCAGGAAGTACACAGCATCCAAAAGAGGTGGAATACCAATAGACCAAAAAGCAGCTGTAGAATTCAAGTAAAAAAAGTTCATGATCATCACAGTGATATACAAAGCACCTCGAGGAAACATCTTAGTCAGAACAGAACCTCCAGAGGGGTTTCAGCTGATATCTCGGCAGAAATTTTGAGCACGGGGAGGAGTGCCAGGACATAGACCATATCCTGAATGAGAAAAAGCTGCAATCTAGGGTAGCCTATGCCAAATGACCGCCGTTTATAACAACGGCAGAGCTAGGGAAATTCACTGACCGGCCATTCTTAAAAGAATTCAGCACTTAGAGACTGATCCTAAAACAAATATTGAGAATCCTACCCTGAATTTAAAAGTAGCAAGATAAAATGGAAATAACTAAACCATTATTGCAAATGCAAGAAGAGCCTGAGTTGCAAAGAAGTAAGAAGAAGAAGGCAAGGAGGACATCAAAATCCTAAAGATGGGAGAGGGTAGCAAGAAATCATAGGAGATGTTAAGCACAGTCTTAAGTGAATCAGCTTACATGACTGTCTGACTGAAGCAAAAGGAGAGATATATCGCCTAATGTGTTTGCAAAACAAACAATCAGACAAACAAACAAACACAAAAAGTTTACAGTTGGCTGACATATACCAAACAAACATGATTATTCAAGACAAAATACTCAAACTGATGTCAAGAATCATTCAGAACGCATCGACTTATTACCGCAGTTACAATCTACTCAACAAACTTGTATTCATAAAACAGACGCGTGCATTAATATTCATAGATACTGATCCTGAAGTGCATATAGTGAGACAACACAAATAACGGTTTTGAATAAGAGTGGGTCATAGAACGGGATATAGACTTACAAGGCTTCCAATAGGATGAACGAATGCCTAATTTTACCCTACGTAGAGAAGAATGGCAGAAACCTATAACAAAGACAAGTCGCTCAGCAAAATTGAACTAGGTGCAAAAGAGACAGACAGGAAAGTGCACGTTGGGATTGGTTTCATTTCTAGGAATTTCAGCCCCGATGAAACAAATGGATCCATGTGCTGAGAGTGTGGGTGTTACAGCAGAAAGCAACAGACGGATATGTAATCTGGGTGAATGGATATTACACAAACATGAGTTTCCTTGAGTGGGTCTCTGTGTACTGTGAACTGTTAGAAAGTTTAAAGAGGTGTGAATCCATAAACTGAACATCGACACACTTCCCTCCGTTTGTATTGTGTATACAGATCTGAACAAAAGGAAAGAGGGAAGATAAAAAGAACATGGGACCCTTCTGGATAGAATCACGTATAATTTAGGAAACTCTCATCTAATGCAGCATCACCCCCAACATGGACTTGATGCATCAACCACTGGGGATGGCAGTTACCGGTTGGATTCCAGGTGGAATGTTGGTGTGTACCACGAGGCTTGTTTCGGCTGGTGGATCCAAGGAAACCGGGCAGAAATCTGTGGGTGGATCAGTTTGATGGTGGGTCTGCTGCCCTATGTGGGGATTGGCTTATGCCTTTTGTTCGAGAAAATGATTAAGTTCGAGATACTGCTGCTGCCCCAAGACCTGAGTTCACGGGTCAGTTTCCAGAATCTGAAAGGGCA
Source organism: Camelus bactrianus (assembly GCF_048773025.1). Lineage (NCBI taxonomy): Eukaryota > Metazoa > Chordata > Mammalia > Artiodactyla > Camelidae > Camelus > Camelus bactrianus. Next base: position 10,823,162 of record NC_133574.1, read on the forward strand.
GACAGTGGAAGATCTGCCTGTCATCAGCTTACTGGTGAGGCTCCGAGGTATTTTCAGACTTGCCCAGTCCTGTTGAGGTCATACTATATGGGAGACACGAAGAGAAGCTGGCAGAAAAAGTGGCTGCATGGATTGAGGAGATGTGCGGACACATTGATGAAAGTTGTTCTGCTACAGTTTAGATTATCGGCATGGAGACATCTCTAGAGCTTACCAGGCTCGAAAGACATTTATGAGAGCTACAGTACCTCGCTGATACTGGCAGAAACATACGGAGAGTCAACGTGCCCTTGAGAAATTTACTCGATTCTCTGCTCCAAGAACGGGTCCAAGATTCCTGACTTCTAAAGAGAAGAGATGGCAGATATGATAAAAGCGATCATGTTCTTGAAAGTGATCGTGAGAATCCACACATCCCAAGGGGCATTTATGAATCATTCAGACCGAAATGCACCAAGTCCAGGTAAGCCTATTCCCACGTTTGTGCCTAGGTATCAATCACATGCTCTTCCCTCCACTCCACTCAGGCATCCATTTCGAAGGATCAGAACCTGAGCTGCAATGAATCCAGTAGGAGGAGAGCAAGCCCCTACTACAAACAGAGTTCCTACTCCTTCACACTATGTGAACAAATTGAACTCCATAAAGGTCAAATACTCTCGACTGAAATAGATAGGAATTGAATACTTAGCTCACACAAAGAAATGATGACCTTCGCCTAGATTCAGGAAATGCTGGGGTTATGTATACTTTGGGCTGAATAGTTTGTGGGAAGTGAGGGGAATCTTTGAATGAACTTGAATATGTATTAGGCCTCAGTTTTTCAAGACATTACAGGAAAATATTAGAAGTCAGATAGTGTACTGAACAGTAAAATTCGCCAAACACATTAAAAACACAAGTTATGTGGACATTCATTCACTTCCGTCAAGCCCCGGGTGCACTATATCTTGGAGGTGCAGACTTGGTTGTGTTAAATTGCATTACCCTTTATGATCTGATGATTAAGGCTTCTCAGCACTGATAGAAGAACACCTTGTTCTCAATAGCCTAGCATAGCTGCAGCAGGATTCTCATAGATAAATGCCTCTAGGTGCTTTTGGAATCAAGCCTAAATGTGTATATTCTGTTTAGATTTTCTAGATTATTCCTAGAGAGGAATGTTAACCCTTGAAATGACAACATTGCCTATTATGTGTCTTTGGGAATAAAGGGCACCAGGTGCACAAGGGAAACCCAGGATGGGGGTTATTTCATGGTTCCAATAGGCATTTCATTGTTCCTTTAGTTGTTGGAGGCTTCAAGAGAAAAGAGTTGGCATGTCCCCTTCAAACTTTTGGACTGCTATTTTACATTGAGTCTGTCTGTTTTTTCCTTAGAGCTGACAAAATCTTACAGAAATTGTCAAGTCTGGCTTCTAGGTTGATTTGGTAATTTTCAAAAAATAACTTCACTTTCATATAAATCCTAAAACATGTAAATCGATACTGTTAACTTTCTTAAAGTTTCCAACTGCCTTGTCAACATATGGTCAAAGCTGGAGTCTTCGGAAAAACCCAAGGACGATGGCTGTAAAAAAACGGAGCGAAAGAAATATCCAATTTCTGTGAATTATTTGTGAAAAATGTTGATTTGTCGATGCCCAGTAGGAGGAGAACCAGTGCAAACTGCTCTCACTAGCTACCATACACAAAATATTTTAAACAACCTCTCACCCAGCCCTTGGCAAGGACACTTTCCTAAGAGTGCTCTGTTACTTCCAAAGTCAGGATGAGGTCTCAGATAAACCGGAAGCAGGAAAAGGCAAAGTAGAGAATGGAAAGCAGTGCAGGATCTGACCTCTGGTAATGCAGCATCAAAGATGAAACTCTGTTTACTTGGAAGCACACTCTCAAGCGGGCAGCAGGCATGGGATTGAAGTTAATGCGCTGAGAATTAGCAGAGTGAACAGCAGATGCTTGGCTGACAGAACTCAAAGAAATCAGCTCAAAATATCCCCACAATTGAATCTGAGACCAAGATCCGAGCTGCCAAATCTGAGCAAGCAGAGGCAACGGAAAAAGAGAAGTAGGGCAACAGATGATGGCTCTCGCACAAATCAGGGATCTAGAGTGCGTTGTGGGTTTTGGTGGGTACTTTCAAGAGAGCAAACAGAACTGTGAACCCTGTGAGATAGCAACTGCACTGGCTCGTGAGTTTGAGATTATCGATATGTCCTTAGGCCACATCAACTGCATCTGCAGGACCAGGGCCCAATTTGACATTTTCCCAATAGAGCACGTGTGGGGCTCAATCAGAGGTATCATGCATCTGGACTGAGGGTTCCTGTGTGCGTTGGGATTGAAATCAGTATTAAAAGATTTAGGAACTGCTACATTCATAACCTGGATTGGGATTACAGTCTGGTTTGAGGCAGAGGATGGGGAACAGCTCTGTGGTTGCCTTCGTGATCCCATAACTCAAGAATGAGAGAACTAGGAAGAGTGGTCAAAGTCCACAGCATGAGAAGATGAAGCATTTCTTACAGCATTATCACCCAAATGCAGATGCTATATTTTGGACAGCACTGACAGGGTACTGCAACGTGGACACATAGGTCGGTCTGCCGGATCATCCCAGGAGGCCCTGAAGTATGACATCCATACATATGCTTCCACTGGTGTTTCTGTAGACAGAGAAGCTCTGGGAAGAAATGGTAACATTGGGACATTCACATGGCAGTAGAATGTACAAGCGCACTCTCTGTAGGCTGTTTTGGAGACACTTCAAAATGACATACAGAAGAATGCAGAGCTGAAAACCTATAGAAGCTTCATTTCCACTAGAGGAAATGCCCTGTGCCCTTTCAGAATTGTGAGATTAGTGTAATAAAAATGAGGTTCTACTAACTGAAACAGTATGGTGTGTTCATCACAACAAAGTCAATACCAGGATTTAGAGATATACCAGCCAACACATACACTGGAACAGGGCATGGCATCAAGGACTAGGGAAAATTGTCCTCACAGAACTAACTTGGAATTGTGTACACCAAAGAGTATAAAGTTTGCACTTAACAAAGCCCTATAAGTCTATATTAGATACATGAGAGTACCTGACCTGTAGAGTAAAAGAAGTATAGTTAAAGAAACAAGAAGTACCATTTCCAGTTCCAAAGAATTTGAAGGCCCAAAAAATAAGATTTCAAACAACTAGACAGCAAAATGATACCAGAGTAAGCTCTGAAATTGGAGGTGAGGAAAACACAGATGAACCACTGTGCCTCAGAATAACAAAAGGCAGAATACCAGAAAAGGGGAAGAGAAATTCTAAAGAAGAACCCAATAGTATCAGAAAACTAAATGGATGAGATAAAAACTTGACTAAAGTCAATCCTAAGAAGACTACTTAATGCATGGGACTCGTGAATGTCTGAGAGGACAGGGGAACAGAAAACCCTCGATCAGAAGAAGACACAGAAAAGCAAGTGCATACCAATGCTAACATCACTGTTGAATCATGGGTTAAGACAAAGCAGGTAAGAATAAGACTCATAGGATTCCCAAATGGAAAAGCCAGAGATAAAATAATAAATTCTGAAAAGGGATTTGTAGAAAAATCAGAATGAAACTTGCTGAAAGCCAAGAAAGTATCATTTATACGAATTCAGGATGTACACATCGTACAAAAGAGGTGGAATACAAATAGACGAACAAGAAGCTGTAGAATTCAAATAAACAAAATTCATGATCATCTCAGTGAAGTAAAATGCACCTCGAGGAAAGCAACTTAGTCAAAACAGAACCTCCAGATGGGTTTCAGCTGATATCTCGTCAGAAATTTAGCAGCACGGGGAGGAGTGCCAGGACATAGACCATATCCTGAATGAGAAAAAGCTGCAATCTAGGGTAGTCTATGCGAAATGACCGCCGTTTATAACAACGGTAGAGCTAGGGAAATTCACTGACCGGCAAACCTTAAAAGAATTCAGCACTTTGAGACTGATCCTAAAACAAAAATTGAGAATCATACCCTGAGTAGAAAAGTAGCAAGATGAGATGGAAATAACAAAACCATTATTGCAAATGCAAGAAGAGCCTGAGTTGCAAAGAAGTTAGAAGAAGAAGGCAAGGAGGACATCAAAATCCTAATGAAGGGCGAGGTTAGCAGGAAATCATAGGTGATTTTAAGCACTATCTTAAGTGAATCAGCTTACATGACTGTCTGTCTGAAGCAAAAGGAGAGATGTATGGCCTAATGTTTTTGCAACACATACAAAAAATCAGACAAACAAACACCAAAAGTTTACAGTTGGCTTACATATACCAAACAACCATGAATATTCAAAACAATATACTCAAAATGATGTCAAGGATCATTCATCACGCATCGAACCATTATCGCGTCTAGCATGTACTCAACACACTTGTATTCAGAAAACAGATGCGTGCATTACTATTCATAGATACTGATCCAGAAGTGCATATCGTGACTAAACAGAAATGACGGTTTTGAATAAGTGTGGGTCATAGTACGGGATATAGTCTTACAAGTTTTCCAACAGGATGAATGAATGCCATATACTATGCTTCGTAGGGAAGAAATGGTAAAAACATATAATAAACACAATTAGTTATGCGAAATTGTACTAAGTGCAAAAGAGACAGACATGAAAGTGCACGTTGGGATTGGTTTCATTTCTATGAATTTCAGCCCCCATGAAACAAATGGATCCATGTTCTGAGAGTGTGGGTATTTCAGCAGAAAGCAACAGACGTATATGTAATCTGGGTGAATGGATATTACACAAACATGAGATTCCTTGAGTGGGTCTCTGTGTAATGTGAACTGTTAGAAAGTTTAAAGAGGTGTGAATCCTTAAACTGAACATGGACACACTTCCCTCCAGTTGTACTGTGTATACAGATCTGAACCAAAGGAAAGAGGGAAGAGAAAAGGACCATGGAACCCTTCTGGATAGAATCACATTTCCCTTAGGAAACTCTCGACTAATGCAGCATCACCTCCAACACGAACTTGATGCATCAACCACTGGGGATGGCAGTTACCGGTTGGATCCAGGTGGAATGTTGGTGTGTACCACGAGGCTTGTTGCGGCTGTTGGATCCAATGTAACTGGGCAGAATTCTGTCGGTAGATCAGTATGATGGTTGGTCTGCTGCCCTATGTGGAGATTGGCTTAGGTCTTTTGTTCGGGAAGCTGAGTAAGTTCGAGATACTGCTGCTGCACAATGACCTCAGTTCACGTGTAAGTTTCCATAATCTGAAAGGGCAGACAGTGGAAGATCTGCCTGTCATCAGCTTACTGGTGAGGCTCCGAGGTATTTTCAGACTTGCCCAGTAGTGTTGATGTCGACTTTATGGGAGACACGAAGAGAAGCTGGCAGAAAAACTGGCTGCATGGATTGAGGAGATGTGCGAACACATTGATGAAATTTGTTCTGCTACAGTGTAGAATATCGCCATGGAGACATCTCTAGAGCATACCAGGCTCAAAAGTCATTTATGAGACCTACAGGAACTCGGTGATACTGGCAGAAACTTACGGAGTGTCAACGTGCCCTTGAGAAATTTACTCGATTCTATGCTCCAAGAACGGGTCCATGAATCCTGACGTCTAAAAGAGAAGAGATGGCAGAGATGATAAAAGCGCTCATGTTCTTGAAAGAGGTCGTGAGAATCCACACTTCTCAAGGGGCATTTACGAATCATTCAGACCGAAATGCACCAAGCCCAGGTAAGCCTATTCATACGTTTGTGCCTAGCTATCAATCACATGCTCTTCCCTCCACTCCACTCAGGCATCCATTTCAAAGGCTCAGAAACTGAGCTGCAATGAATCCAGTAGGAGTAGATCAAGCCCCTACTAGTATAAGAGTTCCGCCTCCTTCACACTTGGTGAACAACACTGAACTCCTTAAATGTCAAATACTCTCGACTAAAATAGATAGGGATTGAATACTTAGCTCACAAAAAGAAATGATGACCTTCCCCTAGATTCAGCAAATGCGGGTTTATGTATTCTTTGTGCTGAAATGAGTGTGGGAAGTGTGGGGAATCTTTGACTGAACTTGAAAATGTATTAGGCCTCAGTTTCTCAAGACAGTACAGGAAAATATTAGAAGTCAGATAGTGAACTGAACGGTAAAATTCGCCAAACACATAAAAGACACAGGTTTTGTGGACCGTCGTTCACTTCCGTCAAGACCCATGTCCACTATATCTTGGAGGTGCAAACTTGGTTGTGTTAAATTGCTTTACCCAACATGATTGGATGATTAAGCCTTCTCAGCACTGATAGAAAAACACCTGTTTCTCAATAGCCTAGCAAAGCAGCAGCAGGTTTCTCATAGTTAAATGCCTCTAGGTGCTTTTGGAATCAAGCCTAAATGTATATATTCTGTTTAGATTTTCTTCTATATTCCTAGAGAATAATGTTACCCCTTGAAATGCCAACATTGCCTAGTATGTGTCATTGGGAGTAAAGGCCACCACCTGCATAAGGGAAACGAAAGTTGGGCGTTATTTCATAGTTCCAATAGGTATTTCATTGTTCCTTTTGTTGTTGGAGGCTTCAAGAGAAAAAACTTGGCATGACCCCTTCAAGCTTTTGGAGTGCTATTTTACATTGAGTCTGTCTGTTTTTTCCTTAGAGCTGACAAAATGTTACCAAAATTGTCAAGTCTGTCTTTTGTTGATTTGGTAATATTCAAAAACTAACTTCAATTTCATATAAATCCCACAACACATAAATCGATACTATTAACCTTCTTAAAGACTGCAATTGCCATATCAACCTAATGTCAAAGATGGTGTCTTCGGACAAACCCTCCGACCATGGCTGTAAACAAAACGGAGCTAAACTAATATCCAATTTCTGTGAATTATTTGTGGAAAGTTTTGATTTATCGATGCCCAGTAGGCAGAGAACCAGGGCAAACTTCTCTCACTCGCACCCAAACACAAAACTTTGTAAATAACCAATCAACCAGCCCTTGGCACAGGACACTTGACGAAGAGTGGTCTGTTACATCCAAAGACAGGATGAGGCCTCAGAAAACCTGGAAGCAGGAAAAGGCAAAGTAGAGAATGGAAACTAGTGCAGGGTCTGACCTGTGGTAATGGAGCATCAAAGGTGGAACTCTGTTATCCTTGGAAGCACACTCTCAAGAGGGGAGCAGGCATGGGATTGAAGGAGATGCACTGAGTGTTAGAAGAGTGCAGAGCAGATGCTTGGCTGACAGGACTCAAAGAAATCAGCACAATATATCCCCAAAATTGAATCTAAAACCAAGAACCGTGCTGCCAAATCTGAGCTAGCAGAAGCAGCGGAAAAAGAGGGATAGGGCTACTGATGATGGCTCTCACAGAACTCAGGGATCTAGAGTGCGTTGTGGGTGTTGGTGAGTACTATCAAGAGAGCAAAGATAACTGTGAACTCAATGAGACTGCAACCGCACTGGCTCGTGAGGTTGAGTTTATCGATATGTCCTATGGCCACATCCACTGCATCTGCAGGACCAGGGTCCAATTTGACATTTTGCCAATAGAGCACATGTGGGGCTAAGTGGAATCATGCATCTGGTCTGAGGGTTCCAGGGGGCGTTGGGTTTGAAATCAGTGTTAAAAGATTTAGGATCCGCTACATTCTTAACCTGGATTGGGATTACAGTCTGGTTTCAGACAGAGGATGCGGAACAGCTCTGTGGTTGCCTTCGTGAATCCATGACTCAAGCATGAGAGAACTAGGAAGAGTGGTCAAACTCCACATCATGAGAAGATGAAGCATTTCTTACAGCATTATCACCCAAATAAAGATGCTACAATTTGGACGTCACTGACAGGTTACTGCACCGAGAAACCATAGGTAGGTCTGCGGGATCATCCCAGCAAGCCCTGAAGTATGACATCCATACATATGCTTCCACTGGTGTTTCTGTAGACAGAGAAGCTCTGGGAAGAACTGGTAACATTGGGACATTCCCATGGCAGTAGAAAGTACAAGCGCACTCTCTGTTGGCTGTTTTGGAGACACTTCAAAATGACATACAGAAGAATGCAGAGCTGAAAACCTATAAAAGCTTCATTTCCACTAGAGGAAGTGCCTTGTGCCCTTTCAGAATTGTGTGATTAGTGTAATAAAAATGAGGTTCTACTAACTGAAACAGTATGGTGTGTTCATCACAACAAAGACAACACCAGGATTTAGAGATATACCAGACAACACATACAATGGAACAGGTCATGGCATCAAGGTCTAGGGAAAATTATCCACACAAAAATACCATGTAATTACGTACACCAAATAGTCTAAGGTTTGCACTTAACCAAGCCTTAAATTCTATATAAGTTACATGACAGTACCTGACCTGTAGATTAAAAGAAGTATAGTAAAAGAAACAGGAATTACCATTTCCAGTTCCAAAGAGATTGAAGGCCCAAAAAATAAGATATCAAACAACTAGATGGCAAAACGATTCCAGAGCAAGCTCTGAAAATGGAGATGAGTAAAACACTGATGAACCACCATGCCTCAGAATTACAAAAGGCAGAACACCAGAAAAGGGGAAGAGAAACTCTAAAGAAGAACCCAATAGTATCAGAAAACTCAATGGATGAGATAAAAACTTGACTAAAGTCAATCCTAAGCAGATTAAGTAAAGCATGGGACTCTTGAATGACTGAGAGTACAGGGGAACAGAAAACACCCAATCAGAAGAAGACAGAAAAGCAAGTGCATACCAACGCTAACATCACTGTTGAATCCTGGGTTAAGACAAAGCAGGTAAGAATAAGACTCATAGGATTCCCAAATGGAAAAGTAAGAGATAAAATAATAAATTCTGAAAAGGGATTTGTAGAAAAATCAGAATGAAACTTGCTGAAAGCCAAGAAAGTATCATCTATACGAATTCAGGATGTACACATCGTTCAAAAGAGGTGGAATACAAATAGACGAACAAGAAGCTGTAGAATTCAAATAAACAAAATTCATGATCATCTCAGTGATGTAAAATGCACTTCGAGGAAATCGACTTAGTCAGAACAGAACCTCCAGAGGGGTTTCAGCTGATATATCGGCAGAAATTTTGCAGCACGGGGAGGAGTGCCAGGACATAGACCAAATCCTGAATGAGAAAAAGCTGCAATCTAGGGTAGCCTATGCCAAATGACTGTCGTTTATAACAACGGCACAGCTAGGGAAATTCACTGACCGGCAAACCTTAAAAGAATTCAGCACTTTGAGACTGATCCTAAAACAAAAATTGAGAATCCTACCCTGAGTAGAAAAGTAGCAAGATGATATGGAAATAACAAAACCATTATTGCAAATGCAATAAGAGCCTGAGTTGCAAAGAAGTAAGAAGAAGAAGACAAGGATGACATCAAAATCCTAAAGATGGGAGAGGGTAGCAGGAAATCATAGGTGATTTTAAGCACTATCTTAAGTGAATCAGCTTACATGACTGTCTGTCTGAAGCAAAATGAGAGATGTATGGCCTAATGTGTTTGCAAAACATACAAAATATCAGACAAACAAACAAACACCTAAAGGTTACAGATGACTTACATATACCAAACAACCATGAATATTCAAAACAATTTACTCAAAGTGATGTCAAGTATAATTCAGCACGCATCGACCCATTAGCGCGGCTAGCATGTACTCAACACACTTGTATTCAGAAAACAGATGCGTGCATTACTATTCATAGATACTGATCCAGAAGTGCATATCGTGACCCAACACAAATGACGGTTTTGAAAAAGTGTGGGTCATAGAACCGGATATAGCCTTACATGTTTTCCAACAAGATGAATGAATGCCATATACTATGCTTCGTAGGGAAGAAATAGCATAAGCCTATAACAAAGACAATTAGCTCTGCGAAATAATACTAAGTGCAAAAGAGACAGATAGGAAAGTGCACGTTGGGATTTTTTTCATTTCTAGGATTTTCAGCCGCCATGAAACAAATGGATCCATGTTCTAAGAGTGTGGGTGTTACAGCAGAAAACAACAGACGGATATGTAATCTGGGTGAATGGATATTACACAAACATGAGATTCCTTGAGTGGGTCTCTGTGTACTGTGAACTGTTATAAAGTTTAAATAGGTGTGAATACATAAACTGAACATGGACACAGTTCCTTCCTTTTGTACTGTGTATACAGATCTGAACAAAAGGAAAGAGGGAAGAGAAAAGTACCATGGGACCCTTCTGGATAGAATCACATTTCCCTTAGGAAACTCTCATCTAATGCAACATCACCCTAAAATGGCTTGATGCATCAACCACTGGGGATTGCAGTTACTGGTTGGATTCCAGGTGGAATGTTGGTGTGTACCAAGAGGTTTGTTGCGGCTGGTACATCCAAGGTACCTGGGCAGAATTCTGTGGGTGGATCAGTTTGAAGTTGGGTCTGCTGCCCTATGTGGAGATTGGCTTAGGTCTTTTGTTCAGGAAGATGAGTAAGTTCGAGATACTGCTGCTGCCCAAAGACCTCAGTTCACGGGTCAGTTTCCAGAATCTGAAAGGGCAGACAGTGGAAGCTCTGCCTGTCATCAGCTTACTGTTGCGGCTCCGAGGTATTTTCAGACTTGCCCAGTCCTGTTGACGTTGACTTTATGGGAGACACGAAGAGAAGCTGGCAGAAAAACTGGCTGCATGGATTGAGGAGATGTGCGGACACATTGATGAAAGTTGTTCTGCTACAGTGGAGAATATTTTCATGGAGACATCTCTAGAGCATACCAGGCTCGAAAGACTTTCATGAGAGCTACAGTAACTCGCTGATACTGCCAGAAACATACGGAGAGTCTACGTGCCCTTGAGAAAGTTACTCGATTCTCAGCACAAAGAACGGGTCCAAGATTCCTGACATCTAAAATAGAAGAGATGGCAGAGATGATAAAAGCGATCATGTTCTTGGAAGAACTCGTGAGAACCCACACATCCCAAGGGGCATTTATGAATCATTCAGACCGAAACGAACCAAGTCCAGGTAAGTCTATTCCCACGTTTGTGCCTAGCTATCAATCACATGCTCTTCCCTCCACTCCACTCAGGCATCCATTTCAAAGGATCAGAACCTGAGCTGCAATGAATCCAGTAGGAGGAGAGCAAGCCCCTACTAGAATCAGAGTTCCTCTTCCTTCACACTTGGTGAACAAATTGAACTCCATAAAGGTCAAAAAATCTCGACTGAAATAGATAGCAATTGAATAGTTAGCTCACACAAAGAAATGATGACCTTCCCCTAGATTCAGGAAAAGCTGGGGTTATGTAATCTTTGGGCTGAATAGAGTGTGGGAAGTGAGGGGAATCTTTGAATGAACTTGAATATGTAATAGGCCTCAGTTTTTCAAGACAATGCAGGAAAATATTAGAAGTCAGATAGTGAACTGAACTGTAAAATTCGCCAAAAACATTAAAGACACAGGTTATTTGGACAGTCATTCACTTCCGTCAAACACCGGGATCACTATATCTTGGAGGTGCAGACTTGGTTGTGTTAAATTGCATTACCCATCATGATCTGATGATTAAGCTTTCTCAGCACTGATAGAAGTGCACCTGGTTCTCAATAGACTAGCATAGCTGCAGCAGGATTCTCATAGTTAAATGCCTCTAGGTGCTTTTGGAATCAAGCCTAAATGTGTATATTCTGTTTAGATTTTCTCGTATATTCCTAGAGAGGTATGTTACCCCTTGAAATGCCAACATTGCCTATTATGTGTCATTGGGAATAAAGGGCACCAGGTGCACAAGGGAAACCCAGGATGGGGGTTATTTCATGGTTCCAATAGGTATTTCATTGTTCCTTTAGTTGTTGGAGGCTTCAAGAGAAAAGAGTTGGCATGTCCCCTTCAAACTTTTGGACTGCTATTTTACATTGAGTCTGTCTGTTTTTTCCTTAGAGCTGACAAAATCTTACAGATATTGTCAAGTCTGGCTTCTAGGTTGATTTGGTAATTTTCAAAAACTAACTTCACTTTCATATAAATCCTAAAACATGTAAATCGATACTGTTAACTTTCTTAAAGACTGCAACTGCCTTGTCAACTTATGGTCAATTCTTTAGTCTTCAGAAAAAACCTCCGACGAACGCTGTAAAAAAACGGAGCGAAAGAAATATCCAATTTCTGTGAATTATTTGTGAAAAGTGTTGATTTGTCGATGCCCAGTAGGAGGAGAACCAGTGCAAACTGCTCTCACTAGCTACCATACACAAAATATTTTAAACAACCTCTCACCCAGCCCTTGGCAAGGACAATTTCCTAAGAGCGGTGTGTTAATTCCAAAGACATGATGAGGCCTCAGATAAACCGGAAGCAGGAAAAGGCAAAGTAGAGAATGGAAAGCAGTGCAGGATCTGACCTCTGGTAATGCAGCATCAAAGGTGAAACTCTGTTTTACTTGGAAGCACACTCTCAAGCGGGCAGCAGGCATGGGATTGAAGGTGATGCGCTGAGTATTAGCAGAGTGAACAGCAGATGCTTGGCTGACAGAACTCAAAGAAATCAGCTCAAAATATCCCCACAATTGAATCTGAGACCAAGATCCGAGCTGCCAAATCTGAGCTAGCAGAGGCAGCGGAAAAAGAGAGGTAGGGCGACGGATGATGGCTCTCGCACAAATCAGGGAACTAGAGTGCTTTGTGGGTTTTGGTGGGTAATTTCAACAGAGCAAAGAATACTGTGAACACAGTGAGACAGCAACCACACTGGCTCGTGAGTTTGAGATTATCGATACGTCCTTAGGCCACATCAACTTCATCTGTAGGACCAGGGCCCAATTTGATATTTTGGTAATAGAGCACGTGTGGGGCTCAATCAGAGGTATCATGCATCTGGACTGAGGGTTCCTGTGTGCGATGGGATTGAAATCAGTATTAAAAGATTTAGGAACTGCTACAATCATAACCTGGATTGGGATAACAGACTGGTTTGAGGCAGAGGATGGGGAACAGTTCTGTGGTTGCCTTCGTGATCACATAACTCAAGAATGAGAGAACTAGGAAGAGTGGTCGAAGTCCACAGCATGAGAAGATGAAGCATTTCTTACAGCATTATCACCCAAATGCAGATGCTATATTTTGGACAGCACTGACAGGGTACTGCATCGAGGACACATAGGTCGGTCTGTGGGATCATCCCAGCAGTCCCTGAAGTATGATATCCATACATATGCTTCCACTGGTGTTTCTGTAGACAGAGAAGCTCTGGGAAGAACTGGTAACATTGGGAAATTCTCATGGCAGTAGAAAGCACAAGAGCACTCTCTGTTGGCTGTTTTGGAGACAATTCAAAAAGACATAAAGAAGAATGCAGAGCTGAAAACCTATAAAAGCTTCATTTCCACTAGAGGAAGTGCCTTGTGCCCTTTCAGAATTGTGAGATTAGTGTAATAAAAATGAGGTTCTACTAACTGAAACAGTATGGCGTGTTCATCACAACAAAGACAACACCAGGATTTAGAGATATACCAGACAACACATACACTGGAACAGGTCTTGGCATCAAGGTCTAGGGAAAATTGTCCTCACAGAACTAACTTGGAATTGCGTACACCAAAGAGTATAAAGTTTGCACTTTACCAAGCCCTATAAGTCTATATTAGATACATGATAGTACCTGACCTGTAGATTAAAAGAAATATAGTAAAAGAAACAGGAAGTACCATTTCCAGTTCCAAAGAGATTGAAGGCCCAAAAAATAAGCTTTCAAACAACTAGACGGCAAAAGGATACCAGAGCAATCTCTGAAATTGGAGGTGAGGAAAACACTGATGAACCACTGTGCCTCAGAATCACAAAAGGCAGAATACCAGAAAAGGGGAAGAAAAACTCTAAAGAAGAACCCAATAGTATCAGAAAACTCAATGGATGAGATAAAAACTTGACTATAGTCAATCCTAAGAAGACTACTTAATGCATGGGACTCGTGAATGACTGAGAGTACAGGGGAACAGAAATCCCTCGATCAGAAGAAGACACAGAAAAGCAAGTGCATACCAACGCTAACAACACTGATGAATCCTGGGTTAAGACAAAGCAGGTAAGAATAAGACTCATAGGATTCCCAACTGGAAAAGTAAGAGATAAAATAATAAATTATGAAAAGGGATTTGTAGAAAATCAGAATGAAACTTGCTGAATGCCAGGAAAGTATCATCTATATGAATTCAGGATGTACACATCGTTCAAAAGAGGTGGAATACAAATAGACGAACAAGAAGCTGTAGAATTCAAATAAACAAAATTCATGATCATCTCAGCGATGTAAAATGCACCTCGAGGAAAGCAACTTAGTCAAAACAGAACCTCCAGATGAGTTTCAGCTGATATCTCGGCAGAAAATTTGCAGCACGGGGAGGAGTGCCAGGACATAGACCATATCTTGAATGAGAAAATGCTGCAATCTAGGGTAGCCTATGACAAATGACTGCCGTTTATAACAACGGCAGAGCTAGGGAAATTCACTGACTGGCAAACCATAAAAGAATTCAGCACTTTGAGACTGATCCTAAAACAAAAATTGAGAATCCTACCCTGAGTAGAAAAGTAGCAAGATGAAATGGAAATAACAAACAATTATTGCAAATGAAAAAGAGCCTGAGTTGCAAAGAAGTAAGAAGCAGAAGGCAAGGAGGACATCAAAATCCTAAAGATGGGAGAAGGTAGCAGGAAATCATAGGTGATTTTAAGCACTATCTTAAGTGAATCAGCTTACATGACTGTCTGTCTGAAGCAAAATGAGAGATGTATGGCCTAATGTGTTTGCAACACATACAAAACATCAGACAAACAAACAAACACCGAAAGGTTACAGTTGGCTTACATATACAAAACAAACATGAATATTCAAAACAATATACTCAAAGTGATGTCAAGTATAATTCAGCACGCATCGACCCATAATCGCGGCTAGCATGTACTCAACACACTTGTATTCAGAAAACAGATGCGTGCATTAGTATTCATAGATACTGATCCAGAAGTGCATATCGTGACCCAACACAAATGACGGTTTTGAATAAGTGTGGGTCATAGTACGGGATATAGCATTACAAGATTTCCAACAGGATGAATGAATGCCATATACTATGCTTCGTAGGGAAGAAATGGCATAAACATATAACAAACACAATTAGCTATGAGAAATTGTACTAAGTGCAAAAGAGACAGACAGGAAAGTGCACGTTGGGATTGGTTTCATTTTTGTGAATTTCAGCCCCCATGAAACAAATGGATCCATGTACTGAGAGTGTGGGTATTTCAGCAGAAAGCAACAGACGGATATGTAATCTGGGTGAATGGATATTACACAAACATGAGTTTCCTTGAGTGGGTCTCTGTGTACTGTGAACTGTTAGAAAGTTTAAAGAGGTGTGAATTAATAAACTGAACATGGACACAGTTCCCTTCTGTCTGTACTGTGTATACAGATCTGAAGAAAAGGAAAGAGGGAAGAGAAAAGGACCATGGAACCCTTCTGGATAGAATCACATTTCCCTCAGGAAACTCTCATCTAATGTAGCATCACCTCCAACACGAACTTGCTGCATCAACCACAGGGGATGGGAGTTACTGGTTGGATTCCAGGTGGAATGTTGGTGTGTACCACGAGGCTTGTTGTGGCTGGTGGATCCAAGGTAACTGGGCAGAATTCTGTGGGTGGATCAGTTTGATGGTGGGTCTGCTGCCCTATGTGGAGATTGGCTTAGGTCTTTTGTTCAGGAAGTTGAGTAAGTTCGAGATACTGCTTCTGCCCAAAGACCTGAGTTCACGGGTCAGATTCCAGAATCTGAAAGGGCAGACAGTGGAAGATCTGCCTGTCATCAGCTTACTGGTGAGGCTCCGAGATATTTTTAGACTTGCCCAGTCCTGTTGACGTTGACTTTATGGGAGACACGAAGAGATGCTGGCAGAAAAAATGGCTGCATGGATTGAGGAGATGTGCGGACACACTGATGAAATTTGTTCTGCTACAGTGGAGAATATTGGCATAGAGACATCTCTAGAGCATACCAGGCTCGAAAGACATTCATGAGAGCTACAGTACCTCGCTGATACTGGTAGAAACATACGGGTGTCAACGAGCTCTTCAGAAATTTACTCGATTCTCTGCTCCAAGAACGGGTCCAAGATTCCTGACATCTAAAATAGAAGAGATGGCAGAGATGATAATAGCGATCATGTTCTTGGAATAGGTCATGAGAACCCAAACATCCCTAGGGGCATTTACGAATCATTCAGACGGAAACGCACCAAGTCAAGGTAAGCCTATTCCCACGTTTGTGCCCAGCTATCAATCACATGGTCTTCCCTCCACTCCACTCAGGCATCCATTTCAAAGGATCAGAACCTGAGCTGCAATGAATCCAGTAGGAGGAGAGCAAGCCCCTACTAGATTCAGAGTTCCTCCTCCTTCACACTTGGTGAACAAATTGAACTCCATAAAGGTCAAATAATCTCGACTGAAATAGATAGGAATTGAATAGTTAGCTCACACAAAGAAATGATGACCTTCCCCTAGATTCAGGAAAAGCTGGGGTTATGTAATCTTTGGGCTGAATAGAGTGTGGGAAGTGAGGGGAATCTTTGAATGAACTTGAATATGTATTAGGCCTCAGTTTTTCAAGACAATACCGGAAAATATTAGAAGTCAGATAGTGAACTGAACTGTAAAATTCGCCAAAAACATTAAAGACACCTGTTATGTGGACAGTCATTAACTTCCGTAAAGCCCCGGGATCATTATATCTTGGAGGTGCCGACTTCGTTGTGTTAAATTGCATTACCCATCATGATCTGATGATTAAGCTTTCTCAGAACTGATAGAAGAGCACCTGGTTCTCAATAGACTAGCATAGATGCAGCAGGATTCTCATAGTTAAATGCCTCTAGGTGCTTTTGGATTCAAGCCTAAATTTGTATATTCTGCTTAGATTTTCTCGTATATTCCTAGAGAGGAATGTTACCCCTTGAAATGCCAACATTGCCTGTTATGTGTCATTGGGATTAAAGGGCACCAGGTGCACAAAGGAAACCCAGGATGGGGGTTATTTCATGGTTCCAATAGGTATTTCATTGTTCCTTTATTTGTTGGAGGCTTCAAGAGAAAAGAGTTGGCATGTCCCCTTCAAACTTTTGGACTGCTATTTTACATTGAGTCTGTCTGTTTTTTCCTTAGAGCTGACAAAATCTTACAGAAATTGTCAAGTCTGGCTTCTAGGTTGATTTGGTAATTTTCAAAAACTAACTTCACTTTCATATAAATCCTAAAACATGTAAATCGATACTGTTAACTTTCTTAAAGACTGCAACTGCCTTGTCAACTTATGGTCAATGCTTTAGTCTTCAGAAAAACCCTCCGACGAAGGCTGTAAAAAAATGGAGCGAAAGAAATATCCAATTTCTGTGAATTATTTGTGAAAAGTGTTGATTTGTCGATGCCCATTAGGAGGAGAACCAGTGCAAACTGCTCTCACTAGCTACCATACACAAAATATTTTAAACAACCTCTCACCCAGCCCTTGGCAAGGACACATTCCTAAGTGCGGTGTGTTATTCCAAAGACAGGATGAGGCCTCAGATAAACCGGAAGCAGGAAAAGGCAAAGTAGAGAATGGAAAGCAGTGCAGGATCTGACCTCTGGTAATGCAGCATCAAAGGTGAAACTCTGTTTTACTTGGAAGCACACTCTCAAGCGGGCAGCAGGCATGGGATTGAAGGTGATGCGCTGAGTATTAGCAGAGTGAACAGCAGATGCTTGGCTGACAGAACTCAAAGAAATCAGCTCAAAATATCCCCACAATTGAATCTGAGACCAAGATCCGAGCTGCCAAATCTGAGCAAGCAGAGGCAGCGGAACAAGAGAGGTAGGGCGACGGATGATGGCTCTCGCACAAATCAGGGAACTAGAGTGCGTTGTGGGTTTTGGTGGGTACTTTTAACAGAGCAATGAATACTGTGAACTCAGTGAGACAGCAACCGCACCGGATCGTGAGTTTGAGATTATCGATATGTCCTTAGGCCACATCAACTGCATCTGCAAGACCAGGGCCCAATTAGATATTTTGCCAATAGAGCACGTGTGGGGCTCCATCAGAGGTATCATGCATCTGGACTGATGGTTCCTGTGTGTGATGGGATTGAAATCAGTATTAAAAGATTTAGGAACTGCTACATTCATAACCTGGATTGGGATTACAGACTGGTTTGAGGCAGAGGATGGGGAACAGCTCTGTGGTTGCCTTGGTGATCCCATAACTCAAGAATGAGAGAACTAGGAAGAGTGGTCAAAGTCCACAGCATGAGAAGATGAAGCATTCCTTACAGCATTATCACCCAAATGCAGATGCTATATTTTGGACAGCACTGACAGGGCACTGCATCGAGGACACATAGGTCGGTCTGCGGGATCATCCCAGCAGTCCTTGAAGTATGATATCCATACATATGCTTCCACTGGTGTTTCTGTAGACAGAGAAGCTCTGGGAAGAACTGGTAACATTGGGACATTCTCATGGCAGTAGAAAGCACAAGCGCACTCTCTGTTTGCTGTTTTGGAGACAGTTCAAAATGACATAAAGAAGTATGCAGAGCTGAAAACCTATAAAAGCTTCATTTCCACTAGAGGAAGAGCCTTGTGCCCTTTCAGAATTGTGAGATTAGTGTAATAAAAATGAGGTTCTACTAACTGAAATAGTATGGTTTGTTCATCACAACAAAGACAACACCAGGATTTAGAGATATACCAGACAACACATACACTGGAACAGGTCATGGCATCAAGGTCTAGGGAAAATTGTCCTCACAGAACTAACTTGGAATTGCATACACCAAAGAGTCTAAAGTTTGCACTTAACCAAGCCCTATAAGTCTATATTAGATACATGATAGTTCCTGACCTGTAGATTAAAAGAAGTATAGTAAAAGAAACAGGAAGTACCATTTCCAGTTTCTAAGAGATTGAAGGCCCAAAAATAAGCTTTCAAACAACTAGACGGCAAAACGATACCAGAGCAATCTCTGAAAATGGAGGTGAGTTAAACACTGATGAACCACAGTGCCTCAGAATCACAAAATTCAGAATACCAGAAAAGGGGAAGAGAAACTCTAAAGAAGAACCAAATAGTATCAGAAAATTCAATGGATGAGATTAAAACTTGACTAAAGTCAATCCTAAGCAGACTACTTAATGCATGGGACTCGTGAATGACTGAGAGAACAGGGGAACAGAAAACCCTCGATAAGAAGAAGACACAGAAAAGCAAGTGCATACCAACGCTAACATCACTTTTGAATCATGGGTTAAGACAAAGCAGGTAAGAATAAGACTCATAGGATTCCCAAATATAAAAGCAAGAGATAAAATAATAAATTCTGAAAAGGAATTTGTAGAAAAATCAGAATGAAACATGCTGAAAGCCAGGAAAGTATCATCTATACGAATTCAGGATGTACACATCGTTCAAAATAGGTGGAATACAAATAGACAAACAAGAAGCTGTAGAATTCAAATAAACAAAATTCATGATCATCCCAGTGATGTAAAATGCACCTCGAGGAAATTGACTTAATCAGAACAGAACCTTCAGAGGGGTTTCAGCTGATATTTCATCAGAAATTTTGCAGCACGGGGAGGAGTGCCAGGACATAGACCATATCTTGAATGAGAAAAAGCTGCAATCTAGGGTAGCCTATGACAAATGACTGCCGTTTATAACAACGGCAGAGCTAGGGAAATTCACTGACCGGCAAACCTTAAAAGAAATCAGCACTTTGAGACTGATCCTAAAACAATAATTGAGAATCCTACCCTGAGTAGAAAAGTAACAAGATGAAATGGAAATAACAATACCATTATTGCAAATGCAAGAAGAGCCTGAGCTGAAAAAGTAAGAAGAAGAAGGCAAGGAGACATCAAAATCCTAAACAAGGGAGAGGGTAGCAGGAGATAATAGGTGATTTTAAGCACTATCTTAAGTGAATCAGCTTACATGACTGTCTGTCTGAAGCAAAATGAGAGATGTATGGCCTAATGATTTTGCAAAACATACAAAATATCAGACAAACAAACAAACACCAAAAGTTATACTTGGCTTACATATACCAAACAACCATGAATATTCAAAACAATATACTCAAAGTGATGTCAAGGATCATTCAGCCTGCATCGACACATTATCGCTGCTAGCATGTACACAACACACTTGTATTCAGAAAACAGATGCGTGCATTACTATTCATAGATACTGATCCAGAAGTGCATATCGTGAGCCAACACAAATGACGGTTTTGAATAAGTGTGGGTCATAGAACGGGATATAGTCTTACAAGTTTTCTAACAAGATGAATGAATGCCATATACTATGCTTCGTAGGGAAGAAATGGCATAAGCCTATAACAAAGAAAATTAGCTCTGCGAAATAGTACTAAGTGCAAAAGAGACAGACAGGAAAGTGCACGTTGGGATTGGTTCCATTTCTAGGAATTTCAGCCCCCATGAAACAAATGGATCCATGTGCTGAGATTGTGGGTGTTACAGCAGAAAGCAACAGACGGATATGTAATCTGGGTGAATGGATATTACACAAACATGAGTTTCCTTGAGTGGGTCTCTGTGTACTGTGAACTGTTAGAAAGTTTAAAGAGGTGTGAATCCTTAAACTGAACATGGACACACTTCCATCCGTTTGTACTGTGTATACAGATCTGAAGAAAAGGAAAGAGGGAAGAGAAAAGGACCATGGGACCCTTCTGGATAGAATCACATTTCCGTTAGGAAACTCTCGTCTAATGCAGCATCACCTCCAACACGAACTTGCTGCATCAACCACAGGGGATGGAAGTTACCGGTTGGATTCCAGGTGGAATGATGGTGTGTACCACGAGGCTTGTTGCGGTTGGTGAATCCAAGGTAACTGGGCAGAATTCTGTGGGTGGATCAGTTTGATGGTGGGTCAGCTGCCCTATGTGGAGATTGGCTTAAATCTTTTGTTCGGGAAGCTGAGTAAGTTCGAGATACTGCTGCTGCCCCAAGACCTGAGTTCACGAGTCAGTTTCCAGAATCTGAAAGGGCAGACAGTGGAAGATCAGCCTGTCATCAGCTTACTGGTGAGGCTCCGAGGTATTTTCAGAATTGCCCAGTATTGTTGATGTCGACTTTATGGGAGACACGAAGAGAAGCTGCCAGAAATCAAGGCTGCATGGATTGAGGAGATGTGCGAACACATTGATGAAACTTGTTCTGCTACAGTGGAGAATATCGGCATGGAGACATCTCTAGAGCATACCAGGCTCGAAAGACATTCATGAGACCTACTGAACCACGGTGATACTGGCAGAAACATACGGAGTTTCAACGTGCCCTTGAGAAAGTTACTCGATTCTCAGCTCCAAGAACTGGTCCAAGATTCCTGACGTCTAAAAGAGAAGAGATGGCAGAGATGATAAAAGCGCTCATGGTCTTGGAAGGGGCCTTGAGAATCCACACATCCCAAGGGGCATTTACGAATCATTCAGACCGAAATGCACCAAGCCCAGGTAAGCCTATTCCCACGTTTGTGCCCAGCTATCAATCACATGGTCTTCCCTCCACTCCACTCAGGCATCCATTTCAAAGGATCAGAACCTGAGCTGCAATGAATCCAGTAGGAGGAGAGCAAGCCCCTACTAGATTCAGAGTTCCTCCTCCTTCACACTTGGTGAACAAATTGAACTCCATAAAGGTCAAATAATCTCGACTGAAATAGATAGGAATTGAATAGTTAGCTCACACAAAGAAATGATGACCTTCCCCTAGATTCAGGAAAAGCTGGGGTTATGTAATCTTTGGGCTGAATAGAGTGTGGGAAGTGAGTGGAATCTTTGAATGAACTTGAATATGTATTAGGCCTCAGTTTTTCAAGACAATACCGGAAAATATTAGAAGTCAGATAGTGAACTGAACTGTAAAATTCGCCAAAAACATTAAAGACACCTGTTATGTGGACAGTCATTAACTTCCGTAAAGCCCCGGGATCTTTATATCTTGGAGGTGCCGACTTCGTTGTGTTAAATTGCATTACCCATCATGATCTGATGATTAAGCTTTCTCAGAACTGATAGAAGAGCACCTGGTTCTCAATAGACTAGCATAGATGCAGCAGGATTCTCATAGTTAAATGCCTCTAGGTGCTTTTGGATTCAAGCCTAAATTTGTATATTCTGCTTAGATTTTCTCATATATTCCTAGAGAGGAATGTTACCCCTTGAAATGCCAACATTGCCTGTTATGTGTCATTGGGATTAAAGGGCACCAGGTGCACAAGGGAAAACCAGGATGGGGGTTATTTCATGGTTCCAATAGGTATTTCATTGTTCCTTTATTTGTTGGAGGCTTCAAGAGAAAAGAGTTGGCATGTCCCCTTCAAACTTTTGGACTGCTATTTTACATTGAGTCTGTCTGTTTTTTCCTTAGAGCTGACAAAATCTTACAGAAATTGTCAAGTCTGGCTTCTAGGTTGATTTGGTAATTTTCAAAAACTAACTTCACTTTCATATAAATCCTAAAACATGTAAATCGATACTGTTAACTTTCTTAAAGACTGCAACTGCCTTGTCAACTTATGGTCAATGCTTTAGTCTTCAGAAAAAACCTCCGACGAAGGCTGTAAAAAAATGGAGCGAAAGAAATATCCAATTTCTGTGAATTATTTGTGAAAAGTGTTGATTTGTCGATGCCCATTAGGAGGAGAACCAGTGCAAACTGCTCTCACTAGCTACCATACACAAAATATTTTAAACAACCTCTCACCCAGCCCTTGGCAAGGACACTTTCCTAAGTGCGGTGTGTTATTCCAAAGACAGGATGAGGCCTCAGATAAACCGGAAGCAGGAAAAGGCAAAGTAGAGAATGGAAAGCAGTGCAGGATCTGACCTCTGGTAATGCAGCATCAAAGGTGAAACTCTGTTTTACTTGGAAGCACACTCTCAAGCGGGCAGCAGGCATGGGATTGAAGGTGATGCGCTGAGTATTAGCAGAGTGAACAGCAGATGCTTGGCTGACAGAACTCAAAGAAATCAGCTCAAAATATCCCCACAATTGAATCTGAGACCAAGATCCGAGCTGCCAAATCTGAGCAAGCAGAGGCAGCGGAACAAGAGAGGTAGGGCGACGGATGATGGCTCTCGCACAAATCAGGGAACTAGAGTGCGTTGTGGGTTTTGGTGGGTACTTTTAACAGAGCAATGAATACTGTGAACTCAGTGAGACAGCAACCGCACCGGATCGTGAGTTTGAGATTATCGATATGTCCTTAGGCCACATCAACTGCATCTGCAAGACCAGGGCCCAATTAGATATTTTGCCAATAGAGCACGTGTGGGGCTCCATCAGAGGTATCATGCATCTGGACTGATGGTTCCTGTGTGTGATGGGATTGAAATCAGTATTAAAAGATTTAGGAACTGCTACATTCATAACCTGGATTGGGATTACAGACTGGTTTGAGGCAGAGGATGGGGAACAGCTCTGTGGTTGCCTTGGTGATCCCATAACTCAAGAATGAGAGAACTAGGAAGAGTGGTCAAAGTCCACAGCATGAGAAGATGAAGCATTCCTTACAGCATTATCACCCAAATGCAGATGCTATATTTTGGACAGCACTGACAGGGCACTGCATCGAGGACACATAGGTCGGTCTGCGGGATCATCCCAGCAGTCCTTGAAGTATGATATCCATACATATGCTTCCACTGGTGTTTCTGTAGACAGAGAAGCTCTGGGAAGAACTGGTAACATTGGGACATTCTCATGGCAGTAGAAAGCACAAGCGCACTCTCTGTTTGCTGTTTTGGAGACAGTTCAAAATGACATAAAGAAGTATGCAGAGCTGAAAACCTATAAAAGCTTCATTTCCACTAGAGGAAGAGCCTTGTGCCCTTTCAGAATTGTGAGATTAGTGTAATAAAAATGAGGTTCTACTAACTGAAATAGTATGGTTTGTTCATCACAACAAAGACAACACCAGGATTTAGAGATATACCAGACAACACATACACTGGAACAGGTCATGGCATCAAGGTCTAGGGAAAATTGTCCTCACAGAACTAACTTGGAATTGCATACACCAAAGAGTCTAAAGTTTGCACTTAACCAAGCCCTATAAGTCTATATTAGATACATGATAGTTCCTGACCTGTAGATTAAAAGAAGTATAGTAAAAGAAACAGGAAGTACCATTTCCAGTTTCTAAGAGATTGAAGGCCCAAAAATAAGCTTTCAAACAACTAGACGGCAAAACGATACCAGAGCAATCTCTGAAAATGGAGGTGAGTTAAACACTGATGAACCACAGTGCCTCAGAATCACAAAATTCAGAATACCAGAAAAGGGGAAGAGAAACTCTAAAGAAGAACCAAATAGTATCAGAAAATTCAATGGATGAGATTAAAACTTGACTAAAGTCAATCCTAAGCAGACTACTTAATGCATGGGACTCGTGAATGACTGAGAGAACAGGGGAACAGAAAACCCTCGATAAGAAGAAGACACAGAAAAGCAAGTGCATACCAACGCTAACATCACTTTTGAATCATGGGTTAAGACAAAGCAGGTAAGAATAAGACTCATAGGATTCCCAAATATAAAAGCAAGAGATAAAATAATAAATTCTGAAAAGGAATTTGTAGAAAAATCAGAATGAAACATGCTGAAAGCCAGGAAAGTATCATCTATACGAATTCAGGATGTACACATCGTTCAAAATAGGTGGAATACATATAGACAAACAAGAAGCTGTAGAATTCAAATAAACAAAATTCATGATCATCCCAGTGATGTAAAATGCACCTCGAGGAAATTGACTTAATCAGAACAGAACCTTCAGAGGGGTTTCAGCTGATATTTCATCAGAAATTTTGCAGCACGGGGAGGAGTGCCAGGACATAGACCATATCTTGAATGAGAAAAAGCTGCAATCTAGGGTAGCCTATGACAAATGACTGCCGTTTATAACAACGGCAGAGCTAGGGAAATTCACTGACCGGCAAACCTTAAAAGAAATCAGCACTTTGAGACTGATCCTAAAACAATAATTGAGAATCCTACCCTGAGTAGAAAAGTAACAAGATGAAATGGAAATAACAATACCATTATTGCAAATGCAAGAAGAGCCTGAGCTGAAAAAGTAAGAAGAAGAAGGCAAGGAGACATCAAAATCCTAAACAAGGGAGAGGGTAGCAGGAGATAATAGGTGATTTTAAGCACTATCTTAAGTGAATCAGCTTACATGACTGTCTGTCTGAAGCAAAATGAGAGATGTATGGCCTAATGATTTTGCAAAACATACAAAATATCAGACAAACAAACAAACACCAAAAGTTATACTTGGCTTACATATACCAAACAACCATGAATATTCAAAACAATATACTCAAAGTGATGTCAAGGATCATTCAGCCTGCATCGACACATTATCGCTGCTAGCATGTACACAACACACTTGTATTCAGAAAACAGATGCGTGCATTACTATTCATAGATACTGATCCAGAAGTGCATATCGTGAGCCAACACAAATGACGGTTTTGAATAAGTGTGGGTCATAGAACGGGATATAGTCTTACAAGTTTTCTAACAAGATGAATGAATGCCATATACTATGCTTCGTAGGGAAGAAATGGCATAAGCCTATAACAAAGAAAATTAGCTCTGCGAAATAGTACTAAGTGCAAAAGAGACAGACAGGAAAGTGCACGTTGGGATTGGTTCCATTTCTAGGAATTTCAGCCCCCATGAAACAAATGGATCCATGTGCTGAGATTGTGGGTGTTACAGCAGAAAGCAACAGACGGATATGTAATCTGGGTGAATGGATATTACACAAACATGAGTTTCCTTGAGTGGGTCTCTGTGTACTGTGAACTGTTAGAAAGTTTAAAGAGGTGTGAATCCTTAAACTGAACATGGACACACTTCCATCCGTTTGTACTGTGTATACAGATCTGAAGAAAAGGAAAGAGGGAAGAGAAAAGGACCATGGGACCCTTCTGGATAGAATCACATTTCCGTTAGGAAACTCTCGTCTAATGCAGCATCACCTCCAACACGAACTTGCTGCATCAACCACAGGGGATGGAAGTTACCGGTTGGATTCCAGGTGGAATGATGGTGTGTACCACGAGGCTTGTTGCGGTTGGTGAATCCAAGGTAACTGGGCAGAATTCTGTGGGTGGATCAGTTTGATGGTGGGTCAGCTGCCCTATGTGGAGATTGGCTTAAGTCTTTTGTTCGGGAAGCTGAGTAAGTTCGAGATACTGCTGCTGCCCCAAGACCTGAGTTCACGAGTCAGTTTCCAGAATCTGAAAGGGCAGACAGTGGAAGATCAGCCTGTCATCAGCTTACTGGTGAGGCTCCGAGGTATTTTCAGAATTGCCCAGTATTGTTGATGTCGACTTTATGGGAGACACGAAGAGAAGCTGCCAGAAATCCAGGCTGCATGGATTGAGGAGATGTGCGAACACATTGATGAAACTTGTTCTGCTACAGTGGAGAATATGGGCATGGAGACATCTCTAGAGCATACCAGGCTCGAAAGACATTCATGAGACCTACTGAACCACGGTGATACTGGCAGAAACATACGGAGTTTCAACGTGCCCTTGAGAAAGTTACTCGATTCTCAGCTCCAAGAACTGGTCCAAGATTCCTGACGTCTAAAAGAGAAGAGATGGCAGAGATGATAAAAGCGCTCATGGTCTTGGAAGGGGCCTTGAGAATCCACACATCCCAAGGGGCATTTACGAATCATTCAGACCGAAATGCACCAAGCCCAGGTAAGCCTATTCCCACGTTTGTGCCCAGCTATCAATCACATGGTCTTCCCTCCACTCCACTCAGGCATCCATTTCAAAGGATCAGAACCTGAGCTGCAATGAATCCAGTAGGAGGAGAGCAAGCCCCTACTAGATTCAGAGTTCCTCCTCCTTCACACTTGGTGAACAAATTGAACTCCATAAAGGTCAAATAATCTCGACTGAAATAGATAGGAATTGAATAGTTAGCTCACACAAAGAAATGATGACCTTCCCCTAGATTCAGGAAAAGCTGGGGTTATGTAATCTTTGGGCTGAATAGAGTGTGGGAAGTGAGGGGAATCTTTGAATGAACTTGAATATGTATTAGGCTTCAGTTTTTCAAGACAATACCGGAAAATATTAGAAGTCAGATAGTGAACTGAACTGTAAAATTCGCCAAAAACATTAAAGACACCTGTTATGTGGACAGTCATTAACTTCCGTAAAGCCCCGGGATCATTATATCTTGGAGGTGCCGACTTCGTTGTGTTAAATTGCATTACCCATCATGATCTGATGATTAAGCTTTCTCAGAACTGATAGAAGAGCACCTGGTTCTCAATAGACTAGCATAGATGCAGCAGGATTCTCATAGTTAAATGCCTCTAGGTGCTTTTGGATTCAAGCCTAAATTTGTATATTCTGCTTAGATTTTCTCGTATATTCCTAGAGAGGAATGTTACCCCTTGAAATGCCAACATTGCCTGTTATGTGTCATTGGGATTAAAGGGCACCAGGTGCACAAGGGAAAACCAGGATGGGGGTTATTTCATGGTTCCAATAGGTATTTCATTGTTCCTTTATTTGTTGGAGGCTTCAAGAGAAAAGAGTTGGCATGTCCCCTTCAAACTTTTGGACTGCTATTTTACATTGAGTCTGTCTGTTTTTTCCTTAGAGCTGACAAAATCTTACAGAAATTGTCAAGTCTGGCTTCTAGGTTGATTTGGTAATTTTCAAAAACTAACTTCACTTTCATATAAATCCTAAAACATGTAAATCGATACTGTTAACTTTCTTAAAGACTGCAACTGCCTTGTCAACTTATGGTCAATGCTTTAGTCTTCAGAAAAACCCTCCGACGAAGGCTGTAAAAAAATGGAGCGAAAGAAATATCCAATTTCTGTGAATTATTTGTGAAAAGTGTTGATTTGTCGATGCCCATTAGGAGGAGAACCAGTGCAAACTGCTCTCACTAGCTACCATACACAAAATATTTTAAACAACCTCTCACCCAGCCCTTGGCAAGGACACTTTCCTAAGTGCGGTGTGTTATTCCAAAGACAGGATGAGGCCTCAGATAAACCGGAAGCAGGAAAAGGCAAAGTAGAGAATGGAAAGCAGTGCAGGATCTGACCTCTGGTAATGCAGCATCAAAGGTGAAACTCTGTTTTACTTGGAAGCACACTCTCAAGCGGGCAGCAGGCATGGGATTGAAGGTGATGCGCTGAGTATTAGCAGAGTGAACAGCAGATGCTTGGCTGACAGAACTCAAAGAAATCAGCTCAAAATATCCCCACAATTGAATCTGAGACCAAGATCCGAGCTGCCAAATCTGAGCAAGCAGAGGCAGCGGAACAAGAGAGGTAGGGCGACGGATGATGGCTCTCGCACAAATCAGGGAACTAGAGTGCGTTGTGGGTTTTGGTGGGTACTTTTAACAGAGCAATGAATACTGTGAACTCAGTGAGACAGCAACCGCACCGGATCGTGAGTTTGAGATTATCGATATGTCCTTAGGCCACATCAACTGCATCTGCAAGACCAGGGCCCAATTAGATATTTTGCCAATAGAGCACGTGTGGGGCTCCATCAGAGGTATCATGCATCTGGACTGATGGTTCCTGTGTGTGATGGGATTGAAATCAGTATTAAAAGATTTAGGAACTGCTACATTCATAACCTGGATTGGGATTACAGACTGGTTTGAGGCAGAGGATGGGGAACAGCTCTGTGGTTGCCTTGGTGATCCCATAACTCAAGAATGAGAGAACTAGGAAGAGTGGTCAAAGTCCACAGCATGAGAAGATGAAGCATTCCTTACAGCATTATCACCCAAATGCAGATGCTATATTTTGGACAGCACTGACAGGGCACTGCATCGAGGACACATAGGTCGGTCTGCGGGATCATCCCAGCAGTCCTTGAAGTATGATATCCATACATATGCTTCCACTGGTGTTTCTGTAGACAGAGAAGCTCTGGGAAGAACTGGTAACATTGGGACATTCTCATGGCAGTAGAAAGCACAAGCGCACTCTCTGTTTGCTGTTTTGGAGACAGTTCAAAATGACATAAAGAAGTATGCAGAGCTGAAAACCTATAAAAGCTTCATTTCCACTAGAGGAAGAGCCTTGTGCCCTTTCAGAATTGTGAGATTAGTGTAATAAAAATGAGGTTCTACTAACTGAAATAGTATGGTTTGTTCATCACAACAAAGACAACACCAGGATTTAGAGATATACCAGACAACACATACACTGGAACAGGTCATGGCATCAAGGTCTAGGGAAAATTGTCCTCACAGAACTAACTTGGAATTGCATACACCAAAGAGTCTAAAGTTTGCACTTAACCAAGCCCTATAAGTCTATATTAGATACATGATAGTTCCTGACCTGTAGATTAAAAGAAGTATAGTAAAAGAAACAGGAAGTACCATTTCCAGTTTCTAAGAGATTGAAGGCCCAAAAATAAGCTTTCAAACAACTAGACGGCAAAACGATACCAGAGCAATCTCTGAAAATGGAGGTGAGTTAAACACTGATGAACCACAGTGCCTCAGAATCACAAAATTCAGAATACCAGAAAAGGGGAAGAGAAACTCTAAAGAAGAACCAAATAGTATCAGAAAATTCAATGGATGAGATTAAAACTTGACTAAAGTCAATCCTAAGCAGACTACTTAATGCATGGGACTCGTGAATGACTGAGAGAACAGGGGAACAGAAAACCCTCGATAAGAAGAAGACACAGAAAAGCAAGTGCATACCAACGCTAACATCACTTTTGAATCATGGGTTAAGACAAAGCAGGTAAGAATAAGACTCATAGGATTCCCAAATATAAAAGCAAGAGATAAAATAATAAATTCTGAAAAGGAATTTGTAGAAAAATCAGAATGAAACATGCTGAAAGCCAGGAAAGTATCATCTATACGAATTCAGGATGTACACATCGTTCAAAATAGGTGGAATACATATAGACAAACAAGAAGCTGTAGAATTCAAATAAACAAAATTCATGATCATCCCAGTGATGTAAAATGCACCTCGAGGAAATTGACTTAATCAGAACAGAACCTTCAGAGGGGTTTCAGCTGATATTTCATCAGAAATTTTGCAGCACGGGGAGGAGTGCCAGGACATAGACCATATCTTGAATGAGAAAAAGCTGCAATCTAGGGTAGCCTATGACAAATGACTGCCGTTTATAACAACGGCAGAGCTAGGGAAATTCACTGACCGGCAAACCTTAAAAGAAATCAGCACTTTGAGACTGATCCTAAAACAATAATTGAGAATCCTACCCTGAGTAGAAAAGTAACAAGATGAAATGGAAATAACAATACCATTATTGCAAATGCAAGAAGAGCCTGAGCTGAAAAAGTAAGAAGAAGAAGGCAAGGAGACATCAAAATCCTAAACAAGGGAGAGGGTAGCAGGAGATAATAGGTGATTTTAAGCACTATCTTAAGTGAATCAGCTTACATGACTGTCTGTCTGAAGCAAAATGAGAGATGTATGGCCTAATGATTTTGCAAAACATACAAAATATCAGACAAACAAACAAACACCAAAAGTTATACTTGGCTTACATATACCAAACAACCATGAATATTCAAAACAATATACTCAAAGTGATGTCAAGGATCATTCAGCCTGCATCGACACATTATCGCTGCTAGCATGTACACAACACACTTGTATTCAGAAAACAGATGCGTGCATTACTATTCATAGATACTGATCCAGAAGTGCATATCGTGAGCCAACACAAATGACGGTTTTGAATAAGTGTGGGTCATAGAACGGGATATAGTCTTACAAGTTTTCTAACAAGATGAATGAATGCCATATACTATGCTTCGTAGGGAAGAAATGGCATAAGCCTATAACAAAGAAAATTAGCTCTGCGAAATAGTACTAAGTGCAAAAGAGACAGACAGGAAAGTGCACGTTGGGATTGGTTCCATTTCTAGGAATTTCAGCCCCCATGAAACAAATGGATCCATGTGCTGAGATTGTGGGTGTTACAGCAGAAAGCAACAGACGGATATGTAATCTGGGTGAATGGATATTACACAAACATGAGTTTCCTTGAGTGGGTCTCTGTGTACTGTGAACTGTTAGAAAGTTTAAAGAGGTGTGAATCCTTAAACTGAACATGGACACACTTCCATCCGTTTGTACTGTGTATACAGATCTGAAGAAAAGGAAAGAGGGAAGAGAAAAGGACCATGGGACCCTTCTGGATAGAATCACATTTCCGTTAGGAAACTCTCGTCTAATGCAGCATCACCTCCAACACGAACTTGCTGCATCAACCACAGGGGATGGAAGTTACCGGTTGGATTCCAGGTGGAATGATGGTGTGTACCACGAGGCTTGTTGCGGTTGGTGAATCCAAGGTAACTGGGCAGAATTCTGTGGGTGGATCAGTTTGATGGTGGGTCAGCTGCCCTATGTGGAGATTGGCTTAAGTCTTTTGTTCGGGAAGCTGAGTAAGTTCGAGATACTGCTGCTGCCCCAAGACCTGAGTTCACGAGTCAGTTTCCAGAATCTGAAAGGGCAGACAGTGGAAGATCAGCCTGTCATCAGCTTACTGGTGAGGCTCCGAGGTATTTTCAGAATTGCCCAGTATTGTTGATGTCGACTTTATGGGAGACACGAAGAGAAGCTGCCAGAAATCCAGGCTGCATGGATTGAGGAGATGTGCGAACACATTGATGAAACTTGTTCTGCTACAGTGGAGAATATGGGCATGGAGACATCTCTAGAGCATACCAGGCTCGAAAGACATTCATGAGACCTACTGAACCACGGTGATACTGGCAGAAACATACGGAGTTTCAACGTGCCCTTGAGAAAGTTACTCGATTCTCAGCTCCAAGAACTGGTCCAAGATTCCTGACGTCTAAAAGAGAAGAGATGGCAGAGATGATAAAAGCGCTCATGGTCTTGGAAGGGGCCTTGAGAATCCACACATCCCAAGGGGCATTTACGAATCATTCAGACCGAAATGCACCAAGCCCAGGTAAGCCTATTCCCACGTTTGTGCCCAGCTATCAATCACATGGTCTTCCCTCCACTCCACTCAGGCATCCATTTCAAAGGATCAGAACCTGAGCTGCAATGAATCCAGTAGGAGGAGAGCAAGCCCCTACTAGATTCAGAGTTCCTCCTCCTTCACACTTGGTGAACAAATTGAACTCCATAAAGGTCAAATAATCTCGACTGAAATAGATAGGAATTGAATAGTTAGCTCACACAAAGAAATGATGACCTTCCCCTAGATTCAGGAAAAGCTGGGGTTATGTAATCTTTGGGCTGAATAGAGTGTGGGAAGTGAGGGGAATCTTTGAATGAACTTGAATATGTATTAGGCTTCAGTTTTTCAAGACAATACCGGAAAATATTAGAAGTCAGATAGTGAACTGAACTGTAAAATTCGCCAAAAACATTAAAGACACCTGTTATGTGGACAGTCATTAACTTCCGTAAAGCCCCGGGATCATTATATCTTGGAGGTGCCGACTTCGTTGTGTTAAATTGCATTACCCATCATGATCTGATGATTAAGCTTTCTCAGAACTGATAGAAGAGCACCTGGTTCTCAATAGACTAGCATAGATGCAGCAGGATTCTCATAGTTAAATGCCTCTAGGTGCTTTTGGATTCAAGCCTAAATTTGTATATTCTGCTTAGATTTTCTCGTATATTCCTAGAGAGGAATGTTACCCCTTGAAATGCCAACATTGCCTGTTATGTGTCATTGGGATTAAAGGGCACCAGGTGCACAAGGGAAAACCAGGATGGGGGTTATTTCATGGTTCCAATAGGTATTTCATTGTTCCTTTATTTGTTGGAGGCTTCAAGAGAAAAGAGTTGGCATGTCCCCTTCAAACTTTTGGACTGCTATTTTACATTGAGTCTGTCTGTTTTTTCCTTAGAGCTGACAAAATCTTACAGAAATTGTCAAGTCTGGCTTCTAGGTTGATTTGGTAATTTTCAAAAACTAACTTCACTTTCATATAAATCCTAAAACATGTAAATCGATACTGTTAACTTTCTTAAAGACTGCAACTGCCTTGTCAACTTATGGTCAATGCTTTAGTCTTCAGAAAAACCCTCCGACGAAGGCTGTAAAAAAATGGAGCGAAAGAAATATCCAATTTCTGTGAATTATTTGTGAAAAGTGTTGATTTGTCGATGCCCATTAGGAGGAGAACCAGTGCAAACTGCTCTCACTAGCTACCATACACAAAATATTTTAAACAACCTCTCACCCAGCCCTTGGCAAGGACACTTTCCTAAGTGCGGTGTGTTATTCCAAAGACAGGATGAGGCCTCAGATAAACCGGAAGCAGGAAAAGGCAAAGTAGAGAATGGAAAGCAGTGCAGGATCTGACCTCTGGTAATGCAGCATCAAAGGTGAAACTCTGTTTTACTTGGAAGCACACTCTCAAGCGGGCAGCAGGCATGGGATTGAAGGTGATGCGCTGAGTATTAGCAGAGTGAACAGCAGATGCTTGGCTGACAGAACTCAAAGAAATCAGCTCAAAATATCCCCACAATTGAATCTGAGACCAAGATCCGAGCTGCCAAATCTGAGCAAGCAGAGGCAGCGGAACAAGAGAGGTAGGGCGACGGATGATGGCTCTCGCACAAATCAGGGAACTAGAGTGCGTTGTGGGTTTTGGTGGGTACTTTTAACAGAGCAATGAATACTGTGAACTCAGTGAGACAGCAACCGCACCGGATCGTGAGTTTGAGATTATCGATATGTCCTTAGGCCACATCAACTGCATCTGCAAGACCAGGGCCCAATTAGATATTTTGCCAATAGAGCACGTGTGGGGCTCCATCAGAGGTATCATGCATCTGGACTGATGGTTCCTGTGTGTGATGGGATTGAAATCAGTATTAAAAGATTTAGGAACTGCTACATTCATAACCTGGATTGGGATTACAGACTGGTTTGAGGCAGA
Organism: Camelus bactrianus; assembly: GCF_048773025.1. Classification (NCBI taxonomy): domain Eukaryota; kingdom Metazoa; phylum Chordata; class Mammalia; order Artiodactyla; family Camelidae; genus Camelus; species Camelus bactrianus. The sequence goes on from NC_133574.1 coordinate 10,857,223, forward strand.
GGATGGGGAACAGCTCTGTGGTTGCCTTGGTGATCCCATAACTCAAGAATGAGAGAACTAGGAAGAGTGGTCAAAGTCCACAGCATGAGAAGATGAAGCATTCCTTACAGCATTATCACCCAAATGCAGATGCTATATTTTGGACAGCACTGACAGGGCACTGCATCGAGGACACATAGGTCGGTCTGCGGGATCATCCCAGCAGTCCTTGAAGTATGATATCCATACATATGCTTCCACTGGTGTTTCTGTAGACAGAGAAGCTCTGGGAAGAACTGGTAACATTGGGACATTCTCATGGCAGTAGAAAGCACAAGCGCACTCTCTGTTTGCTGTTTTGGAGACAGTTCAAAATGACATAAAGAAGTATGCAGAGCTGAAAACCTATAAAAGCTTCATTTCCACTAGAGGAAGAGCCTTGTGCCCTTTCAGAATTGTGAGATTAGTGTAATAAAAATGAGGTTCTACTAACTGAAATAGTATGGTTTGTTCATCACAACAAAGACAACACCAGGATTTAGAGATATACCAGACAACACATACACTGGAACAGGTCATGGCATCAAGGTCTAGGGAAAATTGTCCTCACAGAACTAACTTGGAATTGCATACACCAAAGAGTCTAAAGTTTGCACTTAACCAAGCCCTATAAGTCTATATTAGATACATGATAGTTCCTGACCTGTAGATTAAAAGAAGTATAGTAAAAGAAACAGGAAGTACCATTTCCAGTTTCTAAGAGATTGAAGGCCCAAAAATAAGCTTTCAAACAACTAGACGGCAAAACGATACCAGAGCAATCTCTGAAAATGGAGGTGAGTTAAACACTGATGAACCACAGTGCCTCAGAATCACAAAATTCAGAATACCAGAAAAGGGGAAGAGAAACTCTAAAGAAGAACCAAATAGTATCAGAAAATTCAATGGATGAGATTAAAACTTGACTAAAGTCAATCCTAAGCAGACTACTTAATGCATGGGACTCGTGAATGACTGAGAGAACAGGGGAACAGAAAACCCTCGATAAGAAGAAGACACAGAAAAGCAAGTGCATACCAACGCTAACATCACTTTTGAATCATGGGTTAAGACAAAGCAGGTAAGAATAAGACTCATAGGATTCCCAAATATAAAAGCAAGAGATAAAATAATAAATTCTGAAAAGGAATTTGTAGAAAAATCAGAATGAAACATGCTGAAAGCCAGGAAAGTATCATCTATACGAATTCAGGATGTACACATCGTTCAAAATAGGTGGAATACAAATAGACAAACAAGAAGCTGTAGAATTCAAATAAACAAAATTCATGATCATCCCAGTGATGTAAAATGCACCTCGAGGAAATTGACTTAATCAGAACAGAACCTTCAGAGGGGTTTCAGCTGATATTTCATCAGAAATTTTGCAGCACGGGGAGGAGTGCCAGGACATAGACCATATCTTGAATGAGAAAAAGCTGCAATCTAGGGTAGCCTATGACAAATGACTGCCGTTTATAACAACGGCAGAGCTAGGGAAATTCACTGACCGGCAAACCTTAAAAGAAATCAGCACTTTGAGACTGATCCTAAAACAATAATTGAGAATCCTACCCTGAGTAGAAAAGTAACAAGATGAAATGGAAATAACAATACCATTATTGCAAATGCAAGAAGAGCCTGAGCTGAAAAAGTAAGAAGAAGAAGGCAAGGAGACATCAAAATCCTAAACAAGGGAGAGGGTAGCAGGAGATAATAGGTGATTTTAAGCACTATCTTAAGTGAATCAGCTTACATGACTGTCTGTCTGAAGCAAAATGAGAGATGTATGGCCTAATGATTTTGCAAAACATACAAAATATCAGACAAACAAACAAACACCAAAAGTTATACTTGGCTTACATATACCAAACAACCATGAATATTCAAAACAATATACTCAAAGTGATGTCAAGGATCATTCAGCCTGCATCGACACATTATCGCTGCTAGCATGTACACAACACACTTGTATTCAGAAAACAGATGCGTGCATTACTATTCATAGATACTGATCCAGAAGTGCATATCGTGAGCCAACACAAATGACGGTTTTGAATAAGTGTGGGTCATAGAACGGGATATAGTCTTACAAGTTTTCTAACAAGATGAATGAATGCCATATACTATGCTTCGTAGGGAAGAAATGGCATAAGCCTATAACAAAGAAAATTAGCTCTGCGAAATAGTACTAAGTGCAAAAGAGACAGACAGGAAAGTGCACGTTGGGATTGGTTCCATTTCTAGGAATTTCAGCCCCCATGAAACAAATGGATCCATGTGCTGAGATTGTGGGTGTTACAGCAGAAAGCAACAGACGGATATGTAATCTGGGTGAATGGATATTACACAAACATGAGTTTCCTTGAGTGGGTCTCTGTGTACTGTGAACTGTTAGAAAGTTTAAAGAGGTGTGAATCCTTAAACTGAACATGGACACACTTCCATCCGTTTGTACTGTGTATACAGATCTGAAGAAAAGGAAAGAGGGAAGAGAAAAGGACCATGGGACCCTTCTGGATAGAATCACATTTCCGTTAGGAAACTCTCGTCTAATGCAGCATCACCTCCAACACGAACTTGCTGCATCAACCACAGGGGATGGAAGTTACCGGTTGGATTCCAGGTGGAATGATGGTGTGTACCACGAGGCTTGTTGCGGTTGGTGAATCCAAGGTAACTGGGCAGAATTCTGTGGGTGGATCAGTTTGATGGTGGGTCAGCTGCCCTATGTGGAGATTGGCTTAAGTCTTTTGTTCGGGAAGCTGAGTAAGTTCGAGATACTGCTGCTGCCCCAAGACCTGAGTTCACGAGTCAGTTTCCAGAATCTGAAAGGGCAGACAGTGGAAGATCAGCCTGTCATCAGCTTACTGGTGAGGCTCCGAGGTATTTTCAGAATTGCCCAGTATTGTTGATGTCGACTTTATGGGAGACACGAAGAGAAGCTGCCAGAAATCCAGGCTGCATGGATTGAGGAGATGTGCGAACACATTGATGAAACTTGTTCTGCTACAGTGGAGAATATGGGCATGGAGACATCTCTAGAGCATACCAGGCTCGAAAGACATTCATGAGACCTACTGAACCACGGTGATACTGGCAGAAACATACGGAGTTTCAACGTGCCCTTGAGAAAGTTACTCGATTCTCAGCTCCAAGAACTGGTCCAAGATTCCTGACGTCTAAAAGAGAAGAGATGGCAGAGATGATAAAAGCGCTCATGGTCTTGGAAGGGGCCTTGAGAATCCACACATCCCAAGGGGCATTTACGAATCATTCAGACCGAAATGCACCAAGCCCAGGTAAGCCTATTCCCACGTTTGTGCCCAGCTATCAATCACATGGTCTTCCCTCCACTCCACTCAGGCATCCATTTCAAAGGATCAGAACCTGAGCTGCAATGAATCCAGTAGGAGGAGAGCAAGCCCCTACTAGATTCAGAGTTCCTCCTCCTTCACACTTGGTGAACAAATTGAACTCCATAAAGGTCAAATAATCTCGACTGAAATAGATAGGAATTGAATAGTTAGCTCACACAAAGAAATGATGACCTTCCCCTAGATTCAGGAAAAGCTGGGGTTATGTAATCTTTGGGCTGAATAGAGTGTGGGAAGTGAGTGGAATCTTTGAATGAACTTGAATATGTATTAGGCCTCAGTTTTTCAAGACAATACCGGAAAATATTAGAAGTCAGATAGTGAACTGAACTGTAAAATTCGCCAAAAACATTAAAGACACCTGTTATGTGGACAGTCATTAACTTCCGTAAAGCCCCGGGATCATTATATCTTGGAGGTGCCGACTTCGTTGTGTTAAATTGCATTACCCATCATGATCTGATGATTAAGCTTTCTCAGAACTGATAGAAGAGCACCTGGTTCTCAATAGACTAGCATAGATGCAGCAGGATTCTCATAGTTAAATGCCTCTAGGTGCTTTTGGATTCAAGCCTAAATTTGTATATTCTGCTTAGATTTTCTCGTATATTCCTAGAGAGGAATGTTACCCCTTGAAATGCCAACATTGCCTGTTATGTGTCATTGGGATTAAAGGGCACCAGGTGCACAAGGGAAAACCAGGATGGGGGTTATTTCATGGTTCCAATAGGTATTTCATTGTTCCTTTATTTGTTGGAGGCTTCAAGAGAAAAGAGTTGGCATGTCCCCTTCAAACTTTTGGACTGCTATTTTACATTGAGTCTGTCTGTTTTTTCCTTAGAGCTGACAAAATCTTACAGAAATTGTCAAGTCTGGCTTCTAGGTTGATTTGGTAATTTTCAAAAACTAACTTCACTTTCATATAAATCCTAAAACATGTAAATCGATACTGTTAACTTTCTTAAAGACTGCAACTGCCTTGTCAACTTATGGTCAATGCTTTAGTCTTCAGAAAAACCCTCCGACGAAGGCTGTAAAAAAATGGAGCGAAAGAAATATCCAATTTCTGTGAATTATTTGTGAAAAGTGTTGATTTGTCGATGCCCATTAGGAGGAGAACCAGTGCAAACTGCTCTCACTAGCTACCATACACAAAATATTTTAAACAACCTCTCACCCAGCCCTTGGCAAGGACACTTTCCTAAGTGCGGTGTGTTATTCCAAAGACAGGATGAGGCCTCAGATAAACCGGAAGCAGGAAAAGGCAAAGTAGAGAATGGAAAGCAGTGCAGGATCTGACCTCTGGTAATGCAGCATCAAAGGTGAAACTCTGTTTTACTTGGAAGCACACTCTCAAGCGGGCAGCAGGCATGGGATTGAAGGTGATGCGCTGAGTATTAGCAGAGTGAACAGCAGATGCTTGGCTGACAGAACTCAAAGAAATCAGCTCAAAATATCCCCACAATTGAATCTGAGACCAAGATCCGAGCTGCCAAATCTGAGCAAGCAGAGGCAGCGGAACAAGAGAGGTAGGGCGACGGATGATGGCTCTCGCACAAATCAGGGAACTAGAGTGCGTTGTGGGTTTTGGTGGGTACTTTTAACAGAGCAATGAATACTGTGAACTCAGTGAGACAGCAACCGCACCGGATCGTGAGTTTGAGATTATCGATATGTCCTTAGGCCACATCAACTGCATCTGCAAGACCAGGGCCCAATTAGATATTTTGCCAATAGAGCACGTGTGGGGCTCCATCAGAGGTATCATGCATCTGGACTGATGGTTCCTGTGTGTGATGGGATTGAAATCAGTATTAAAAGATTTAGGAACTGCTACATTCATAACCTGGATTGGGATTACAGACTGGTTTGAGGCAGAGGATGGGGAACAGCTCTGTGGTTGCCTTGGTGATCCCATAACTCAAGAATGAGAGAACTAGGAAGAGTGGTCAAAGTCCACAGCATGAGAAGATGAAGCATTCCTTACAGCATTATCACCCAAATGCAGATGCTATATTTTGGACAGCACTGACAGGGCACTGCATCGAGGACACATAGGTCGGTCTGCGGGATCATCCCAGCAGTCCTTGAAGTATGATATCCATACATATGCTTCCACTGGTGTTTCTGTAGACAGAGAAGCTCTGGGAAGAACTGGTAACATTGGGACATTCTCATGGCAGTAGAAAGCACAAGCGCACTCTCTGTTTGCTGTTTTGGAGACAGTTCAAAATGACATAAAGAAGTATGCAGAGCTGAAAACCTATAAAAGCTTCATTTCCACTAGAGGAAGAGCCTTGTGCCCTTTCAGAATTGTGAGATTAGTGTAATAAAAATGAGGTTCTACTAACTGAAATAGTATGGTTTGTTCATCACAACAAAGACAACACCAGGATTTAGAGATATACCAGACAACACATACACTGGAACAGGTCATGGCATCAAGGTCTAGGGAAAATTGTCCTCACAGAACTAACTTGGAATTGCATACACCAAAGAGTCTAAAGTTTGCACTTAACCAAGCCCTATAAGTCTATATTAGATACATGATAGTTCCTGACCTGTAGATTAAAAGAAGTATAGTAAAAGAAACAGGAAGTACCATTTCCAGTTTCTAAGAGATTGAAGGCCCAAAAATAAGCTTTCAAACAACTAGACGGCAAAACGATACCAGAGCAATCTCTGAAAATGGAGGTGAGTTAAACACTGATGAACCACAGTGCCTCAGAATCACAAAATTCAGAATACCAGAAAAGGGGAAGAGAAACTCTAAAGAAGAACCAAATAGTATCAGAAAATTCAATGGATGAGATTAAAACTTGACTAAAGTCAATCCTAAGCAGACTACTTAATGCATGGGACTCGTGAATGACTGAGAGAACAGGGGAACAGAAAACCCTCGATAAGAAGAAGACACAGAAAAGCAAGTGCATACCAACGCTAACATCACTTTTGAATCATGGGTTAAGACAAAGCAGGTAAGAATAAGACTCATAGGATTCCCAAATATAAAAGCAAGAGATAAAATAATAAATTCTGAAAAGGAATTTGTAGAAAAATCAGAATGAAACATGCTGAAAGCCAGGAAAGTATCATCTATACGAATTCAGGATGTACACATCGTTCAAAATAGGTGGAATACAAATAGACAAACAAGAAGCTGTAGAATTCAAATAAACAAAATTCATGATCATCCCAGTGATGTAAAATGCACCTCGAGGAAATTGACTTAATCAGAACAGAACCTTCAGAGGGGTTTCAGCTGATATTTCATCAGAAATTTTGCAGCACGGGGAGGAGTGCCAGGACATAGACCATATCTTGAATGAGAAAAAGCTGCAATCTAGGGTAGCCTATGACAAATGACTGCCGTTTATAACAACGGCAGAGCTAGGGAAATTCACTGACCGGCAAACCTTAAAAGAAATCAGCACTTTGAGACTGATCCTAAAACAATAATTGAGAATCCTACCCTGAGTAGAAAAGTAACAAGATGAAATGGAAATAACAATACCATTATTGCAAATGCAAGAAGAGCCTGAGCTGAAAAAGTAAGAAGAAGAAGGCAAGGAGACATCAAAATCCTAAACAAGGGAGAGGGTAGCAGGAGATAATAGGTGATTTTAAGCACTATCTTAAGTGAATCAGCTTACATGACTGTCTGTCTGAAGCAAAATGAGAGATGTATGGCCTAATGATTTTGCAAAACATACAAAATATCAGACAAACAAACAAACACCAAAAGTTATACTTGGCTTACATATACCAAACAACCATGAATATTCAAAACAATATACTCAAAGTGATGTCAAGGATCATTCAGCCTGCATCGACACATTATCGCTGCTAGCATGTACACAACACACTTGTATTCAGAAAACAGATGCGTGCATTACTATTCATAGATACTGATCCAGAAGTGCATATCGTGAGCCAACACAAATGACGGTTTTGAATAAGTGTGGGTCATAGAACGGGATATAGTCTTACAAGTTTTCTAACAAGATGAATGAATGCCATATACTATGCTTCGTAGGGAAGAAATGGCATAAGCCTATAACAAAGAAAATTAGCTCTGCGAAATAGTACTAAGTGCAAAAGAGACAGACAGGAAAGTGCACGTTGGGATTGGTTCCATTTCTAGGAATTTCAGCCCCCATGAAACAAATGGATCCATGTGCTGAGATTGTGGGTGTTACAGCAGAAAGCAACAGACGGATATGTAATCTGGGTGAATGGATATTACACAAACATGAGTTTCCTTGAGTGGGTCTCTGTGTACTGTGAACTGTTAGAAAGTTTAAAGAGGTGTGAATCCTTAAACTGAACATGGACACACTTCCCTCCGTTTGTACTGTGTATACAGATCTGAAGAAAAGGAAAGAGGGAAGAGAAAAGGACCATGGGACCCTTCTGGATAGAATCACATTTCCGTTAGGAAACTCTCGTCTAATGCAGCATCACCTCCAACACGAACTTGCTGCATCAACCACAGGGGATGGAAGTTACCGGTTGGATTCCAGGTGGAATGATGGTGTGTACCACGAGGCTTGTTGCGGTTGGTGGATCCAAGGTAACTGGGCAGAATTCTGTGGGTGGATCAGTTTGATGGTGGGTCAGCTGCCCTATGTGGAGATTGGCTTAAGTCTTTTGTTCGGGAAGCTGAGTAAGTTCGAGATACTGCTGCTGCCCCAAGACCTGAGTTCACGAGTCAGTTTCCAGAATCTGAAAGGGCAGACAGTGGAAGATCAGCCTGTCATCAGCTTACTGGTGAGGCTCCGAGGTATTTTCAGAATTGCCCAGTATTGTTGATGTCGACTTTATGGGAGACACGAAGAGAAGCTGCCAGAAATCCAGGCTGCATGGATTGAGGAGATGTGCGAACACATTGATGAAACTTGTTCTGCTACAGTGGAGAATATGGGCATGGAGACATCTCTAGAGCATACCAGGCTCGAAAGACATTCATGAGACCTACTGAACCACGGTGATACTGGCAGAAACATACGGAGTTTCAACGTGCCCTTGAGAAAGTTACTCGATTCTCAGCTCCAAGAACTGGTCCAAGATTCCTGACGTCTAAAAGAGAAGAGATGGCAGAGATGATAAAAGCGCTCATGGTCTTGGAAGGGGCCTTGAGAATCCACACATCCCAAGGGGCATTTACGAATCATTCAGACCGAAATGCACCAAGCCCAGGTAAGCCTATTCCCAGGTTTGTGCCTAGCTATCAATCACATGCTCTTCCCTCCACTCCACTCAGGCATCCATTTCAAAGGATCAGAACCTGAGCTGCAATGAATCCAGGAGGAGGACAGCAAGCCCCTACTATAAACAGAGTTCCTCCTACTTCAAACACGGTGAACAACATTGAACTCCTTAAATGACAAATACTCTCGACTGAAATATATAGGAATTAAATACTTAGCTCACACAAAGAAATGATGACCTTCCCCTAGATTCAGCAAATGCGGGGTTTATGTATTCTTTGGGCTGAAGGAGTGTGGGAAGTGTGGGGAATCTTTGACTGAACTTGAAAATGTATTAGGCCTCAGTTTCTCAAGACAGTACAGGAAAATATTCGAAGTCAGATAGTGAAATGAACAGTAAAAGTTGCCAAAATCATTAAAGACACAGGTTTTGTGGACGGTCGTTCACTTCAGTCAAGACCCGGGTTCACTATATCTTGGAGGTGCAGACTTGGTTGTGTTAAATTGCTTTACCCAACATGATTGGATGATTAAGACTTCTCAGCACTGATAGAAAAACACCTGGTTCTCAATAGCCTAGCATAGCTGCAGCAGGTTTCTCATAGTTAAATGCCTCTAGGTGCTTATGGAATCAAGCCTAAATATATATATTCTTTTTAGATTTTCTTGTATATCCCTAGAGAATAATGTTACCCTTTGAAATGCCAACATTGCCTAGTATGTGTCATTGGGAGTAAAGGGAACCACGTGCATAAGGGAAACGCAGGTTGGGCGTAATCTCATGGTTCCAATAGTTATTTCATTGTTCCTTTTGTTTTCGGAGGCTTCAGAAAAAGACTTGGCATGACCCCTTCAAGCTTTTGGACTGCTATATTACATTGAGTCTGTCTGTTTTTTACTTAGAGCTGACAAAATGTTACAGAAATTGACAAGTCAGGCTTTTTGTTGATTTGGTAATTTTCAAAAACTTACTTCAATTTCATATAAATCCCACAACACGTAAATCGATACTATTAATCTTCTTAAAGACTACAACTGCCATATCAACCTAATGTCAAAGATGGGGTCTTCAGACAAACCCTCTGTCCATGGCTGTAAACAAAACGGAGCTAAACTAATATCCAATTTCTGTGAATTATTTGTGGAAAGTGTTGATTTATCTATGCCCAGTAGGCAGAGAACAAGTGCAAACTGCTCTCACTCGCTCCCATACACAAAACTTTGTAAACATACAATCAACCAGCCCTTGGCACAGGACACTTGCCGAAGAGAGGTCTGTTACATCCAAAGACAGGATGAGGCCTCAGAAAACCTGGAAGCAGTAAAAGGCAAAGTAGAGAATGGAAACCAGTACAGGGTCTGACCTGTGGTAATGGAGCATCAAAGGTGTAACTCTGTTATCCTTGGAAGCACACTCTCAAGCGGGCAGCAGGCATGGGATTGAAGGAGATGCGCTGAGTGTTAGAAGAGTGCACAGCAGATGCTTGGCAGACAGAATTCAAAGAAATCAGCACAAAATATCCCCACAATTGTTTCTGAGACCAAGATCTGAGCTGCCAAATCTGAGCTAGCAGAGGCAGCGGAAAAAGAGGGATAGGGCTACGGATGATGGCTCTCACAGAACTCAGGGATCTAGAGTGCGTTGTGGGTTTTGGTGGGTACTATCAAGAGAGCAAAGATAACTGTGAACTCAGTGAGACAGCAACCGCACTGGTTCGTGAGGTTGAGTTTATCGATATGTCCTATGGCCACATCCACTGCATCAGCAGGACCAGGGTCCAATTTGACATTTTGCCAATAGAGCACATGTGAGGCTCAGAGGAATCATGCATCTGGTCTGAGGGTTCCAGGGGGCGTTGGGTTTGAAATCAGTATTAAAAGATTTAGGATCCGCTACATTCTTAACCTGGATTGGGATTCCAGTCAGGTTTCAGGCAGAAGATGCGGAACAGCTCTGTGGTTGCCTTCGTGAACTCATGACTCAAGCGTGAGAGAACTAGGAAGAGTGGTCAAAGTCCACAGCATGAGAAGATGAAGCATTTCTTACAGCATTATCACCCAAAAACTAATGCTACATTTTGGAGGGCACTGATATGTTTCTGCACCAAGGACACATAGGTAGGTTTGCGGGATCATCCCAGCAGGCCCTGAAGTATGACATGCATACATATGGTTCCACTGTTGTTTCTGTAGACAGAGAAGTTCTGGGAAGTACTGGTAACTTTGGGACTGTCCCATGGCAGTAGAAATTACAAGCGCACTCTCTGTTGGCTGTTTTGGAGACACTTCAAAAGTCATACAGAAGAATGCAGAGCTGATAACCTATAGAAGCTTCATTTCCACTAGAGGAAGTGCCCTGTGCCCTTTCAGAATTGTAAGATTAGTGTAATAAAAACGAGGTTTTACTAACTGAAACAGTATGATGTGTCCATCACATCAAAGGCAACACCAGGATTTAGAGATATACCAGACAACACACACAGGTACGGGGCATAGCATCAAGGCCTAGGGAAAATTGTCCTCACAGAACTAACTTGGAATTGCGTACACCAAAGAGTCTAAAGTTTGCACTTAACCAAGCCCTAAAAGTCTATATTAGATACATGATAGTACCTGACCTGTAGAGTAAAAGAAGTATAGTACAAGAAATAGGAAGTACCATTTCCAGTTCCAAAGAGATTGAAGGCCCAAAAAATAAGCTTTCATACAACTAGACGGCAAAACGATACCAGAGCTAGCTCTGAAAATGGAGATGAGTAAAACACTGAAGAACCACCATGCCTCAGAATCACAAAAGGCAGAATACCAGAAAAGGGGAAGAGAAACTCTAAAGAAGAACCCAATAGTATCAGAAAACTCAATGGATGAGATAAAAACTTGACTAAAGTCAATCCTAAGCAGACTATTTAATGCATGGGACTCGTGAATGACTGAGAGGTCAGGGGAACAGAAAACCCTCGATCAGAAGAAGACACAGAAAAGCAAGTGCATACCAATGCTAACATCACTGTTGAATCATGGGTTAAGACAAAGCACTTAAGAATAAGACTCATAGGATTCCCAAATGGAAAAACAAGAGATAAAATAATAAATTCTGAAAAGGAATTTGTAGAAAAATCAGAATGAAACTTGCTGAAAGCCTGTAAAGTATCATCTATACGAATTCAGGATGTACACATCGTTCAAAAGAGGTGGAATACAAATAGATGAACAAGAAACTGTAGAATTCAAATAACAAAATTCATGATCATCCCAGTGATGTAAAATGCACCTCGAGGAAATCGACTTAGTCAGAACAGAACCTCCAGAGGGGTTTCAGCTGATATCTCGGCAGAAATTTTGCAGCACTGGGAGGAGTGCCAGGACATAGACCATATCCTTAATGAGAAAATGCTGCAATCTAGGGTACCCTATGCCAAATGACTGCCATTTATAACAACGGCAGAGCTAGGGAAATTCACTGACCGGCAAACCTTAAAAGAATTCAGCACTTTGAGACTGATCCTAAAACAACAATTGAGAATCCTACCCTGAGTAGAAAAGTAGCAAGATGAATTGGAAATAACAAAACCATTATTGCAAATGCAAGAAGAGCCTGAGTTGCAAAGAAGTAAGAAGAAGAAGGCAAGGAGGACATCAAAATCCTAAAGAAGGGAGAGGGGAGCAGGAAATCATAGGTGATTTTAAGCACTATTTTAAGAGATTCAGCTTTCAAGACTGTCTGTCTGAAGCAAAATGAGAGATGTATGGCCTAATGTTTTTGCAAAACTTACAAAATATCAGACAAACAAACAAACACAAAAATTTACAGTTGGCTTACATATACCAAACAATCATGAATATTCAAAACAATATACTCAAAGTGACGTCAAGGATCATTCAGCACGCATCGACACATTATCGCGGCTAGCATGTATTCAACACACTTGTATTTAGAAAACAGATGCGTGCATTACTATTCATAGATACTGATCCAGAAGTGCATATCGTGAGCCAACACAAATGACGGTTTTGAATAAGCGTGGGTCATAGAACGGGATATAGTCTTACAAGTTTTCCAACAAGATGAATGAATGCCATATACTATGTTTCGTAGGGAAGAAATGGCATAAGCCTATAACAAAGACAATTAGCTCTGCGAAATAGTACTAAGTGCAAAAGAGACAGACAGGAAATTCACGTTGGGATTGGTTTCATTTCTAGGAATTTCAGCCCCCATGAAACAAATGGATCCATGTGCTGAGAGTGTCGGTGTTACAGCAGAAAGCACCAGACGGATACGTAATGTGGGTGAATGGATATTACACAAACATGAGTTTCCTTGAGTGGGTCTCTGTGTACTGTGAACTGTTAGAAAGTTTAAAGAGGTGTGAATCCATAAACTGAACATGGACACACTTCCCTCCGTTTGTACTGTGTATACAGATCTGAAGAAAAGGAAAGAGGGAAGAGAAAAGGACCATGGGACCCTTCTGGATAGAATCACATTTCCCTTAGGAATCTCTCGTCTAATGCAGCATCACCTCCAACACGAACTTGCTGCATCAACCACAGGGGATGGAAGTTACAGGTTGGATTCCAGGTGGAATGATGGTGTGTACCACGAGGCTTGTTGCGGCTGGTGAATCCAAGGTAACTGGGCAGAATTCTGTGGGTAGATCAGTTTGATGTTGGGTCTGCTGCCCTATGTGGAGATTGGCTTAAGTCTTTTGTTCGGGAAGCTGAGTAAGTTCGAGATACTGCTGCTGCCCCAAGACCTGAGTTCACGGGTCAGATTCCAGAATCTGAAAGGGCAGACAGTGGAAGATCTGCCTGTCATCAGCTTACTGGTGAGGCATCAAGGTATTTTCAGACTTGCCCAGTAATGTTGATGTCGACATTATGGGAGACACGAAGCGAAGCTGCCAGAAAACTTGGCTGCATGGATTGAGGAGATGTGCGAACACATTGATGAAACTTGTTCTGCTACAGTGGAGAATATCGGCATGGAGACATCTCTAGAGCATACCAGGCTCGAAAGACATTCATGAGACCTACTGAACCACGGTGATACTGGCAGAAACATACGGAGTTTCAACGTGCCCTTGAGAAAGTTACTCGATTCTCAGCTCCAAGAACTGGTCCAAGATTCCTGACGTCTAAAAGAGAAGAGATGGCAGAGATGATAAAAGCGCTCTTGGTCTTGGAAGGGGTCGTGAGAATCCACACATCCCAAGGGGCATTAACGAATCATTCAGACCGAAATGCACCAAGCCCAGGTAAGCCTATTCCCACGTTTGTGCCTAGCTATCAATCACATGGTCTTCCCTCCACTCCACTCACGCATCCATTTCAAACGATCAGAACCTGAGCTGCAATGAATCCAGTAGGAGGAGAGCAAGCCCCTACTAGAATCAGAGTTCCTCCTCCTTCACACTCGGTGAACAACACTGAAATCCTTAAATGTCAAATACTCTCGACTGAAATAGATAGGAATTCAATAATTAGCTCACACAAAGAAATGATGACCTTCCCCTAGATTCAGCAAATGCGGGGTTTATGTATTCTTTGGGCTGAAGGAGTGTGGGAAGTGTGGGGAATTTTTGACTGAACTTGAAAATATATTAGGCCTCAGTTTCTCAAGAGAGTAGAGGAAAATATTCGAAGTCAGATAGTGAACTGAACAGTAAAAGTCGCCAAACTCATTAAAGACACATGTTTTGTGGACGGTCGTTCACTTCAGTCAAGACCCGGGTTCACTATATCTTGGAGGTGCAGACTTGGTTGTGTTAAATTGCTTTACCCAACATGATCGGATGATTAAGACTTCTCAGCACTGATAGAAGAACACCTGGTTCTCAAGAGCCTAGCATAGCTGCAGCAGGTTTCTCATAGTTAAATGCCTCTAGGTGCTTTGGAATCAAGCCTAAATGTATATATTCTGTTTAGATTTTCTTGTATAACCCTAGAGAATAATGTTACCCCTTGAAATGTCAACATTGCCTAGTATGTGTCATTGGGAGTAAAGGGCACCACATGCATAAGGGAATCGCAGGTTGGGCGTTATTTCATGGTTCCAATAATTATTTCATTGTTCCTTTTGTTTTTGGAGGCTTCAGAAAAAGATTGGCATGACCCCTTCAAACTTTTGGACTGCTATATTACATTGAGTCTCTCTGTTTTTTGCTTAGAGCTGACAAAATGTTACAGAAATTGACAAGTCAGGCTTTTTGTTGATTTGGTAATTTTCAAAAACTTACTTCAATTTCATATAAATCCCACAACACGTAAATCGATACTATTAATCTTCTTAAAGACTACAACTGCCATATCAACCTAATGTCAAAGATGGGATCTTCGGACAAACCCTCTGTCCATGGCTGTAAACAAAACGGAGCTAAACTAATATCCAATTTCTGTGAATTATTTGTGGAAAGTGTTGATTTGTTCTATGCCCAGTAGGCAGAGAACCAGTGCAAAATGCTCTCACTTGCTCCCATACACAAAACTTTGTAAACAACCAATCAACCAGCCCTTGGCACAGGACACTTGCCTAAGAGTGGTCTGTTACATCCAAAGACAGGATGAGGCCTCAGAAAACCTGGAAGTAGTAAAAGGCAAAGTAGGGAATGGAAACCAGTGCAGGGTCTGACCTGTGGTAATGGAGCATCAAAGGTGTAACTCTGTTATCCTTGGAAGCACACTCTCAAGCGGGCAGCAGGCATGGGATTGAAGGAGATGCGCTGAGTGTTAGAAGAGTGCACAGCAGATGCTTGGCAGACAGAATTCAAAGAAATCAGCACAAAATATCCCCACAATTGTTTCTGAGACCAAGATCTGAGCTGCCAAATCTGAGCTAGCAGAGGCAGCGGAAAAAGAGGGATAGGGCTACGGATGATGGCTCTCACAGAACTCAGGGATCTAGAGTGCATTGTGGGTTTTGGTGGGTACTATCAAGAGAGCAAAGATAACTGTGAACTCAGTGAGACAGCAACCGCACTGGCTCGTGAGGTTGAGTTTATCGATATGTCCTATGGCCACATCCACTGCATCTGCAGGACCAGGGTCCAATTTGACATTTTGCCAATAGAGCACATGTGAGGCTCAGAGGAATCATGCATCTGGTCTGAGGGTTCCAGGGGGCGTTGGGTTTGAAATCAGTATTAAAAGATTTAGGATCCGCTACATTCTTAACCTGGATTGGGATTCCAGTCAGGTTTCAGGCAGAAGATGCGGAACAGCTCTGTGGTTGCCTTCGTGAACTCATGACTCAAGCGTGAGAGAACTAGGAAGAGTGGTCAAAGTCCACAGCATGAGAAGATGAAGCATTTCTTACAGCATTATCACCCAAAAACTGATGCTACATTTTGGAGGGCACTGATATGTTTCTGCACCAAGGACACATAGGTAGGTTTGCGGGATCATCCCAGCAGGCCCTGAAGTATGACATCCATACATATGGTTCCACTGTTGTTTCTGTAGACAGAGAAGCTCTGGGAAAAACTGGTAACTTTGGGACTTTCCCATGGCAGTAGAAATTACAAGCGCACTCTCTGTTGGCTGTTTTGGAGACACTTCAAAAGTCATACAGAAGAATGCAGAGCTGATAACCTATAGAAGCTTCATTTCCACTAGAGGAAGTGCCCTGTGCCCTTTCAGAATTGTGAGATTAGTGTAATAAAAACGAGGTTTTACTAACTGAAACTGTATGATGTGTTCATCACATCAAAGGCAACACCAGGATTTAGAGATATACCAGACAACACACACAGGTACGGGGCATGGCATCAAGGCCTAGGGAAATTTGTCCTCACAGTACTAACTTGGAATTGCGTACACCAAAGAGTCTAATGTTTGCACTTAACCAAGCCCTAAAAGTCTATATTAGATTCATGATAGTACCTGATCTTTAGAGTAAAAGAAGTATAGTAAAATAAACAGGAAGTACCATTTCCAGTTCCAAAGAGATTGAAGGCCCAAAAAATAAGCTTTCAAACAAGTAGACGGCAAAACGATACCAGAGCAATCTCGGAAAATGTAGGTGAGGTAAACACTGTTGAACCACAGTGCCTCAGAATCACAAAAGGCAGAATACCAGAAAAGGGGAAGAGAAACTCTAAAGAAGAACCCAATGGTATCAGAAAACTCAATGGATGAGATAAAAACTTGACTAAAGTCAATCCTAAGCATACTACTTAATGCATGGGACTCGTGAATGACTGAGAGGACAGGGGAACAGAAAACCCTCGATCAGAAGAAGACACAGAAAAGCAAGTGCATACCAACGCTAACATCACTGTTGAATCCTGGGTTAAGGCAAAGCAGGTAAGAATAAGACTCATAGGATTCCCAAATGAAAAAACAAGAGATAAAATAATAAATTCTGAAAAAGAATTTGTAGAAAAATCAAAATGAAACTTGCTGAAAGCCAGGAAAGTATCATCTATACGAATTCAGGATGTACACATCGTTCAAAATAGGTGGAATACAAATAGACAAACAAGAAGCTGTAGAATTCAAATAAACAAAATTCATGATCATCCCAGTTATGTAAAATGCACCTCGAGGAAATAGATTTAGTCAGAACAGAACCACCATAGGGGATTCAGCTGATATCTCGGCAGAAATTTTGCAGCACGGGGAGGAGTGCCAGGACATAGACCATATCCTGAATGAGAAAATGCTGCAATCTATGGTACCCTATTCCAAATGACTGCCATTTATAACAACGGCAGAGCTAGGGAAATTCACTGACCGGCAAACCTTAAAAGAATTCAGCACTTTGAGACTGATCCTAAAACAAAAATTGAGAATCCTACCCTGAGTAGAAAAGTAGCAAGATGAATTGGAAATAACAAAACAATTATTGCAAATGAAAAAAGAGCCTGAGTTGCAAAGAAGTAAGAAGAAGAAGGCAAGAAGGACATCAAAATCCTAAAGATGGGAGAGGGTAGCAGGAAATCATAGGTGATTTTAAGCACTATCTTAAGAGAATCAGCTTACATGACTGTCTGTCGGAAGCAAAATGAGAGATGTATGGCCTAATGTTTTTGCAAAACTTACAAAATATCAGAGAAATAAACAAACACCAAAAGGTTACAGTTGGCTTACATATACCAAACAATCATGTATATTCAAAACAATATACTAAAAGTGTTGTCAAGGATCATTCAGCACGCATCGACACATTATCGCGCCTAGCATGTATTCAACACACTTTTATTAAGAAAACACATGCGTGCATTACTATTCATAGATACTGATCCAGGAGTTCATATCGTGAGCCAACACAAATGACGGTTTTGAATAAGCGTGGGTCATAGAACGGGATATAGTCTTACAAGTTTTCCAACAAGATGAATGAATGCCATATACTACGCTTCGTAGGGAAGAAATGGCATAAGCCTATAACAAAGACAATTAGCTCTGCGAAATAGTACTAAGTGCAAAAGAGACAGACTGGAAAGTGCACGTTGGGATTGGTTTCATTTCTAGGAATTTCAGCCCCAATGAAACAAATGGATCCATGTGCTAAGAGTGTGGGTGTTAGAGCAGAAAGCAACAGACGGATACGTAATCTGGGTGAATGGATATTACACAAACATGAGATTCCTTGAGTGGGACTCTGTGTACTGTGAACTGTTAGAAAGTTTAAAGAGGTGTGAATCCATAAACTGAACATGGACACACTTCCCTCCGTTTGTACTGTGTATACAGATCTGAAGAAAAGGAAAGAGGGAAGAGAAAAAGACCATGGGACCCTTCTGGATAGAATCACATTTCCCTTAGGAAACTCTCGTCTAATGCAGCATCACCTCCAAAACGAACTTGCTGCATCAACCACAGGGGATGGAAGTTACCGGTTGGATTCCAGGTGGAATGTTGCTGTGTACCACGAGGCATCTTGTGGCTGGTGGATCCAAGGTAACTGGGCAGAATTCTGTGGGTGGATCTGTTTGATGGTGGGTCTGCTGCCCTAAGTGGAGATTGGCTTAAGTCTTTTGTTCGGGAAGCTGAGTAAGTTCGAGATACTGCTGCTGCCCCAAGACCTGAGTTCACGGGTCAGTTTCCAGAATCTGAAAGGGCAGACAGTGGAAGATCTGCCTGTCTTCAGCTTACTGGTGAGGCTTCGAGTTATTTTCAGACTTGCCCAGTACTGTTGATGTCGACTGTATGGGAGACACGAAGCGAAGCTGCCAGAAAACTTGGCTGCATGGATTGAGGAGATGTGCGAACACATTGATGAAACTTGTTCTGCTACAGTGGAGAATATCGGCATGGAGACATCTCTAGAGCATACCAGGCTCGAAAGACATTCATGAGACCTACTGAACCACGGAGATACTGGCAGAAACATACGGAGTTTCAACGTGCCCTTGAGAAAGTTACTCGATTCTCAGCTCCAAGGACTGGTCCAAGATTCCTGACGTCTAAAAGAGAAGAGATGGCAGAGATGATAAAAGCGCTCATGGTCTTGGAAGCGGTCGTGAAAATCCACACATCCCAAGGGGCATTTACGAATCATTCAGACCGAAATGCACCAAGCCCAGGTAAGCCTATTCCCACGTTTGTGCCTAGCTATCAATCACATGCTCTTCCCTCCACTCCACTCAGGCATCCATTTCAAAGGATCAGAACCTGAGCTGCAATGAATCCAGTACGAGGAGAGCAAGCCCCTACTAGAATCAGAGTTCCTCCTATTTCACACTCGGTGAACAACACTGAACTCCTTAAATGTCAAATACTCTCGACTGAAATAGATAGGAATTCAATACTTAGCTCACACAAAGAAATGATGACCTTCCCCTAGATTCAGCAAATGCGGGGTTTATGTATTCTTTGGGCTGAAGGAGTGTGGGAAGTGTGGGGAATCTTTGACTGTACTTGAAAATGTATTAGGCCTCAGTTTCTCAAGACAGTACAGGAAAATATTCGAAGTCAGATAGTGAACTGAACAGTAAAAGTCGCCAAACTCATTAAAGACACAGGTTTTGTGGACGGTCGTTCACTTCAGTCAAGACCCGGGTTCACTATATCTTGGAGGTGCAGACTTGGTTGTGTTAAATTGCTTTACCCAACATGATCGGATGATTAAGACTTCTCAGCACTGATAGAAGAACACCTGGTTCTCAATAGCCTAGCATAACTGCAGCAGGTTTCTCATAGTTAAATGCCTCTAGGTGCTTTTGGAATCAAGCCTAAATGTATATATTCTGTTTAGATTTTCTTGTATAACCCTAGAGAATAATGTTACCCCTTGAAATGTCAACATTGCATAGTATGTGTCATTGGGAGTAAAGGGCACCACGTGCATAAGGGAAACGCAGGTTGGGCGTTATCTCATGGTTCCAATAGTTATTTCATTGTTCCTTTTGTTTTTGGAGGCTTCAGAAAAAGACATGGCATGACCCCTTCAAGCTTTTGGACTGCTATATTACATTGAGTCTGTCTGTTTTTTACTTAGAGCTGACAAAATGTTACAGAAATTGACAAGTCAGGCTTTTTGTTGATTTGGTAATTTTCAAAAACTAACTTCAATTTCATATAAATCCCACAACACGTAAATCGATACTATTAATCTTCTTAGAGACTACAACTGCCATATCAACCTAATGTCAAAGATGGGGTCTTTGGGAAAACCCTCTGACCATGGCTGTAAACAAAACGGAGCTAAACTAATATCCAATTTCTGTGAATTATTTGTGGAAAGTGTTGATTTATCTATGCCCAGTAGGCAGAGAACCAGTGCAAACTGCTCTCACTCGCTCCCATACACAAAACTTTGTAAACATACAATCAACCAGCCCTTGGCACAGGACACTTGCCTAAGAGTGTTCTGTTACATCCAAAGACAGGATGAGGCCTCAGAAAACCTGGAAGCAGTAAAAGGCAAAGTAGAGAATGGAAACCAGTGCAGGGTCTGACCTGTGGTAATGGAGCATCAAAGGTGTAATTCTGTTATGCTTGGAAGCACACTCTCAAGCGGGCAGCAGGCATGGGATTGAAGGAGATGCGCTGAGTGTTAGAAGAGTGCACAGCAGATGCTTGGCTGACAGAACTCAAAGAAATCAGCACAAAATATCCCCACAATAGTTTCTGAGACCAAGATCTGAGCTGCCAAATCTGAGCTAGCAGAGGCAGCGGAAAAAGAGGGATAGGGCTACGGATGATGGCTCTCACAGAACTCAGGGATCTAGAGTGCGTTGTGGGTTTTGGTGGGTACTATCAAGAGAGCAAAGATAACTGTGAACTCAGTGAGACAGCAACCGCACTGGCTCGTGAGGTTGAGTTTATCGATATGTCCTATGGCCACATCCACTGCATCTGCAGGACCAGGGTCCAATTTGACATTTTGCCAATAGAGCACATGTGGGGCTCAGAGGAATCATGCATCTGGTCTGAGGGTTCCAGGGGGCGTTGGGTTTGAAATCAGTATTAAAAATTTAGGATCCACTACATTCTTAACCTGGATTGGGATTCCAGTCAGGTTTCAGGCAGAAGATGCGGAACAGCTCTGTGGTTGCCTTCGTGAACTCATGACTCAAGCGTGAGAGAACTAGGAAGAGTGGTCAAAGTCCACAGCATGAGAAGATGAAGCATTTCTTACAGCATTATCACCCAAAAACTGATGCTACATTTTGGAGGGCACTGACGGGTTTCTGCACCAAGGACACATAGGTAGGTTTGCGGGATCATCCCAGCAGGCCCTGAAGTATGACATCCATACATATGGTTCCACTGTTGTTTCTGTAGACAGAGAAGCTCTGGGAAAAACTGGTAACTTTGGGACTTTCCCATGGCAGTAGAAATTACAAGCGCACTCTCTGTTGGCTGTTTTGGAGACACTTCAAAAGTCATACAGAAGAATGCAGAGCTGATAACCTATAGAAGCTTCATTTCCACTAGAGGAAGTGCCCTGTGCCCTTTCAGAATTGTGAGATTAGTGTAATAAAAACGAGATTTTACTAACTGAAAGAGTATGATGTTTTCATCACATCAAAGGCAACACCAGGATTTAGAGATATACCAGACAACACACACAGGTACGGGGCATGGCATCAAGGCCTAGGGAAATTTGTCCTCACAGAACTAACTTGGAATTGCGTACACCAAAGAGTCTAATGTTTGCACTTAAAAAGCCCTAAAAGTCTATATTAGATACATGATATTACCTGAACTGTGGAGTAAAAGAAGTATAGTAAAAGAAACAGGAAGTACCATTTCCAGTTCCAAAGAGATTGAAGGCCCAAAAAATAAGCTTTCAAACAAGTAGACGGCAAAACGATAACAGAGCTTGCTCTGAAAATGGAGATGAGGAAAACACTGAAGAACCACCATGCCTCAGAATCACAAAAGGCAGAATACCAGAAAAGGGGAAGAGAAACTCTAAAGAAGAACCCAATAGTATCAGAAGACTCAATGGATGAGATAAAAACTTGACTAATGTCAATCCTAAGCAAACTACTTAATGCATGGGACTCGTGAATGACTGAGAGGACAGGGGAACAGAAAACCCACGATCAGAAGAAGACACAGAAAAGCAAGTGCATACCAACGCTAACATCACTGTTGAATCCTGGGTTAAGACAAAGCAGGTAAGAATAAGACTCATAGGATTCCCAAATGGAAAAGTAAGAGATAAAATAATAAATTCTGAAAAGGAATTTGTAGAAAAATCAGAATGAAACTTGCTGAAAGCCAGGAAAGTATCATCTATACGAATTCAGGATGTACACATCGTTCAAAAGAGGTGGAATACAAATAGATGAACAAGAAGCTGTAGAATTCAAATAAACAAAATTCATGATCATCCCAGTGATGTAAAATGCACCTCGAGGAAATCAACTTAGTCACAACAGAACCTCCAGAGGGGTTTCAGCTGATATCTCGGCAGAAATTTTGCAGCACGGGGAGGAGTGCCAGGACATAGGCCATATCTTGAATAAGAAAAAGCTGCAATCTAGGGTAGCCTAAGACAAATGACTGCCGTTTATAATAACGGCAGACCTAGGGAAATTCACTGATCGGCAAAACTTAAAAGAATTCAGCACTTTGAGACTGATCCTAAAACAAAAATTGAGAATCCTACCCTGAGTAGAAATGTAGCACGATGAAATGGAAATAACAATACCATTATTGCAAATGCAAGAAGAGCCTGAGTTGCAAAGAAGTAAGAAGAAGAAGGCAAGGAGGACATCAAAATCCTAAAGATGGGAGAGGGTAGCAGGAAATCATAGGTGATTTTAAGCACTATCTTAAGAGAATAAGCTTACATGACTGTCTGTCGGAAGCAAAATGAGAGATGTATGGCCTAATGTGTTTGCAAAACATACAAAATATCAGACAAACAAACAAACACCAAAAGGTTTCAGTTGACTTACATATACCAAACAAACATGAATATTCAAACCAATATACTCAAAGTGATGTCAAGGATCATTCAGCACGCATCGACCCATTATCGCGGCTAGCATGTACTCAACACACTTGTATTCAGAAAACAGATGCGTGCATTACTATTCATAGATACTGATCCAGAAGTGCATATCATGAGCCAACACAAATGACGGTTTTGAATAAGTGTGGGTCATAGAACGGGATATAGTCTTACAAGTTTTCCAACAAGATGAATGAATGCCATATACTACGCTTCGTAGGGAAGAAATGGCATAAGCCTATAACAAAGACAATTAGCTCTGCGAAATAGTACTAAGTGCAAAAGAGACAGACTGGAAAGTGCACGTTGGGATTGGTTTCATTTCTAGGAATTTCAGCCCCAATGAAACAAATGGATCCATGTGCTAAGAGTGTGGGTGTTAGAGCAGAAAGCAACAGACGGATACGTAATCTGGGTGAATGGATATTACACAAACATGAGTTTCCTTGAGTGGGTCTCTGTGTACTGTGAACTGTTAGAAAGTTTAAAGAGGTGTGAATCCATAAACTGAACATGGACACACTTCCCTCCGTTTGTACTGTGTATACAGATCTGAAGAAAAGGAAAGAGGGAAGAGAAAAGGACCATGGGACCCTTCTGGATAGAATCACATTTCCCTTAGGAAACTCTCGTCTAATGCAGCATCACCTCCAACACGAACTTGCTGCATCAACCACAGGGGATGGAAGTTACCGGTTGGATTCCAGGTGGAATGTTGCTGTGTACCACGAGGCTTCTTGCGGCTGGTGGATCCAAGGTAACTGGGCAGAATTGTGTGGGTGGATCTGTTTGATGGTGGGTCTGCTGCCCTAAGTGGAGATTGGCTTAAGTCTTTTGTTCGGGAAGCTGAGTAAGTTCGAGATACTGCTGCTGCCCCAAGACCTGAGTTCACGGGTCAGTTTCCAGAATCTGAAAGGGCAGACAGTGGAAGATCTGCCTGTCATCAGCTTACTGGTGAGGCTCCGAGGTATTTTCAGACTTGCCCAGTAATGTTGATGTCGACTTTATGGGAGACACGAAGCGAAGCTGCCAGAAAAATTGGCTGCATGGATTGAGGAGATGTGCGAACACATTGATGAAACTTGTTCTGCTACAGTGGAGAATATCAGCATGGAGACATCTCTAGAGCATACCAGGCTCGAAAGACATTCATGAGACCTACTGAACCACGGTGATACTGGCAGAAACATACGGAGTTTCAACGTGCCTTTGAGAAAGTTACTCGATTCTCAGCTCCAAGAACTGGTCCAAGATTCCTGACGTCAAAAAGAGAAGAAATGGCAGAGATGATAAAAGCGCTCATGGTCTTGGAATCGGTCGTGAAAATCCACACATCCCAAGGGGCATTTACGAATCATTCAGACCGAAATGCACCAAGCCCAGGTAAGCCTATTCCCACGTTTGTGCCTAGCTATCAATCACATGGTCTTCCCTCCACTCCACTCACGCATCCATTTCAAACGATCAGAACCTGAGCTGCAATGAATCCAGTAGGAGGAGAGCAAGCCCCTACTAGAATCAGAGTTCCTCCTCTTTCACTCTTGGTGAACAACACTGAACTCCTTAAATGTCAAATACTCTCGACTGAAATAGATAGGAATTCAATACTTAGCTCACACAAAGAAATGATGACCTTCCCCTAGATTCAGCAAATGCGGGGTTTATGTATTCTTTGGGCTGAAGGAGTGTGGGAAGTGTGGGGAATCTTTGACTGTACTTGAAAATGTATTAGGCCTCAGTTTCTCAAGACAGTACAGGAAAATATTCGAAGTCAGATAGTGAACTGAACAGTAAAAGTCGCCAAACTCATTAAAGACACAGGTTTTGTGGACGGTCGTTCACTTCAGTCAAGACCCGGGTTCACTATATCTTGGAGGTGCAGACTTGGTTGTGTTAAATTGCTTTACCCAACATGATCGGATGATTAAGACTTCTCAGCACTGATAGAAGAACACCTGTTTCTCAAGAGCCTAGCATAGCTGCAGCAGGTTTCTCATAGTTAAATGCCTCTAGGTGCTTTGGAATCAAGCCTAAATGTATATATTCTGTTTAGATTTTCTTGTATAACCCTAGAGAATAATGTTACCCCTTGAAATGTCAACATTGCATAGTATGTGTCATTGGGAGTAAAGGGCACCACGTGCATAAGGGAAACGCAGGTTGGGCGTTATCTCATGGTTCCAATAGTTATTTCATTGTTCCTTTTGTTTTTGGAGGCTTCAGAAAAAGACTTGGCATGACCCCTTCAAGCTTTTGGACTGCTATATTACATTGAGTCTGTCTGTTTTTTACTTAGATCTGACAAAATGTTACAGAAATTGACAAGTCAGGCTTTTTGTTGATTTGGTAATTTTCAAAAACTAACTTCAATTTCATATAAATCCCACAACACGTAAATCGATACTATTAATCTTCTTAGAGACTACAACTGCCATATCAACCTAATGTCAAAGATGGGGTCTTTGGGAAAACCCTCTGACCATGGCTGTAAACAAAACGGAGCTAAACTAATATCCAATTTCTGTGAATTATTTGTGGAAAGTGTTGATTTATCTATGCCCAGTAGGCAGAGAACCAGTGCAAACTGCTCTCACTCGCTCCCATACACAAAACTTTGTAAACATACAATCAACCAGCCCTTGGCACAGGACACTTGCCTAAGAGTGGTCTGTTACATCCAAAGACAGGATGAGGCCTCAGAAAACCTGGAAGCAGTAAAAGGCAAAGTAGAGAATGGAAACCAGTGCAGGGTCTGACCTGTGGTAATGGAGCATCAAAGGTGTAACTCTGTTATGCTTGGAAGCACACTCTCAAGCGGGCAGCAGGCATGGGATTGAAGGAGATGCGCTGAGTGTTAGAAGAGTGCACAGCAGATGCTTGGCTGACAGAACTCAAAGAAATCAGCACAAAATATCCCCACAATTTTTTCTGAGACCAAGATCTGAGCTGCCAAATCTGAGCTAGCAGAGGCAGCGGAAAAAGAGGGATAGGGCTACGGATGATGGCTCTCACAGAACTCAGGGATCTAGAGTGCATTGTGGGTTTTGGTGGGTACTATCAAGAGAGCAAAGATAACTGTGAACTCAGTGAGACAGCAACCGCACTGGCTCGTGAGGTTGAGTTTATCGATATGTCCTATGGCCACATCCACTGCATCTGCAGTACCAGGGTCCAATTTGACATTTTGCCAATAGAGCACATGTGGGGCTCAGAGGGATCATGCATCTGGTCTGAGGGTTCCAGTGGGCGTTGGGTTTGAAATCAGTATTAAAAGATTTAGGATCCGCTACATTCTTAACCTGGATTGGGATTCCAGTCAGGTTTCAGGCAGAAGATGCGGAACAGCTCTGTGGTTGCCTTCGTGAACTCATGACTCAAGCGTGAGAGAACTAGGAAGAGTGGTCAAAGTCCACAGCATGAGAAGATGAAGCATTTCTTACAGCATTATCACCCAAAAACTGATGCTACATTTTGGAGGGCACTGACGGGTTTCTGCACCAAGGACACATAGGTAGGTATGCGGGATCATCCCAGCAGGCCCTGAAGTATGACATCCATACATATGGTTCCACTGTTGTTTCTGTAGACAGAGAAGCTCTGGGAAGAACTGGTAACATTGGGACTTTCCCATGGCATTAGAAATTACAAGCGCACTCTCTGATGGCTGTTTTGGAGACACTTCAAAAGTCATACAGAAGAATGCAGAGCTGATAACCTATAGAATCTTCATTTCCACTAGAGGAAGTGTCCTGTGCCCTTTCAGAATTGTGAGATTAGTGTAATAAAAACGAGGTTTTACTAACTGAAACATTATGATGTGTTCATCACATCAAAGGCAACACCAGGTTTTAGAGATATACCAGACAACACACACAGGTACAGGGCATGGCATCAAGGTCTAGGGAAAATTATCCACACAAAAATACCATGTAATTGCATATACCAAAGAGTCTAAAGTTTGCACTTAACCAAGCCCTATAAGTCTATATTATATACATGATAGTCCTTGAACTGTAGATCAAAAGAAGTAGATGAAAAATACAGGAAGTACCATTTCCAATTCCAAAGAGATTGAAGGCCCAAAAAATAAGCTTTCAAACAACTAGACGGAAAAATGTTACCAGAGCAAGCTCTGAAAATGGAAGTGAGGAAATCACTGAAGAACAACAGTGCCTCAGAATCACAAAAGGCAGAATACAAGAAAAGGGGAAGAGAAACTCTAAAGATGAAACCAATAATATAAGAAAACTCAATAAATGACATATAAACTGGGCTAAAGTCAATCCTATGCAGACTACATAACGCAGAGGGACTCGAGAATTACTGTGAGGACAGGGGAACAGAAATCCCTTCATCAGAATAAGACAATGAAATGCAAGGGCAAACCAAAGCTAACATCACTGTTGAATCCTGGGTTAAGACAAAGCAGGTAAGAATACGACTCATAGGATTCCCAAATGGAAAAGCAAGAAATAAAATAATAATTCTGAAAAGGAATTTGTAGAAAAATGAGAATGAATCTTGCTGAAAGCCAAGAAAGTATCTTCTATACGAATTCAGGAAGTACACAGCATCCAAAAGAGGTGGAATACAAATAGACCCACAAGCAGCTGTAGAATTCAAGTAAAACAACTTCATGATCATCACAGTGATGTAAAATGCACCTCGAGGAAACAACTTAGTCAAAACAGTACCTCCAGAGGGGTTTCAGCTGATATCTCGGCAGAAATTTTGCAGCACGGGGAGGAGTGCCAGGACATAGACCATATCCTGAATGAGAAAATGCTGCAATCTAGGGTAGCCTATGCCAATGACCGCCGTTTATAACAACGGCAGAGCTAGGGAAATTCACTGACTGGCAAACCTTAAAAGAATTCAGCAGTTTGAGAATGATCCTAAAACAAAAATTGAGAATCCTACCCTGTATAGAAAAGTAGCAAGATGAAATGGAAATAACAAAACCATTATTGCAAATGCAAGAAGAGCCTGAGTTGCAAAGAAGTAAGAAGAAGCAGGCAAGGTGATCATCAAAATCATAAAAATGGGAGAGGGAAGCAAGAAATCATAGTTGATGTTAAGTACTATCTTAAGTGAATCAGCTTAAATGACTGTCTGACTTAAGCAAAAGTAGAGATGCATGGACTAATGTGTTTGCAAAACAAACAATCAGACAAACATACAAACACCAAAAGGTTACAGTTGGCTGACATATACCAAACAACCATGAATATTCAAGACAAAATACTCAAAGTGATGTCAAGGATCATTCAGAACGCATCGACCAATTATCGCTGTTAGCATGTACACAACACACTTGTGTTCAGAAAACAGACGCGTGCATTAATATTCATAGATAGTGATCCAGAAGTGCATATCGTGAGCCAACACAAATGACGGTTTTGAATAAGTGTGGGTCATAGAACGGGATATAGACTTACAAGTCTTCCAATAGGATGAACGAATGCCTAATTCTACCCTAGGTAGAGAAGAAATGGCATAAGCCTATAACAAATACAAGTCACTCTGCAAAACTGAACTAAGTGCAAAAGAGACAGACAGGAAAGTGCACGTTGGGATTGGTTTCATTTCTAGGAATTTCAGCCCCAATGAAAGAAATGGATCCATGTTCTGAGAGTGTGAGTGTTTCAGCAGATAGCAACAGACGGATATGTAATCTGGGTGAATGGATATTACACAAACATGAATTTCCTTGAGTGGGTCTCTGTGTACTGTGAACTGTTAGAAAGTTTAAAGAGGTGTGAATCCATAAACTGAACATGGACACACTTCCCTCCGTTTGTACTGTGTATACAGATCTGAAGAAAAGGAAAGAGGGAAGAGGAAAGGACCATGGGACCCTTCTGGATAGAATCACATTTCCCTTAGGAAACTCTCGTCTAATGCAGCATCACCTCCAACACGAACTTGATGCATTAACCACTGGGGATGGCAGTTACCGGCTGGAATCCAGGTGGAATGTTGGTGTGTACCACGAGGCTTGTTGTGGCTGGTGGATCCAAGGTAACTGGGCAGAATTCTGTGGATGGATCTGTTTGATGGTGGGTCTGCTGCCCTATGTGGAGATTGGCTTAGGTATTTTGTACGGGAAATTGAGTAAGTTCGAGATACTGCTGCTGCCCCAAGACCTGAGTTCACGGGTCAGTTTCCAGAATCTGAAAGGGCGGACAGTGGAAGATCTGCCTGTCATCAGCTTTCTGGTGAGGCTCCGAGGTATTTTCAGACTTGCCCAGTCCTGTTGACGTTGACTTTATGGGAGACACGAAGAGAAGCTGGCAGAAAATCTGGCTGCATGGATTGAGGAGATGTGCGGACACATTGATGAAAGTTGTTCTGCTACAGTGGAGAATATTTTCATGGAGACATCTCTAGAGAATACCAGGCTCGAAAGACATTCATGAGAGCTACAGTAACTCGCTGATACTGCCAGAAACATACGGAGAGTCTACGTGCCCTTGAGAAAGTTACTCGATTGTCAGCTCCAAGAACGGGTCCAAGATTCCTGACATCTAAAATAGAAGAGATGGCAGAGATGATATAAGCGATCATGTTCTTGGAAGAACTCGTGAGAACCCACACATCCCAAGGGGCATTTACGAATCATTCAGACCGAAACGCACCAAGTCCAGGTAAGCCTATTCCCACGTTTGTGCCCAGCTATCAATCACATGCTCTTCCCTCCACTCCACTCAGGCATCCATTTCAAAGGATCAGAACCTGAGCTGCAATGAATCCAGTAGGAGGAGAGCAAGCCCCTACTTGAATCAGAGTTCCTCCTCCTTCACACTTGGTGAACAAATTGAACACCATAAAGGTCAAATAATCTCGACTGAAATAGTTAGGAATTTAATACTTAGCTCACACAAAGAAATGATGACCTTCCCCTAGATTCAGGAAAAGCTGGGGTTATGTAAACTTTGGGCTGAACATGGTGTGGGAAGTGAGGGGAATCTTTGAATGAACTTGAAAATGTATTAGGCCTCAGTTTCTCAAGACAGTACAGGAAAATATTCGAACTCAGATAGTGAACTGAACTGTAAAATTCGCCAAAAACATTAAAGACACAGGTTATGTGGACAGTCATTCACTTCCGTCAATCCCCGGGATCACTATTTCTTTGAGGTGCAGACTTGGTTGTATTAAATTGCATTACCCATCATGATCTGATGATTAAGCCTTCTCAGCACTGATAGAAGAGCACCTGGTTCTCAATAGACTAGAATAGATGCAGCAGGATTCTCATAGTTAAATGCCTCTAGGTGCTTTTGGGATCAAGCCTAAATGTGTATATTCTGCTTAGATTTTCTCGTATATTCCTAGAGAGGAATGATACCCCTTGAAATGCCAACATTGCCTATTATGTGTCATTGGGAATAAAGGGCACCAGGTGCACAAGGGAAACCCAGGATGGGGGTTATTTCATGGTTCCAATAGGTATTTCATTGTTCCTTTTGTTGTTGGAGGCTTCAAGAGAAAAGAGATGGCATGACCCCTTCAAACTTTTGGACTGCTATTTTACATTGAGTCTGTCTGTTTTTTCCTTAGAGCTGACAAAATCTTACAGAAATTGTCAAGTCTGGCTTCTAGGTTGATTTGGTAATTTTCAAATACTAACTTCACTTTCATATAAATCCTAAAACATGTAAATCGATACTGTTAACTTTCTTAAAGACTGCAACTGACTTGTCAACTTATGGTCAATCCTGGAATCTTTAGAAAAACCTTCCGATGATGGCTGTAAAAAACGGAGCGAAAGAAATATCCAATTTCTGTGAATTATTTGTGAAAAGTGTTGATTTGTCGATGCCCAGTAGGAGGAGGAGCAGTGCAAACGGCTCTCACTAGCTACCATACACAAAATATTCTAAACAACCACTCACCCAGCCCTTGGCAAGGATAATTTCCTAAGAGTGGTCTGTTACTTCCAAAGACAGGATGAGGCCTAAGATAAACTGGAAGCAGGAAAAGTCAAAGTAGAAAATGTAACCAGTGCAGGATCTGACTTCTGGTAATGCAGCATTAAAGGTGAAACTCTGTTTTACTTGGAAGCACACTCTCAAGCCAGCAGCAGGCATGGGATTGAAGGTGATGCACTGAGTATTAGCAGAGTGCACAGCAGATTCTTGGCTGACAGAACTCAAAGAAATCAGCTCAAAATATCCCCACAATTGAATCTGAGACCAAGATACGAGCTGCCAAATCTGAGCTAGCAGAGTTAGCGGAAAAAGAGTGGTAGGACGGCGGATGATGGCTCACGCACAACTCAGGGATCTAGAGTGCCTTGTGGGTTTTGGTGGGTACTTTCAAGAGAGCAAAGAGAGCTGTGAACTCAGTGAGAGAGCAAACGCACTGGCTCTTGAAGTTGAGTTTATCGATATGTAATAAGGCCACATCAACTGCATCTGCAGGTCTAGGGTCCAATTTGACATTTTGCCAATACAGCACGTGTGGGGCTCAATCAGATGTATCATGCATCTGAACTGAGTGTTCCTGTGTGCATTGGGTTTGAAATAATTATTAAAAGATTTAGGATCTGCTACATTCATAACCTGGATTGGGATTACAATCTGGTTTGAGGCAGAGGATGGGGAACAGCTCAGTGGTTGCATTCGTGATCCCATAACTCAAGAATGAGAGAACTAGGAACAGTGGTCAAAGTCCACAGCATGAGAGGATGAAGCATTCCTTACAGCATTATCACCAAAATGCAGATGCTACATTTTGGACGGCACTGACCGGGTACTGAACCGAGGACACATAGGTCGGCCAGCGGGATCACCCCAGCAGGCCCTGAATTATGACATCCATACATATGTTTCCACTGGTGTTTCTGTAGACAGAGAAGCTCTGGGAAGGACTGGTAACATTAGGACATTCCCATGGCAGTAGAAAGTACAAGCGCACTCTCTGTTGGCTGTTTAGGAGACACTTCAAAATGACATACAGAAGAATGCAGAGCTGAAACCCTATAGAAGCTTCATTTCCACTAGAGGAAGTGCCCTGTGCCCTGACAGAATTGTGAGATTAGTGTAATAAAAGTGAGGTTCTACTAACTGAAACATTATGGTGTGTTCATCACATCAAAGACAACACCAGGATTTAGAAATATACAAGACAACACACACAGGAACAGATCATGGCTACAAGGTCTAGGGAAAATTGACCTCAAAGAAATACCTTGGAATTCTGTACACAAAAAAGACTAAAGTATGCACTTAACCAAGCCCTATTAGTCTATATTAGATACATGATAGTACATGACCTGTAGAGTAAAGAAGTATAGTAAAAGAAACAGGAAGTACCATTTTCAGTTCCAAAGAGATTGAAGGCCCAAAAAATAAGCTTTCAAACAACTAGACGGCAAAACGATACCAGAGCAAGCTCTGAAAGTGGAGGTGAGGAAATCACTGATGAACCATAGTGCCTCAGAATCACAAAAGGCAGAATACCAGAAAAGGGGAAGGGAAACTCTAAAGAAGAACACAATAGTATCAGAAAACTCAATGGATGAGATAAAAACTTGGCTAAAGTGAATCCTAAGCTGACTACTTAATGAAGATGGACTCATGAATAGCTGAGAAGACAGGGGAACAGAAATCCCTCCATCAGAAGAAGACACAGAAAAGCAAGTGCAAACCAACGCTAACAACAATGTTGAATCCTGGGTTAAGAAAAAGCAGGTATGTATAGGACTCATAGGATTCCCAAATGGAAAAGCAAGTGATAAAATAGTATATTCTGAAAAGAAATTTGTAGAAAAATCAGAATGAAACTTGCTTAAAGACAAGAAAGTATCATCTATATGAATTCAGGAAGTACACAGCGTCCAAAAATGTCTAATACCAATAGACCAACAAGAAGCAGTAGAATTCAAATAAACAAATTTCATGATCATCCCAGTGATGTAAAATGCACCTCGAGGAAAGCAACTTAGTCACAAAAGTACCTCCAGAGGGGGTTCATCTGATATCACGGCAAAAATTTTGCAGCACGGGGAGGAGTGCCAGGACATAGACCATATCCTGAATGAGAAAAAGCTGCAATCTAGAGTAGCCTATGCCAAATGACCGCCGTTTATAGCAAAGGCAGAGCTAGGGAAATTCACTGACCGGCAAACCTTAAAAGAATTCAGCAGTTTGAGGCTGATCCTAAAACAAAAATTGAGAATCCTACCCTGAGTAGAAAAGTAGCAAGATGAAATGGAAATAACAAAACCATTATTTGAAATGCAAGAAGAGCCTGAGTTGCAAAGAAGTAAGAAGAATAAGGCAAGGAGGACATCAAAATCCTAAAGATGGGAGAGGGTAGCAGGAAATCATAGGTGATTTTAAGCACTATTTTAAGTGAATAAGCTTACATGACTGTCTGTCTGAAGCAAAGGGAGAGATGAATGGCATAATGTGTTTGCAAAATAAACAATCAGACAAACAAACAAACACCAAAAGGTTACAGTTGGCTGACATATACCAAACCAACATGATTATTCAATACAAAATACTCAAAGTGATGTCGTTTCAATCAGCACGCATTGAAATATTATCGCTGTTAGCATGTACTCAACACACTTGTATTCAGAAATCAGACGCGTGCATTAATATTCATAGATACTGATCCAGAAGTGCATATCGTGAGCCAACCCAAATGACGGTTTTGAATAAGAGTGGGTCATAGAACGGGATATAGACTTACAAGGCATCCAACAGGATGAACGAATGCCTAATTCTACCCTACGTAGAGAAGAAATGGCATAAGCCTATAACAAAGACAAGTAGCTCTGCAAAACTGAACTAAGTGCAAAAGAGACAGACTGGAAAGTGCACATTGGGATTGGTTTCATTTCTAGGAATTTCAGCCCCCATGAAACAAATGGATACATGTTCTGAGACTGTGGGTATTTCAGCAGAAAGCAACACACGGATATGTAATCTGGGTGAATGGATATTACACAAACATGAGATTCCTTGAGTGGGTGTCTGTGTAATGTGAACTGTTAGAAAGTTTAAATAGGTGTGAATCCATAAACTGAACATGGACACACTTCCCTCTGTTTGTACTGTGTATACAGATTTGAACAAAAGGAAACAGGGAAGAGAAAAGGAAATGAGACCCTTGTGGATAGAATCACAATTCCCTTAGGAAACTCTCGTCTATTGCAGCATCACACCCAACACTGACTTGAAGCATCAACCAATGGGGATGGCAGTTACCGGTAGGTTTCCTTTGTGGAATGTTGGTGTGTATCACGAGGCTTGTTGAGGCTGGTGGATCCAAAGTATCTGGGCAGAATTCTGTGGGTGGATCAGTTTGATGGTGGGTGTGTTGCCCTATGTGGGATTGGCTTAGGTCTTTTGTTCGGGAATCTGAGTAAGTTCGAGATATTGCTGCTGCCAAAAGACCTGAGTTCATGGGTCAGTTTCCAGAATCTGAAAGGGCAGACAGTGGAAGATCTGCCTGTCAACAGCTTACTGGTGTGGCTCCGTAGAATATTCAGACATATCCATTCTTGTTGACGTGGACTTTATGGGAGACACGAAGAGAAGCTGGCAGAAACACTGGCTGAATGGATTGAGGAGATGTGCGGACACATTGATGAAAGTTGTTCTGCTACAGTGGAGAATATCGGCATGGAGACATCTCTAGAGAATACCAGGCTCGAAAGACTTTCATGAGACCTACTGAACCTCGCTGATACTGGCACAAACATACGGAGTGTCAACGTGCCCTTGAGAAAGTTACTCGATTCTCTGCTCCAAGAACGGGTCCAAAATTTCTGACGTCTAAAAGAGAAGAGATGGCAGAGATGATAAAAGCGCTCATGGTCTTGGAAGGGGTCGTGAGAATCCACACATCCCAAGGGGCATTTATGAATCATTCAGACCGAAATGCACCAAGCCCAGGTAAGCCTATTCCCACGTTTGTGCCTAGCTATCAATCACATGCTCTTCCCTCCACTCCACTCAGGCATCCATTTCAAAGGATCAGAAACTGAGCTGCAATGAATCCAGTAGGAGTAGAGCAAGCCCCTTCTTGATTCAGAGTTCCTCCTCCTTCACACACGGTGAACAACTGTGAAATCCTTAATGTTCAAATACTCTCGACTGAAATAGATAGGAATTGAATACTTAGCTCACAGAAAGAAATGATGACCTTCACCTAGATTAAGGAAATGCTGGTGTTATGTATTATTTGGGCTGAAAGGAGTGTGGGAAGTGAGGGGAATCTTTGAATGAACTTGAATATGTATTAGGCCTCAGTTTTTCAAGACAATACCGGAAAATATTAGAAGTCAGATAGTGAACTGAAATGTAAAATTTGAAAACACATTATAGACACAGTTTATGTGGACAGTCATTCAGTTCCGTTTAGCCGCAGGTGCATTATATCTTGGAGGTGCAGACTTGGTTGTGTTAAATTGCTTTACCCAACATGATCGGCTGATTAAGCCTTCTCAGCACTGAAAGAAAAGCACTTGGTTTTCTATAGCCTAGCATATCTGCAGCAGGTTTCTCATAGTTAAGTGCCTCTAATTGCTCTTTGAATCAAGCCTAAATGTGTATATTCTGTTTAGATTTTCTTGCATATTCCTAGAGATGAATGTTATACCTTTAAATGACAACAGTGCCTATTATGTGTCATTGGGATTAAAGGGCACCTGGTGCACAATGGAAACAAATTTGCGGGTTATTTCATGGCTCCAATAGGTATTTCATTGTTCCTTTTGTTGTTGGAGGCTTCAAGAGAAAAGAGTTGGCATGTCCCCTTGAAACATTTGGACTGTTATTTTACATTGAGACTGTCTGTTTTTTCCTTAGAGCTGACAAAATCTTACAAAAATTGTCAAGTCTGGCTTCTAGGTTGTTTTGGTTATTTTCAAAAACTAACTTCACTTTCATATAAATCCCAAAACACGTAAATCGATACTGTTAACTTTCTTAAAGACTGCAACTGACTTGTCAATATAAGGTCAAAGCTGGACTCTTCGGGAAAACCCTCAGACGATGGCTATAAAAAAACGGAGCTAAAGAAATATCCAATTTCTGTGAATTATTTGTGAAAAGTGTTGATTTGTCGATGCCCAGTAGGAGGAGGAGCAGTGCAAACGGCTCCCACTAGCTACCATACACAAAATATTGTAAACAACCACTCACCCAGCCCTTGGCAAGGATAATTTCCTAAGAGTGGTCTGTTAGTTCCAAAGACAGGATGAGGCCTAAGATAAACTGGAAGCAGGAAAAGGCAAAGTAGAAAATGTAAGCAGTGCAGGATCTGACCTCTGGTAATGCAGCATTAAAGGTGAAACTCTGTTTTACTTGGAAGCACACTCTCAAGCGGGCAGCAGGCATGGGATTGAAGGTGATGTGCTGAGTATTAGCAGAGTGCACAGCAGATTCTTGGTTGACAGAACTCAAAGAAATCAGCTCAAAATATCCCCACAATTGAATCTGAGACCAAGATACGAGCTGCCAAATCTGAGCTAGCAGAGTTAGCGGAAAAAGAGTGGTAGGACGGCGGATGATGGCTCTCGCACAACTCAGGGATCTAGAGTGCCTTGTGGGTTTTGGTGGGTACTTTCAAGAGAGCAAAGAGAGCTGTGAACTCAGTGAGACAGCAAACGCACTGGCTCTTGAAGTTGAGTTTATCTATATGTCCTAAGCCACATCAACTTCATCTGCAGGTCCAGGGTCCAATTTGACATTTTGCCAATACAGCACGTGTGGGGCTCAATCAGAGGTATCATGCATCTGGACTGAGTGTTCCTGTGTGTGTTGGGATTGAAATAAGTATTAAAAGATTTAGGATTTGCTACATTCATAACCTGGATTCGAAATACACTCTGGTTTGAGGCAGAGGATGGGGAACAGCTCTGTGGTTGCTTTCGTGATCCCATAACTCAAGAATGAGTGAACTAGGAAGAGTGGTCAAAGTCCACAGCATGAGAAGATGAAGCATTTCTTACAGCATTATCACCCAAATGCAGATGGTATATTTTGGATGCACTGACAGGGTACTGCACCGAGGACACATAGGTCGGCCTGCGGGATCACCCCAGCAGACCCTGAAGTATGACATCCATACATATGCTTCCACTGGTGTTTCTGTAGACACCGAAACTCTGGGAAGAACTGGTAACATTGGGACATTCCCATGGCAGTAGAAAGTACAAGCTCACAATCTGTTGGCTGATTTGGAGACACTTCAAAATGACACACAGAAGAATTCAGAGATGAAAACCAATAGAAGATTCATTTCCACTAGAGGAAGTGCCCTGCGCCCTGTCAGAATTGTGAGATTAGTGTAATAAAAATGAGTTTCTACTAACTGAAACCGTATGGTGTGTTCATCACAAAAAAGACAACACCAGGATTTAGAGATATACCAGACAACACACACAGGAACAGGGCATGGCATCAAGGTCTTGGGAAAATTGTCCTCACAGAAATACCTTGGAATTGTGTACACCAAAAATACTAAAGTTTGCATTTAACCTAGCCCTATTAGTCTATATTAGATACATGATAGTACCTGAAATGTAGAGTAAAAGAAGTATAGTAAAAGAAACAGGAAGTACCATTTCCAGTTCCAAAGAGATTGAAGGCCCAAAAAGTAAGCTTTCAAACAACTAGACGGCAAAACGATTCCAGAGAAAGCTCTGAAAATGGAGGTGAGGAAAACACTGATGAACCACAGTGCCTCAGAATCACAAAAGGCAGAATACCAGAAAAGGGGAAGAGAAACTCTAAAGAAGAAACCAATGGTATCAGAAAACTCAATGGATGAGATAAAAACTTGGCTAAAGTCGATCCTAAGCAGACTACTTAATGCAGATGGACTCGTGAATGGCTGAGAAGGCAGGGAAACAGAAATCCCTCCATCAGAAGAAGACACAGAAAAGCAAGTGCAAACCAACGCTAACATCACTGTTGAATCCTGGGTTAAGACAAAGCAGGTAAGTATAAGATTCATAGGAATCCCAAATGGAAAAGCAAGTGATAAAATAGTATATTCTGAAAAGGAATTTGTAGAAAAATCAGAATGAAACTTGCTGAAAGCCAAGAAACTATCATCTATACGAATTCAAGAAGTACACAGCGTCCAAAAGAGGTGGAATACCAATAGACCAACAAGAAGCAGTAGAATTCAAATAAACAAATTTCATGATCATCCCAGTGATGTAACAT
This sequence comes from Camelus bactrianus, assembly GCF_048773025.1. NCBI lineage: Eukaryota > Metazoa > Chordata > Mammalia > Artiodactyla > Camelidae > Camelus > Camelus bactrianus. The sequence continues at coordinate 10,895,441 of NC_133574.1, forward strand.
GCACCTCGAGGAAAGCAACTTAGTCACAAAAGTACCTCCAGAGGGGGTTCAGCTGATATCTCGGCAGAAAATCTGCAGCACGGGGAGGAGTGCCAGGACATAGACCATATCCTGAATGAGAAAAAGCTGCAATCTAGGGTAGCCTATGCCAAATGACCGCCATTTATAACAACGGCAGAGCTAGGGAAATTCACTGACCGTCAAACATTAAAAGAATTCAGCAGTTTCAGACTGATCCTAAAACAAAAATTGAGAATCCTACCCTGAGTAGAAAAGTAGCAAGATGAAATGGAAATAACAAAATCATTATTGCAAATGCAAGAAGAGCCTGAGATGCAAAGAAGTAAGAAGAAGAAGGCAAGGAGGACATCAAAATCCTAAAGATGGGAGAGGGTAGCAGGAAATCATAGGTGATTTTAAGCACTATCTTAAGTGAATCAGCTTACATGACTGTCTGAAGCAAAAGGAGGGATGCATGGCCTAATGTGTTTGCAAAATAAACAATCAGACAAACAAACAAACACCAAAAGGTTACAGTTGGCTGACATATACCAAATAACCATGATTATTCAAGACAAAATACTCAAAGTGATGTCAAGTTTCATTCAGCATGCATCGACCTATTATCGCTGTTAGCATGTACTCAACACACTTGTATTCAGAAAACAGACGTGTGCATTAATATTCATAGATACTTATCCAGAAGTGCACATCGTGAGCCAACCCAAATGACGGTTTTGAATAAGAGCGGGTCATAGAACGGGATATAGACTTACAAGTCTTCAAACAGGAAGAACGAATGCCTTATCATACCCTACGTAGAGAAGAAATGGCATAAGCCTATAACAAAGACAAGTAGCTCTGCAAAACTGAACTAAGTGCAAAAGAGACAGACTGGAAATTGCACGTTGGGATTGGTTTAATTTCTAGGAATTTCAGCCCCCATGAAACAAATGGATACATTTTCTGAGAGTGTGGGTGTTTCAGCAGAAAGCAACAGAAGTATTATGTAATCTGGGTGAATGAATATTACACAAACATGAGTTTCCTTGAATGGGTGTCTGTGTAATGTGAACTGTTAGAAAATTTAAATTGGTGTGAATCCATAAACTGATCATGGACACACTTCCCTCCGTTTGAACTGTGTATACAGATTTGAACAAAAGGAAACAGGGAAGAGAAAAGGAAAATGGGACCCTTGTGGATAGAATCACATTTCCCTTAGGAAACTCTCGTCTAATGCAGCATCACCCCCAACACTGACTTGATGCATCAACCACTGTGGATGGCAGTTACCGGTTGGATTCCAGGTGGAATGTTGGTGTGTATCACGAGGCTTGTTGTGGCTGGTGGATCCAAGGTAACTGGGCAGAATTCTGTGGGTGGATCTGTTTGATGGTGGGTCTGCTGCCCTATGTGGAGATTGGCTTAGGTCTTTTGTTCGGGAAGCTGAGTAAGTTCGAGATATTGCTGCTGCCCAAAGACCTGAGTTCACGGGTCAGTTTCCAGAATCTGAAAGGGCAGACAGTGGAAGATCTGCCTGTCATCAGCTTACTGGTGAGGCTCCGAAGTATCTTCATACTTGCCTATTCCTGTTGACGTCGACTTTATGGGAGACACGAAGAGAAGCTGGCAGAAACACTGGCTGCATGGATTGAGATGTGCGGATACATTGATGAATGTTGTTCTGCCACAGTGGAGAATATCGGCATGGAGACAGCTCTAGAGCATACAAGGCTCGAAAGACTTTCATGAGACCTACTGATCCTCGCTGATACTGGCAGAAACATACGGAGAGTCAACGTGCCCTTGAGAAAGTTACTCGATTCTCTGCTCCAAGAACGGGTCCAAGATTCCTGACGTCTAAAAGAGAAGAGATGGCAGAGATGATAAAGCGCTCATATTCTTGGAAGAGGTCGTGATAATCCACATATCCAAAGAGGCATTTATGAATCATTCAGACCGAAATGCACCAAGCCCAGGTAAGCCTATTCCCACGTTTGTGCCTAGCTATCAATCACATGCTCTTCCCTCCACTCCACTCAGGCATCCATTTCAAAGGATCAGAACCTGAGCTGCAATGAATCCAGGAGGAGGGGAGCAAGCCCCTGCTAGATTCATAGTTCCCCCTCATTCACAAGCGGTGAACAACTGTGAACTCCTTAAAGTTCAAATACTATCAACTGAAATAGATATGAATTGAATACTTAGCTCACACAAAGAAATGATGACCTTCCCCTAGATTAATGAAATGCTGGTGTTATGTATTCTTTGGGCTGAAAGGAGTGTGGGAAGTGAGGGGAATCTTTGAATGAACTTGAATATGTATTAGGCCTCAGTTTTTCATGACACTGCAGGATAATATTAGAAGTCAGATAGTGAACTGTACTGTAAAAGTCGAAAACACATTATAGACACATGTTATGTGGACAGTCATTCACTTCCGTCAAGCCACGGGTGCACTATATCTTGGAGGTGCAGACTTGGTTGTGTTAAATTGCTTTACCCAACATGATCGGCTGATTAAGCCTTCTCAGCACTGATAGAAAAGCACCTGGTTTTCTATAGCCTAGCATATCTGCAGCAGGTTTCTCATAGTTAAATGCCTCTAATTGCTTTTTGAATCAAGCCTAAATGTGTATATTCTGTTTAAATTTTCTTGTATATTCCTAGAGAGGAATGTTATACCTTTAAATGACAACAGTGCCTAGTATGTGTCATTGGGATTAAAGGGCACATGGTGCACAAGGGAAACAAAGTTGTGGGTTATTTCATGTTTCCAATAGGTATTTCATTGTTCCTTTTGTTGTTGGAGGCTTCAAGAGTAAAGTGTTGGCATGTCCCCTTCAAACATTTGGACTGCTATTTTACATTGAGACTCTCTGTTTTTTCCTTAGAGCTGACAAAATCTTACAAAAATTGTCAAGTCTGGCTTCTAGGTTCATTTGGTTATTTTCAAAAACTAACTTCACTTTCATATAAATCCCAAAACACGTAAATCGATACTATTAACCTTCTTAAAGACTGGAACTGTCTTATCAATATAATGTCAATGCTGTAGTCTTAGGACAAACCATCAGACCACGGCTGTAAAGAAAAAGGAGCGAAACTAAAATCCAATTTCTGTGAATTATTTGTGAAATGTGTTGATTTGTCGATGCCCAGTAGGAAGAGAACAAGTGCAAACTGCTCTCACTAGACACCATACACAAAATATTGTAAACACACACTCACCCAGCCCTTGGCACATGACACTTGACTAAGAGTGGTCTGTTACTTCCAAAGACAGAATGAGGCCTCAGAAAAACTGTAAGCAGAAAAAGGCAAAGTAGAGAATGGAAACCAGTGCAGGATCTGACCTCTGGTAAAGGAGCATCAAAGGTGAAACTCTGTTTTCCGTGGAAGCACACTCTCAAGCGGGCAGCAGGCATGGGATTGAAGGTGATGTGCTGAGTGTTAGAAGAGTGCACAGCAGAAGCTTGGCTGACAGAACTCAAAGAAATCAGTTAAAAATATCCCCACAATTGAATCTGAGACCAAGATCCAAGCTGCCAAATATGAGCTAGCAGAAGCAGCGGAAAAAGAGGGATAGGGCTACGGATGATGGCTCTCGCAGAACTCAGGGATCTCGAATGCATTGTGGGTTTTGGTGGGTTCTTTCAAGAGAGCAAAGGAAACTGTGAACTCAGTGAGACAGGAACAGCACTGGCACGTGAGGTTGAGTTTATGATATGTCCTATGGCCACATCCACTGCATATGCAGGACCAGGTTCCAATTTGACATTTTGCCAATAGAGCACAAGTGGGGCTCAATCAGAGGTATCATAAATCTGGACTGAGGGTTCCAGGGGGCGTTGGGTTGGAAATCAGTATTAAAAGATTTAGGATCTGCTACATTCATAACCTGGATTGGAATTACACTCTGGTTTGAGGCAGAGGATGAGGAACAGGTCTGTGGTTGCCTTCCTGAACCCATTACTCAAGAATGAGAGAAATAGGAAGAGTGGTCAATGTCCACAGCATGAGAAGATGAAGCATTTCTTACAGCATTATCACCCAAATGCCGATGCTACATTTTGGATGGCACTGACAGGGTACTGCACCGAGGACACATAGGTCGGCCTGTGGGATCATCCCAGCAGTCCCTGAAGTATGACATCCATATATATGCTTCCACTGGTATTTCTGTAGACAGAGAAGCTCTGGGAAGTACTGGTAACATTGGGACATTCCCATGGCAGTAGAAAGTAAAAGCGCACTCTAATTTGGCTGTTTTGCTGACACTTCAAAATGAAATACAGAAGAATGCAGAGCTGAAAACATATGGAAGCTTCATTTCCACTAGAGGAAGTGCCCTGCGCCTTTTCAGAATTGTGAGATTAGTGTAATAAAAAAGAGGATCTACTAACTGAAACAGTACGGTGTGTTCATCACAACAAAGGCAACACCAGGATTTAGAGATATAACAGACAACACACACAGGAACAGGGCATGTCTTCAAGGACTAGGGAAAATTGTCCTCATAGAAATACCATGTAATTACGTACACCAAATTGTCTAAAGTTTGCATTTAACCAAGCCCTATAATTCTATATATGATACATGATATTACCTGACCTGTGGAATAAAAGAAGTATAGTAAAAGTAACAGGAAGTACCATTTTCAGTTCCAAAGAGATTGAAGGCACAAAAAATAAGCTTTCAAACAACTAGATGGCAAAACGGTACCAGAGTAAGCTCTGAAAATAGAGGTGAGGAAAACAGTGATGAACCACAGTGCCTCAGAATCACATAAGGGAGAATACCAGAAAAGGGGAGAGAAACTCTAAAGAAGAACCCAATAGTATCAGAAAACTCAATGGATGAGATAAAAACTGGGCTAAAGTCAATCCTAAGCAGACTATATAATGCAAAGGGACTCGTGAATGACTGTGAAAACAGGGGAACATAAATCCCTCCATCACAAGAAGACGACACAGAAAAGCAAGAGCAAACCAACGCTAACATCACTGTTGAATCCTGGGTTAAGAAAAAGCAGGTAAGAGTAGGACTAATAGGATTCCGAAATGGAAAAGCAAGAGATAAAATAATAAATTCTGAAAAGGAATTTGTAGAAAAATCAGAATGAAACATGCTGAAAGCCAAGAAAGTATCATCTATACGAATTCAGGAACTACACAGCGTCCAAAATTCTTGGAATACCAATAGACCAACAAGCAGCTGTAGAATTCAAATAAAAAAATTCATGATCTTCCCAGTGATGTAAAATGCACGTCGAGGAAAGAAATTTAGTCACAACATTACCTCCAGAGGTGTTTCAGCAGATATCTTGGCAGATATTTTGCAGCACGGGGAGGTGTGCCAGGACATAGATCATATCCTGAATGAGAAAATGTTGCAATCTAGGGTAGCCTATGCCAAATGACCTCTGTTTATAACAACGGTAGAACTAGGGAATTTCACTGACCGGCAAACCTTAAAAGACTTCAGCAGTTTGTAACTAATCCTAAAACAAAAATTGAGAATACTACCCTGAGTAGTAAAGTAGCAAGATGAAATGGAAATAACAAAACCATTATTGCAAATGCAAGAAGAGCCTGAGTTGCAAAGAAGTAAGAAGAAGAAGGCAAGGAGGACATCAAAATCTTAAAAATGGTCGAGGTTAGCTGGAAATCATAGATGATTTTAAGCACTATCTTAAGTGAATCCGCTTACATGACTATCTGTCTGAAGCAAAAGGAGAGATGCATGGCCTAATGTGTTTGCAAAACATATAAACAATCAGACAAACAAACACCAAAAGGTTACAGTTGGCTGACATATTCCAAACAACCATGAATATTCAAAACAATATACTCAAAGTCTTTTCAAGGATCATTCAGCACGCTTCGACCCATTATCAAGGCTAGCATGTACTCAACACACTTGAATTCAGAAAACAGACGCGTGCATTACTATTCATAGATACTGATCCAGAAGTGCATATCGTGAGCCAAACCAAATGATGGTTTTGAATAAGTTTTTGTCATAGAACGGTATACAGTCTTAGAAGGCTTCCAAAAGAATGAATGAATGCCTTATACTACCCTACGTGGAGAAGAAATGGCATAAGCCTATAACAAAGAAAAGTAGCTCTGCAAAACTGTACTAAGTGCAAAAGAGACAGACAGGAAAGTGCACGTTGGGATTAGTTTCATTTCTAGGAATTTCAGACCCCATGAAACAAATGGATCCATTTTCTGAGAGTGTGGGTGTTTCAGCAGAAAGCAACAGAAGGATATGTAATCTGGGTGAATGGATATTACACAAACATGAGTTTCCTTGAGTGGGTCTCTTTGTACTTTGAACTGTTAGAAACTTAAATAGGTGTGAATCCATAAACTTAACATGGACACTCTTCCCTCCGTTTGTACTGTGTATACAGAACTTAACAAAAGGAAAGAGGTAAGAGAAAATGACCTTGGGACCCTTGTGTTTAAAATCACATTTCCCTTTAATAACTCTCGTCTAATGCAGCATCACCACCAAAAAGGTCCTGATGCATCAACCAGAGGGGATGGCAGTTACCGGTTTGATTCCAGGTGGAATGTTGGTGTGTACCACGAGGCTTGTTGCGGCTGGTGGATCCAAGGTAACTGGGCAGAATTCTGTGGGTGGATCAGTTTGATGGTGGGTCTGCTGCCCTATGTGGAGATTGGATTACGTCTTTGATTGGAACCTAAGTTCGAGATAATGCTGCTGCCCAAAGTCCTGAGTTCACGTGTCAGTTTCCAGAATCTGAAAGGGCATATAGTGGAAGATCTGCCTGTCATCAGCTTACTAGTGAGGCTCCGAAGTATTTTCAGACTTGCCCAGTCCTGTTGACGTCGACTTTATGGGAGACACGAAGAGAAGCTGGCAGAAAAAATGGCTGCATGGATTGAGGAGATGTGCGAACACATTGATGAAAGTTGTTCTGCTACAGTGGAGAATATCGGCATGGAGAAATCTCTAGATCATACCAGGCTCAAAAGACTTTCATGAGACCTACTGAACCTCGCTGATACTGGCAGAAACATACGGAGTGTCAACGTGCCCTTGAGAAAGTTACTCGATTCTCTGCTCCAAGAAAGGGTCCAAGATTCCTGACGTCTAAAAGAGAAGAGATGGCAGAGATGATAAAGCGCTCATGTTCTTGGAAGAGTTCGTGAGAATCCACAAATCCCAAGGGGCATTTACGAATCATTCAGACCGAAATGCATCAAGCCCAGGTAAGCTTATTCCCAGGTTTGTGCATAGATATCAATCACATGCACTTCCCTCCACTCCACTCAGTCATCCATTTAAAAGGATCAGAACCTGAGCTGCAATGAATCCAGTAGGAGGAGAACAAGACCCTTCTAAAAACAGAGTTCCTCCTCCTTTACAATCGGTGAACATCAGTGAAATGCTTAAAGGTCAATTAGTCTCGACTAAAATAGATAGGAATTGAATACTTAGCTCACACAATGAAGTGATGACCTTCCCCTAGATTCAGGAAATGCTGGGGTTATGTATTCTTTGGGCTGAAAGGAGTGTGGTAAGTGAGGGGGAATCTTTAAATGAACTTGAATATGTATTAGGCCTCAGTTTTTCAAGAGAGTACTTGAAAATATTAGAAGTCAGATAGTGAACTGAACAGTAAAATTCGCCAAACATATTAAAGACACAGGTTATGTGGACATTCATTCACGTCTGTCAAGCCCCGGGAGCACTATATCTTGGAGGTGCAGACTTGGTTGTGTTAAATTGCTTTACCCAACATAATCGGATGATTAAGACTTCTCAGCAATGATAAAAGAGCACCTGGTTCTCAATAGACTAGCATATCTGCAGCAGGTTTCTCATAGATAAATGCCTCTAGGTGCTTTTGGAATCAAGCCTAAATTTATATATTCTGTTTAGATTTTCTTGTATATTCCTAGAGAGTAATGATACCCCTTGAAATGCCAACATTGCCTAGTATGTGTCATTGGGAGTAAAGTGAACCACGTGCACAAGGGAAACACAGGTTCTGGGTTAATTCATGGTTCCAATAGTTATTTGATTGTTCCTTATTTTTGTTGGAGGCTTCAAGAGAAAAGAGTTGCCATGTCCCCTTCAAATTTTTGGACTGCAATTTTACATTGAGACTGTCTGTTTTTTCCTTAGAGCTGACAAAATCTGGCAGAAATTGTCAAGTCTGGCTTCTAGGTTGATTTGGTTATTTTCAAAAACTAACTTCACTTTCATATAAATCCCAAAACACGTAAATCGATATCATTAACTTTCTTAAAGTCTGCAACTGCCTTATAAACCTAAGGTCAAAGCTGGAGTCTTTGGACAAACCATACGACGAAGGCTGTAAAAAAACGGAGTGAAACTAATATCCAATTTCTGTGAATTATTTGTGAAAAGTGTTGATTTGTCGATGCCCAGTAGGAAGAGAACCAGTGCAATATGCTCTCACTAGCTACCATACACAAAATAATGTAAACACACTCTCACCCAGTACTTGGCACAGGACACTTGACTAAGAGTGGTCTGTTACTTCCAAAGACAGGATGAGGCCTCAGAATAATCGGAAGCAAGAAAAGGCAAAGTAGAGAATGGAAACCAATGCAGGATCTGACCTCTGCTAATGGAGCATCAAAGGTGAAACTCTGTTTTCCGTGGAATTACACTCTCAAGTGGGCAGCAGGTACGGGATTGAAGGTGATGTGCTGAGTGTTAGAAGAGTGCACAGCAGAAGCTTGGCTGACAGAACTCAAAGAAATCAGCTCAAAATATCCCCACAATTGGATCTGATACCAAGATCCGAGCTGTCATATCTGAGCTAGCAGAAGCAGCGGAAAAAGAGGGATAGGGCTACGGATGATGGCTCTCACAGAACTCAGGGATCTCGAATGCATTGTGGGTTTTGGTGGGTTCTTTCAAGAGAGCAAAGGAAACTGTGAACTCAGTGAGACAGGAAAAGCACTGGCACGTGCGGTTAAGTTTATCGATATGTCCTATGGCCACATTCACTGCATCTGCAGGACCAGTTTCCAATTAACATTCGGCCAGTAGAGCACGTGTGGGGCTCAATCAGAGCATCATGCATCTGGACTGAGGGTTCCAGATGGTGTTGTGTTTGAAATCATATTACAAGATTTAGGATCTGCTACATTCATAACCTGGATTGGGATTACAGTCTGATTTGAGGCAGAGGATGCGGAACAGCTCTGTGGTTGCCTTCGTGAACCCATTACTCAAGAATGAGGGAACTAGGAAGAGTGGTCAAAGTCCACAGCATGAGAAGATGAAGCATTTCTTACAGCATTATCACCCAAAAGCAGATGATATATTTTGGACGGCACTGACAGGGTACTGCACCGAGGACACATAGGTCCGTCTACGGGATCATCCCAGCAGGCCCAGAAGTATGAAATCCATACATATGCTTCCAGTGGTGTTTCTGTAGACAGAGAATTTCTGGGAAGAACTGGTAAAATTGGGACATTCCCTTGGCAGTATAAACTACAAGCGCACTCTATGTAGGCTGTTTCGGAGACACTTCAATGTGACATACAGAAGAATGCAGAGCTGAAAACATATAGAAGCTTCATTTCCACTAGAGGAAGTGCCCTGCGCCCTTTAAGAATTGTGAGATTAGTGTAATAAAAATGAGGTTCTACTAACTGAAAGAGTATGTTGTGTTCATCACAACAAGGGCATCACCAGGATTTAGAGATATACCAGACAACACACACAGGAACAGGGCATGGCATCAAGGTCTAGGGAAAATTGTCCTCACAGAAATACCATGGAATTGCGTACACCAAAAAGTCTAAAGTTTGCAATTATCCAAGCCCTTTAAGTCTATATTACATACATGATAGTACCTGAAATGTACAGTTAAAGAAGTATAGTAAAAGAAACAGGAAGTACCATTTTCAGTTCCAAAGAGATTGAAGGCCCAAAAAATAAGCTTTCAAACAACTAGACGGCAAAACGATACCAGAGCAAGCTCTGAAAATGGAGGTGAGGAAAACACTGATGAACCACTGTGCCTCAAAATCACAAAAGGCAGAATAACAGAAAAGGGGAAGAGAAATTTTAAAGAAGAAACCAATAGTATCAGAAAACTCAATATATTTGATAAAAACTGGGCTAAAGTCAATCCTAAGCAGACTACATAATGCAGAGTGACTCGTGAATGACTGTGAGTTTAGGGGAACAGAAATCCCTCCATCAGAAGAAGACACAGAAAAGCAAGTGCAAACCAAAGCTAACATCACTCTTGAATCCTGGGTTAAGAAAAAGAAGGTAGGAATAGGAAACATAGGATTCCCAAATGGAAAAGCAAGAGATAAAATAATAAATTCTGAAAAGGAATTTGTAGAAAATCAGAATGAATCTTGCTGAAAGCCAAGAAAGTATCATCTATACGAATTCAGGAAGTACACAGCGTCCAAAAGAGGTGGAATACCTATAGACCAACAAGCAGCTGTAGAATTCAAATAAACAAATTTCATGATCATCCCAGTGATGAAAAATGCACCTCGAGGAAAGCAACTTAGTCACAACAGAACCTCCAGAGGGGTTTCAGCTGATATCTCGGCAGAAATTTTGCAGCACGGGGAGGAGTGCCAGGACATAGACCATATCCTGAATGAGAAAAAGCTGCAATCTAGGGTAGCCTATGCCAAATGACCGCCGTTTATAACAACGGCCGAGCTAGGGAAATTCACTGACAAGCAAACCTGAAAAGAATTCAACAGTTTGAGACTGATTCTTAAACAAAAATTGAGAATCCTACCCTGAGTAGAAAAGTAGCAAGATGAAATGGAAATAACAAAATCATTATTGCAAATGCAAGAAAAGCCTGAGTTGCAAAGAAGTAAGAAGAAGAAGGCAAGGAGGACATCAAAATCCTAAAGATGGGAGAGGGTAGAAAGAAATCATAGGTGATGTTAAGCACTGTCTTAAGTGAATCAGCTTACATGACTGTCTCTCTTAAGCAAAAGGAGAGATGCATGGCATAATGTGTTTGCAAAACAGACAATCAGACATACAAACAATCACCATAATGATACAGTTTGCTGACATATACAAAACAAACATGATTATTCAAGACAAAATACTCAAAGTGATTTCAAGGATCATTCAGCACGCATCGACCTAATATCGCTGTTAGTATGTACTCAACACACTTGTATTCAGAAAACAGACGCTTGCATTACTATTCATAGATACTGATCCAGAAGTGCATATCGTGACCCAACCCAAATGACGGTTTTGAATAAGAGTGGGTCATAGAATGGGATATAGACTTACAAGTCTTCCAACAGTACGAACGAATGCCTTATCATACCCTACGTAGAGAAGTAATGGCATAGCCTATAACAAAGACAAGTAGCTCTGCAAAACTGTACTAAGAGCAAAAGAGACAGACAGGAAAGTGTACGTTGGGATTGGTTTCATTTCTAGGAATTTCAGCCCCCATGAATCAAATGGATCCATGTTCTGAGAGTGTGGGTGTTTCAGCAGAAAGCAACAGACGGATATGTAATCTGGGTGAATGGATATTACACGAACATGAGTTTCCTTGAGTGGGTCTCTGTGTACTGTGAAATGTTAGAAAGTTTAAAGAGGTGTGAATCCATAAACTGATCATGGACACTCTTCCCTCTGTTTGTACTGTGTACACAGATCTGAACAAAAGGAAAGAGGGAAGAGAAAATGAACATGGGATCCTTCTGGATAGAATCACATTTCCCTTAGGAAACTCTCGTCTAATGCAGCATCACCCCCAACACATTCTTGATGCATCAACCATTGGGGATGGCAGTTACCGGTTGGATTCCAGGTGGAATGTTGGTGTGTACCACGAGGCTTGTTGCGGCTGGTGGATCCAAGGTAACTGGGCAGAATTCTGTGGGTGGATCAGTTTGATTGTGGGTTTGCTGCCCTATGTGGAGATTGGCTTAGGTCTTTTGTTCGAGAAGCTGAGTAAGTTCGAGTTACTGCTGCTGCCCAAAGACCTGAGATCACGGGTCAGTTTCCAGAATCTGAAAGGGCAGACAGTGGAAGATCTGCCTGTTATCAGCTTACTGGTGAGACTCCGAGGTATTTTCAGACTTGCCCAGTCCTGTTGAAGTCGACTTTATGGGAGACACGAAGATAAGCGGGCAGAAAATCTGGTTGCATGGATTGAGGAGATGTGCGAACACATTGATGAGAGTCGTTCTGCTACAGTGGAGAATATCGGCATGGAGATATCCCTAGAGGATACCAGGCTCAAAAGACATTCATGAGACCTACTGATCCTCGCTGATACTGACAGAAACATACAGAGAGTCAACATGCCCTTGAGAAAGTTACTCGATTCTCTGCTCCAAGAACGGGTCCAAGATTCCTGACGTCTAAAAGAGAAGAGATGGCAGAGATGATAAAAGCGCTCATGTTCTTGGAAGATGTCGTGAGAATCCAAACATCCCAAGGGGCATTTATGAATCATTCAGACCGAAATGGACCAAGCCCAGGTAAGCCTATTCCCAGGTTTGTGCCTAGCTATCAATCACATGCTCTTCCCTCCACTCCACTCAGGAATCCATTTCAAAGGATCAGAACCTGAGCTACAATGAATCCAGTAGGAGGAGAGCAAGCCCCTACTAGAATCAGAGTTCCTCCTACTTCACACTCGGTGAACAACAGTGAACTCCTTAAAGGTCAAATACTCTTGACTAAAATGGATAAGAATTGAATACTTAGCTCACACAATGAAATGATGACCTTCCCCTAGATTCAGGAAATGCTGGGCTTATGTATTCTTTTGGCTGAAAGGAGTGTGGTAAGTGAGGGCAATTTTGAATGAAATTGAATATGTATTAGGCCTCAGATTTTCAAGACACTACAGGAAAATATTAAAAGTCAGATAGTGAACTGAAATGTACAAGTCACCAAAAACATTAAAGACACAGGTTATGTGGACAGTCATTCACTTCCTTCAAGCCCCGGGTGCACTATACCTAGGAGGTGCAGACTTGGTTGTGTTAAATTGCTTTAACCAACATGATCGGATGATTAAGCATTCTCAGCACTGATAGAAGTGCACCTGGTTCTCAATAGCCTAGCATAGCTGCAGCAGGTTTCTCATAGTTAAAAGCCTCTAGGTGTTTTTGGAATCAAGCCTAAATGTATAAATTCTGTTTAGATTTTCTTGTATATTCCTAGAGAGGAATGTTACCCCTTGAAATGCCAACAATGTGTAGTATGTGTCTTTGGGAGTAAAGGGCACCAGATGCACAAGGGAAACACAGGTTGGGGGTTATATCATGGTTCAATTAGGTATTTCATTGTTCCTTTTGTTGTTGGAGGCTTCAAGAGAAAAGGGTTGGCATGTCCCCTTCAAACATTTGGACTGCAATTTTAAATTGAGACTGTCTGTTTTTTCCTTAGAGCTGACAAAATCTACAGAAATTGTCAAGGCTGGCTTCTAGGTTGATTTGGTAATTTTCAAAAACTAACTTCACTTTCATATAAATCCGAAAACACGTAAATCGATACTTTTAACATTCTTAAAGACTGCAACTGCCTTATCAACATAATGTCAAAGCTGGATTCTTCGGACAAACCCTCCGACCATGGCTGTAAAGAAATCGGAGCGAAACTAATATCCAATTTCTGTGAATTATTTGTGAAAAGTGTTGATTTGTCGATGCCCAGTAGGAAGAGAACAAGTGCAAACTGCTCTCACTAGCTACCATACACAAAATATTGTAAACACACACTCACCCAGCCCTTGGCACAGGACACTTGCCTAAGAGTGGTCTGTTACTTCCAAAGACAGGTTGAGGCCTCAGAAAAACCGGAAGCAGGAAAAGGTAAAGTAGAGAATGGAAACCAGTGCAGGATCTGACCTCTGGTAATGGAGCATCAAAGGTGAAACTCTGTTTTCCTTGGAAGCACACTCTCAAGCGGGTAGCAGGCACAGGATTGAAGGTGATGCGCTGAGTGTTAGAAGAGTGCACAGCAGATGCTTGGCTGACAGAACTCAAGGAAATCAGCTCAAAATATCCCCACAATTGAATCTGAGACCAAGATCCGAGCTGCCAAATCTGAGCTAGCAGAGGCAGCGGAAAATGAGGGATAAAGCTACAGATGATGGATCTCGCACAACTCAGGGATATAGAGTGCGTTGTGGGTTCTGGTGTGTACTTTCAAGAGAGCAAAGATAACTGTGAACTCAGTGAGACAGCAACCGCACTGGCGCGTGAGGTTGAGTTTATCGATATGTCCAATGGCCATCTCCACTGCATGTGAAGGACCAGGGTTCAATTTGACATTTTGCCAATAGAGCATGTGTTGGGCTCAATCAAAGTTATCATGCATCTGGACTGAGGGTTCCAGGGGGTGTTGTGAATGAAATCAGTTTTAAAAGATTTAGGATCTGCTACATTCAATACCTGGATTGGGATTAAATTCTGGTTTGAGGCAGAGGATGCGGAACAGCTCTGTGGTTGCCTTCGTGAACCCATTACTCAAGAATGAGAGAAATAGGAAGAGTGGTCAAAGTTCACAGCATGAGAAGATGAAGCATTTCTTACAGCATTATCACCCAAATACAGATGCTACATTTTGGACAGCACTGACAGAGTACTGCACCGAGGACACATAAGTCAGTTTGTGGGATCATCCCAGCAGGCCTTGAAGTATGACATCCATACATATGCTTCCACTGGTGTTTCTGTAGACAGAGAAGCTCTCTGAAGAACTGGTAACATTGGGACATTCCCATGGCAGTAGAAAGTACAAGCGCACTCTATGTTGGCTGTTTTGGAGACACTTAAAAATGACATACAGAAGAATGCAGAGCTGAAAACCTATAGAAGCTTCATTTCCACTAGAGGAAGTGCCCTGTGCCCTTTCAGAATTGTGAGATTAGTGTAATAAAAATAAGGTTCTACTAACTGAAACAGTATGGTGTGTTCATCACAACAAAGGCAACACCAGGATTTAGAGATATACCAGACAACACACACAGGAACAGGGCATGGCATCAAGGTTTAGGGAAAATTGTCCTCACAGAAATACCATGGAATTGCGTACACCAAAGTGTCCAAAGTTTGCAATTAACCAAGCCCTATAAGTCTATATTAGGTACATGATAGTACCTGACCTGTAGAATAAAAGAAGCATAGTAAAAGAAACAGGAAGAACCATTTTCAGTTCCAGAGAGATTGAAGGCCCAAAAAGTAAGCTTTCAAACAACTAGATGGCAAAACGATACCAGAGCAAGCTCTGAAAATGGAGGTGAGGAAAACACTGATGAACCACCATGCCTCAGAATCACAAAAGGCAGAATACCAGAAAAGGGGAAGAGAAACTCTAAGGAAGAAAACAACAGTATCAGAAAACTCAATGGATGAGATAAAAAACTGGGCTAAAGTCAATCCTAAGCAGACTACATAATGCAGAGGGACTCGTGAATGATTGTGAAGACAGGGGAACTGAAATACCTCCATCAGAAGAAGACACAGAAAAGCAAGTGCAAACCAATGCTAACATCAATGTTGAATCCTGGGTTAAGAAAAAGCAGATAAAAATAGTACTCATAGGATTTCCAAATGGAAAAGCAAGAGATAAAATAATAAATTCTGAAAAGGAATTTGTAGAAAAATCAGAATGAAACTTGGTGAAAGCCAAGAAAGTATCATCTATATGAATTCAACAAGTATACAGCGTCCAAAAGAGGTGGAATACCAACAGACCAACAAGCAGCTGTAGAATTCAAATAAACAAATTTCAAGATCATCCCAGTGATGTAAAATGCACCACGAGGAAAGCAACTTAGTCACAACAGAACCTCCAGAGGGGTTTCAACTGATATCTCGGCAGAAATTTTGAGCACGGGGAGGAGTGCCAGGACATAGACCATATCCTGAATGAGAAAAAGCTGCAATCTAGGGTAGCCTATGCCAAATGACCGCCGTTTATAACAACGGCCGAGCTAGGGAATTTCACTGACCGGCAAACCTTAAAAGAATTCAGCAGTTTGTGACTGATCCTAAAACAAAAATTGAGAATCCTACCCTGAGTAGAAAAGTAGCAAGATGAAATGGAAATAATGAAACCATTATTTCAAATGCAAGTAGAGCCTGAGTTGCAAAGAAGTAAGAAGAAGAAGGCAAGGAGGACATCAAAATCCTAAAGATGGGAGAGGGTAGCAGGAAATCATAGGTGATTTTAAGCACTATCTTAAGTGAATCAGCTTACATGACTGTCTGTCTGAAGCAAAAGGAGAGATGCATGGCCTAATGTGTTTGCAAAACAAACAATCAGAGAAACAAACAAACACAAAAAGGTTACACTTGGCTGACATATACCAGACAAACATGATTATTCAAGACAAAGTACTCAAAGTGATGTCAAGGATCATTCAGCACGCATCGAACTATTATCGCTGTTAGCATGTACTCAACACACTTGTATTCAGAAAACAGACGCGTGCATTACTATTCATAGATACTGATCCAGAAGTGCATATCGTGAGCCAACCCAAATGACGGTTTTGAACAAGAGTGGGTCATAGAACGGGATATAGTCTTACAAGGCCTCCAACAGGATGAACGAATGCCTAATTCTACCCTAAGTAGAGAAAAAATGGCATAAGCCTATAACAAAGACAAGTAGCTCTGCAAAACTGTACTAAGAACAAAAGAGACAGACAGGAAAGTGCACGTTGGGATTGGTTTCATTTCTAGGAATTTCAGCCCCCATGAAACAAATGGATCCATGTTCTGAGAGTGTGAGTGTTTCAGCAGATAGCAACAGACGGATATGTAAACTGGGTGAATGGATATTACACAAACATGAGTTTCCTTGATTTGGTCTCTTTGTAATGTGAACTGTTAGAAAGTTTAAAGAGGTGTGAATCCATAAACTGATCATGGACACTCTTCCCTCTGTTTGTACTGTGTATACATATCTGAACAAAAGGAAAGAGGGAAGAGAAAAGGACCATGAGATCTTTCTGGATAGAATAACATTTCCCTTAGGAAACTCTCGTCTAATGCAGCATCACCCCCAACACAGTCTTCATGCATCAACCACTGGGGATGGCAGTTACTGGTTGGATTCCAGGTGGAATGTTGGTGTGTACCACGAGGCTTGTTGCGGCTGATGGATCCAAGGTAACTGGGCAGAATTCTGTGGGTGGATCAGTTTGATTGTGGGTCTGCTGCCCTATGTGGAGATTGGCTTAGGTCTTTTGTTCGAGAAGCTGAGTAAGTTCGAGTTACTGCTGCTGCCCAAATACCTGAGATCACGGGTCAGTTTCCAGAATCTGAAAGGGCAGACAGTGGAAGATCTGCCTGTCATCAGCTTACTGGTGAGACTCCAAGGTATTTTCAGACTTGCCCAGTCCTGTTGACGTCGACTTTATGGGAGACACGAAGAGAAGCTGGCAGAAAAACTGGCTGCATGGATTGAGGAGATGTGTGAACACATTGATGAGAGTCGTTCTGCTATAGTGGAGAATATAGGCATGGAGACATCTCTATAGTATACCAGGCTCGAAAGACATTCATGAGACCTACTGATCCTCGCTGATACTGACAGAAACATACAGAGAGTCAACGTGCCCTTGAGAAAGTTACTCGATTCTCTGCTCCAAGAACGGGTCCAAGATTCCTGACGTCTAAAAGAGAAGAGATGGCAGAGATGATAAAAGCGCTCATGTTCTTGGAAGATGTCGTGAGAATCCACACATCCCAAGGGGCATTTATGAATCATTCAGACCGAAATGGACCAAGCCCAGGTAAGCCTATTCCCAGGTTTGTGCCTAGCTATCAATCACATGCTCTTCCCTCCATTCCACTCAGGAATCCATTTCAAAGGATCAGAACCTGAGCTGCAATGAATCCAGTTGGAGGAGAGCAAGCCCCTACTAGAATTATAGTTCCTCCTACTTCACACTCGGTGAACAACAGTGAACTCCTTAAAGGTCAAATACTCTTGACTAAAATGGATAAGAATTGAATACTTAGCTCACACAATGAAATGATGACCTTCCCCTAGATTCAGGAAATGCTGGGCTTATGTATTCTTTTGGCCGAAAGGAGTGTGGGAAGTGAGGGGAACCTTTGAATGAAATTGAATATGTATAAGGCCTCAGATTTTCAGGACACTACAGGAAAATATTAGAAGTCAGATAGTGAACTGAAATGTACAAGTCACCAAACACATTAAAGACACAGGTTATGTGGACAGTCATTCACTTCCTTCAAGCCCCGGGTGCACTATACAAAGGAGGTGGAAACTTGGTTGTGTTAAATTGCTTTAACCAACATGATCGGATGATTAAGCATTCTCAGCACTGATAGAAGTGCACCTGGTTCTCAATAGCCTAGCATAGCTGCAGCAGGTTTCTCATAGTTAAATGCCTCTAGGTGTTTTTGGATTCAAGCCTAAATCTATAAATTCTGTTTAGATTTTCTTGTATATTCCTAGAGAGGAATGTTACCCCTTGAAATGCCAAAATTGTGTAGTATGTGTCATTGGGAGTAAAGGGCACCAGATGCACAAGGGAAACACAGGTTGGGGGTTATATCATGGTTCCAATAGTTATTTCATTGTTCCTTTTGTTGTTGGAGGCTTCAAGAGAAAAGAGTTGGCATGTCCCCTTGAAACATTTGGACAGCTATTTTACATTGAGACTGTCTTTTTTTTCCTTAGAGCTGACAAAATCTTACAAAAATTGTCAATGCTGGCTTCTAGGTTGATTTGGTAATTTTCAAAAACTAACTTCACTTTCATATAAATCCGAAAACACGTAAATCGATACTATTAACTTTCTTAAAGACTGCAACTGCCTTATCAACATAATGTCAAAGCTGGATTCTTCGGACAAACCCTCCGACCATGGCTGTAAAGAAATCGGAGCGAAACTAATATCCAATTTCTTTGAATTATTTGTGAAAAGTGTTGATTTGTCGATGGCAGTAGGAAGAGAACAAGTACAAACTGCTCTCAGTAGCTACCATACACAAAATATTGTAAACACACACTCACCCAGCCCTTGGCACAGGACACTTGCCTAAGAGTGGTCTGTTACTTCCAAAGACAGGTTGAGGCCTCAGAAAAACCGGGAGCAGGAAAAGGTAAAGTAGAGAATGGAAACCAGTGCAGGATCGGACCTCTGGTAATGGAGCATCAAAGGTGAAACTCTGTTTTCCTTGGAAGCACACTCTCAAGCGGGAAGCAGGCATGGGATTGAAGGTGATGCGCTGAGTGTTAGAAGAGTGCACAGCAGATGCTTGGCTGACAGAACTCAAAGAAATCAGCTCAAAATATCCCCACAATTGAATCTGAGACCAAGATCCGAGCTACCATATCTGAGCTAGCAGAGGCAGCGGAAAAAGAGGGATAGGGCTACGGATGATGAATCTCGCACAACTCAGGGTTCTAGAGGGCGTTGTGGGTTTTGGTGGGTACTTTCAAGAGAGCAAAGAGAACTGTGACCTCAGTGAGACAGCAACCGCACTGGCGCGTGTGGTTGAGTTTATCGATATGTCCAATGGCCACATCCACTGCATGTGCAGGACCAGGGTCCAATTTGATATTTTGCCAATAGAGCATGTGTTGGGCTCAATCAAATGTATCATGCATCTGGACTTAGGGTTCCAGGCGCCGTTGGGTTTCAAAACAGTATTAAAAGATTTAGGATCTGCTACATTCAAAACCTGGATTGGGATTAAATTCTGGTTTGAGGCAGAGGATGCGGAACAGCTCTGTGGTTGCCTTCGTGAACCCATTACTCAAGAATGAGAGAACTAGGAAGAGTGGTCAAAGTCCACAGCATGAGAACATGAAGCATTACTTACAGCATTATCACCCAAATGCAGATGCTATATTTTGGACGGCACTGACAGGGTACTGCACCGAGGGCACATAGGTCAGTCTGCGGGATCATCCCAGCAGGCACTGAATAATGACATCCATACATATGCTTCCACTGGTGTTTCTGTAGACAGAGAAGCTCTCTGAAGAACTGGTAACATTGGGACATTCCCATGGCAGTAGAAAGTACAACCGCACTCTATGTTGGCTGTTTTGGAGACACTTCAAAATGACATACAGAAGAATGCAGAGCTGAAAACGTATAGAAGCTTCATTTCCACTAGAGGAATTGCCCTGCGCCCTTTCAGAATTGTGAGATTAGTGTAATAAAAATGAGGTTCTACTAACTGAAACAGTATGGTGTGTTCATCACAACAAGGCAACACCAGGATTTAGAGATATACCAGACAAAACACACAGGAACAGGGCATGGCATCAAGGTCTAGGGAAAATTGTCCTCACAGAAATACCATGGAATTGCGTACACCAAAGAGTCTAAAATTTGCACTTAAACAAGGCCTATAAGTCTATATTATATACATGATATTACCTGACCTGTAGAATAAAAGAAGCATAGTAAAAGAAACAGGAAGAACCATTTTCAGTTCCAAAGAGATTAAAGGCCCAAAAAATAGGCTTTCAAACAACTAAACGGCAAAACGATACCAGAGCAAGCTCTGAAAATGGAGGTGAGGAAAACACTGATGAACCACCATGCCTCAGAATCACAAAAGGCAGAATACCAGAAAAGGGGAAGAGAAACTCTAAAGAAGAACCCAATAATATCAGAAAACTCAATGGATGAGATAAAAACTGCGCTAAAGTCAATCCTAAGCAGACTACATAATGCAGAGGGACTTGTGAATGACTGAAGACAGCTGAACTGAAATACCTCCATCAGAAGAAGACACAGAAAAGCAAGTGCAAACCAACGCTAACATCAATGTTGAATCCTGGGTTAAGACAAAGCAGGTAAGTATAGGACTCATAGGATTCCCAAATGGAAAAGCAAGAGATAAAATAATAAATTCTGAAAAGGAATTTGTAGAAAAATCAGAATGAAACTTGCTGAAAGCCAAGAAAGTATCATCTATACGAATTCAGGAAGTACACAGCGTCCAAAAGAGGTGGAATACCTATAGACCAACAAGCAGCTGTAGAATTCAAATAAACAAATTTCATGATCATCCCAGTGATGTAAAATGCACCTCGAGGAAAGCAACTTAGTCACAACAGTACCTCCAGAGGGGTTTCAGCTGATAGCTATTCAGACATTTTGCAGCACGGGGAGGAGTGCCAGGACATAGACCATATCCTGAATGAGAAAAAGCTGCAATCTAGGGTAGCGTATGCCAAATGACCACCTTTTATAACAACGGCAGAGCTAGGGAATTTCACTGACCTGCAAACCTTAAAAGAATTCAGCAGTTTGAGAGTGATCCTAAAACAAAAATTGAGAATCCTACCCTGAGTAGAAAAGTAGCAAGATGAATTGGAAATAACAAAACCATTATTGCAAATGCAAGAAGAGCCTGAGTTGCAAAGAATTAAGAAGAAGAAGGCAAGGAGGACATCAAAATCCTAAAGATGGGAGAAAGTACCAGGAAATCATAGTTGATTTTATGCACTATCTTAAGTGACTCAACTTACATGACTTTCTGAAGCAAATGGAGAGTTGCATGGCCTAATGTGTTATCAAAACTATCAGACAAACCAACAAACACCAAATGGTTACAGTTGGCTTACATATACCAAACAACAATGATTATTCAAGACAAAATACTCAAAGTGATGTCAAGGATCATTCAGCACCCATCGACCTATTATCGCTGTTAGCATGTACACAACACACTTGAATTCCAAAAACAGACTCGTGCATTACTATTCATAGATACTTATCCAGAAGTGCATATCGTGAGCCAACCCAAATGACGGTTTTGAATATGATTGGTTCATAGAACGTGATATAGACTTACAAGTCTTCCAACAGGATGAACGAATGTCATATTCTACCCTACGTAGAGAAGAAATGGCATAAGCCTATAACAAAGACAAGTAGCTCTGCAAAACTGTACTAAGAACAAAAGAGACAGACTTGAAAGGGCACATTGGGATTGGTTTCACTTCGAGGAATTTCAGCCCCCATGAAACAAATGGATCCATGTTCTAAGAGTGTGGATGTTTCAGCAGAAAGCAACAGACGGATATGTATTCTGGGTGAATGGATATTACACAAACATGACTTTACTTTAGTGGGTCTCCGTGTACTGTGAACTGTTAGAAAATATGAAGACGTTTGAAAACATAAACTAAAAATGGACACACTTCCCTCCGTTTGTACTGTGTATACAGTCTGGACAAAAGGAAAGCGGGAAGAAAAAAGGACGATTGGACGCCAGTGGATTGAATCACATTTCCGTTAGGAACCTCTAGTCTAATTCAGCCCCTCCCCAACACTGAAAAAATGCAGCAAACATTGCGGATGGCAGTTACCGGATGCAATTCCAGATGGAATGTTGCTGTGTACCGCGAGGCTTGTTGTGGCTGGTGGATCCACGGTAACTGGGCAGAATTCTGCGGGTGGATCAGTGTGATGGAGGGTCTGCCGCCCTCTGTGGAGCTTGGCTTTGGTGTTTTGCTCGGGAAGCTGTGCAACTTTGAGTTCCTGCTGCTGCCCAAAGACCTGAGTTCACGGGTCAGTTTCCAGAATCTGAAAAGGCAGACAGTGGAATATCTGCCTGTCATCAGCTTACTGGTGAGGCTGAGTTACTTCCAGACTTGCCAAGTCCTGTTGAAGTTGACTTTATGGGAGACACGAAGAGAACCTGGCAGAAAAGCTGGCTGGACGGATTGAGCTGAGATGCGAACATATTGATGAGAGTTGTTCTGCTACAATGGAGAATACCGGCATGGAGGCTTCTCTAGAGAATTCCAGACTCGAAATTCTTTCATGAGACCTACTGAACCTCGGTGATACTGGTAGAAATATACGGAGTGTCAACGTGCTCTTGAGAAAGTTACTCAAATCCCTGCTTCAAGAACGGGTCCAAGATTCCTGATGTCTATAAGAAAAGAGATGGTGGAGATGATAAAAGCGCTCATGTTCTTAGAAGAGGTCATGAGAATCCACAGGTCCCAAGGGGCATTTACAAACCATTCAGACCAAAATGCACCAAGCCCAGGTAAGCCTTTTCCCAGGTTTGGGCATAGCTATCAGGCACTTGCACTTCCCACCCCTCCACTCAGTCATCCATTTTAAAGAATCAGATCCTGAGCTGCAATGAAGCCAGTAGGAGGAGAGCAAGCCCCTCCTAGAATCAGAGTTCCTCCAACTTCACACTCTGTGAAGAATGGTGAATTACTTAAAGGTCAAATACTCTCGACTAAAATAGATAGGAATTTAATACTCAGCTCACACAAAGAAATGATGATCTTCCCGTAGATTCAGCAAATACTGTGGTTAAGTCTTTTTCGGGTGAAGGAAGTGTGGTATGTGAGGGGAATCTTTGACTGAACTTGAATATGTATTAGGCATCAGTATTTCAAGACAGTATAGTCAAATATTATAAGTCAGATATTGAACTGAACTGTAAAAGTCTTGAAAGACATTAAAGACACAGGTTATGTGGGGCGTCTTTCCCTTCAGACAAGCTCTGGGTACAAGATATCATGGGGGTGCACACTTGGTTGTGTGAAATGGATTTACCCAATATGATCGGATGATTAAGCGTTCTCATCAATGATAGAAGAACACATGGTTCTCAATTGCCTAGCATAGTTGCAGCAGGGTTCTCATAGCTAAAATGCCTCTAGGTGCTTTGGAATCAAGCCTAAATGTATAATTTTGTTTGGTTTTTCTTGTATTTTCCTAAAGAGGAATGTTACCCCTTGAAATGCCAACATTGGTCAGTATGTGTCATTGGGAGTAAAGGGAACCACATGCACAAGGGAAACCCAGGTTCTCGGTTATTTCGTGGTTCCAATAGGTACTTCATGATTCCTGTTGGTATTGTTTTCAACAGTAAAGAGTTGACATATCCCCATCAACATATTGGATAGCGATTTTACTTTATAACTGTCTATATTTTTCTTATAGTTGACATAATGTTACAAAATTGATAGGTCTGGCATCTAGGTGGATTTAGTATGTCTCAAAATCTACCTTCATTTTCTTATAAATCCCAAAACATGTAAATCAATTCTATTAACCTTCTTAAAAATTGCAACTGAGTTATCAACACAATGTGAAAATTGGAGGCTAAGAACAAACCCTCCCAGCATGGCTGCATATTAAACAGAGATAAACAAACATCACAATTCTGTGAATTATATCTGTAAAGTGTTGATTTATCGATGCCCAGTTGGCAGAGAACCAGTGCAACCTGCGCTTACTCCCACCCATGTACACAGCAATGTAAACATCCACTCACCCAGCCCTTGGCACAGGACACTTTCCAAAGTGTGGTCTGTTACGTCCAAAGACAGGATGAGGCCTTAGAAAACCTGGAAGCAGGAGAAGGCAAAGTAGAGAATGGAAATCTGTGCAGGATCTGACCCCTGCTGATGGAGCAGCAAAGGTTAAACTCTGTTTTACTTGGACGCACACTCTCAAGCGGACAGCACAGATGGGATTGTAGGTAATGCACTGAGTGTTAGAAGAGTGCACAGCAGATGCTTGGATGACGTAACTCATAGAAATCAGCACAAAATATTCTCACAATTGATTCTGAGACAAAGATCCGATCTGCCAAATTTGAGCCAGCAGAGGCAGCAGAAAATGAGTTATAGAGCTACAGATAATGGCACACGCTGAGTCTCAGGGATCTGGAGTGCATTGTGGGTTGTGGTGGGTTCTATCAAGAGAGCAAACCGACCTGTTACCCCATTAAGAAAGCAACCACATTGGCGTGTGAGGTTGAGTTTTTCAATATGTGCCATGGCCACATACACTGCATCTTGCAGGCCCAGGATCAATTTGGCATTTTGCCAATAGAGCACATGTGGGGCTCAATCAGAGATGTCGTGCATCTGGTCTGAGGGATTCAGTGGCCCTTGGGTTTGAAATCAGTATTAAAAGCTTTAGGATCTGCTACAGTCATAACCTGGACAGGGATTATGGATTGGTTTGAGGAAGAGAATTCTGTACAGCTCTGTGGTTGCATTCGTGCACCCATGACCCAAGGATGAGTGATCAAGGAATAGTGGTCAAAGTCCACAACGTGAGAAGTTGAAGCATTTCCTTCAGCATTATCTCCCAAATGCAGATGCTACATTTTGGATGGCACTGACATGGTACAGCATAGAGGACACAAAGATTGGTCTGCGGGATCATTCCAGCAGGCCCTGATGTATGACATCCATACATATGCTTCCACTGGTGTTTCTTTAGACAGAGGAGCTCTGGGAAGAACTGGTAACGTTGGGACATTCCCATGGCAATAGAAAGCACAAGCGCACTCTCAATTTGCTGTTTTGGAAAGACTCCAATATGACATACAGCAGAATGCCGAGCTGAAAAACTTTAAGCTTCATTTCCAGAACAGGAAGTGTACTCTGCACTTTCAGAATTGTGAGGTAAGTGCAATAAAACGAAGTTTTACTAATTGAAATTATATTGTGTGTTCATCACAACAAAGGCAACACCAGCAATTAGAGATATACCAGACAACACACACAGGAACAGGACATGGCATCAATGCCTAGGGAAAATTGTCCTCACAGAAATATCATGGAACTTTGTACACCCAATGGTCTAAAATTTTCACTTAACAAAGCCCTATAAATCTATATTAGATATCTGATATTACTTGACCAGTAGAGATAAAGAAGTAGAGTAAAAGAAACAGGAAGTACCATTTTCAGTTCCAAAGAGTTTGAAGGCCCAAAAAATAAGCTTTCAAACATCTAGACTGCAAAACGCTACCAGAGCATGTATTGAAAACGGAGGTGAGGAAAACATGAAGTACAACAGTGTCTCAGAATCACAAAAGGCAGTTATCCAGGAAAGGGGAAGAGAAACTCTAAAAACGAGCCAAATAATACCAGAAAAATCAAGGATGAGATAATATCAGTGCTAAAGTCAGTCCAAAGCAGACTTGATAATGCAGACGGACTCGTGAAAGACTGTGAAGACAGGGGAACAGAAATCCCTCGATCAGAAGAAGACATAGAAAAAGAAGTGCAACCCAATGCAAACTTTGCTGTTGAAGCCTGGGGTAAGACAAAGCATGAAAGAGTAAGATTCGTAAGAGTCCCAGATGGAAAAGCAAGATTAACAAAAAAGTCTGAAAAGATATTTGTAGAAAAATCAGACTGTAACTTGCTGAAAGACAAGAAAGAATGAGGTATACGAAATCAGAAAGTACACATACCAAAGGAGTTGGAAACCCAATACACCTACATTCAGCAGTATTATTCAAATCAACAAAGTTCATGATCTACCGAGTGATTTTAAATGCATCTAGAGGAAAACAACTTAGTCACAACACTACCTCCAGAGGGGTTTCAGCTTATATTTCGAAAGGAATATTGCAGGATAGAAGGAGTGACAGGACATAGACCAAATCTTGAATAAGAAAAAGCTGCAATCTATGGTAGCCTATGCTACAAGACTGCCATTCCTATTAAAGGCAGAGCTAGATAATTTCACAGACCGGCAAAACTTAGAAGAATTCAGCAGTTAGGAACTTAGCCTTAAAGGAAGATTGAGAATTCCACCCTGAATCGAAAAGTAGCAAGTAGAAATGTAAATAAGAAAACCATTATTGGAAATGCAAGAAGAGCAAAGAGTTGCAAAGAATAAACAAGAAGGCAATGAGGAAATCAAAATCCTGAAGATGGAAGTGGGGAGCAGGAAATCATAGGTGATTTTCTGCACTATACTAAGTAAATCAGCTTACATAACTCTCTGAAGCAAACGGAGAGATTCATGGCGTAATGTGTTTGCAAAACAAAGAACAAGCAAACAGTCAAACAAATAAACACAAAAAGTGTACGGTTGGCTGACATCTATCCAAAGGAAACATGATAATTCAAAATAAATTACTCAAAGTGATGTCAAGGATCATTCAGCCTGCATTGACCCAGTATCGAGGCTTGCATGTAATCAACACACATGTATTCAGAACACAGACGTGTGCATTACTATTCATAAATATTGATTCCAAAGAGCATATCGTGACCTAACCCAAATGCCGATTTTGAATAAGATGGAGTCATAGTCCGTGATATAGGATTACAAGTCTTCCAACAGGATCAATGAATGGCATATTCAACCCTACGTAGAGAATAAATGGCATACACCTATAACAAAGACAAGTAGCTCTGCAAAACTGTACTAAGAGCAAAAGAGACAGACAGGAAAGTGCACACTGGGATTGGTTTCACTTCTAGGAATTTCAGCCCCCATGAAACAAATGGATCCATGTTCTGAGAGAGTGTGTATTTCAGCAGAAATGCAACAGACGGATATGCATTGTGGGTGAATGGATATTACACAAACAAAAGATTCTTATAGTGGGTCTTTGTGTAATGTTAAATGTTAGAAAGTTTAAAGACGTGTGAAACCATAAACTTAACATGGACAGAATTCCCTCCGTTTGTACTGTGTATACAGTTCTGTACAAAAGGATAGAGGGAAGAAAAAACTGATCATGGGACGCTAATGGAGAGAATCACATTTACCTTTGGAACCTCTCGTCTGATGCAGCCCCTCCCCCAAAACTGACAAGATGCAGCAACCATTGGGGATGGCAGTTACCGGTTGGATTCCAGGTGGAATCTTGGTGTGTTCCGCCAGGATTGTTGTGGCTGGTGGATCCAAGGTAACTGGGCAGAATTCTGTGGGTGGATCAGTGTCATGGAGGCGGTACCGCCCTCTATGGAGCTTGGCTTAAGTCTCTTTTTCTGGAATCTGTTTAAGTTCGAGATACTCGTGCTGCGCAATGGCCTGAGTTCACGGGTCAGTTTCCAGAATCTGAAAGGGCAGATAGTGGAAGATCTGCCTGTCATCATCTTACAGGTGAGGCTCCGAGGTTCTTTCAGACTTGCCCTGTCCTTTAGAATTTGACTTTATAGGAGACATGAAGGAAGTTGGCAGAAAAGCTGGCTGCACGAATTGAGGTGAGATGCGAACACATTGATGAGAGTTGTTCTGCTACAATGGAGAATACTGGCATGGAGACTTCTGTTGAGAATACCAGGCTCAAAAGACATTCATGAGACATATTGAACCTCGCTGATACTGGCAGAAACATATGGAGTGTCAACGTGCACATTAGGAAGGTAATCAATTCTCTGCTCCAAGAACGGGTCCAACATTACTGACGTCTAAAAGAGAAGAGATGGCAGAGATGATAAAAGCGCTCATGTTCTTGGAAGAGGTCGTGAGAATCCACATGTCCCAAGGGGCATTTATAAACCACTCAGACGACCAAGCACGAAGCACAGGTAAGCCTTTTCCCAGGGTTGGCCCTTGGTACCAAGCACTTGCTCTTCCCTCCCCTCCCCTCATGTATCCATTTCAAAGAATCAGCACTTGAGTTGCAATGAAGCCAGTAGGAGCTGAGCAAGCCCCTCCTTGTATCAGAGTTCCTCCTCCTTCACATTCTGTGCACAACAGTGAACTCCTCCATTGTCAACTACTCTCGACTAAAATAGATTGGTATTGAATTCTTCGCTCACACTTTGAAATGATGATCTTCCCCTAGATTCAGCAAATGCTGGGCTTATGTCTACTTTGGTGTGAAGGGAGTTTTGTAAGTGAGTGAATTTTTTGCCTGAATTTGGATATTTATTTATCCTCATTTTGTCAAAATAGTATTTGTAACTATTATAATTCAGTTATTGAAATGAAGTGTAATTGTTGGGATAGATATGTAGTGACACTTCTTTTGTGGACCGTCTTTTCCCTTTTGTCAAGTCCCAGGAGCAGGATATAATGTGATTGCTGTATTTTTTGGGTTAAATTGCTTTTCTCAACATAATTAGTCAATTAAACATTCTCATCTTTGATAGAAGAGCACATGATTCTCAATAGCCTAGCAAAGCTGCGGCAGTGTTCTCATAGCTATAATATCTCTAAGTGCTATTGAAACCAAGCCTATGTAAAAATACATTGTTTGGGTTTCTTTGTGGTTTCCTAAATAATAATTTTTCCCCTTGAATCGCCAACATTGACCAGTATGTGGCATTATTAGGAAAGGGCACCACATGCACAATGGAAACCTAGGGTTGTGGTTGTTAATGGTTCTAAGAATAATTTCATTGTTTCTGTTAGTGCTGGAGGCACCAAGAGAAAACTGTTGACCTGCCTCCTTCTTGACTTTTGGCTGCTAATTTATAGTTTCTGTGCATTTTTCTTATTTGGATATTTCAAGCTGGTACCTAAATTTGGCAACTCTGTCTTATAGTTAGATTTAGTATGTTTCTAAAACTGTATTTATTTTGATACATTTCCCATGTATGTAATTTAATTCTGTTTATTATTTGAAAGTCTGCAATGAGGTATGAACACATTGTCAGACCTGGAGTTTTCGGACACATCCTCCCACAATTGATATACAGAAAATTAGCTAAACAAGAATCAAGTGTCTGTGAGTTATGACTAAATTGTGTTAATTTATCCATGCCAAACTGGCAGAGTACCAGTGCAAACTTTGCTCACTCTCTCCCATGTATACAGCAAGATAAACATACACTCTCCCAGCCCTTGGCCCAGGAACCCTGCAGAATAATGCCCAAACATCTCTTACTTCAAAAGTCAGAAAGAATTCTCACATAACCTGGAAAGAGTAGAAGGCAAATTAGAAAATGGAAATCAGTGCAGGGCCTGACCTTTGGTGAGGGAGCAGTAAAGGGGAAACTGTGTTTTACTGGAATGCACACTCTAAAGTGGACAGGTCATTTGAGATGGAAGACAATGTGCTGAGGGTTAAAAGAGTGCATAGTGGACGTTTGGTTGACATATCTGAAAGCAATAATCACAAAATTTCTCTGCAATTCATTCCCAGACCAATACTCCACCTGTTAATTTTGAGCTAGGAGTGCCTGTGGAATCTGTGTGTTAGGGCTGTGGCTGATGTCACAAATTTATTCCCAGGGGTTTGGAGATTGTTTTGGGCTGTGGTTGGTACTATCTAGAGAACAGATCTGCCTGGGTCCTCCCTTAATATTAAATCTGCTGGCATATGTGTTGTGGATTAGCTTAGTAACCCAGGGCCTTAATCACAGTCTTTCCACATCCACGGTATAATTGCTCATTTTCTCCATAAAGGAGAAATGGTTCTCATTCAGAGCCATCTTCATCTAGTTTCTAGAATCCAGGGCAATTTATTGTTGAAATCAGATTCTATAGCCCAAGGATCTGCAACTTTCATAGGCAGGATTGAAATTTCTTATTGTCCAAAGCAGAGGTTTTTCAAATGCCCCATGCTTGCCTTTGAGTTCCAATGCCTTATTGCAAGAGTTCTTGGAGCAGAGATCTGCTGAACAATATGTGAATTTGAAGCCTTTCCATCAGACTTGACTACCACATGCTAATGCAACAATAGTTGTGGTGCTGACCCAGTACTACACTAAGGACCCAACTGTGGCACTGCACGCTTCAACAGGTTCTAATGTGTGACATCATTAGATTTGTTTCCACTTTTGTTTTTGTTTGCAGAGAACCTGAGGGAACCCATTATAAAATTTTGACTTTTCCGTGGCAATAGTAAGGATGAATGCACTTTCATGAGAGTGTATTGGAACCATTCCCTATCCACATATCCAGCTGGCAGCCCAGAAACCATTTGGAAGCCTGTATTCCAGCAAAAATTACTAGTCCCAGCACTGTCAGAGCTATGATAAGCATTTAAGCAAAATGACACTCTGCTAACTTTACTAGAATAGGTTGTATTCACCACAACAAAAACCACACTAGCAATCATAGATATAACAGGCAACAGACACAGAAGGAATGCATGGCATCATTACATACCAAAAACAATCCTCACAGCATTAATACTAAATGTGCACAGAAATGATTTCACTTACAAAAGCTGTTCAAGTCTATAATAGATAACTGATAATCCTTAACCCATAGCGATAGAGAGATATAATAAAATTAAAAGAACCATTCCAAATTTTCAAAAGACAGGAGTCTCCTGAAAGAACATCCAATGTATTAGACCACCAAAATTTACTAGAACATGACTTGAAAAGGGAGGACATAAAAACACTGAAGGAAATCTTGAGTCTATGAATACAAATGCAGGCTAGTATAAATGGAAAGAGAAACACTTTAGATGAGCCAAATATAATCAGAAAACTCAATGGTGAGAATAGCTAAGCTAAAGACAGTCCAAATCGGACTAGATAATGCAGAGGAACAAATAAGTGACTTCGAAAGCAGGATAACTGCAATCAGTCAGTCAGAACACGACATAGAAAAGCAATTGAAAACCAATGCAAGCAATGCAACTGAAACCTGGGATAAGAGAAAACATACCAGTCTATGACTCATAGGGATCCCACATGGAAAAGAAGAAAGACAAATGGTTTGAAAAGATATTTGAAGAAATCAGACTGAAATTTTCTTAAACCAAAGATAGAACCAGCTATCTTAACACAGGAAGCACAGAGGGTCCAAACATAATGAACCCCAGTAGGCCTAAAACAATATATATTCTAACTAAAATGGCCAAAGTTGATAATAAAGAAATGATTCTAAATGCACCAAAATAGAAACAAGTGCATTGCAAGAGAATTTTCTAATGTCTTCAGCTGATTTCTTAATAGATAGATTGGTAATTTTTTCTTCCCTCTTTCATTTTGTGTTGATCCCTATTCCAAGAACTGATGAAAGGCAGATTCCTTCAGTCTAAACAAGGTGAGTTGGCAGAGATTCTATAAGTGTTCAAGTTCTTGGAAGAGGTCATCATAATCAACACATCTCAAGGGGCTTTTTCAGACAATACAAGAGACCATGCACCAAGCCCTGTTTATAGTTTTACCAGGAGTGGGCCAATGTATTAAGACTTGCTGTTCCTTCACACTAAACCAGCCATGCAGGTATACCTTCAGTCTGCTACTGCAGTTGAATTGGAGCCAGGTCCAATTTTACCAACACTGTAGGGAGAACCTGAGCCTGCTACTGCAGGAGACACAGCACTGTGTCCCATTTCACCAATCTTTCAAGGAGGCCCTGAGCCTACTCCTGCAGGAGACTCAGAGCAAAATCACATTCCACCAGCTGTGTAGGAAGACCCCCAAGCCTTCACTTGCAATGGATCCAGGAATGTGTCCAATTCAACTAGTCTTGTAGGGAGACCTTGAGCCTATTCCTGCAGGAGAACCAGATCTCTGTCATATTCCACCATCCCTCCAGGAAGATGCAGGGCCTCCTCCTGCAGGAGACTCAGGAATGGGTCTAATTTCACCAGTTCTGCAGGGAGACACTGAGCCAATTCCTGCAGGAGACCCAGGACTGGGTCCCATTCCATCAACCCTGCACTAAGACCTTGAAGTGGGTCCAATTCCACTAGCCTTGCTGGGTGACCCACAAGCCTGATCCTGCAGGAAAATTAGAGATATGTCATATTCCAGAAGCCCTGCAGGAAGACTGAAAACCTGCTCCTGCAGGAGACCCAGGAATAGGTCCAAATCCACCAGCCTTGCTGGGAGAGCACAAACCTGATCCTGCAGGTGATACAGAGCGAGGTACAATTCCAAAAGCCCTGCAGGGATATCCTGAGGCCACTTCAGCAGGAAACACATGACTGGGCCACATTCCAATATCCCAGAAGGGAGACTGTAAGCCTGCTACTCCAGGAAACCCAGGAATTCGTCCCATTCCACCAAACCTGCAGTCAAACACTGAGACTGCATCTGCAGAAAACAGAGTGGGTCACATAACACCAGCACTGTAGTGAGACTACAAACCTGCTCCTGGGGGAGACCAAGCCCTTCACAGAGAACATGAGCCAGCTCCCGCAGAAGAACAAGAGTTGTGTGACATTCTACCAGCTCTGCAGGTAATCCCTAGGCTTGCTCCTGCAGGAGACAGACATCCCAGTCCAATTCCATCAGCCTTTCCAGGGAGAACCCCGCTTCCTCTTCTAGGAGAGCCAGAACTAGATCTCATTCCACCAACCCTGCACGGAAACACTGAGCTTGCTCCTGCAGGATACCCACAGCCAAGTCATATTCCACAAACCCTGCAGGGAGACACTGAGTCTGCAATTGCAAGAGACCGAGGACTGGGACGAATTCCACCAGCTCAGCATGGAATCCCTCACCTGCTCCCATAGGAGACTAAGAGCCATCAGTTCTGGTGGGGTCCCTAAGCCTGCATCTGCAAAAAATACTACAGAGTGGAGTCACATTCCACCAGCCCTGCAAAGAGAACAGAACCTGCTGCTGCAGGAGACACAGGACTAGGTCCCATTCCACCAACCTTGCAGGGATACCCTGAGCCTTGGACCAAGGAATGGGACAAATTCTGCTAACCTTCCAGGGAGACCATGAGCCTCTCCTGCAAGAGAACCAGAGATGGGTCATATTACAGTATTCTTCCAGGAAGACCCAAGGCCTGTTCCTGCAGGAAATGCAAGAACAGGCCCAATTCCTCCAGCCTGAAGGTAGTGTCCAAATCTGTTCTGGCAGGTGACCCAGAGATGGGTCCCATTCCACCAGCCCTGCAGGGAGACTCTGAACCTACTTCTACAGGAGACCCAGGAATGGGTCCCATTAAACCAACCCTGAAGGGAGACACAGAACCTACACTTGCAGGAACCACAGAGCCAGGTCACATTCCATCAGCCCTGTAGTGACCCCTGAGCTGGGTCCAATTACACTATCCTTGCAAGGAGACTCTGTGCCTACTCCTGAAGCAGAACCAGTGATGGGGTCATGTTCCAACAGCCCTGCAGGAAGACCTGGAGCCTGCTTCTGCAGAAGACCCAGGACAGGGTCTGATTCCACCATCCCAGCAGGGAGAAATCTAGCCTGCTCCTGCAAGTGACCAAGGTCTGAGTCATATTCCACTAGCCCTGTAGGAAGAACATAAGACTGCTGTTACAGGAAACTCAGAGCCATGTGCCATTCCAGCAACACTGCAAGGAGAGTCTGAGCCTGCCCCTGAAGGAAACAGAAACCCAGTCACATTCCACAAGCCCTGCAGGGATACCTGAGCCTGCACATGCAGGAGACCCAGGCCTGGGGCCAATTCTACCAGCCCCGTGGAAAGACCCTGAATCAGCTCTGGCAGGAGACTAAGAGCCATGTCACATTCCACCAGCCCTACAGGTAATTTATCAGCCTGCTCCTGCAGAAGACCCAGAGCCAGGTCACATTCCATGAGCAATGCAGGGAGACTTAGAACCTACACCTTCAAAAGACCCAAGAATTGGACCAATTCCAATGGCACTGCAGGGAGACCATGAGCCGTGTCCAATTCCACTAGCCCTGCAGGAAGGCCCCGAGCCTACTCCTGCAGGAGAACCTGAGATTGGTCATATTGCAACAGCTCTAAAATGACACAGAGCCTGCTCCTCCAGGAGACCGAGGACTATGTCCCATCCACCAGCCTTGCAGGGAAACCCTGAGACTGTTCCTTCAGGAGAACCACAACTGGCTCACATTTCACCAGCAATGCAGGGAGACTTAGAGCCTGCAACTTCAAGACACCCAAGAATTGGACCAATTCCAACAGGACTGCAGGGAGACCATTAGCCAGGTCCAATTCCACTAGCCCTGCATAGAGACCCCGAGCATGCTCCTGTAGGAGACCCAGCACTGGGTCTCATTCCACAAGGCTTGCAGGGAGAAACTCTGCCTGTTTCTGCAGGAGACCAACAGCTGAGTCACATTTCACCAGCCCTGAAAGAAGACCCCAATCCTGCACCTGCAAGGGACCTAGGACTGGAACAAAATTGACTAGCCCTGTAGAGGGACCCTGAGCCTGCTTCTGCCAGAGAATCAGAGATGGGTCATATGCCATCAACCCAGCAGGGACAGTCTGAGCCTGCTCCTGCAGGTGATACACAGTAGGGTGAAATTGCAAAACCTTGCAGGGACACCATGAATCTGCTGCTGCAGGAGAAAAAGGATGGGGTCTCATTCCACAAGCCTTACAAGGAGACCCTGAGCCTGGTCTTGCATGAGATCCTGAGCTGGATCCTGCATGAGACACAGGACTGGGTCCCATTCTACCAACCCTGCAGGGGAACCCGAACCTGCACCTGCAAAAAACACAGAACCATGTCACATCCCACCAGCTCTGCAGGGAGACTTTAAGACTAGCCCTACAGGAGACCTAGAGACAGGTTACTTTACCAGTCCTGCAGGGAGACCCTGAGCCTGATCTTGTAGCTCCTCCTGCACCTACACACACACTTCTATGAGACCCAGAGCCAATTCAGGCATCACCACCCCTATGGGCTGAGATGCCTCTGCAAACACCAACACTGTCATCTAATTCTCAGAATCAACCCACTCGCAGACCCAAACTTTACTTCCCTTCTCCTGGCATCATTTTTGTTTGTTTTTTCTGTAATTTCCTTGTTTTCTTTCATGTCATTTAGAGTATCATTTTTTTTATGTTTTAAGTTTACAATAATAAAATTTAGATGTTTTTCCATTTTAAATTGTGCAATTCAGGAGCATTAAGTGCATTCACAATGCTGTGTAACCATCATCACTGTCTAGTTTCAGACTGTTTCTTTCCTCATAATAAAACCCTG
This sequence comes from Camelus bactrianus, assembly GCF_048773025.1. Taxonomy (NCBI): domain Eukaryota; kingdom Metazoa; phylum Chordata; class Mammalia; order Artiodactyla; family Camelidae; genus Camelus; species Camelus bactrianus. The sequence goes on from NC_133574.1 coordinate 10,931,044, forward strand.
TATCCAAAGCACATATTCTCTTTTCTCCCTCCCCCAGCCCCTGACAAGCCCTAATCCTATTTCTTTCTGTGTGTCTTTCCCTACCCTGGATGTTCCCTATCAATGAAATCATACAAAAGATGGCTGTTTGTGTCTGCTCTCATATTTTAACAAGGGAATGTTTTTTTTTTTTTTTTTACTTGAAGTAGCATTTTGGTTATCTGAAAGGGAAACCCAGGTGGATTAAACATGAGATGTACAAAATGAAAAATTTAGTAACTATGTGCATAATCTCGAGATAGGCACTGCTATTCTATGTGTGAAACCAGAGCCAGAAGGGAGATGCTTAGCTCTTCCTGTGGCAAAACATAACCTACAAAATAAAAAATACTAATATTCAAAAGCCATGAAAGACAAACCACAACCTGGAAAAATCATTTTTCATAACCTAATGTCAGAGAAAGGTTTCACATCCCTGTGGTCCAAAAACTTCTTGAAACACTGTGTTCTAAACAGAAACAGAACAAACACATGCAATTCCAACAAGAGGCAATGCAGGTGGCCAGTGTATATTAGAGGTGCTTGACCTCTCAAGTGAGGATGCACACAGATGTACACACTTTGGAGACAGCATTGGTCACCATCACACTGGCAGGACTTTAGCCTGGTGACAACCAGCTCTAGTGACAACATGAGGAGGCAGAGGCCACAGTAGATCCCCTGGAGGGAAGAGTGAGCAGACACTCCTCTCTGGGAGAACAGTATGCAGGATGAATTACAGTTCCACAAGTTCACCCCTTTCCGAGTAGTGCTGATGCTTAGTGTTGATCATACTAAAATTCTTGCACAATTTTTCAAAGATGTCTTTTCAAGGATGTTCATCACAGTTCTCGTTTAACTAGTAGGAGATTGGAAGCAACACTAATGTTCATGGAGAGGGGGTGGGATTCATCAGTTCTGGTTCACATGGAGGAATGATTGTTGTGCAGCTGGAAAAATGACTGCTGGTCTTTACCTGATGTCAAGGAAGCCCTCAGTTTGGATGCTTGTTAATCCATCATCTACATCCCAGATTCCATCTATGACCACATATGTGTCAAATCATCATAGATGTAAATGAATCTTGTGGTGTGTGAGAGACAGAGGCAGAGAGAATAAGAGAGATAGAGACTGAGAGATGTTCATCAAGCCATTCATGATGGTCACTTCTGGGGGTGGGATTTGCAAATCTCTGCACTTTTCCTTTAGGCAACATTTCAAGTGTTCATAATGTATCTATATTGCTTTACTAATTCTAAGGTATTTAAAGCATATGTTACTTGAGATTCATTCATATTGCATCCACAGCATAAAGTTTATTATTTTTATTTTAAAGTATTTGTTACAAGTACAATCATCATTTATGAGAGTAAAATGATAAATTCTAAAGAATTAAGAATCAGATAAAGAACAAAACTTTTTGGTGACTCAGACACAGGCCAGCTAGTTGGCAGCAAATGGCAGGGTGGGACATGTTTTTCCAGAAAGTTGTGTATGTTCTGAATCAGCATCCAATAGAGGCAAGGAAAAATTACAAGACATGTACGCTGGAAACTACAATAGCTTGTTGAGAGTAATTAAGAAAGACCTAGCCCTATTTTAAAATTTGAAGGAGCCAAAATGACAGAGTAGACAGACTCACAGCTTGACCTCTCCCACAAATACACAAAGAATTACATCTACAAAAACATTGAATTGCACAGAAGCCACCTGAACTCTGGCAGACTGTCTCTCATTTTGAAATACAGGAAGATTCTCACAAAATATGGTAAGGAATAAAAAGAAAAAAGAAAAATTCAGTGCAGGACTGATCCTGCAGGGAAAGAGTAGCATAGGAAGAAAGGCACCCTCACACTGGGACACAACCTCTCTAGCTGGGAGATCAACTAGGAAAGAAGCAGAGCTTCCAAGGTTTGGAGGGGACAGTGGCAACTGCATGGCAGGCAGAACTGGGGAACTGACATAGAGGGTCCCTGTGATGACCAGCACTAGACATGAGCTAGCAGGGATGAGCCAGGACTGGCTACTGGAGTCAGTGAAGAGCCCAGGCAGAGGGCTGGGTCACACTGCAGAGAGGCAGCATCAGGAAACTAGAGGGCAGTGTGAGCTCTGGCTGTGTGTGTGTGTGTGTGTGTGGAACAGAACAGACTGAAACCCTCATAAAAAAGCACCAATTTTGGTATAATGGGAGAGGAATGACGCATGGCTGTGCCAAAGTCACATTCTCCACTTGGCTCCATTGTTGGTGTGTTCTCATGAGAAGAGAAATGGGGCTTGGTCATAGCCAACACTGCTGCACAAAGGCAGAGCTGAATGTTGAATCCATATCCTGTGCCATTGCAACTTCACAGGCGGGACTGAGATTTGTTTACAGCTCCAGGCAGAGAGGGTAGATTTGCTCTCTCTGGTCACTTTGTGGATCCACACCTCTGGGACTTACAGACAGTGAGTGGAGTTCTGACTCAAGAAGGGTGGCCAGTGAGGGTATTTACAACACGGTGGTGTATGGTTCCATAAGTGGATGCGGGATTGGGGTTTGAGCTGAACCTGTAGTGGACCACAAATTCATGTGTGTGAATACACACTTGCTAAGGCAGGTCCAAGGGACTGACACTGCTGGATCTGCACTGATGTTTCCTGGGGCTCAGAACCTGAGGGGCAACAGAGTAGGTGGCTGACATTCCCATAGCTAAGGCAGGGATAAAGTCAACATCAACAAATAGTACTTTGTAAGTCTGCATAACAGGTGACAGACAAAACCACAGAGGGAACTCCCCAGTGGACATCTGCCTATTTTTCTTCACAACTGAAGTGCTCCCACACTGCCTACTACACACCACAGCTCAGAAACGGGTCTAGAAGAAATACATAGAGCCAGAGAAATATAAGTAAATAAAGAAGCTGAGGAACCACTTTCAATTAAAAGAACAAGAGAAATCCCCTGAAAGAACAATCAGTAAAATAGACTGATAGTCTACTAGACTTCAAAAAGGGAATGAACAACACACTGAAAGAACTAAAAGAGACTATCAATAAAGACAGAAAACTTTGAAAAGAAAATTTAAACTATAAAGAAGAGCTAGTTAAAAATAGAAAATTCAACTACAGGCAATCAAAAGCAGACTAGATAACGCAGAGGAATGAATAAATGACTTAGGAGACAAGATAAAAGAAATAACCCAATACAGCAGACATAAAAGCCAATAAATACCAATTAAAGCAAGATAATATACAGTGTGCCAGCCTATGCATAATAGTGGGTCCCAGAAGGAGAAGAAAGAGAAAAGGGGATTGAAAAAATAGTTAAAGAAATCATGACTGAAAACTTTCCAAACCTTAAGAAGGAAAGAATTATCCAAGTACAGGAGGCACAGAGGGTCTCAAACAAGAAGAAACCAAACAGACCTACACCAAGACATATTATAATTAAAATGGTTAAAATTAAAGATAAAGAAAATATTCTAAAGGCAGTGAGAGAAAAACAAAATGTTAGTTACAAGGGAGCCCCATAAGCATTCAGCAGATTTCTCTACATAAAAACTTCTGGCCAGAAGGGAGTGGCAAGATATATTCAAAGTCCTGAATGAGAAAAGGCTACAAACTAGGATATTCTATTTAGAAAGACTCTCCTTTAGAACAGAAAGAGAGAGAAAGAATTTCATAGACAAGCAAAACTAAAAGAATTCAGCAGTACTAAATCTATGCTAAAAAAAAAAAATTGAAAGTTCTAATCTAAATAAAATATAAACAGGAAACTATAGAAATTAGGAAACCATAATTGGAAATGCAATAAATACAGTGAATTGCAAGGGAAAACATGAAGATATAAATAAGTCAGCAAGTCAATAAAGAAAGCAAGAAAGAAAGAGAGAAAGAGAGAATAGCAAAATCATAAAAGGTGAAAGAGGAGAGCAAGAGAATATAGATTTTGTTCCCTTTCTTTTTTTTTTTTTCTTCTTTCTTTTTGTCTTCTTTCTTTTTAGGATGCACTTGGGCCTACATGACTATCAACTAAAACCAAACAGATGAAGTAAGGGATTACCATACTTGAAAGACAAGATAACCACAAATCAGAAGTATATAAAGAGTCATAAAACCCAAAAAGAAACCAAACTTATAGAAAAGATATTTATCAAATGACAAAAATAAAAAAAAAATAAAAGAAAGAAACAAATAAGAAATACCAAATCAACTGGAAAACAAATTTCAAAATGGCAATAAAACCACATCTATAAAATAACTACTATAAATGTCAATGGACTAAGTGTTCCAATCAAAAGAAAAAGTGAAGGAGGAGGAAAGATGGTTGAGTAAAAAAGATGCTCAGAGCTCAGCCTCTCCCACAAATTCACCAAGAGTGACATCCACAGACACACCCACCACCCAGAACACCTGCTGAACTTTGACAGAATATTGCCTTCTTCAAAAGATAAAATTTTCCACAAATCTGTTAGGAGAAAAGAAGAAAAAGGAAAATAGTTCAGGACCATTCCAATGAGGAGGGAGCTGCAAAGGAGTAATAGCATTAATACACTGGGTCTACCCAACTCCAATGGCGAGTTCAGCAAGATGGAGAGGGAACATCTGCAGCTCGGATCTGTACAGAATAGCCTTTGACAGAACTAAGTTAATTGGGCACAAAGAGTCCCAATGATCCCCAGCCCTAGACGTGAACCAGCAGAGGTGGGATGGGACAGGCTGTCTGAGTCGAGCAGAGGATTCGGGCTGACTGTACAGAGGAAACCTTGGGGGACTGCAATGTTCTGTGTGCCATGGCTGGGAGAGTATACAGATTAGAACAGCCTGGGTCCCCCATAAAATCCAAAAAAAAAAAAAAAAAAGCACAGCAACACTGCTGGTCTGCCCTGGGGGGAAGGGGATCCGTAGCCTTTGTGTCCACAGACCCACAGTGCCATTATTGGAGACTTCTTGGGAGAAGAGAGTCAAGGCTCAGCCATAGCCACCATATTTTCTGGTTCAAGGTTCCCAGGTGAAGGAGGGGTCAAAACCCGAATCCCTACCTAGGGGCTCCACAACCTCATAGGTGGCACTGAGATTTGTTTACAGTCCCAAGCAGAGGGGACCATTACACACCGATGCCTCTCTGAATTGGCTCTTCTAAGACAAATGGACAAGAAGCAGTGTTCTGGAACAGAGCAGGGGTGAGGGCTAGTGCAGCTGTTTTCTCTGAGTCCACCTATGAAGCATGGACCTAATGCGGCAGGGGAGCTACCTGCCAACTACCTTGCACAAGTGTGGTACTGGGACCAGGCATCTGGTGGGGGTGCAGACCACACACTTACTGATGCTGGGACACAGACCAGGAGCACGACTGGAGGGCCTCTGGAACCAGCAAGTGGAGTTTTCACAGCAGGATATGGGCAGGAGTGTGACAACCACAGGAAAAAAGGAGCTCCTGCTCAATATCCAGGGCAGACTCAGGCCACCAGAACACTAGCCACACCACCAACAAAGGGGATAACAGGCAAAAGGCATGGAAGGAAGACTTGGCAACCACCCATAATTAAAAACAACCTTATGACAAAATTATTGAGTGCATATTCTTGGAGAAAGGCCAAGTTAGTGGAGTAGAAGGATACTTGTATCTTATCCTCTCCAATAAATACACCAAGACTGACATTCACAGACACACCCACCCACTCAGAACATCTGCTGAACTTTGATAAAACATTGCCATCTTCAAAATACAAAATGTGCCACCAATCTGGTAGGAGAAACGGAAAAAAGAAGGACGAAAATGCAAAATGGCTTGGGTTTGGTCCTTTGAAGAGGGAGCAGCAAAGGAGGGATAGTGCTGGTTGACTGGGTCTCCCCCTTCCCAACGGAGAGGTCAGCAGGATGGACAGGGAACCTCTGAGGCTCAGAAGTGTACAGAACCGCCTTGACTGACAGAATTAAGTTACATGGGCACAAAGTGTGTCAACAACCCCCAAACCTAGAAGTGAATCAGGGATGGGAAGGGACAGGCTGCTGGATCCAGGCAGACTCTGGTTGAATGTACAGTGGTAACCCTGGGGGACTACAGTGTGCTGTGGACAACTGCTTGGATTGTATACAGAGCAGAACAGCCTGGGACCCCGATAAAATAAGAAAAAAATAAAGCAAAGCAACATTGCTGGCTTGCCTGGGGGAAGGGGAGTTTTGCCTTTGTCTCTGCTGACCCACGGCAACATAACTGGTGATTTCTCAGAAGAAGAGAGATGAGGCTCAGCCACAGCCATCATACCCACCCAGGCAGAGGCAGGGTTGAAACCTGAATATGTACCTCGCAGTTCTGCAGCCTCATAGGTGGGACTCAGACTTGTTTACATCCCCAGACATATAGGAAGGTTCTGTCCTGGTGCCTCAACGAACTCGCACCTCTAAGACAAATGAACAAGGAGCAGAGTTCTGGCAAAGAGCAGGGACTAGGGCTGGTGTGGCCATTTGCCTCAAGCCCACCTACAGAGTGTGGAACAGATGTGGAGTGGGGAATAGCACTGAACAGGGGAGCAACCAACCCAACTACTGTGCAGGACTGCTGCACCTGGACACGGCATTGGGAAGGGGCACACCCTGCCCACCTACCATGCAGGAGAGCAGCACCAAGATGCAGCATTGGGAGGAGATGTGACATGTCTACCTACAGGCACTGGGAGCAGCACAGACCAAGGGTGTGACCAGAGGGTCTCTGGAACCAATGAGCTGAGTTCATGAAACAAGGCAGGGGCAGGAGCTGTGACAACCACAAAACAAATAGGAGTCCCAATTCAATAGCCAGGGTAGGCTCTGGTTAACAGGTTAACGGCCACATCCGTAACCAAAGGGATAACAGACAAAAGGCACAGAAGTAAGACTTGGCAACCACACTTATTTAAGAAAGACATCTTGATAAAATTATTAAGGGCACACAATCTCCACGGGAACATCCTCTCTTCTTTTTCTGTTCCATTTTCTTTTACTTTTTAAATGTTACTTCTTAAATAATTTTTATATTTCTATTTTTAATCCCTTTTAAAAGTTTCTTTTAAAATACTAATATTATTATCTTTCAATTTGTCCAATTTCATTTTTATCTTTGTTTTGTTCTTCTGTTATAATTATACTCTGTTCTCAAATATTTTTCTTCCTTTAATGTTTTAAAAATTCATCGCAACTCAATTGTTAACTTGTTTCAATATGTTCTTCTGTTATTGATTATACTGCTTTTAAAACTAATTTATTTGTGCTTAGTTTTATTTCTGCATTTACTTTATATAAATAAATAAACTCCTAAAGGACGACAGTAGATAACTGATACTCCATAAGCCAAAGTGCCAGAGAGATATAAGCAAGATGAAGCAGAGCCACCTCTCTCAATTAAAAGAACAAGATAAATCCCCTGAAAGAACAATCAATGAAATAGACATTGATAGTCTACTAGTTGATTTCAAGAAAGGAGTGATCAAAGTACTGAAGAAACTAAAAGAGATTGTCTATAGAGACAGAGAATATGTCAGAAAACGAAATTGAAACTCTAAAGAGGAGCCAGTGAAAATTGGAAAACTTATTTGCTGAGATGAGAGTTGAGCTAAAGGCTGTAAAATGTAGGCTAGATAATTGAGAGGAATGAATATGTGACTTAGAAGACAGGACAACAGAACAGCTGAGAGAAAACAAATAAAAACCAATGAAAGCAATATAAGGGACCTATGGAATAACATAAAGCATGCCAACCTACTCATAATGGGGGTCCCAGAAGGAGAAGAAAGAACAAAGGGGATTGAAAAGGTATTTGAAGAAATCATGACTGAAAACTTCCCAAACCTAAAGAAGGAATCAGATATCCAAGTACAGGAAGCACAGAGCGTCCCAAACAAGGAGGTCCCAAACAGACCCACACCAAGACATATTACAATTAGGATGACCAGGGTTGAGAATAGGAAATGATTCTAAAGGCAGCAAGAGAAAAACAAAGAATGAGATACAAGGGAACCCCCATAAGATTTTCAGCTGATTTCTCTACACAAACAGTACAGGCCAGAAGGGAGGGGCAAGGAATATTCAAAGTCCTGAATGAAAAAATGATGCAGCCTACGATACTTTATCCAGCAAGGCTATCCTTTAGAATAGAAGGAGAGATAAAGAACTTCACAGACAAGCAAAAACTAAAAGAATTTAGCAACACTAAACCTATGCTAAAGGAAATATTGAAAGACTTACTCTAAACAGAAAAGAAGCAGGATGCTACAAAAAGGAGAAAACCATGATTGGAAAGGTGATTCCTAAAATGAATTACAATAGAATAAACATGAAATCATAAAAGAGGACATCTAAATCATTAAGGGTGGGGGAGGCGAACAAGAAAATGTACAGGTTTCTCTCTCTCTCTCTCTCTCTCGTTCTTGGTAGGATGAGTTTGAGCTTATATTACTATCTGTTTTTAAACAAACAGATATAGTAATAGGTTAATATATGTACAAAGTAGGGTAACCACAAGCCAAAAAGTTACAATAGAGTCACAAAACTAAGAAGACACCAAGATAATAAAAAGGAAAATTATCAAACCACAAAAAGAAAATGAAAGGAACAAAGAGGAAATACAAAATCAACTGCAAAACAAAGTTCAAAATATAATAAACACATATCTATCAATAATTATTATAAATGTCAATGGACTAAATGCTTTAATCAAAGGATATAGAGTGCAGAGTGGATAATAAAGCAAGTATCTACAATACACTGTATACAAGAGACCCACGTTAGGGAGAAGGACACACATAGATTGAAAGTGAGAGGATTGAAAAAGATATTCCACAAAAATGGAAATGACAAGAAAGCAGGAATATCAACAGTGATTTCAAATAAAATAGACTTTAAAACAAAGATTATAAAGAAAGATTAAGAAGGATATTTTATAATGATTAAAGGAGTCATAGATGAAGATATTACACTCATTAACATATATGAACCCAACATAGGAGCACCTAAATACATAACAGATAAAAAGGGAAAATTTGATCGGAATACAGTCATGGTAGAAGACTTTAACTATCCATTAACATCACTGGACAGATCTCCCATACATAAATTTAATAAGACAACATAGAAATTAAATGATAAAATAGAACAATTTGTCTTAGTTAATATTTTCAGAACATTATATTTCCCTAAAATAGAATATACATTCTTCCCAAGCGCACGTACCACATTTTCTAGGATAGATCATATACTTTGGCACAAAAGAAGCATTAACAATTTGAAGAAGATAGAAAATATTTGAAGCAACTTTTTCTGAACACAATACCATAAAAGTAGAAATTAACTACAGAAAAATAAAGGAGAAATAAATGACAGCATGGAGGTTAAACAACATACTGCTTTAAAAAAAAAATGGGTGGATGATGAAATCAAAGAAGAAATAAAAAAACACAGTGAGATAAATGATGATGAAAACACAACCACACAGAACCTATGGGATCCAGAAAAGGCAGTGCTTAGAGGGAAGTTTATAGCGAGAGTATCAGGTCTACCTCAAAAAAGAGGAAAAACTGCAATAAACAATCAAACTTACCACCTAAAAGAATTAGAAAAAGAAGAGCAAAAAATAACAAAAGTAAGCAGAAGGAAGGAAATAATAAAGATCAGGGAGGAAATAAATAAAATAGAGATATTAGAAACATTTGAAAAAATCAAGCCAAGAGATGGTTTCTTGAAAGAGTAAACACAATTGACAAATTTATGCTCTATGCTGGAAATTGACACAACAATGCAAACTGACTATAACTCAATAAAATAAAAATTAAAAAATAAATATATTAACAAAAGAAAAAAGAAAAGGTAGTTTCTACTCACCAGACTTGTGGAGGGGACTGCACCCCATGCGGGGTCACACACCATGGGAAAGCCTGGGGTCAGGATTGGAGGAGCAGGGTGCTGTGGACAGGATCTGTCACAGGGTTTCTGCAGGAGGGGAGGGTGAGGCATGTGAGCAGGCTGAGGACTGGCCATTTGAGTAAGTTCATGGGCTCTAGGGTGGAGGGGCTCCCCCAAGTGTCTGGACTTGACTCTGGGTGAGTTGGGCAGGTGGACAGTGGCTCAGTGTGAGTCCAAGTCCAGTGGAGGAGGTAGTGCGTTAGATCTAGAAGGACTCCTTCTGGGGTGGGAGGGCCCACAAGGGAGGCAGGAGGCCAAGTCCAGGTGACTGAGAACAGGGTGTGTCCTGCATAGGCCTGCAGGGCAGACGAAAGCATCCAGTCTACAGAAGGTGGAAACACGGTCCATACAAGGGCTCAGCTCAGATGTCAGCCCCTCAGAGGAGCCTTCCCTGCCTGCACAGTCTACAGGGACAGCCTCCTCCACGCACATCTCCCCAGCAGACAACTTCTCCATTTCCTGCATAGCATTCAGGACCCGGGCCCCTGCTCCACGCCCAGCCATGGTTTCGCTGCCCTGAGGAAAAGCCCTCACAGGAGCCATCAAGCCCTGCAAGACCTGGGCCCCACCTCTCTGTCTCTTCTGCCACCACTGTCTCCACCTCGCCCTCTTCTCCTCCACTCCTGCACTCCTGACTTCCCCCAGCCCTGTGTGCTCTACAGAGCACGTGTCCCTCCTAACATGCTGTGTGTGCTCACTGTGTCTCATCCACTGCATGCCTTCCACCCAGGTCAGTATCCAGTGCACAGTAGGGCTCAGTAAGTAGAGAATGAATGACTCTTACCATCACTGCTGGGAAGACTTTTGTCTGTGGCCTACAGTGATCACACACCCGTCACACATTCGCTGACGTCCTACTGTGTGTTGGGCGGGTTCCAGACACCGGGCACAGCAGGTAGTGAAGCAGGCAGGTCTCCATTCTCATGCAGCAGACAGCCTGGTGGGGGACACAGAGAAAATTAAGTAAAATATGCACAGTGTCCGGAGGTGATATGTTCCATGGAGAAAAATAAGGTCAGGGAGGAAAATTGAGCAGATTCCTGGAGGTGTTTAAGAAGCAGGCAGAGAGAGATCCTGGCTGAAAAGCAGCCAGCGCAAAGGCCCTGAGGCCACAGTGGGATGCGCGTGGAGGGTCTTAGTTATCCGTGTGAGTTCTTAGTCCTGCCGTGAGTATGTATGTTGCTTTTATTTGTAAACAATTGATTTCACCTTTATAGCAAATTAACCTGCATCATCAATCTGCATAATTTAGCCAATTCTGTTTCAGGTGTTGTGGGCACAATGGCGGGCTAGTTACTTGGGTTGGTAAAGAATTACCAGCATCTGAGAAGGGTTTAGGAAAGTTTAATAGGGACACTGCTATAGGCAACATCAGGCCACACAGGCAAGAGGTGCCTACACGAGGGCCAAGGTTGAGTTTGTGGGGTCTGTTATTGGGGGGGTGCTGTGCACACAAGGAGGAGGGGGATGCATGATCAATTCTTGCACAGGTACCTGGTTGGTTGTGAGATCTGACAGGGGCTTCTCTGAACAACAGTCTTTACCACTTTAATAAGGGCAGGATGTGAGGCCTCTCTTCCTAGGGCAATGAGTTTTCATAGGGTAAACACACAGCAAGAGAAGATGTTTTATAGCTTGTGGAAATGCAGGTGTGCAAAGGGTCCTGCAGTGGGGAGTGGGAGGTAAGGTGTCACTGGGCTCTAGGCACACAGAGAGCCCAGGTGTGAGGGTGTATGACTCTAAAGAGTGCCAGCTGGTTTCACACCAGGGACTTTATGTGGAAACAGGAGACTCTAGGTTGTCAGCACATGTCTACTCAGTGAGCTCCCTAAGTCTAGCTCTGTCAGGCACCATGTGAAATGAACATGAAGGTCCCCACCCTGAGGACCCCAATGAATTAACATCTTGACATCCTCAAGCCCCTTAACCTGCACCACCGCCCCACCTCATCTGGGTCTCAGTCTCTGACACTGACATCAGTGGCACCTTGGTTCCCTATATCCAGCTCCTCTGGACATCTCTGTGATGAGCTGTTCCATGTCAGCGAGCCCCAAACTGAGCTCTGCCTTTACCCCATGAATGCTTCCTCCCTGTGAAGCCCCTTGTGAAGGAGCCACCACTAGCAGGATCCTTCAGCCCTGAGTCTCTGACTTCCCCACCCCTCCGATTTCCCCCAGCCCATGATCCCCTCTGGAGGTCCCTATTATCCTCTCCCTCCCACTTCAGTCTTGGGCTGCACACCAAATCCCTCTTCACAATCTCCCACAAGACAGGTCCAGGTCCACTTGGGGACACTGAGGTGACACAGGTGGGTGTTGCTGGGAATGAAGAGCAGGATACTGTAGCAGAGGAGAGGCAAGGGCTCCCAATCCACCAGAACACAGGCTAAAGTGGGGGCAAGACACCCATAAAGGGTGAGGCAGGCATCACACTGCAGCCCCGCCCTCTGCTCCCCCAGGGTGCCCTGTGTTTCCTGCTTTGGCCTGGGGGACTTCCCCCCTCACTCTCTGTTAGAGGGGTGCCCATTCATTCATTCACAACCTCATTCACCATGTACATGGGTCCTGCTCAGTGCCAGGTCTCAGCTGGATGACAGCTCTTCCTTGGGGACACAGCTCAGATCTCACCTCCTCCATGAAGCACTTCTGGATTCCCACCCCTCCTGAAGTTCCTCTGCCTCAGTTGGGACCACTAGGGCTGAGACCACACTCTGATTACCTCCCAAGTCTGTGATCTCTGTGAAAGCCCTGGGCTCAATGTGGAAAGAGACTCAGAAAAATGGGGCCAAAAGGGTCTAAGAAAAATGTTACTAGTTCTCTATTACAGAGAAGGGCACTGAGCAGAGAGAGGGCAGTGTCCAACCAAAGCTACAGAGGAGGGTCTCAGTGAGCCCTCCCTTGGCCCTGTTACTAGTTCTCTGTTACAGATGAGGACACTGAGCCACAGAGAGGGAGCAGAGCCCTGCTATATCCTTGGCCTCACGGCCTGTGTCCTTTATGACTAGCTCAATGCTGCCAGCAGGGGTGTGGGCCTGGAATGGAGGTTGAAAGCAGCCTGACCCCCAGGACCCCTTCATACACAAAGTCAGTCTCAGGAAACACCCCTCAAGACCTACTCTACACCCCTGGGATTGGGACCTGATTGCTGTTCCTGGAAGCTGGCTGGGCTTCCCTGTGAATTGGCCCAGGAGATGCTTGGGACAGACACAGGGCCCCTGAGGCTCCCTGTCCCCAGATGAGCAGCTCTGGTCCCCTTGACTGTCCCTGGCAGAGGCCAGATGACACGAGGTGTTGGTCAGGTAGCCAGCTGTGGAGATGAGGAAATGGGAGCAACATGCAGGTATATGCAGAGGTTCAGGTATTCACTCAACAATCATTGATTCAGGCCTTGCAGTGTGGCTGGCCTGGGCCCAGGCCTGGGTGTCCAGTAGTGAATACAGTCAACCCCTTGAGCCTTCTGGGAAAGCAGTGCTCAGAGAAACAGGCCCTCAGAGCCCCCATCCTGTTTCCCATGAACAATCACACTGAGATGAGGCTGCAGCCATGGGTCCCAGTGGAGGGTGAAGGGAGGAAGGAAACCCAGAGTGGGCACTGACCATGAGCCTGGACACTGGAACCAGATGGCCTGGGCTCTGTAATCTGGGGTGGTCACCTCCCCTGTTCTCTCTGTGCCTCAGTTACTTCTGCAGAAATGGGTGATAACGCCTGTCCCTGCCCCACAGGTTTTCATGAGGAGTCAGTGATCTCTTATGCGTGTAGGACAGTGCCTGGCAATGGGTCAGGATCCTGCTCACCTCACAATAGTCTGTCCCACTTTAAAGATGAGAAAGCCAAGGCTAAGGGGGTTATGAGACCAGCCTGGGCTAGCCCCCTTCTCATGCTCTGCTGTCCAGGTCTCCTGCTTTTACATCATCCCTCTGCCCCCATATCCACCCAGCAAAGTAAGTGCTGAGAATCTGAGCAAATCAGAGTATGAATGGAGGCACACCCTCTCCCCAACTTGAGCTCTTGGGGCGGTGGGCAGGATGGGGATATCGGGCTCCCCCAGACTGTCTAGGAGGCCCAGCATGTCCGTCACCTCATTTCCACTCAACACGGAGGTGTGTGTCCAAGGGCCAGAGGGCGATGGACTAACCCATGGTGGGTGGATGCTAGGTAGGTGTGGGAGGCACAGAGTGGCCCCTGGAAGACAGTGTCCAGGCAGCCAAGGTGTGGGGAATGAGGGTGCCCAGAAGGGGCAGAGGACAGAGTCCAGCCTGGACACCACCCCCTGCTGGACCCTGATCTGGGGTGAGAATTGGGACAAGCCAGGGCCCCGCTAGGGCTCCTCATCCAGCAAAGAGGTGAGGAAAAGTTAAGGAGACAATGGAGGCTGACCCCACCGTGCTCCCTGTGTGAGGGCGCTGCTTCCAGGATCCTGGAGGTTCCTTAGACCCTTGTGAAGTGGCTGCTGTTTCCAGCCCCATGTGGGCAGAAGGACTGAGGCAGGGAGGACAGAGTGACTCAGGACAGAGCTAGGATTCATCCAAGAGTGTGTGCTGGGCCTCTCGCTGAGAGCAGCCTCTGGGCATCATGGACTTAGGAAGTGTCTTGTCCTCCCTCTTAAGGCTCCTGGCATGTTAGGCAGGAAAGGTCCCAGTGCCCATACCTGGGCCTCTCTGGGTGATGCTGACATGTGGGATCATGATGGTCCTGGGAAAGGAGAGAGAATGTAGCCTGGGCGTCAGGTCTGCATCAGACCCTAATGATGCCCCTAATGTTGTGTGACCTGGAAACTCCCTGACCTCTCTGTGCTTGGCTTTCCAGCTCTGACTCAGAGGACTGCTGTGCTTGGCACACAGTAGGACCTCAATCAGAGGAAAAAGCCAGCCCTTCCCCAGGAACCTCTCCTCTTACATGCCCAAAGCTAAGCCCATGTGCCACACATCACCAGAGCTAATACTTGACAAACAGGGCAAGTGAAATCCAGCAACACCTCCCTCCTGCCTGAGGCCCTTCCCTCCTCAGTGAGTGGCTCAGAGCAGGTCTCTGCATCCCAGAAGCCTGAACTGAGCCTTGTGACCTGGAGGAGTCCCTGTTCCACACAACTTTTTTTCCAGGTGCTTCCAACAAGACACAAGAGCACCTGGTCAGTCTCTTAGCTGCAAGGTCCTCCCTTTGCAAATTCCCCCATCACATCCAGGCTAGAAGATGTGAGTTCCAGGGCACATGACCATCCAAATGATGACTACAGGGAAACATCCCTGCCCACACTGCACTCTTCAGAGCCCACCTTCTAAAAGAAGGGGTAGTGACCCACGGTTGTGCACAGTTTTATCAGAACACAGCCCTCACCCACCCACCATTGGAAACATGTGAGAAGCAGAGATTCCCAAGTGCCTGGACCCCTGTCATCCAGAAAGCAGAGGTTAGGGTAACAGACAGAAGGGGAGAAAGTACTTTCATACTATGTATCTGATAAGGGGTTAACACCCAAAACATATAAATAACTCTTACAATTCAACAGCAAAAAAACAAGCAATCTGATTTAAAAAGTGGGCAGAGGAACTGAATAGACATTTTTCCAAAGAAGGCACACAGATGTCTAACAGGTACATGAAAAGGTGCTCAACATCACTCACCATCAGGGAAATGCAAATCAAAACCACAATGAGATATCCCCTCACACCTGTAAGGGTGGGTGTCATCAAAATACAAGAGATAACAAGTGATGGTGGTGGTGTGAAGAAAAGGGAAACTTCTGCAATGTTGGTGGGAATGTAAATTGGTGCCATCACTCTGGAAAAGAGTAAGAAGACTCCCCCAAAATTTAAAATTAGAACTTCCATATGATCCAGCAAGTCCACTGCTGGGAATATATCCAAAGGAAATGAAATCACTATGTCAATGAGACAACTGCACCCTCACTTTCACTGTATCATTATTTACAATAACCAAGATATGTAAACAACCTAAGTGTCCATCAACAGATGAATGAATACAGAAAACATGATGCATATATATGTATATATAATGGAATCTTATTCAGACATTAAAAAAATGAAATCCTGCCATTTGTGACAACTTGGATGGACCTTCAGGGTATTATGCTAAGTGAAATAAATAAGACAGAGAAAGACAAATACCTATGATCTCATTTATATGTGGAATCTATAAAATAAACCGAAACCCATAGAAACAGAGATCAGGTTGGTGGTTGCCAGAGGTGAGTCAGGGGGTGATTGAAATACGGGAAGATAATCAAAATGTACAAACTTCCAGTTAGAAGATAAAAAAGTCCTGGGGACATAATGTACTGCAAGGTGACTGTAGTTAACAACACTGCACTGTGCATTTGACAGTTGTTAAGAGAGTACCTCTTAAAATTTCTGATCACAAGGAAAATAGTGTGTGACTATGGGTGATGACAGACGTCAAGTAAACTTAATGCAGTGATCATTTCACAATATGCACATGTAACAAGCCATTATGCTGCACACCTAAAGCCAACAAAGTTATGTGACAATTGTATCGCAGGAATACTTATCCCAGGAAGCGGGGGTGCGAGCCTAGATTACCTACTGCAGGAGCTGCCTTTGTCCTCCAACAGCAGAGGGTGGTAGTTGTGACAGGGACTGTAGGTCCCTCAAAGCCTAGAATGTTTACTGTCTGGACCTTCACAGGGAGAGTGTGCAGACCCTGCCCTGGAAGACGGTGGTCATGGCAGCAACAACGGCCTGCCTGTGTTCAGGCTCAGCCCAGACAGCTCCTGTGCTCTGCTGTCACCGCATTTACTTCCCTCCACACCCTCAGAGGGAGAGGCTTCAATGTTCCGATTTTACACATGAGAAAACTGAGGCTCATTTGCTTTGAATTATTGACCGAGTGGTGGGGGAAGCTTTGAACTCCAGTGTTCTGATTTCAAAGCCACATCTCAGTCCTGATTTTTAGAAGGTGGAGGTCCAGGCACTGGCGACCCTCCACCTTCCTCACTTGTAGTCTTACTCCAGGGCTGCCATCCCCGAGGCGTCTGGGTGAACACATTTAATCCGCTTACTCTGCACCAGCTGAGCCCTTGCCTGCCAGTCTGTTGTCGCTGCCTGACACCAGCTGAGTTTTACAAGTGAACCATCACCCCCTGCCAGCCCACCTGCCCTGCCATGTGGGGCAGACCCCTCCTAGCCTGGTCATTCTAAACCCTTAGCTCACACATTTGCACAACTGCATCGAAAGGGCCCTACTCCCTGTGTGGAGGTATCGACAAGGGGAAGGGAGGGGAGTTTCGGGTGGCCCCTTACTCTGAAAGTGACACATGACAAGGACATGTTCATGTCCATAATGGCACTCAATTTGAAGCTAAGAACATGGTCACAGCGAGGGGTAAAAGCTGAGAGGCTACAAGGCTGCTGAGAAAGGGGCTTGACTATTGAATTGTAAATGTGTAATTTAATTTAAAAATTAGCCTCCTGGGTGATAAGAATTTGCCCCTAAGGCCAGAATTGGCCACCTGACCCCTGGGAACCCCTCAATTCCAGGATGTAATCATCTGAGCATGGAGGGGGCTTAAATTGGGGTGCTGTCCTCTCAGTCATGGTGCACCTGCCCACATGTGCACCCATGAACTGCAGTTCTCACACATCAAGTCACCTCTCATGCCCTGCCAAGGAGGTCCAGGTCATAAAGAAGGGATGACAGACTGTGAGGTCACACGTGTGCCCCTGCAGGGGTGAATGTTGTATAGGGCAGAGCCCCCCCACTCTCACCTCCAGGAGGGGTGCTGGAGGGAGCAGGACTCCTGAGCCCCTAGGCTTAGCAAGCATCCTGGCTGAGGGTGGGGAGGCTGTCCACTCTGAAGTCATAGGTCAGATGGTAGATTGGGGTCCCACCCCCACAGCTCACCAGTGAGACCGTCTAGTCTGTTTTCTCTGTAAACTGGAACCCAGTCACCCTCACCCTCAGAAGTGGGGGCAGCCTGTGTAAATTACAACACAAAGCCCTGGGCTGTTTCAGGTGCCTGGGGGTGTCCAGGCCCCTAGGCCGGGCAGGTGGGAGAGGAGATGTATGGGTTAGCAGGTGTGAGAACAGGGCTGAGACTTGGCTGAGTGCATGCACTCTAATATCCAGGAACTGCGAGCTACCACTAGCAAATCTGTTCACTGAGGCCATGTGTACTCTCCCTTGTCATTTACAATCCCCTGTTTGAACAGAGGCCTCTGGAGTCTATTAGCCACATTGTTGCCTGTCAACACACTGTTGCAGTTCCAGGGTCTCCATTTAGCCAGCTTGAAGGAATAGTCAAACTTTTTCTTAAAACCAGTGACAGAAAACCAAAGTGGCTTAAAGAAGAAAACAGGGCAGGAGAGAATGACTTACCTAACTGAGACATCCACAGGGAGATAGCTTCAGGCAGGGCTGTACCTGGTGCTCAGTGACATCAGCAGAAGTCATCCTTCCCCACCTCTGGGCTCTGCCACTGGTGTCATCTTCACATGGCTCTGCCTTTACGAGAGCAAGATAGTCACCAACTGCCAGAGGCTGACATCACCACCCCTCAAATCCCAACTGAAATAGAACTTCTCTGCTCCGAGGATTCCAGCAACTAGGCCTGACCTCCGTGGAGCCTGATTGGGCTGGTGCCCAGCCCTGAGCCAATCACAGTGGCCAGGGAGGGTGGAAAATGCTGATTGGCCAGATCAAGGCCATGTGACCATCCTCTCCAGGAAACCTGTGAGCTGTTCACCTGTTTTCAGTTTGGGAGAGTGTGATGTCTCCTAGAGGATCCTGCTACTAGCACAAACTGCAGGTGGCACAATGAGCTGAAATGAGCCTGTCTGCTTGGTGACAAGTGACAGGTCACTTAGTGGTTCCCTGCTCCAGGGAGGGAGGCATGTCCAAACAATATTGGGGCTTCAGAGCCAGAATGTAGTAGAAAAGCCTCCCAGTATCACAAAAGGTGGGAAAGTGAGCAGTGACACTGGAAAGGCACTCCTCTCTGTGGCCCTTGGCTTTCTCCTTGTTACAGTGGAGAGTGCAGTGTTGCCCCTGACAGCCCACTTCCCTGCTGGGAGGCCTTTGCAACAGGTGGAGAGTGCTTGGAAAAGCCCACTTATTCTGAGGAACTGTTATTGCTCCTGGTGGCATTATTATTTTCATGTCACTTGTGAGGTGGGCCCTGAGGGGTCCCTGATCTGGGGGCACAGACACCCACAGAAACTTGACCCAGTATTGCTGTTCATTCAACAATGACTTACCGAGAACCTACTGTGTGTCAGATTCCCAGGGTAGAGCAGTGGTGTTGACAGCACAAGCCCCTGCCTCACCTCATCACTGCATCCCAGGTGGGGTCACCAGAATGGGAGTTCAGGAAGCAAGGATGTGGCCGAAGCCTTGTGGGAACCCCTGGGTTTTTCTCTGTGCTGAGGGCACTAGCAGCACACCGATTGTGGGACTCAGTACCCGCAGGACCCAGCATTGATGGGTAAAGGAGAGGGGCATTTCTACAAGCCCATTCTCACTAACCCCAGGCTCCAGAGGGCAGCTACACTCTGCTCAACCCAAGGGGGTATCTTCCACCATCCTGATCACCCTCTGGTATTACTCCCCGCTCAGATGCACTTTTTCCTGTGGCAGCTACACTCAGAATATGTGTTTGTTTCTCTCCCATGTGGTTAAGTGGACTTCAGACACATGATAGTGATGGAGTGGCTAAGCCTCTGGGCAGATTGCTGGGTGACCCGCGGAAATTGCTGCACATGGTGAGCTCCCTTCTGCCAACCAATGGGCCAGGCCCCACCACTTTTCTGTCTGTTCTACCTCACTTAATCTGCACAGACACTCTGTGCAGGACATCCTGTTATCCCCCATCTCTGCTGACCTTGGGTGGACAAAGCTTGGGTTTGAGAAAGTTGCCCAGGTCACATTGTTGACAAGTGAGGAGCTGGGGATTTGCACCCTGGTCCCAGGAGTCTGGATCATGGAAAGGCCTGGGTGGGGCAGCTTATTGCCAAGGGAAGTCCTGCCCAAGCCTCTCCCATGAGAGCCCACACAACAGCACATCTAGCAGAGTCAGCATTTCCTGGACCAGATGGACAGAACCTCAAAACTTCTTTGCAGATTGTTTCCATGTTCTTTTGCAAACACAGAAAGGCCACAGGCCAGGGAAGGATAAGGCCAAGAGTGTTTTCATTGGGGAGAGTGAAGGACAAGTGTGAAGACACACAGTACTCCCAGCAGCCCTCTCGGCAGAGCCTGCCACTGGGTGAGCAGCTACCATGACTACCTACCATAATCCTTTGAGGTTCATGCCTGTACAAGCCTGCCTGTGAGAAGAGCAAAGTGAAGCTCAGAGAGGTGTGGGGACACTCCAAAGACAAACAGATAAGGTGGGATCATCACCACCATGCTGTGCTGGGACAGGCAGTCACCTGTCACACTGCTCATGCATGGCCTGCTGGGAGTAGTGAAGGCCTGATAGGAGCACAGGAACACTGTGGTGAAGGTGATGTTTCTACCTGGGACAGCTGGTACCGGGAACTCTAGCTGATTCTTCATTGTGCCTGCTTTGAGTGTCAGCATGTTGCAGCCTCATTTAGGGGAAGGGCTGCCTCCTTTCCTCACCAGTGCACAAGGAAGAGCATGTACACACTGGCATCACCATAGACCACCGGCAGGATCAAGATCTGGAGCTCAGAGCAGAAACTGCCAACACCAGGAACTGGTGCAAGAGGAGGACCTGAGTGCCCCCTGAAACATTTCTAGTTTTAAAAACATAATTAGGGGGAAGTGATAAACAGTTGATCCCTTCAAAATATTCGGTTATCCAAGGAACAACAGCACCTCAGCATTGTAAGAGGATTAACTCAGTCATCAATAACCATCACTATAGGTATGAGAAAACAGTGTTAGGAGTTACAAAAGGGTCTCAAGGTCATGCAGGTCACAACTGAGAACCGTCCAAAGCATGTGCTGCATGATAGTCTCTCTAAGCTACCTGAGGCTTGGTCTGCTCCTGACACAGGGCAGATGGTCTGAGAAAACCACACTCCTCAGGGGACCCCAGGGAGTTGACAGAGTTGAGTTTGGGTTCCTGATCATCTTCTAAGTTTGGAATTTTGAGATTCTTCTGCACCTGTCCTTCCTCCAGAACAGAATCTGATTCAGGCGGGATTCCAAGGACTGAGGCATGTGTCAGGCAAGAGAGCAGGCATGGCTGGATGAGAGCATCGCCAGTGCCATCAACAAAGAGGCCAGGGCACTGAGATTTCCAGTGATTTAGCATCCTGGCTGGGAGGGGTCATGTGTTCTACAGTGAGTTCTGAGTATCCTGCACCGCCCTCGAGGACCTGCAGGGGGCGCGCGAAGCCAGCGTGTCTTAGGTGGCGGTGCGCATGCGCAGTTCGCGAAAGCAGCCAGCGTCTTCCCTGGGGGCGGAGCTTGTTTTCCTCAGGACTGAGCGGGCGGCGCCATGGAAACTCAGGGACAGCGCTGCCTGCGTGTCCGCGGGAGGAGGATGCTCCCCGCCCGCTGTCTGAAGTTACGCCGGTTTCTCACGGCCTGAGCCCGCTTCCTGCCGGGGTGTGTGTGGACCTGACCGAGCTGGGGCCCCGGCCGGCTGTGCAGGAGGGGACGGGTGCGCTGGCGGGCCCGCTTCGACTATTCTCCTTGCCCGCAGGTAGCGGGTGAGTGTCCGCGTCCATCCGGGCCGCTGGAGTGTCCGTGCCCCTGGTCCTCACCGCCCGGGTCCCCGCTCCTCCGTGTGATCGGGGGTGTGTACACTAAGGGTCAGGAGCGGGGATGCAGGTGTGAGTGTCCCCGCTCCCCCGTGTGATCGGGGGTGTGTACACCGCGGATTAGGAGCGGGGACACAGGTGTAATGGGAAAGGGGCTGAGAAAGTACTGAAAGAGTTAAAGAGAAGTGTGTAAATCACATTATGTTAATTTTTATATTTTAAGTGTGTCAAAGTCAGAGTTTATCGTGCTTTTATTTTCTTGTCTTTAAAGGCATGCAATCATTTATTTTATACTTAAAATATGCTTCTCATCTTATCTCGTTTTCAAGTCAAAATACTGCCATGGTTGACATTTTCTCATAATATAGTGACAATCTTCAACATGTGTGAATATAAACTCATTGAAAAAATCTTGCAGCATTCCATGGTGAGTAGTCTTGTTAAAAATAATATCCGGGCCATTACTAAATTATTACAAAAATATAAATTTTTTTGAATCACTTTTAGAAGTTCCACACACACTGGTATTTTTAAAACACCAACCACTGCATAGTGCTTAAGACCATTTAAGATGAAATATATTCAAACCTAAAACTTTAGAATACTCAAAAGGCAGAATAATGGCTGCTTTTTCATTGCAAATACATTTTTTCTTCATAAGTGCAAAATACGAAAGTATTCAGCTAAATTTTGTATATCTTTATTCAAAAAGTGAAATTAGAATATAATCTCATTTTTTATATTAAGGCTATTTCCCATAAAAATTGGTATTTTTATCTGTAGGATCTTAATTGTCCATTCATTTGTTTTTTCTTTTGGTTTCTTTAACAGAGAGTGCATTCTTGTGTCTTTTTAGAGTTTTTAATTGTGCTAACTTATTCCAAGAGATTTTCTGACACTGATAGTAAATAAGGGGAGAGCCCTTATAGTAACTGTGCATCTTTTCATGTAGTCAGCATTTTTTTTTTTTTTTGGATAACATTTTTTTACAATTTCCACTTGGTTCACAATATTATCCCATTATGACAACTCAATGAAAAATTATAATCTGTTTACACCAAGACAGCACAGTGTGCTTGCTGATATGATTTTACATTAGATTATAATATAATTATTTTATTTGATTTACATATATACTAATACACATTTTATATATGTACACACATATATGAATATCTACTAAATGCCATTAATTTGCATGGGGTGGTAGCTGATAACATGTGATCTTTCTGACCATTGGCTATTCTTATGTGTGTCTAACGTACTTCTTAGAACAGATACTAGAACATCACACCTCTCATTATACAGTATTTTAAAGGTTATATTTTATTTTACTTATTTTTAAACATTTTTTATTGAGTAATAGTCATTTTACAATGTTATGACAAATTCCAGTGTAGAGCACAATTTTTCAGTTATACATGAACGTACATATATTCATTGTCACTTTTTTTTTTTGCTGTGAGTTACCACAAGATCTTGCATATATTTAAGATTCCACACATGAGTGATCTCATATGGTATTCCTCTTTCTCTTTCTGTTCTGCTCCACCTAGAATAACATTCTCCAGGAGCATCCATGTCTCTGCAAATGGCGTTATGTTGTCAGTTTTTGTGGCTGAATAGTATCCCATCATATAAATATCCCACATCTTTATCCAGTCATCTGTTGATGGACATTTTAGGCTGTTTCCATGTCTTAGCTGTTGTAAACAGTGTAGAGAAATCAGCTGAAAACCTTATGGGGGTTCCCTTGTAACTCACTCTGTTTTCCTCTTGCTTCCTTTAGGATCATTTCTTTATCCTTAACTCTGGCTATCTTGATTAGGATGTGCCTTGGTGAGGGTCTGTTTGGGTTCTTCCTGTTTGGGACCCTCTGAGCCTCCTGTGCTTGGATATGATTCCTTCTTTAGGTTTGGGAAGTTTTCAGTCATGAGTCCTTCCCATACCTTTTCAATCCCCTTTGTTCTTTTTCCCCTTCTGGAACTCCTATTATGCATAGATTGGCACACTTTATATTACCCCATAGGTCCCATATATTGTTTTCATTGTTTTTTATTTGTTTTTCTCTCAGCTGTTCTGATTGGGTGCTTCCTGTTGTCCTGTCTTCTAGATCACATATTTGTTCTTCTGTATTTTCTAGTCTGCTTTGCACAGCCTTTAGGTCAGCTCTCATCTCAGCCAATGAGTTTACTAATTCTACTTGGTTCTTCTCTATAGTTTCTATTTCATTTTTGACATATTTTATATCCCTAAACCCTATTTCTTTTAGTTCCTTCAGTACTTTGATCACTCTTTTCTTGAAATCTTGATCTAGTAGGCCATCAATGTCTTTTTCCTTGATCATGCTTTCAGGGGATTTCTCTTGATCTTTTAATTGGGAGTGGTTTCTCTGCTTCACATTGCTCATATCTCTCTGGCACCGTGGCTTAAGGAGTATCAGTTACCTACTTAACCTGGAGATGGTGTGCCCTTAATGATTTGATCGAGAGGTCTTTGTGTCTTCGCCCTGCTTCGCGAACTCAGCTTGCTGTTTCATAGGCCTTCTGTTGGCGCCCTCATCTGTGCTGCTCTCAGTGGCTGCTGGCTAGCAGATTGTGACCCCTCCTAACACTAGGTCAGGAGCTGAGCTCTTACCCAGTGGGCGGGAAGGTCACTACCCCTCCTGATTCCACAGTCAGATGCTGTGCTCAGTGGGAGGCAGGTGGGCAGATCACACCCCATCCCAGCACAGTGGTCAGGTGCTGTGCCCTCTCCTGGTGCTGGTCACTCCGCTGCTCTGTGCAGCTGCCTGCTCTGCCTCGGGTAGGCGGTCTGTAGGTGGGCTCGGGGAAGACCGCGGAACAGCCCCGCCTACGCTCTGTGCCAAATCTGAGCTCCTTGTTTCTCTTGGCAGCACAAGTTCTCTGAGGTGTCAGGGTAGAAAGATCCTCCCTGCCTCAGGCTATAAACAAGTCTCAGTCCTGCCTAGGAGGTTGTGGAGCCCCCATGTGCAGATTCAGGCCTCAGCCCCGCCCCCGCCCGGGCACTATGCACAGGAGGAGATGGTAGATGTGGCTGAGCCCTGCCTCTCTTCTTGCGAGATGTGCCAGTAATGGCACAGGTCTGAGGAGACAAAGGCTAAAGCACCCCTCCCCCCAGGGCACATTCCTGTTTACAGTTTTGTTTACCTTCTGAGTTAAAATTTACCTGACAATGAGATGTATAAATTAGGCTTTTGAGGTTCATCCTTGTATCAGTAGTTGATTCTTTTTTATTGTTGAATAGTATTCCATTATTTGAATATACTATCATTTGTTTTATCCATCCTCCTACTAATAAATATTTAGGCTTTGGATATCTTTTTTTGCAAGCAAACATTTTTTTAAAAAATGCAAATATAATATACATGCTTAAATGTGAACACATCTTAAGTATGCAGCTCACTGATTTTTCACAAAGTAAACACATCTATGTAACCTTCATCCAGTCAAGAAACAGAACATTGCTGTTCCACTTTGGGTTTCTTCCCAGATACTACGGCACCCCTTTGATGGACTCACCATCCTAAATTCTGCCACCATGGATTGGCTTTTTTGCTTTTGAAATTTTTGGTCCCATACTTTCCACTCAAAATTATGTAAGATTCATCCACTAGTGTTTTCTGTAAACTAGTATATTTATTTTTATTGCTTTAAAGTATACAACTTGTATGCATGTGCCACCACTTATGGTCATGTATTGTTGAAAAGTGTTTGGGTCATTTTCTATTTGGGGGTATAACAAATAGTGATTATGAGAATTTTCTGGATGTCCTTTGGTGCTCAGATGTAGAAGTTTCTGAAGGGTACACACATGGCTTACCCTTGGTAATAGGGTGTGTGTGTGTGTGTACACATATACACACACACATATACATATATAACTTTCATTCAAAAAGCCTATTTCCAAAGTATTTGTAAGAATTTATATTCCCACTGTCCATGTGTAAGAGTCCTCATTGCTTGTTGCCCTCACCAATGCTTCGTATCACTTAACAACTAACTATACTAGTGGATGTCTAATGGTGTTCCAAGTGTGGGTTTAGTACGTATTTCCATTATTACTAAAGAGGTCAGCCCCTTTTCATAGCTTATGTGGATTTTTTTTTGTGTGTGAGAAGCACCTGTTCAATTTTTTTGCACATTTTAATATTAAGGTTCTGCCTTTTTCTCCACTGGTTTTTGTTCTTTATATGCCCTAGATACAAGTCTTTTGTTGGATATAGGTATAGCAAATATATTTTCCCACCGTGTGGCTTAGCTTTTCACTTTCTTAATGGTATCTCTTGATAAAAATAATTCTTAATTTTACTGAAGTCCAACTTAAAACTCATCTTTTTTGTTTAGTGCTGTGTCCTGTTTAAGAACTCTTTGCCACTTCAAAGTCATTAAAATATCTCCTACACTATTTTCTAGATGCTTTATTTTGGTGGGGGATTAGGTTATTTATTTTAATGGAGGTACTGGGAGTTGAACCCAAGACCTTATGCATGCTAAGCACACATTCCACCTGAGCTTTACCCTCCCCCAGATGCTTTGCTTTATGTTTCAAATTTATTAGATTTATAATCTATCTAAAATTACTGTTCATGTATGGTACAGGGTTTAATTCAATACTGTTCCATTGGTCTATATGTCTAACTTTAGGTAGTTATCACATAGACTTAATATTGTTTTATAATAAGTCCTTTAACATTGTTCTTTAATATCATCTTGGCTATTGGCCCTTCACGCTTCTCTATGTATTTAGAATCAGTTTGTCAATTTCTACAAAAAAACAGTAACAACAATTAACTTTTGGGGATTTTGATGTGCACATATAAATCTTTGAATCAGTTGAAGGGGAACTGACATCTTTAAAATGTCGAGCCCTCCAATCCATAAATTTGGATTATCTCCCCTATACTTATTTTTATCACTGCTGTAACAAATTATCACAAATTTTGCAGCTTAAAGCAACACAAACTTATTGTTTTATGGTTCTGTAGGTCGTCAGGAACAGGTATCACTTGGCTAAAAATCAAGATGTCAGCAGCACTATGCCCTTCTGTAGGTCAAAGGAAGAATGAATTTCCTTGTCTTTTTCAGCTTCTAGAGTTCACTCACACTTCTTTACCCATGGCCCTTCCTCTATCTTCAAAGCTAACAGCTTTACAGCTTTCTAATCCCTCTTCCAAAGTCATATCTTTCTGACCACAGCTGGGAAAGATTTTCAATTTTTAAGGACTCCTGTTGTTAGACTAGGCCCATGTAGATAATCCAGGCTAATCTCCCTGTCTCAGAGTCCTTAACCTGATACATCTGCAAAATCCCCTTTGCCATGTAAAATAACATATTCACAGATTTCAGGATTAGAGCATGGATATAGGTAGGGGTCAGTGTGGTGCACTATTCTGTTTATCAAACTGTTTAACATTTGACACTTTATGACTAACGTACAAGATAGAAGACCCTGATCATGTTTAGAATGCTTCCTCTGCAAAATAATGGGCACTGAGTTTATTTGAAAGGACTGAAAATAATATTACCACAGGAATGGTTTCCTAATTCTACTGACATTTACTTACTTTATACTTAAATACCCAAAATGGTCAGCCAGGAGTGGGATCTTGGCAAATAAAATAAAAGTATAATTCAAGCTATTATCACTGAATTTACTAGCTAATTCTATTTTAGAAACAGACAGAAAATAAAACAATTTAGAGTAAGTCTGCTTACTTATATATTAAGTGAACATAAAGTTTTAAAAGCATGTCTGAATATGGGATAAAGTGAGCATCATAAAATGTAATGTTAATATTTAGTACCTGCAAATCAAACTCCCAATTTATAAACAAGTTCATACTGTATAGCACAGGGAACTATATCCAATACTGTTTTGTAGTAACTTATGGTGAAAAAGAGTATGAAAATGAATATATGTATGTTCATGTATGAATGAAGCATTGTGCTGTACACCAGAAATTGACACTACAGTGTAAACTGACTACATATATATATATATTTGAAAGGACTATATATACCAAGAAAAAAATTAGATTGATAACCAACAAAAAATCTGTCAGTAATATAATGCTAGAGACACTGAGATACAAAAGAAAATCTCAGGCATACATCTGTTTATAGAGTCATAGAAAAAATAGTGCCTATGCAAGTCCCTAATAAGCATGAGAAAATAGGAAAGGCAATATAAAAGTTCAAAATGCTTTGCTATGTAAGAGCTGCAAGATGAATCAGACATAAACTTAAGTGGTCAAAATGTTTATATAATTAATGATAACTTAAAATAATTGAGGACATCATTTTAAATGAGATTAAAATAGCTGCACCATTTTCATATTACTAAGCAAGTCATTTCTGTTTACAATAGGTTTATATTATTTTTATATGTATTTATGTTTTATAAAGACATCAACTTAGATCCTGGCTGATAACTGACAGTAGAGCAACTGATTGACTTAAATGGGTATCATAGGCTTATCAGATTTCATATGCTTTAAATATAGATTAGTTATTAGCTGTCAGGAAGAGTTCAATTTTCATTTATTCTAACATAGCTGTGTCACAGGCAGGTTACTCTGTATTTACAATGGAGGATCTTGATAGATATAAAGATATCAAGTCTTATTGATCTTCATAGGGGTGCTTTTATAAGAAAAGGAGAATAAAATAAGAAAAATCTAAAATACTACTTTTTTTATAGTGTTCTAACAGTTTTATCTTTATTTTTATTTTTTTACTGAGTTATAGTCCGTTTACAATGTTGTGTCAATTTCCGGTGTACAGCACAATTTTTCAGTCCTTTATGAATATACGTATATTTGTTTTCATATTTTTTCACCATGAGCTACTACAAAATCTTGAATATATTTCCCTGTGCTATACAGTATAAACTTGTTTCTATTCTATATATACTGTCAGTATTTACAAATCTTGAACTTCCAGTCTGTCCCTACTCACACCCTGTAAAATACTATTAAATCAACATATATTTATGAAGAACTATGAAAAATGGGAAACTATAAGTTGTTTCTTTAAATTGGAGCAAAGAGAACTACTTTAACTGGGAAAATAGTTAAAATCTGGCAAGTTTTATGATTTCATGTTCACCCCTGACAGCTTTTCTTTCCTCCTTTCTCCTTCAATCTTTTTTGGGCCTTCTAAAGAATTAAATTAAAAAATAGAAAAAAAAGAAAGAAAGAAAGAAAAAAAAGAAAATTAAGAAACAGCTTTGCATCTAAAATAACCTCCTAACTGGAAAGATTGTATACTTTGTGAAAAATTTACAGCTGCCAATTTATGATCTATGTCTCTGTCCACACTGTGTTACTTGTTAGGAAGGGTCTTAAAAAAAAAAAAAGTAAAGAAAAATAGCAAATTATAATGGCTTTTACATTTTAAATTCTTTTCTATGTGTTTATAATCTGCTCTATCATGAGTTATTAAGATAAACATTATCAGCTATACTCTACTTTCCTATCATGCACATTGTGACTCTGAGAAGCACTCACGCTCTAACTTACCATCTGCAGGTGGTGTACAGGTTAATGCAGTTCTTTTGACAATATATGGTTTTGTAGTCTAGTTGTCTAACTACTACATAATGGAAAAGATGTAGAACTACTGGTACCACTGCCCTCGGTCTCTGTCATTTACCTTAAACATACCTGGAAAAGTAGATTCAAAAACTCATTGGCAAGAACATTTTTCACACTCCAGATCTGATATTCTTCTAGAGTTAAGATGGCCATTCTGAAAGAGAAACAATATTTAAGAACATCTTAAATCTTCATTTTCTTATATTATTTGAATAAAATGTTTTATTAAACTTGCAATGGTCATTTGCCTGAAAGAAAACTAATGATTTAGTGTAGATGCTATGTGTTCATCTAAAAGTAGGCCAGCAAAAATAAGTTCAAAAATAACCAAACTCTGAAGTAATGAGTCATAACGTGGGCAATTTATCACCAAAAATCTTCCTCCAGTAAGACCTGGGAAATAACTCACAGTATCTTCTGGTTCAAGGTGAAGTTTACTAACAGAACCCACAAAAGGTTCTGGGTAGAGAAAAAGGATTATTTACTAACTTTGAAAGCATTTTTCCAAACTCTCTGGATTATGCCCTTTGACCCTATCAATTTTCTAAGATCTTCTTTAAAACATCTGGCATTATTAGACTTCTTAAGAGATTTAAAAGAACTACATATATATAATAAATGAGTATCTATATTAACATTTCCTCAAAATAAAATTTAACATTACTTTCACAAGTTGAGTAAAGCAGTATTTTTTTTTCGTGTCAAAGTGTACCAAAAATTACATTTATATACAGTAGACAATATTTCTTGGGAGGCAAAAATATAACCAAATGCCTCTTACTTCATCTTTTGAACAATCACCTTAACAGTCCTAGATGAATAATAATGTTCTTAGCTTTTATTACTTAATTATATTTTTATTATTTAATGATTTATTATTTAATGATACTTAATATTATTTATTAATGATATTCATATATTCATTCAATATATAATACCATTTATTATAAGAAAAGATTTTAAAGCACTGTGATGGTACTTATTGGCTTTCATGATGCAACTTCCATTAAAGTATATTAATACCAATGTAATGGTACAAAATAATGGGTAATATTGTCACAGTCTAGTCACCAGTGAATATGGGAAATAGGTTTGGTTGAAAGGTCCAAATTCTATTCTAAATTTTTACCATTTCATTATTATGGTTACACGGAGATGGAGCAGCTAAATGATCTTTTTTTTTAATGTTCAAAAGTACAGTCATAAGAAGAAACTCGGTCTTGCACAAAAATAGACAGCAATGATAACCTCCATACTTATCAAACACCCAGAAAAAAGGCGATGGAAATTGTATCTCTACATAAGGTATTTCCTAAAAGAAACTTTCCTATGTTTCTGTTTTCATATATACCAAATAGAAATGGCTACCTTAGTTTTGGGCAGAAAAGTAAATGAAGATGGTTATCTGAATTGCCAAAGATCAAGCCCTGAAAAATTCATTTCTATTATTTATTTCTATTGAGTGTCAGTTAATAAGACTATGATGATTTCTTCTGGATTTGTGATTAAAAAAAATGTTACTTATTTTTCTAAGCCTGTATAAAACCACTATGGTCTACATCCTACCATCTGCTACTTGGTACATGTCAACATTTGAATAGAAAGGGTCAAATTAGCTCATATGTGTCTCACATATATGGATTATCTTCAGTTTCACAGGGATACATAGACATTAAGGCAAACCTATTATAATATCTTTAATAAATGTTGTGAAACTAAAAAAATTCAAGGCTTTATTCTTTGTAAAGTACATGCTCGTTTCTGCTATTATACAATTATTCTGGCTGCTATTAAAGAACTTAGGACAGACCCTCACCAATATTATTGAAAAAAAATTTTTTTTTAAACAATATACACCACCCAGATTGAGATAAAAAATAATTTCCATCATCCCAGATATCCTATGGTCCTTCCCAGTTAAATCACCCATCTCCAAAATCACTATTGTAACACTTATTAACATTAGTTCTGTCTCTGTTCTAGAACTTCATATAAATTGAATTGTACAATGTGTTCTTTTATTCTGTGGCTTCTTTTGCTCAATATAAGTTTTGTCTTACCATAATGTATTAAAATGGGAGAAGTAAAGATTATAAACTACAGATGGCAAGAGCTGTCTCTACTTAATTTTTATAAAATGCCTAGCTTATAAAATATAATTTTTTTATGTAAATAACACTTAATGGAGTTGTTTAAAGGTGGAATGGGCTTTCCTTAGGGACAACTTGGAGGTATTGTAACGACAGGTCCAAATAAGCATTTAGCAGGGATGATGTAGAAGAGATTCAAGTATGTATACGTAAGGTATGTATAGCAATTCAGAATATAATGTATTTTTAGAAAAGAATAAATTAGTCTCTGCTAGACTCACCTTTGTGGTATCATGCGCATTCTATGTGTCTTCTACAATGTTGGATACACCCACGTGTAATTCCTTTAAAACCAGAAACCCAAATCAGTAGTTAGGAAGGAGAAGGTATCATTTTTATTAGCCAGTAGCTGAAGTATAAAGTATTTTCGGTCAAGGTTTTTCTTTCTTTTTTTTTTTTTTAATTACAGAAATAGATTGCTTGTTTACCTTAAAAATTTATGACAATTTTCCAGTGGTTTCATTTTTTTTTACATAATACATTCAGTTTATTAAATTTTCTAAGGCAAATTCTCTTCCCAATTTTGCATCTTTGGCTATGAATATTTTGAGTAGCATAATATAGAACCTAGAAGTAGTAAGAAATCTTTTTCTCAACCTCTTTTAAAAAATTCTTCACTCTATGTTCCTGTTGGAAGTTTACATGCAAGAAGATGTATGCAATCAGATTTTAAGAGGATATCATCGGTGCAGTTGTCCTTCCAGACCTCTAAATGTGCAACCACGTGTCTCTCAGTTCAACCCTAGAAAGAACTCCGTCACCGTCAACATCAAATACCTTGAAGCAAACTAAAGAAAAGAAACTCTTATGGAGAGAAATTACTTTCATATTCTGAAGTATAATACATTTTATTACAAGCTGCCCTAGTAAAATTACTTAGTTCCTCAAACAACTACATTCTGAACTAAGTTCTTATTTGGAGGACACTGTGTCCTTAAAGTCCTTTGAACTTGTAGGAATTCCTGTACACTTCACAAGTCTCTCTCCTTATATCATTAGCCAGCTTAGAGAACTCTATCCTTCACCTAAATCTGAAGTTAAATTTCTTGCAAACTGAAAAAGGGCCAAGTTACTATACAATATCTCACAGATTTTGAGAAGGTAATTCAACCTTTTAAATTAATTTCTAATATTTAAAACTGATCACTTCAGAGTTGATTCTTACAATGCTGAAAATATTCCATCTACATTAAGAATCAACAAAAAGCTGGTACAGTCAGCCCCCTGTATCCATTGGTTCTGCATTCACAGGTATAAACAATAGATCAAAAAAAATGTATATATATATATAAAATATATATATATAACTTTCCCAGAAAGTTCTCAAAAGCAAAACTTGAATTTGCTATGCACTGACAACTATTTACATATCATTTACATTGTATTTACAAATAATTACATTATATTAGGTATTACAAGTAACCTAGAGATGATTTAAAGTATACAGGATGATGTTCATAGGTTATATGCAAATACTATGTCATTTTACATAAGGACTTGAGCGTCCATGGATTTGGTATCTGAGGGGGTCTCAGAACCAATCCTCAGCAGATAATGAGAGATGACTGTATAAAGATTTTGCCTCTCCAATGTAATTAATGTGCACCCAATATTTTTGCCTAAGAACAATTTCAAATCTTCAATGAAGTTTATATACAACAAGCTAAAAATCCAAAATATCAGCACTTTGCTAATTAACATCAATATCAGCAAAATTGCTAGTTAGTCTAGTTGGTTAACTTCCACTAGTCCACTGGCAAAAAATAAATTAAAAAAAATTTAAGACAATAATTAAACTCAATTGAGAAAAAAAGACTTCAGCCTCTTTAATACCAGAACTTTAATGTGAACAAATAATCTATCACAAAGCCAGGTTAGAGTAATGGTATACTATCAGGGAAGATAAAAGAAATCTAAAGTCTTAAGATTAAATAATTATCTACTTCACACACCCGTGTAACAATTATGCTATTAAATTAACTGAGTGCATCACAGTACAACATTACTAAAGAATATTGAACTATTAAGTATCATACCCAAAATATGCATTATTTGTGAAGCTGTATTTTACAAAGATGCAGAGATAATGACCCTAATGAATATATAAGAATTAGGTTCCAATTAAATGTAAACTGCTGCATTTTCCTAACCAAATATGTTTAAGATTTATTACTGTAATATGCTTATAAATTACGCTATAATATTTTAGCTAGGTTTAAAAGATAAATTTAGCATTTAATAAAATTGTTTTATCATAAATTTAATTTTGCTAATAAAATATCAATATACACAGTGCTAGAAAATAAGTTGGAATTCAAGTTAAGCAAGACAAATTTTCTATATAGACTACCAGAAAATATTTTCTATATGCTTAACATTTTCAAACACATCATGAATGATGTAGTTCATTTATCATGAATTGTACATTCATCTGGAAAGTCAACCATTATTAATAACAAAGATCTTAAATTACTCCACAGTAAAAAAGAACAGATGATTGAACCTTTACACTGACCTCAGTAAAACCTCAGCAAGAGATTGCTATTTGCCAAAGGGATGAAAATTCAAGCTTTAATCAGATGATTTTTTACATGAATGGATGATTTTTTTCTCTGTATAGCTTCCAAATTTTGTGATGTTTAACACACTTACATTTCTGTCTTTCAGCCAGAGGTCCTCTGCAACAAGTTGATAACCCACAGGATATCTCCTTAAAATCTATGTGGCTGTCATGATTTTCACCAAAAGCGTTAAATAAACCTGTAAAATAGGAACACAGAATAAATCACAGCCAACAAACTTCCTGTTAATAATGACATGCTTATGAAAGGAGACATGACTCGCATAAACTGACTTAGTTTTTAAAAGTTATCAGTAGTTTCCACTGTCTTAGGAAGTTTTTTTTTCCCCCCTGGCATAATTATAACCAAAATTTAACTTCCTAGAAGAAAATACTATCATTTAGTGTTTGGTTTTGTCTGCCTACCTGTCTCTATCTTATATTAATTCCAAAAGTCTAAAGTGATTGTAGAATGTAAAAAATAAAAGTATATTTTAAAAATGTAACTGGAAAAACGTCAGAGACCACAATTATCCTAATTTGGAAAGACTAAGAAGAAAAAGGAAAAAAGAAGAAGAAAAGTTGAACTCTATCAAAGATATACTGTGTTGTTATTAACAAGCTTCATACGGCTCCTTCATGAAGCAAAGAAAACTAACACACTATATTATAAGAGAAAGAAATTCTGTACTGCAGTCTTCATTGTACCACTTAATCTGTATACATAAATATATTAAATTTCAGAAATAAAGGGCAATTTATAATCTAATCCTGTGGATTTTAAACTTTTCATAAAAAATAAATGGAATCATTTTGTTTTCAAATGAAATGATTTCTCAATCTCTAATTCTAAAAAGGTAAAAACATAACTGCACTGCTGAAGTGGAAGCCCTGTCTGTTCTAGCTCCCCTAACAAATATTTCTAAAACACACTGGAAACCTGAAGAATACAGACTATTTCAAGAATCTAATTCTGTGCCCTCAAAGAGCAGAAAATTGAAGCTAAGAAGTAGTTAAATGACTTGCTAGAAGTAAGAAATTTTTTTTTAAAAAGGTCTGAATCAGAAGCAGAACCCAAGCTTTCAGATTTCAAATACAGTTTTTGTGATTATCACCCACAACTACTCCTTGTAAACCTCATTTAATTATATATATATATATATATATATATATATATATATATATATATATATATATATATATATATATATATAGTAGTGAAAAGTTTAGAGATAAGTGGGGACCTAAGAGATGGTCTACTCCAGTGGTTTCTTAATTTTTTAAGGGTGGGGGAAGGATACAGCAGTGGAACCTTCTATATAAAAGAAATACAATAGACACTACTCAGCTGAGGAAGAGGTGGGGTCATGTGTGGAAGCTAGAGCTTTGCCTATTCAGTGTCCACCACCCTGACCTTGCACCAGATGCTCAGGCACCACACTGGAGCACAGTTTCATAATGATTTTCTTGGTCAAACCAATTTTATATATGAGAATATTCAGGTGCAGAAAGGTAAACCAACTTACACAAGGCTCCAAAGGTGGAACAAGGCTCACGTGTTTAGCAAAGAACATTTGTAGAAAATAGGATTCCCACCTTCACTCAGAGATGGACAAATTGGTGGTGAAGCCAATGGGCCAAATGTCTCTAAATCAAATCATCCAGTTCAGGATTGAGCCCTCAGCAACCAACAGCATTTCTCCAGATGAATGATGTCTGATTCCTCC
The DNA here is from genome assembly GCF_048773025.1 of Camelus bactrianus. Taxonomy (NCBI): domain Eukaryota; kingdom Metazoa; phylum Chordata; class Mammalia; order Artiodactyla; family Camelidae; genus Camelus; species Camelus bactrianus. The sequence continues at coordinate 10,966,739 of NC_133574.1, forward strand.
ACTGACAATCAAATCAAACAAGATTATAAAATCTCACTCTTCTCTTCTGGACAATTAATTAGTTCATCCTGATAATGTAACTTCTAAAGATACATTTTAATTTCCCAGTTAAACTGTTAAAAAACTACCTAAACAAAAACTCTGAAAGACAAATATATTGTATATAAAGTGGCATGAAAATTAAATTCAAATTAACATAAAAGAGGCTTTAAAATGGGAAAAAAACTAGCAATTTCCCATTAAGCAGGCTGTTTAATTCCAACATGTAAAATAATAAACTAAGATATTTATTTTTTGCTTCCCACACTTTTATCTGTATTCACTTTGGTGATTTTAATCTCTATCTTGGATTTGAAAATTCCTGATCATAGTCTCTCCTGGCTACACAGGTAACACACTAATAGCAGAATCTATGTTTGAGTTATCCTGTCACTATGGTAACCATTTACACATTTAATACTTATTAAATAAATGTACAAAGGGGATAGACCTAAGCTTCTCCTTCTTGGCCCTAAAATTCTTACTACCCCTCCTATAAAGGCAGGAGCCTCCTCTGTAGGACAGAGTGTAAATGTATCTCCTGAGAAGGATTCCCCAACAAGGGCTGTCTTTACAGCATGCTTTTAAATAAGATGTTTTTATGGGACATTTCAATAAAAGCATCAAGGACCTAAGCTTCCCAGTATGGTGGGAGTTGTGATGGGCATGGGAGGATGCTCACTTGGGAGGATGAGATGTTAAAGACACTAACAGTGAAAAGGACAGGGCAAGATGAAGGGCGATTGGGAAACAGGACCACAGAGATGTGACATCTACTTCCCACTGTCATCTAAGTGATACCTACTTGAAAGAAATTTTTACAGTTAAATTCTATAATGGGGGGTTATTTAAATGAAGCACACATATACTCAATGAGTAGATCACATAATTATTAGAGATTCAGAGTGCATTAGCATTTTCAGAGTACTTTTTACATCAATAACTAGTATTTATAAGTTCCTGTGCGCTAAATAATTATGTGGAATTATTTCCATTTTGCTTTTAGACTTACTACAGCTTAACCTATTCAATGCACTGATACAGAGTAATTTTTCTAATGAATAAAAATGATAATATACAACCTTGTTAAAGATTCTTTAATTTCTCCATCACCAGATTTATGAACACTTAGGCCTATGTGTCAGTCCCCATTTCTTGCCAGCTTTTTCACCAACACCTTACATTTAGGTTATATTGCATTACCCAGAGGTCGGGAAATGTTCTTTCACACATCCATGTCTTTATTAGGTCCTGTGTCCTCTGAGGAGAAACCTTCTCCCCACTTTCACATCCTTCCATTTTACAGCCTAACCACTAATCCTTCTGTGAACACCTTCTAATGCTTTCCAACCTCACCAGCTACCCCAGGGTTTTAACTTCTCTCTTCCACAACTGTCCTCCACTGTATATAGTATCCAATATTCAAGTGAAGTATGAGTCCTCATTTACAGGTCTGTGGCCTCTCTAGATTATAAAGTATTTGGATTCAGAAACCTTGTGCTTTTATCACTGTAGCTGCTAGAATTCATTTCATAGGACCTGATACATAGTAACCACAAAATAAATACTTGCTGAATGAATGAATGAATGAATAGCCAAGGCAATCTTCACAGCCAAGGCTTCCCCATCCCAGCTCAGTATTCTTTCTGTTATATCAAAGAGAATCTGCCCCATGAAACAATAGACCCTGCACATTTTAACTAATGTATACAATTATTAGGAACTATTATTAGAACAGAGACTAGCACTACTGTTCTCATAGTTATGTCACATAAGTAGTGTATTAAAGCTCATTCTGATTTGTTATTTATACAAATCAGCTATGTCTGTCAGCAGTTTAAATATTAGTAATTTAGAAAACAAAAGTTATTGTTTATCCACTCATCAAAAAACATTATGACAGATCTACTTACATACCTCTTTTGTCAGTTTATATACCAACTGGAAAAGAAGGGGTGTACAGTCAACTCTGAGAGTATAATTGCCTGCAAAATAGAGAGTATTTTAATACCTCCAAATGGACTTCAAACCTGTATTTAATTCTAACTTTATTTTCTAATTATAAACAAGATATAACAGATTTCAAATTGAAGGCATCATTCCTGGAGAATTAAAAATAGGGTGGACCCTACAGATTATCATATTCAGTGAAGTATGTCAGACAGAGAAAGACAAATATCAAATTATATCACTTATATGTGGAATGTAAACAAACAAAAAAATGATACAAATGAACTTATTTACAAACCAGAAATACATTCACGACATAGAAAAGAAACTATGGTTACCCAAGGGGAAAGGGGGAAGGGAAGAGAGATGTTAGGAGTTCAGGACTAACAGATATACACTATTATATATGAAACAGATAAACAACAAGGACCTACTGTATAGCACAGGGAATTATATTCAGTATCTTATAATAACCTATAATGGAAAAGAATCTAAAAACAATGTATATGTATATGTATATGTATATGTATATGTATATGTATATGTATATAACTGTGTAACTTCGCTGTACACCTGAAACTAATATTACAAATCAAATGTACTTCAGTAAAAACAAATAAATAAAATTTTAGAATAGATAGATAGGTAGGTAGATAAATAGACAGACAGACAGTCTGGCTAATACTAAAACACAAGGTGGAAATAACTCTTCAGGAGCCAGAGAGGCTGCAGCACACACTCAGGATAGGAGACTGCAGAGGCAGACTCTGCTGCTAAGGCCGCAGCTCCTGCAGTAACAGTAAGGGCCATTGCTCATTATGGCAGCAGTACCTAGGGGTCTTTGGCAAAGGAAGTGGTAAGGCCATAATGTTCACGTTTTTATTCATTCATTCAATTCAATATCAAGACGTTAGACTAGAGCGTGTCAGTAACTAACATGTGTCCTGTGACACTTGCCTAGAAATAACCATAACACGATGAAAGCCTACAGATGCACATGCCACATGTCAGGGTCAAAAGGAAGTCTGTAGTGGGTGCTTATTTCAGAGTTGTTCCAATACATACAGGAACTATTTCTGTATGAAATACTTTAGCCCAACTTTTAAAAATAGCTCCACAGGAAGAATGTCAAAAGTACTAAAGTTTTAAGTAGTAATCCAACATAGGCCAATGGTAAATATACTAAAGAAATTAGGATCAATTACTTAGTTATGAATCATATTGATTCATTTGAATCATAATAATGTTCTCTCTGGTAAAATGGAGAAATGGAGGTATTATTGAGGCATCTCATAGAAAGAGGATAATCCTAGTTTATGAGTTGGAGTTGACAGACTTAAATACTGGTATACTATTTAATGACAATCTGAAATAAAATTTACCTTCTGTGTATGAGTCTGCATTGATATATGCAACCGCTCTCTCCTGGAGTGTTTTCACATTCTCCTGTAGTTGAAGCAAAGCAGTCACTTAACTCACAGCATTTACAATTGTGGAAATACAAGCAAAACAAATAAATTAATTCAGTAAAAGAGTGGTTTGCAGATACCATTATAAATCAAATGCCTATGCCTTTGACCATAATTTTAAGAAAATGCCATTAACTGGTTGATAATATTAATGCAATTAAAACAAGAAAGAAAAATATTAGTGATGCTGTAGCCACTGTTCATAGCAACAGCAGGGAGACCCAGAGGAAAACTGTCCCTGATCCCCTGCACCATAATATGAAGGGGTAAGGCTCGGAGATGCTCAGCCACACCCTGGATCTACTGGAAGAGAACTGCTCAAAGTAAGGCCTGGAAATCTGTATTTTTAAAAGGTGTCCCTGGCAATCCTTACAGTCATTAAAGTATGAGACCCCTTGACGTTGGGGATCCAAGTAACTTTACCATATTAAAAGTGAGGAAGTTGGAAATTTGATTTATCAAGAATTTTTTGAAAGAGAAGATATTGATGAAAAAGAAGAAGGAGGGGAGGATAGAGAAAAAACTAGAGGGAGAGAAGAGTGGCTATTAGGACAAAGACAAGACATTTCTCTCTCACACATACATGCACACACGCACACACATTCTAGAAAAATACAGCAGAAGAAGACTAATGCCATCATACACATGGGAATATGCGGAGAGAGCTCTTTTCTTCTCTCTGTTTCTCTCCCTCTCTCTCTAGCTTGCTACCTTGTAAGAGCAGTTACAGTAAAAACATTTAAAGCTTTGACTGGTCATCCCACAAATGAGAATTCTCACCTCTGCACTTGGCCACACAGGATAGATGACAGCTGATTCTGCTGCAGAGTTTCCATTATGACAGAGCTACAGTAGAAATAAAAAAGATTCCTTAACTGTATGTAAAGGTAAATGTGCTGCTGAATATGATCAAGAAACTAGTAGAAAATGGGAAACAATATTCAAATTGTCTTTTAACTCAAATGAATTTAAATTAATGCAAGGCATATTATCTTGTATCTTGGATTTATTTTATCTGTATTCTAAGCTGCTTAAATTATAGAAAGACACATGTATTTCTATATACATGTATTCACAAGAAATTACATATTTCTAAAAGTAAATGACCTTAATGAATAAGATCTGATTCATGTAAATAAGTGTATTATGAAATGCATGTTCATAACACCAACATAATAATAAGACTTTGCAATATACATGGAATCAAATATGATACAAGTAACTGTGATTTTATTCCCATACTTATTTGATTCATATTATTATTTTAAAGTATGCGGAAATGAGTCAGAAGGAAAGCATTTTAAAAACCAGACACAATGATAAGAAAGATATGATATTCTTTAAACAAATTCTATAAAATTTGGACTCATAAACGATGAACAAAACAGAGGATAGTCACAGGAAAGTGCTTTTTGGTGCACCTGCCTTTAAAAAAATACACAAGCCTACCTTGAACATGTAAGAACTTAGAGTTACTGGACAGAGAGCCTAAGGGAAGAAGATGAAAGAAGGGGGCCTATGAGAGACACTTTAAAATAAAGCTTTAAGAGCCAGTGACAAATGAAAATTAATCATAATTGAATTAAAAATAAATCCTTGAAATTTTAGAGTAATTCAATTTACAAAATCAATGTATTATACTTCCCAATCAGGCACTTTTGTAAATGGTAAAATATACGTATGGTTACAATTTAGTATGGAATCCATAAAGGAGAGACTATAATCAGAGTATAGTCATCTTAAAAGAGCATGTTGTTTTCCTAGATAGAAGAAATCCAAGGAAACTGTAAAAACTTGAAAATTAATGCCAAGGATCTATATCAGATTTTCAATAAGCTAATTCACTTGTCAGAAGCAGCTTCCTAGGTTTGACTATTTTCTGAGCTTACAGATTTTACTTATCACAAAACAAATATAAACAGAAACTAAAATACTTTAAAAATAATGAAAAAATTGGTTTGTACTTAGTAATTAAGAGGTTGTTCTGTTTTGCCAAACTGATGTAAAAGCAAAAACAAACTCTATTTCTTAAATTTTCTTGAGTATTTATCCAAATTAAAACAATATCAGGTAATGGAACACATCTGTGATTACCCTGAGTTACATGTTGACCAAGAAGATACGTTTTCTGTCTTAGTTACCTCAGCCCATTTGTGGAACCCAGAAGTCCAATTTTTTCTTCATCCCAGCCGGCAAAAATGGTAGTTCTTCTTGGTCTCCAGCCTGTAATCATTGTTAACATACATGGTTAGGTACATCTGCCTAAAAACAAAGGAAAATTCACTCAAGTCACTTTCTGTCATCACTTGCCAAGGAAACATTATTTACCTCTACTAATCAGTTTTCCAAAATTCTGGACAACTTCTTATAAATCAGCAGTTCCACTGGTTAGGTCAATACCTCCAAATACCCAGAAGTCCTGATGATCTCCCAGAATAACACACCTGTTTGGAAAGGAAGGCATTCAAAAGAATGACAACTTAGAATGTATTATAAAGAGCAGTAATTTATGTTTTTAAATTAAACTTCCTCCTGCTTGAGTTTCCTCCATAGAAAACCATCAAGGTAGTGTCTCCTTTTAGAATTTACCTTTTTTCCCCACATTTAATTATATCACATCAACCAGGAAAAAAAATATTAAGAGTTTATTAAAATTTATCTTCTCTTACTCCTGTAATCTTTGTAAAAACAAAATGTTTTAAGACATTTTAAAAAATTCACCAACTCACCAAGTTTCACAGATCCTCAGGTAGTTCTGATTACATCGTAAATGCTTGTGATTTTCTTGATGTTATTTTAACCTTCCTAGAATTTCACAAAGGGAACAAATTACTTCACATACAGCATTATGTCTAACAGGTTCCTTTCAATGTTTTGTTATAAGTCTCAGAAGTACAGAAAACTGTTTAATAGGATGATAAATTCCCATATGCCCACCACCTAAATTCAATCATCGTTAATACTGTTGAACTATTTGCAAGCGAGTTGCGCAAATCATGACAGTTCTCTCCTATGTATTTAAGAATGCACCTTATGGTGAAGTTAAAAAAAAAAAATCAGTATTTTATATTTTTCCTCCCTCATAACTCTATTGTTGGTATTTATTTAAACTTCAAAATTATTATTCAACGTGAAAAAGAATCTTGTTCTTAGCATTTTTTTTTTTAAAAAAATGTGTATTTGTCCATTTAGAGCTCAAATCAATTAAGGGATATAAGCCCCAGGTGCTTTTTTTGATATTTTGACCAGGGAAAATTTCTGTTTCTGACTTTTCTCTTAAACTGTTACTGAAGCTACATGCTCTGTTTTCCTTGTGTCTGTATGTGTCTGTTTATAAATCACATTTGTCATTGTGTACCTCTAGCAGGTATTAATACATGAGGTAATAAAGTCTCCTATGTTAAAGGAACTCCATTCTAGTTGAGTTAAATATAGACTTTTTAAAAAAAACTTTTATAAAATAAAACTGAACTTCTAATACGTTAAGAGTTCTGAAATTTTAAAACAAGCTTCTTACAGAACTTATAAAATACTTGCAGAATCCAAATTCACATTGCTAAGGCAAATCATTAACCAACAAGACTCATTTAACCATTTTAGTTTAATAAAAACAGCTATCTCCTCTCTGATTCATCAGTGTGAAGTTTCCCTTTCCCTCTACATTTCAAGCCAGTCAAACTAAAGTTCTGATCATGTCATGCTGTTCCCCAACCCTGCACAAGCTGTCCTCTGCAGCTGGCGTTTACTGCCTGTCTTGATTCCTTGGAAATCTTACTGTTTGTGTAAAATTAAGCTCAATGAGCACCTGTTCCGTGGTCATGCCTCCTTAACACCAGTGCTGTCCGGGGTTAGTAACAGTAACGACTATGATGGTAAGCGCAGGGGGCCATGTAGCAGTTAAGCGTTCACCACTGTGACCATCTAACCCACCCCCACAGAAGTGACCGGTGAACTTCGCTCCTTTCCCCCTTCTCTCCTACTCCTTCCCTTAAGTTAACCTAGGGTTTTGCATGCATAGTGTTTTGACAGTTATCTGAAACACTGTTTTAAACCGTCAGTTGAAAAGGGAAGACAAAATGTTACACCTGGCCCGGAGGAGGAGAGGGGTGGGAGTGGCCCAGAAGAAGACGAACGGGACGCGCGGCCTCGGATCACAACACAGCACCGTTCCTTCCAGAGTTTCGCAGCTGGGAAAGCAGAGGCCTGGGGCCCGGACCACCTCGGGGCCTTCAGGGGCCTTTAGGGGAGGCCAAGGGAGGGACGGAGACCCGCGCAGGGCTGGGGAGGGGCCAGCAGGGACTCACCGTCTGTGCAGCGGCTCCTGACCCACGGCTGGGCAGTCGGCGGTGGCGGTTGAGGCTGCGGTGCCGGCTGAGGCGGCGGTACCGGCTGAGAGGGCTGAGGCGGCGGCGGTACCGGCTGAGGCTGCGGCGGCTGCGGTACAGGCTGAGGGGGCTGAGGCGGCGGCGGTACTGGCTGAAGGGGCTGAGGCGGCGGCGGTACCGGCTGAGGCGGCGATACCGGCTGAGGGGGCTGAGGCGGCGGCGGTCCGGCTGAGGCGGCGATACCGGCTGAGAGGGCTGAGGCGGCGGCGGTACTGGCTGAAGGGGCTGAGGCGGCGGCGGTACCGGCTGAGGCGGCGATACCGGCTGAGGGGGCTGAGGCGGCGGCGGTACTGGCTGAAGGGGCTGATGCGGCGATACCGGCTGAGGGGGCTGAGGCGGCGGCGGTACCGGCTGAAGGGGCTGAGGCGGCGGCGGCGGCCGTGCCGGCTGAAGGGGCTGAGGCGGCGGCGGCGGCCGTGCCGGCTGAGAGGGCTGAGGCGGCGGCTGAGACGGCTGAGGCGGCGGCGGTACTGGTTGAGGCGGCGGCGGCGGCGGCCGTGCCGGCTGAGGGGGCTGCGGCGTCTGCGGTACCTGCTGAGGCGGCGGTACCGGCTGAGGCGGCGGCGGTACCGGCTGAGGCGGCGGCGGTACCGGCTGAGAGGGCTGAGGCGGCGGCGGTACCGGCTGAGGCTGCGGCGGCTGCGGTACAGGCTGAGGGGGCTGAGGCGGCGGCGGTACTGGCTGAAGGGGCTGAGGCGGCGGCGGTACCGGCTGAGGCGGCGATACCGGCTGAGGGGGCTGAGGCGGCGGCGGTCCGGCTGAGGCGGCGATACCGGCTGAGAGGGCTGAGGCGGCGGCGGTACTGGCTGAAGGGGCTGAGGCGGCGGCGGTACCGGCTGAGGCGGCGATACCGGCTGAGGGGGCTGAGGCGGCGGCGGTACTGGCTGAAGGGGCTGATGCGGCGATACCGGCTGAGGGGGCTGAGGCGGCGGCGGTACCGGCTGAAGGGGCTGAGGCGGCGGCGGCGGCCGTGCCGGCTGAAGGGGCTGAGGCGGCGGCGGCGGCCGTGCCGGCTGAGAGGGCTGAGGCGGCGGCTGAGACGGCTGAGGCGGCGGCGGTACTGGTTGAGGCGGCGGCGGCGGCGGCCGTGCCGGCTGAGGGGGCTGCGGCGTCTGCGGTACCTGCTGAGGCGGCGGTACCGGCTGAGGCGGCGGCGGTACCGGCTGAGGCGGCGGCGGCTGCGGTACCGGCTGAGAGGGCTGAGGCGGCGGCGGTACCGGCTGAGGCAGCGGCGGCTGCGGTACCGGCTGAGGCGGCGGTACCGGCTGAGACGGCTGAGGCGGCGGCGGTACCGGCTGAAGGGGCTGAGGCGGCTGCGGTACCGGCTGAGGCGGCGGTACCGGCTGAGAGGGCTGAGGCGGCGGCGGCTGCGGTACCGGCTGAGGCGGCGGTACCGGCTGAGAGGGCTGAGGCTGCGGCGGTACCGGCTGAGGCGGCTGAGGCGGCGGCGGTACCGGCTGAAGGGCCTGAGGCGGCGGCGGCGGCCGTGCCGGCTGAGGGGGCTGCGGCGGCTGCGGTACCGGCTGAGGCGGCGGTACCGGCTGAGAGGGCTGAGGCGGCGGCGGTAACGGCAGAGTCGGCGGCGGTACCGGCTGAGGGGGCTGCAACGGCTGCGGTACGGGTTGAGGCGGCGGCGGCTGAGACGGCTGATGCGGCGGCTGCGGCGGTACCGGCTGAAAGGGCTGAGGCGGCGGCGGTACCGGCTGAGAGGGCTGAGGCGGCGGCGGTACCGGCTGAAAGGGCTGAGGCGGCGGCGGTACCGGCTGAGGGGGCTGGGCGGGCGGCGGTGCCGGCTGACGGTGCTGGGCGGAAGGCGGTGGCGGTTGAGGCCGCGGGTCCGGCTGAGGGGGCTGAGGCGGCGGCGGTTGCGGTGCCGGCTGAGGCAGCGGCAGCGGCGGTGGCGGCCGCTGGAAGGACTTGAGGGACTTGAAGGCCTTCGCCAGCTTTTCCAGGGTCGCCATGGCGGCCTCCCGCCCCGCGGGGTCAGCCCCCGGAGTCGCCGGGCCGACCGGCGTCTCTGGTCAGCAGCGGTGGCAGTGAACGGGGCTCGGGGCCGCCAGCAGGTGCGGACCCCAAGCGCGCGGCCATCTTGGTGCCGTCCCGACAGCCCCCGCGGCCCTGCGTCCTGCCACGCTCCGCCGGTGGGGCGGGGCCGGGCCGCGGGATTGACAGCCGGAGGCAGCGGCCTCCGCCAATGGCTGCCGCGCCCGCCCCTTGGGCCCAAAGAGCAGCCAGGGCTGCTGGAGTCACTGCGTTCTTCCCGGCGAGGGGCGAGGGCTACTGCAGGGAGATCGGGAGGGCGGTTCGGGGGCGGGGTTGCGTGGCACGGCGAGGAGGGTGGGGAGGGCGGGGTGACTTGTGATTGAGGGTCTCTCTCGGCGAGGGGCGTCCCCGGACGACGCCTAGCGGGTGGCGTTGAGGCGGGGCAGTGGGCTGGGAGCCCGAGACCCCCGCGGGGCGCTAGCCCACCCCGCGGCGCGGGCGGAGGGCCGGCTCGCCGGACAGCCTGCTGTAATATGCTGACTGTTATATATTTGGCCTTACCCTTGTTAGTTGCCTCAAATCACTCCTTGTTCACCTTCATGATCATTACCATAGATATACGCCTTACAATCCTCGTACTTACTATGTTCCCTCATGCTACAGGGCCATACACATGCTATTCTCACTCTCAGAAATAATCTTTTACACATCAATGCCCTACTCCCCTCAAGAGATTTGCCTATCTAATTCCAATCACTCTCAGTGCTCAGCTAATTTGTGAATTCATAAAGCCCATTACATTAACATAATTTCTTAACACCATGTCATTCTCCTTTATCACATTATTAAAGTATACGTTATAATAACATAAAAACTCTTCCATGCATGAAGGTAGATATTAAACAATTAAGTTCACAGTATAAAGTTGTAAGTACATATACTGTATATTATGAAAAATGTTAAGGAATAACATACTATCGTTAAATTCATTCACAATTTTTCATAGAAATATGGAAATATTTATTCCAAGTTGGATCATCACTATATGTGTGTGTGTATATATGTATATATTTTTCATCCTTCATTCACATTATAAGTTCTGATAAAATATTGCCAACAATTAACTTTTATACCCCAAATTACCAATAAAGGAATAGGAAAGAAGGGAGAAAAGAAGAAAGAAAGAAGGAAATTGAGGGGTTTTAGAACTCTTGAGATTGAGACATATTAGATAAAGACTCAGATCTGTACATTTATGTATGATAATTATTTTCCTAAAATTATATAAAAACATAAAGAAAACTGAAAGCTAAATATAAAATTATTTACAACCCAAATTTGAGGTTAATTTATATCTTCAATTGATATGCATTTTTTAAATTTAATATTACACTGTTCCATTGCTATAATATAATCAAATTCATAAACAGAAAACTATATATGATATATACATCCTCTCACCATTGATAACATCTCTGAAAGCATTTTTGAAGTAGAATACTTTATATTTAAAGTTTTTATCATTAGAAAGGCTTTGAATATTTTAACACTATTAGATTTAATTTGCTTCATCGTATTATTTTTTCCATTACATGAGAAATAATATCTTATATGGTTTTGATTCATTCTTTAAGTAATTTGTTAATATTGTATAATAAGTGAATTCATGGAATTAAGGAAAGAATTTATTTTAGGGCCTGATATGTAACAGTTTGACTACAAATCCTTCCTTCCTTCCTTCCCTCCTTTTTCTCTTTCACTCCCTCTCATCTTCCTCTCTCCCTCTCTTCCCTACTTTCTTCTTATTCCTTCCTGATTTTAATAATCTGATTTATTAGCTAGCAGGACCATTTTACTACCTCTGTAGATCTAGTCTTCCACAATTATAGCCATCTTATTCTACATTATATTAGTGTGATAAGCACACATATATATTACTTTTATCAAATATGTAACTTATAGTTTTGATTTTAAGTTAGTTAGCTATTTAATTCAGATTGTCCATCATTTCTTACAAGTCATGGAGTATTCTTTCCAACACTTAAATGAGATATGTAACCAATGGAATTTTTGAACAGAATAGTGAAACTGAATTTTGGCAGTGACATGCAATAGTTTTGTGGATATTTATTGATAGAATTTTGTAAGATCTCTTCTGTAATGTATACAGTATGTACATTTTTTCCACCTGTCAAAGAACTCCAGGCTTTGAAAAGAGAGGTTCTAATGGATCATGTGTTAAACTGCATTGGTTGATTGATCCTTATAAAAGCATGTTTAGTCATTGCTGTTTTTGGTAGTGGTTTTACCAAAAAAAAAACTGACAAATTTAATTGTGATAGTTAACAAATAATTCATAGATTATGTGTTATCACATAAAATAGAATGAATAATTGAATGCAAAAAATTCAACATGACTACTTCTACTCTATTGAAGTGTCCATATTGACAACTACCGTCTCCTTACACAATAGTTGCATTTAGTTAAATGTCTTGAAAAACATAATTTGGAAAACTCAAGGTCCTCGGGTGCCAGAACCTTTAATGTGCAATTCATTTTCACAATTTATGATTCTAAGAGAGTTGCTCCAAGTCAAGAAGAGGGAATCTGTTAATCAAAATTGGCAGAGAGGTACAGAGACGATTTCTTCCAGGTAGTTTTCTTTTTTCAAAGACACACAGGCATTGTGTGAACAAGACACTTCTGTTGTATTTGTTTTTGAGTTAAGATTTTATTGCTGAATTCTGATCAAAATAATTTATACATTTTAAATTTGCACTGAATGAAGGGAAAATCTGCACTATATGGATCAGTTACATTGAACTTTGTATTCTCTTTTGACAAGTGTGTGTCCCTATACTTTTGCATATAGATCAAAAACAATACTTCAAGGCATTCTCACCAACAGCAAGCAGATCTCCAATTTAGAGTGTCTTGTCTTGCTTTTAATTTGCATTTAGAGTGTACCTTATTCTAGTTGGGAAGTTGTAGTCTCACTTCTGTAAGTGGAATAGTGAAGCTGTTTATATGTGAACTTGTTACATGTTGGTATTATTGTGTCTGTTGGGGGCTGGGAAATAAGTAAGCTTAATAAATTGATTCAATTTTGAGTGTGTTTGAATTTAATGAAACTTAAATTGTACTGATTGATTCTCAACACTTTAATTACAGGTTAATTTCAGATCACTGAATTGTTTTACTTACATCAGGGCATCACAGATAGGATAGAATGATATGTTGTAATATTCTGGATACAGTTATTTTGGTTTTCACACTAATTAAAAGTTTTACCTCCATCTCCACCAAGGACAAAGGGACAAGAATACAGTTGTTTAGAAAATGATACATTTGTAGGCCATCTGCTCTTTGCATAGAACTGCATGAGCATTTGCTTATAAAAAGTAATTACGCTCCTCTTTTTAGTGTGCAGATTAAAGACAAGCCAGGAGAGAAAATATTAATGCAGACAATGAGAGGGCAAAAGCAATATGATTTGTTAATTACTACAGGAATGTAAAATGCAGGTGGAAAGGTACATCAGTGAAGGTTAACCTAAATCTTGAATTGTGAAACAAGGTATAACCGTGTAATTAAGCTGAACTATTTACAATTGTTCAAATGCTTTGAATTTTTTAATCTCAAATCCTTTGCTCAGAATGTTCTTCCCTGTGTCCTATTAGCTTGTTATTTATTTTGAAGATTTTTCAGAATTGCTCCATATTATCCTTCTGTAACTCCTCTGAATTACCCTCAGTAGAATTAAATGTTTCCTCCATTGTGCTCCATTAGTAGCTAGTACATACCTTTATCATATAACTATTCAGATACTTGTATATCTCTTCAGCTTGACCTTAATCGCCTAGAAGTCAAAGATTTGTTCTATTTTTTCTGTATCTCCATTTCCTAGTGCATGCTCCCAGATTTTATTCCTCTACTCAAACCTTACTATTGAATCTATACTGGAAGTATCTTCTCTAGACACTGTTTGGGGAACCTGTTTTTATGACTTATAATTGCAGCCCAAGATATCTCTCATTATACCTCTAACTTCAATCTGATCACCTCCTCTGAAGTTTGACCTATACTCAGCTTTCCACCTGACATCTCTGCTTTAGTGCCAGAAAGGGTGTCTCTAACACATTTTGCAAACTCATCTCACTCCTTCCATAAACTATGTCCCCTATTTTGCTGCTTAAGCTCAGATTTTAGGGGCCATCCTTGATACTTCTGTATTCCTTAGTCCTCACATACAAAAAATCACCAATTCCTGATAATTATATTTCCAAAAAACACCTTCTTGATCTTCAGCATCAGGGCCACCACCCAGCATCTTCTAATATCTTTCTCTCCTTTTATTCACTGAATTTCAGTTGCACTGGACTCTGGTGTACTGAAGACTGTGACTTTTACCCATCTCAGTACTTAAATGTGATGATAGTCTATCAGAAAAACATGAATTTGAATTCTTGGGCATGGCTATTTCCTTCTCTTCACTCAGCTCTCAGGTTGATTTACTTCTTTAAGGACAATATTGGGCTGCATATTCTATACAAGAATCTGCTACCCAGATTGTTTTCTTACAAAGCACTTGTCTCTTTCTTAGTACGTAAAATGTCATTATTTTGTATTCATGTCTGCCTTTATTATATAATATTCATTTCCCCATTCTAATTTAAAAACCACGAAGATAGTAATCATCTCACCATTATGTACCAAACATGTAGAACAAAGCCAAGCACATAAGAACACCATAAATATTTGTTAAAAAGATGAATGCATAGATTGAGAAAGAGAAACACCATAATCAGAAGGATAGAGGATGCTATAATGCAAGTTTCGTGGAGGCAGGCATATTTTGTTTTAATCATTATATCCCTTTGTCTAAGGACATTCTGATGTGTTATATGTATTCAATATTTGTTGAATAAATGTAAGAATTTAGAAAGCAATGCTTAAAGCAGTTTTGAATGACAACATCAATGTCAGGATATAGATTCAAGAAAAATAAAATTAAATTCTTCCACATGCATGACACACTTCAGTTTTTACAAAATTTCTGCTAACTATATTCACTGCCTTATCAATCAGTAAATAAAAGGGGTAACAGCAGTTTTTTGGGTCACTGTATAAGATAATGTAATCAAGGTAATGAAGAAGCAGAAATAACTTAAAATCAAGGAACACAGTAATAAACTGACTAATTATCAAAATGACTTTCATAGAGAAGAAAAAATAACAAAAAGCACTCATTATAAATTTTGATCTGTAAGTAACAAAGGGAAAAACAAGAATTTCAAAATAAAATTAAATATACATTTAATGGTATAAAACTTCTATAAAAATTGGTTTTCTGTCACTTTATACAATAGTTATCCAACTGCAAAACTGTACAATAACAGCTTTCACATTTATTTCTTCTAAAGTCAATGCATTAGGCTAATTTCTTCTATCCCATTTCTGTTTCTTGTCACTCTCCCCAGGAGACAATGGAAAAGACTTCTAAATAACTACAGCATTTGGCCAGTTCCCAATGGAGGGAAAAATCATCTATAGTTTGAGTGTTAACTTTCAGATGATAAACAACCCTCAATCTATTTTAGATTCTATTTTAGAAAGAATGAGAGGAGTAAATATGATATAACTAAATATCCATCCAAATAAATTTCAGAAATACACATAAATAGATTTTTAAAAAAGTTAACATAAAAGCATAATTTAAATTACAACTTAAACAAGGCTTAAATTTAATCCTAATTAAGCTGCACATTTCTTTGTATAATGTTCAGTGTGAGGATCTGATTAAATAAGTGTTTTCTTCTAAGTCTTCTCAAAAAGCAAGGGCATTATATTGCTTTTCATATGCTTAATGATATCTGTTTTGTAGTGTACTCTGATAGACACTAAAAAAATTCCTTTTATGGGCCCCAAGATCCCTGATATCACAAGGAAATGATTCATTTACAACTTCGGTAACAGATGAGTTTTTTAAGCAGTGATTTGGGGCTATTGTTAATAACAAGGTACATGAAAGCTTCTTTATAAAACTAAAATTGTATAATAATAATAAATAATACCATTTAGTAAATGGTAAATGTATTATGTAAATTGTTTCATGGAATCCCACACTGGGGACCTGGGCCTATTGTTTCCCTTTGAATAACAGATTCTTCCCTAAATCATTTGAAATCTGTTCCCTGTAAATTTTAAATAGGATAACATTATTTCGTTATAATAGAGTAGTTTAAATTTAAGCACAACCATTCTGTTTCAATTATAGAAGTGTCATTGGGATTTAATTACACAATTTGAAAGACTGAGAGCAAAAACTACCTGTGTGCTCCTGATCTGGGAAGGAAGGCCTGGCTCCTCTAGACCAGGGTTTCTGGACTTTGGCATTATTGCCATTTTGGACGGGATTGTGCTTGTGTGTGTGTCTGTGGTAGGGGGGAGTGAGGAGGGATGCTGACTTGTACATTTTATGACATTTAGCAGCATCTTAGATGAGATCGCAATAGCATTGCACTCCTAGTATGACAATCAAAAATCTTTGCAGATCTTACCAAATGTCCCAGGGAAGAATTACTCCAGGTGGAGACCTACTGCTTAAAAAAATAAATAAATAAATAAAAAACTCTGAGCAACCCACCTGGCCACTTAAAAGCATAATCCTTCAGCCTTTCTTCCTTGGATACCTGGTGGAATCAGTGCCGCAGCTGTCACCCATTCCCTACGAAAATCACTGCCTTTGTCTGAAGTAGTAAAGCTGAGATACTGCACTCAAGAACTCACTACCAAGCAGTGAGCAATCTCCTCTCTACAAACATCATGGACTCAAGTCAGGAGCCCTTTATCCTTTACCCTCTTCCTCCACCCTCTAAGGTAGATGGAGGTAGTAACCAGATGTGCTTTATTCAATCTATGGTTTCTGCCAATAGCCACATTAGAGAAATGAAGCTGCTTTTGTTGGTTTAAAAACTGACCCCATGCATGGAGGGCAAAGAGAGCCTGAAGAAAGAGGTAAACCACTCCAGACTGGTAGGTGGCAGGTTTAATAAGCATGGGAAGTTACATATGAGGTTTGTCTTGGGTGGCTGTGGGACAAATAGACTTCTGAACCTGCCCACCAGAATCTTAAAAGTTTATTTGGAGGCCTTTACTGGATTCAGTCACATGTACTTTCCAGATGGTCTGCATCATACATTGCTCTCTCAAGGCTGTGTCCTTGAAAACAGCTCCAGCTGTGGGAAAGGTGGTCAGAAGGTACATGGAAAGGGCAGGGGAGGGGTTGAGGAGCTCTGATTGGTGGGTCCAGCTCATGAGTCAGCTGAAGTCATATCCTCTCATTGATGACCTCCAATAGCTCTTTGTTTCATTTTTGAAGCTCAAAGATCAATCTTTACCTAAGCCTTTATTAAGGACCTGTATGTGTTAATAAGCCAGGACTGTTGACATTTTATATCTATTTAAAAGACCATGGTGATGTGTCCTTCCATGGGTTGTGATCACATGTAACCATAGGTCCACAGTTTCTGCTCTGGAGAAAATAATAAATAGGAACAGTGCAGAATCCCACCTTTAGATGAGCAGCTACCTTCAGATGTGGCTGACAGACAAGGCGAATAAGCAGGCTAGTCCACTCTCATCCATCCTTTCTAAGAAAGAAGCAACCACAGCTCAGGGTCTCTAGAATTTCTAGACAGGTGAAGAAAGCCACATTCTGACAGGGGGCATGAATAGTGAACTTAATATCTAGAGATCACTTGATATTTAATTTGTCAGGGAAAATTTATTGAAATAATTTTGTCCAATTCATGTTGGTCAGTGTTGTATCAGTTATTTTGTGTTGAATGAAAGAAACACCTGGAAACTTAGCAACTTAAAAAGATAACCATTACTTCTGTCAGGTTCTCTGGGTCAAAGCAAGTCATAGACAAGCCCAGATTCACAGAACTGAGATGCAGATTCCATCTCTTGAATAGGAGGTGCTATAAAATATGTTAGTCATTTGTTTTGTAATTTTTCTTAGATGTTCTGAATTTCATTAATTTTGCAGTTAAAACAATTAAATGAGGTGTTTTTCAAAGTAAGAAAATATCCTTAATTTTGGCAGGAGCTATGAAATTTATAATATAGATTTGCACAATATTTATAAATGATTCTATTTGAAGAGCAGGCATAGACAATTGTATTTTATAAAGTGCCAAGCCCAGGAAAAATGTACTGCTTCTAGGAAAATTGACTGCAAGCCTTTTTTCTACTTATTTCTTTTTCTTCCTTTGTTCTTTCCACTCAAATTCTTGATACTTGGATGTCTTCACGTGGTAGAACAGAAGTAGTATTTTTTTAAATAACATTGAATAAATATTTTACTATATCCTCTTACACAGTTTCCTGTAATATTAATCTATAGGTTTATTTACTTTTAGGGGAAATCATGATTCCATTAATGTGCCCAGGATCTTTTAAAGAGTGTTTTTGGTTCATATTCAGATAACAGATGCTCTGAGGCTATGTAAACTACATAACTTTCTCTCTGCCATGACAACAATTATAAGCACTTTGCTTCTGGCTTATTTCCATAGCTTTTAATATATAAAAATTCCAAATTATATCATTTTATATTTGGTGTCTGTGTATTTGCAAACATACTATTCACATGGAGATTTTGCTTATAAGCTTAAAAATGACAAAAATATTTGTATAAAATTATAGATTTAGGAGTCGTATAAAGTTTGCTATTCTATGATCATATATATATTACATATTTTTCTCTTAAAAAGATAAGATATATTCACAAATGTACTATAAGACTGTAGATCTAAGAATAAAGGCTTATGCCACAAAGAAAGCACAGTACAAAAAAGGACATGAAGAAGGGACATAAGAAAGTTTGAAGCCATTAAGTAAGAAAGGACAATAGAAAAGAGGATGAGGAGGAGAATGATATAGAGTAGTTTAAAAAAATTACAAAAAAGCAATGTATATGTTTTCTTTCCTCTTTTTCATAATTTTATGGGCTTTTACTGTTTTCAGAGTAAGCCACACAGTAAAAGAAACCCACATTCTACTGCTGAATACTCAAGCATGCTTTGAAAGAAGCCATGGTTTAAACTGTGTGGGACAGCAGAATAATTCGGTGGACCTGAGCTCAGATCTAGTCCTACCCTGACATTTGCCATCTGAAATGAGCTGGGGAAGCCTCCCTGAAACTCATTTTCTTCAACAGGAAATTGAACATGATAATAGTTCCCTGTTAGTGTCAATGTAAATTTTGAATTTTTTTTTAACACAATCTTTTTTTGAGGTGAGTGGGGGCCAAGGTAATTTGGTCTGTTTGTTTGTTTGTATAATGGAGGTCCGGGATTGAACGTAGGACCTTGTGCATGCTAGGCATGCACTCTACCACTGAACTCTAACCTCCTCCTCAAATCTGAATTCTTGAAAAATTAAAATATGTGCAGAACAGTGTAATAGTCCAATAAATGGTAGATATTTTACAAATATACACCAACATATTTTTGAGGAAACACTTTCTATTCTGTTTCTGTTATACAATTTTTATATTTGTAGAAAATAATATATATGCAGATACTTGAGAAGTCAACCTCTCAACCTTTGCTCAACCTTTAAGCAAACAAGTCTAGACTGTTTAAAATTTTAGGGATGTCAAAAAATTTCAGTTGCATCTTGCTGATATTTATGTTTTTTGACAAAATCAAGGGTTTAAAAAATGTTAGTGTAAAGTTGATTCACCAATACTTAAATACTTAAAAAGTGCTTTTTTCCTCTTGTTCAACTGGACTGGAACTCAAAGCTTTCACAATTCAGTTCTCACATTGATTCCTTTGGACATCTTTCAGTATATGGTGTCCTATCTCTGTGTCTAGACAACTTTTTCATAAGACAAAAGATGTTGGAGTAGTGTGTGTGTGTGTGTGTGTGTGTGTGTGTGTGTGTGTGTAAATTTTTTAAGAAATTTCTAATAGATAATATCACTGCCTTAGAGAAAATGCTCCACTGAAGATCAATTGAAATTAGAAGAATACCTAAGACTTTTTCATGGCCAAATTGAGCCCATATTATTCCTTCACATCCACCCCATAAAACTTGTCATGGTTTTCTTCAATCCCACTAACATTTTCTCATCTTTTTTTCTCTTTCTCTCTCTCTCTCCCTCTTCCTTCCTTCCCTTTCTTCTTCAATTCTTTGGAAACCTCAAGTCAGTATCCTCCTTGGAAA
The DNA here is from genome assembly GCF_048773025.1 of Camelus bactrianus. Lineage (NCBI taxonomy): Eukaryota > Metazoa > Chordata > Mammalia > Artiodactyla > Camelidae > Camelus > Camelus bactrianus. Next base: position 10,986,805 of record NC_133574.1, read on the forward strand.
TTAAGCCTGACATTCTCTTCTCCCAATATCCTGTTGTGGCTGAGTGTCCATTTGTCACACCCCAGCTTGAAATGTAACTCCCTAAGAGAAGACATTCAGAACACTAGCTCTAAAATAGCCATGAATACATCCTCACTCTATACCTCTGCCCCCTTATTTCTTCTTTACTTTTTTATTTTTTGCATTCTGAAATTACTTTACTTATTTTTTTCATTTACAGTGTCTCTCTCCCAGTTACAATGTAAGTTCTTGGAATGCAAAAATTCCACAGGCCTTTAGTATAGAGAAAATGTGTGATGAATACATAGTATATATATTTGAATGACTAACCTTTTGAATCAATAGATGTATGAATATATTAATAAGGGCTGGAGAGGGGACAGGGAGACACACTTTGACTTACTCCATTCATAATTATTTCCTAAAGAATGGGTGAGTGGTTTATCTCCTGGAACACATGTAAGTCAGTGTTACACTCCTATGTGTGTGTGGGGAGAAAGTTTATTATGACATCACTGAGTGGCTCACTTGAATCTCCTTTTATCCTGAAAATGTTTAGATATATCTGCTGTGCTACACACAGAAAAAGTGATAGAGAAAGCTGGCCACCACTTGGTTTATTCCCTTCCAAGTCCATTATATTTTTCAATTTAAATATGAGAGATGATCAATACACTGGGTGCATTCCAGATGTGTTTTTAAGACAGTAAACTGTAAATGTGATATGACCTGAGGTTGAAAAAAGAAAACTGTGTGCAGAGGCATCAATGAATTTCAGTGCCATCACTGAGCAGAAGTAGCAAGAAGGATTTTGAAAGCAGGGAATGCAGCTTGTTCCTAGGGTCATTCTAAATTTTAGGCAGTTTCTGCTTTTTTTCTCTTCCAAAAATATTAAATGATCTTACCAATGTTATTAATCTTTCTTACAGTAATTTTATTTTACATATTTACCATGGCTGATTCTACTAGAACCTGAGTTAACCTATCACAAGAAAATCATTCTGAACAGAGACACAGTAAATTATCACAAGGTATGGGTTAAAGCAGTTTATGAAAAAAACTATCTTACTCAGGAAACAACTTAAAGGAAAATAGGATTAATTCTCTTCAGGAAGCAAAAAGTGTTTGTTTATTTAGTTATCTGCTTAGACATCAGGCATTTAATGAAATTATAGATAGATATGCACGTATATGTATATAAAGTCCTGCTCTTCTTTTCTTCAAAATTCCTAGACTTTCTATGAAGTCTTTTCTATTAGCTTCATTACATTCACCCTTTTATTCATTTATCTATAAGTAAAGTTGTATTATAAAATTACCAAATGCCAGGCACTAATCTATAGTAGTGAATTCACAGGTCCCTAGCCTCACAGAGATTACACTGTATTGGAAATTATTAGCTGGCATTTAAGAGCACTCCTGATACTCCAGCAGTCTTAGTTCTTTGGTGGGCATTATGTTAATATCATTTCTCATTCAAAGGACAAGGAGATGAAGTCTCAGGGCATGCAAATCACTTCTTCAAGATCATCAAGCTAGTAAGCATTAAATATGAGATTTAACCCCATCCAGTTTGCCCATGCCCACGAGTCCAGCTGCCATGCTATTTCACCTTTTTAACACATATTCTTCTAATACGTATTATCTATGCTACTCACATGTTTCCTTGCGTTTTTAAGTAAATTTAATATTTTAATGGTGAAAATAGAAAACAACACAGAAATTTGGAAAATGGAGAAAATATTCATATTGACACCATGTTATAACTATTATTCTCTAAATATTCTCATGTTTCAATCTGTTAACACTTGGAATCATAGTTCATGAGCAATTTCACCTCCTGTCTTTTCCATTTTATTATAATGTTTCTATTATGTTACATGCAATTCACATACATTTTATTATAATGTTTCCACAATGCTACACAGAGTTCATAATCATTATTTTTAGAGGCCACTTAAACGTATATTGAGTTGATATAGCATAATATAATTAATACTATCATTGGTAGCTATTTTACTTCACTGGAGGGAAGAACCCCATGATTTTATCACATGAAAAATGTCTTTAGAATTTCAATTCAAGTTAAATTGAACATGTGCAATTGTTTGACAACTTTATGATAGCTAGCCTTCCAGGTACTGATATGTCTCCAAAAACGCACGTCAACAAATATTTCTTGTAGCCTAACATTCACCACTCCCTGTGATAGGTCTTAAGGATGTTTAATTGTTGGGAAACAGTCTCTAAACTGAAGAAGCTTCTAAATCAGTCACAGGTAACAGAAATCCAAAACAGTATTAGATAGAACATATAAAAATGCAGCAAGTCTAGTAATGTGGTGTTGATGAAAATGGATGTGATAGAAAGGGCTTTGGAAAAGGTAATATTTACACAGAAATCTGAAAGGGTGGTAGAAATTGGTTGCTTAGGTTGAGACTGCTCAGGCTGCTATAACAAGATACCACAGACTGGGTGGATTAAACAACAGGCACACTTATTTCCATACCATTCTGGAGGCTGGCAGTCTGATATATAGTTGTCAACAGGTTGGTCTCTGGGAGACCTCTCTTTCTGCCTTGTAGATGATGATCTGCTCTCTGTGTCTTCATATGTCCCCTTTTTTGTATGTACATGGAGAGAGAACCTGTATCTTTTCCTCTTTTGATAAAGACAGAAGTCCTGTGGGATTAGGGTCCTACCCTAATGACTTAATTTAACTAATTACCTCATAAGTGTCCTATGTATGGCCACAATCACATTGGGGGTTAGGACATCATATGACATCATATGAATTTTAGAAAGACACAATTTAGTCCACAACAGATAAGCAGAAGGGTGGAGCTGAGAAATGAGTTAAATCCTGAGGAAGGGAAGGGATAGATGGATAGATAGGTAGGTAAAGTTCATCAATAATACATTTAGAAAATTGTTTTAAAAACATGATGGGGAGAGAAGAAACTAGTAAAATAACTTCATGCTATCTTAGAGGAGATTAAATTGAAATTTCCAGCAAAATTAACAATCACAGTTTGAACAGGTCGCTTAAAACAAGACAGGAAATCAATTATTTAATAGCATTTTTAGTTTATAGATTTGCTTCTAGTTAGGGTCAAGTATGAATAATTAACTTACTTGATTACAAAATCATTCTGAATAATCTGCTTATAATTTTAAAGATAATATGAAAACTATAATCATAAAATGTGAGAGAAGAAAATATATAGATGAAAGAAGGTTGTTAACAAGAAATATGTACCTCCAACAGAGGTCTCTAAAGAAACTAAACTAAAACTATGTCAGGGCAGGAGACAGGAATAAGATTATAGACTCAGATTCTTCTTTTGACCAATATTTGGACAAACTTGATCAGATTGATAAAGATGAAAAGATGACACCTGCCTTAAACTTATTATCTAATAATGATGTACAAATGTTTTCAAAGGCTGTCTGTATTTCAATATATGAAATCTCTTTCTGTATTATGAGAGTTAGAGTTCAAATAATCTTCATTTGTGGACTCACAATATATGTTAATATGACAGCTAAATTTTTTACATATTTTTAGAAAATGAAAATGATTTATTAAATACAATTTTAATAATTTGATTTATAAATGAGCTGGAGGTGGCAACCCACAATAAATTAATCTATTGTGAATTATGAAAATATTAATCAGCTTGATGTAAACATCTGTGGTTCACAGAAATGGCCTGGAATTATTTATCAGTGTCATTTCTCCTTTCTGCCTCACCTAACTCCACTTCATGACTGGGACTCGCATGTCTTTGTCATTACATAGGGAATAGAATATGTGCCAAAACATTCAGCTCAGGGTTTAAAAGTTAAATTGCATGAATATTTATGAATACACTGTCTAGTATACAAAAATTCTAAAATACCTCAATGATTGAGATTTAGCATTCAACTTGACAGAGTAAGAAAATGTTCGCTTTAAATTTAAAACAAAATAACTATCATTTCTTAATCTGTTAGACTGTACTAACAGCTTTACCTCCCCTATTTAATTTAACTGTTCAAAACAATTTTATTTAAAAAAAACTGAAGAATGCATGGGAATGCAAATTGATGGTAAGTTATAAAGCCAGAATTTGAAATCAAGTATATCTGATTCAAGATGCCATGCTCATTTTTCTCATCTGCAAAATTGAAAAAATATATACCATGTCCTCCTTAACTCACATTATATTGAAGTTCAAATGTAAGAGTGAGAATATTGTAAATTGTGACATCAAAATAGTTGTACAATTATTTATTCAGCTATGGGTGATGGTTGCTAGTACAAGCTAATAACAACATAAAACTCATATATATGTGGATAGTTGAGTTAGAATGAAGTTCTTCAGTGGATTAACAGGAATTACTGAAAACTTGTTTTGTGGTTGTTAAGTTCATCAAATCATTGAAGAAGAAATGTTTGAAAAGTCCTTTAAATCACATAAAGAAGGTAGATGTTTGATCCAATTCCAAATCAATATCCCTTCCTCCTTTAAAAACATATGTCTAGTTTCCAGCTCACTTTACAAATTTTTTCCAAATCTTTCAAACCTCTATGGCATTCTTCTCTGGTGTTTCTATATGAAAAGCTTCCTGGATGTCTGTTTTATATTGTTCTAGTACTTATCCAAATATTCATTTTTAATTAACATTTCCTATCTCTATTTCCTAAGGCTGTTATGTAACTGTGTCTATGATACCAGAGAGATCACGGGCTTTGTTTCTGTAAGTCACAAAACCCTTCAATTAATTATCCTGCAATTAGCAATGCACAATGAAGAAGTAAGTTCTTAATATTTGCTTGTGGTTGACAAGTATTATGACAATGCAATTTTCTGAAAAGGTTACCAGCTCACTGGGAGTGTTTAACAACCTGGGGCCTGACATAATAGACCATATTGTATTCATATCTAACATCATGATGCTCACTATAATATAAATGATGAAACTAAGCAAATAGCTAAACTGGTAGAGACTTTATGCATGGATTAATGTCTTTGAAAAATGTTTATTAGTGTATTTGTACCTCCAGTATGTCTGAAAAATGTAGGTAATAATCTACCTTCTGGAACAGCACTGAATATATATATATGTATATGTGTGTATATAGATATATATATGTATATGTGTATATATATGTATGTGTATATATATATATATGTGTATATGAATACATTTACTTAGTTTCACATCCACACACCCACAAGCAAACATACAAAATATCCATTATATATATTTGTAAACTTATATAGAGGACTTCCTTTTTTATGTGTGAACTATGCACTTGGTATCTTATTTTTAAAACACATTATGCGTATAAGAAAGACTGCATTACAAATATCCATATGTAGGAGCCTAAGAGATTGTTGATCTTTTTTTTAAATAGGACTATTACTCCATGATCTCTTATTTCTAAATCCAGAACTCTCTTCCCTACTGTCCTATGAAGGGGAAAGTGGCATGTGTGTTGAAGAGCAGAAGTAGATGAGAGGCCTTTGTAAATCAAAGAATGAAAACTCATCATTTTGTCCTTAGATATGTGACATACAATTTAACCACATTCATCAAAGGAAAAACATTCAGGAAAAACTTTAAGTCCCCTAGTTCCATTTGTTAAAGGTGATATAAGTTGATCTTTTTTATTGCTTTATGCTTTTTTTTTTTTTGAAACATGAATTTTCCTCATTGAAGAAGTTTGCCCTGCCTTGGAAAACAACTTGCCATCAAACAAGTTCACAAGATATTTACAAGCTTGATGCATTACAGGGAAGAATTTTTGTATACAAGTCTTTGCAAATTTTCTTGGATGAAATGCAAGAAGGGTTTGATTTGTATGAGATTCTACTTGATGGCAAACAGGGCAGAGATATCTCATGGTTCCCAGGAGGCTTACACCCAACAGCATGAAAACTTGGAAGTCTGCCTTTATTACCTTATGTGATGACTGCAGAGCTCAATCGCATTTAAGATTTAATATCATTGGCAATATGCCTCCAGCAGCCACTGAATAATATGGAGTAAAAATGTCTTAATCTCCAAAAGATTGCTGCCTTGTGAAGTAAATTACTCTAGTTACATTAACAAGTTAACTAGGTACAAGGTGAGAATATAAAATCTTAGAACTAAACTCTGGTTCATATATATTCAAAAGGTAGCAGGATAAAAGCAATGTATAGACTAAGAAGAAGCAGGGAGAAATTTGTGATGTTTGGACACCAAAGATATCTGAAATTTATGAGAAAGAAGTATCAACCTAGTGTAAAAAGCTGGGTCTCCTTTGGCTCTAATACTAAGTTTGTCATTTCTAAGTAGTGTGATCTTGGACAAGTAACTTAAATTCTTAATATCTGTTTTCTTGATTGTAAAATTGGATTAATAATGAAACCTAGCTCATGGAATTATCAGGGAGGCTTTAAAGGATAAAATACATTAAATTATTAGAACATCTAGACTTTTATACTATAGTTTTATGTTATTATCATTATCAAAGTCATTAAAATTAGGAATTAAAAGTGATCATTTACTTTACTTTTCTATATTTAACTTCTATTGTTACCACAATTTCTTTATTTCTTAATGCCTACATTCAGTTCAAGCTCTAAAGAGAAAAGACTGAAATTTTTCTATTATTTTAAAGGGTTAGTAACACATTCTTTAGAATGGAACAAAGTCTCTTATTCTTTATCCTAAAATGACCCACTAAAATAGTAACCTGTAAGTTACAGAGAATTTGGTAAATCTAAAAACTCACCTTGCTATTTATTTTAACATTAAATTAAGATGAATGCAAAGATTCTTTTATCTGGAAATAAAGATGAGAGATGCATCAGTACATATTTGGTGATTGAAGCCAAAAAATTAGTAATTTTGGACATTAGGAAATTTAAATCCTAGGACATTATTTAAGAATGTACAACTGCTAGACTGGCACCAAAACACAAACACTGGAGTGGAGGCTACCAATTGTAAAGCTAGTATTCATAAACACTAAGGACTTCTCTCACAATGCCTTGATATTTTTTCCCCAAAGTGTGACCAAGGATAGAGCATTTATCGAGACTTAATTGTGATAAGTATCAGGATTATGTGTTTGTCTGAAATCCATCAATGAAACATAATGAAATAGTCTATAACCACGGATTTAATATTTCCCCTGTTATTTGATTGTGAATATGGGGGGTGGAGAATAAACTTTAATAAAATTTCAATCACATAGATGCAATAGCATTCAATCTCAATATCCCAAACAAGTGGTTCAAAACAGAATGTCATATATCAAATCACTGATATGCTCATCCAGGACAATGACATTAGCATTTGTCATCTTGTCACTCATAAAAACCCTGAAGACCTCAAGTGGCTGAAATATCCATTTTCCTGCCCCCAAAGGCCAGTCTCAGATAGGTTGATGTAAATTCTCATGTATTTAGAATCAATTGAAGACTTTTCAATAAAACTAAAATTATATAGCAGTTTTAAAAAGAATTTTACTCTCAGAGGAAACACAGCAGTAATGAGAGAGAGAAAAAAAATTAAAAAAACCCTTGCATGTACTTGGCATTAGTTTTGGCTATTTAGATTCTGCTTTCAAAGGATGTCCGTGATAATTATTTTTCTTTATTTTCCTTCGGATTGGCCCTTCATTTGACAATGACTGTGTAAGCTCTATGTTTTGAATATGCGGCTGATTGACAACAGCAAAAGAGGAAGAAATGGTCACTTAACTTGAAACTCCACAGGAAAACAGGACACTCATATAAAGATGATTTTAAGAGCTGAATATATGTTATTCTGTTTGAAAATCATTGTACTGAGAGAATTTTAATAATAATATTGTAATTAATGTGTGATGAGAAGGAAGTCTGCATTTATGGTACTTGTACAATATTCACTTTGATTTCATGTCTTTTAAAAATATATTTTCTACAGTAACATATCTGGTTCATTGACAGTCATTTATACTACTCATTAGATGATAATACATGAATGAAATTGTAGTTAAATGCATAAACTATCACTACAGGAGGCAAAGATTCTAAAATAAATGCATTAAAGCTGTCTGCCATTCTGCCTGATGCTCCAGTTGATCGCTGATATTTCGGTTGCCATGACATCATGAAATGTGTGTACTACTTAGCATTTAAGAATTTATTTTAATTTTTATCCTTATTTGATTTTTTAATATATTAAACAATAATTTCTCACATATTTCTGTTATATATCAAAATAATAAAATATTTGAGCACCTTAAACTGTTCTAATGTTATTATAAATATTATTGTAATAAATTATATAGTTACTGTTTATGAAGTTACAATAAATTATATAATTAATAAAAATATATAGGTATATAGTTTTCTGACAAATTATTAAAATACTATAACAAAGGACACAAAAAATTATGGCAAATGCTTTGCCCTTATGGAATACTTCTTTATTCCTAGTAATACAAATAATTCTAAGAATTAACAGCAGCCCTGATATTTAATAATTTAGTCCATACACACATATGCAGACACACATACACTGACAATAACACAAAAATCATATACTGGCCAATGTTAAGGGCACCTTCTTAAGAAGGAAGTGTCATATCTAACACTTGTTTTGTTGTTTTGGTGGTTGAAACTCTCCCAGTAGGGACTTTGCTTTATTGGTAACCCTCTCTTCCCAAAATGCCATCACAAGGAAATGACTGATTCAACTGTGGCTAAAGAGTTTATGAGTGATTTGTTCACAACTTGTTTCTATTTTTCATTTTGTGAAGATCAATGGAAGTCAGCAGTTATGATACTTACAAATCTAAAAAGCATTAAGTGCACCACCACATAGTAGGTCCAGGAATGTTCCCATGTGTGTTTGTCAGCTTTACTTATACAAAAGCCTACAGCAAAACTCCAAAGAAGGACTCCATCTTTTCACCTCCTGCTCCTGGGAAGGCGGTGGGGATATTCAGCCTGAGGGGCCAATCATATTAAAATAAAAGGTAAAGAAATGGAGCACAACCTTATACAAGGCCAAAAATAATATAGACCTTGTTTAGAACTATTACCTATTAAAGGACGTGTGAAAAGCAAGAACAACTACAGATAAACAAACACCCTTTGATCCCAAAAGCCTGTCTTTCCTTCCCACTTCTCTGTTAAAAACCACAAATAAACTTAATAAGGTTATCAGTGTTTTCAGATGACACCTTAAACTCAGGAAATGACCAATATTCAGCCCAATTGGCTTAGTTTGTCAGGGATTGTCTTCAAAGAGAACATAAGAGAAAATACTTGGTGTTTCAGGGAACATTATTTCTTCCTGATGAAAAGGGAGAGTAGTAAGAAAGATCTCCTCCACACACTTCTTCCTTGCTGCTTTCAGATGTTGTTAACTGAGGATGTGATACTGAAACCCCAGCACCATCTGATGAATGTGGAGTAGCCCGAATACTCAGCAGAATGCTTGAAAAGGATTCCATCATTCCATCACTGGAACACCATTTTTGATATTCTCTTTTTCTAGAATTTCTATTAAAGGAAAGCACACAAGTGCCTACAGTAGAAGCCAAAATTGTTCAGATTTTCTGCAACTTGAAGACAACACATCCTCACTGAATCAGATGCCCACTTGGAAATCAGATTCAGGATTACACATATTTGTTGATTTTCCCCATTCTCTTATTCCACTAGGAAGCAGTTTTGGTTAATTTGTGAATCCAGAAAGAATTTGAAGCCATAGGAAATATATAAATTATGATGGCTATAGAATCTGCTTGCCCTCATTTTGTCCACTTGTAATTTTATCTGGTACCCTGCATTTCTCTATTTCACTTACTTTTACTGCTTCATTTTCATGTGCCTTATCGTATCAATTGACATCAATTCATATTACCATATTTGGTTGGGCAAGATAAGAAATTATTACCCATGCTAATCCAAATAGCATAACATTCAACTATCAGTGAGTACACATGTATAGCATATAATTTTGTGCCTTATGTTTATCTTTGCAATTATGCTCTGTTTACCATGATATCCAATTGAGGACAGAGAGAGGGCAAAGATAGAAAACATTCAGGAAAAAGTCAGAGCATACCACAAAAATGCAACAAATTAGAAAGCTAGAAGGTTAATAGTAACTACTTAATCCAGTTCCATTCATGATAAAACTAAGATGAGAGACACAAAGCAGTATCAATCCCTTGTGGTGGTATAGTCAAGAAATGAATCCAGGTTCCTATTTACTGACATGGTCCTCTCTTAATTGCATTACATGGCATGCTTTCAAATGGAGCATCTTGGATGTCACATGATTTGCCCTGTTGATAAGCCAAGGCAAGTTAGCCTTACCTATGTAAAATATTAAATGAAGGATGGATGCAGAAATGAGCTAACAAGAGTGAAGCTAAAAGAACAATTTAATTTAATCCAAATAGTACAGATAGATTTCCTTTTTAATCCTCTCTTCTCCCAATTCCCCTGTTTGAATATTTCTTCTGGGCATTATCTTATTTAATTATAATTATTTGTTGATATCTTCTTGAATCTGTATGTATATTTTTTAACTCTGGTCTTTCTATTCATGTATAGGCCAGGCATTTTTTCTAGGATCTAGGAAGATTGTGTAAATAAACTGACAAATTGCCCCTTCTCATGTATCTTTCACTCTAATGTGAGAAATAAATAATAACAAATAAATATATAACCTAACATTGGGTGTTTTCCATGTGCCAGGCACTGTTTTTAGCCCCTTAGATAAAGTAACATTATCACTATCAAGGTACTATTATTAGCCTCATTTTTAGGGTTATGGAAACCAGAGCACAGAGTGGTAGGTAAAATTGCTCAAGGTCACATAACTACTAAGAAGTAAGACCGAGGAAATATGGCTTCAAAATCTGTACTCTTAATCACTATGCTATGACAGTTCTCCATGTAAGAAGAGTTCTGAAAACAAATTAGAGTGTAACTTGTTAAGAGAAAATAGCATGAATGTGTGAAAGATGAGAGAGTTTTTAGTTAAGGAAATAGATACATGCACCCCAATGTACATAGCAGCAATATATACAACAGCCAAGTCATGGAAGCAACCTAAATGTCCATTGATAGATGACTAGATAAAGAAGTTGTGGTATATTTACACAATGGAATGCTACTCAGTGATTAAAAAAAAAGAATAAAATAATACCATTTGCAGCAACATGGATGGATCTGGAGGTTGTCATTCTAAGTGAAGTAAGCCAGAAAGAGAAAGAAAAATACCATATGATATTACTCATATGAGGAATCTAAAAAAAAAAAAAAAAAAGAAAAGAAAAGAAAAAGAGGGCACTAATGGACTCATCTACAAAACAGAAACAGATTCTCAGACATAGTAAACAATCTTATGATTACTGAGGGAAATGGGTTAGGAAGGGATATATTTGGAAGTTTGAGACTTGCAAATGTTAACAATTATATATAAAGATAGATTAAAAACAAATTTCTTCTATATAGCACAAGGAACTATAGTCAATATTTTGCAATAACCTTTAATGGAAAAGAATATGGAAATGAATATAGGTATGTATATATGCATGACTGGGACATGATGCTGTACACCAGAAACTGATACATTGTAACTGACTATACTTCAATTAAAAAAATGAAATAAAATAAAAAAATAATAGGAGAGCCTCAATGAGAAGATAAGGGAGTTAGCCAAGTAACTAGATGCGAAGGAACTTCAAAGGGGTCTGCAAAGGTAAAGCCTTACTGTGGGATGTGCTTCCTGTGGTCAGGGCATAATCAAGAAAACACCTTGGATGATCTGCAGATGGCGGATGAGTCAACAGAGCGAGAAATGACCAGATCATGTCAGACTTTTGATTGCAGTATGTTTTTTATGAGTAATGAAAACATTTTGAGGAACTCTGAGCAAATAAGTAGCACATTCAGATGAAAAGGATTAGTTAGCCTGGGAAATACCATATAGGCACTAAAAGTGAAAGAAGAAGAATCAATAAATATTTGAGCTTTAACAGCAGAGGTGGTGAATAGTGGTCAGTTTTTTTTTTTTTTTTTTTACATTTGTATCACAATTTCCTGGACACTGGATATGAGGGGTGGAAATAGCCTAGAGTTAAGTCTGACTTCAAGTTTTTTGACCTTAGCCCACAGGCAAATGACAGTGCCAGGTACTGTAGTCGGGAAGCCTAGGAGGGAAGCAGATTTGAGGGTAGGGTAAACATGCAATTTGTGAATCTGTAACTTTGAGACACCTGTTTTTCCTACATTGTTTTATATGGTAGCCTCTGGTACTTAGCAGAGACCAAATTTTACATTTTATTTAATCTACTGAAGTTAAACTTAAATTTAAAGCTGCTACTCAACTCACTGAAAAATTTTCCTTGTATTTGGATCAACTTAGCTTGTGACTCTACTTTCTGAATTGCAAATTTTATAAAATCCAAATACAGATCAAGTAATTGATGAAAATCTAGTATCTGAATTGGGATATCTTTTAAGTGTAAAATACATGCTAGTTTTCAAAGATTTGAGGTGAGTACCCCATTAAATATATTGTCTTCCATTCATTAGAGATATTGAGATTGGAGATATGCATTTTGAAAGCATCAGTATAAACACAGTGTTGAAGCTTTGGAACTTAATCATTTGATTAGAGTGTGGTTAGCAAGGAGTAACATCTTCCTATGGGTTGACAATGTGACCATGGTGAGCACCTGGCTTCTTCAGAGGAGGTCTGGTTTGCTTATTTGTGTTCAGGAGTTGGAGGATGGGTGGGGAAGGAAGGGAGAGGAAGGAGAGCTTTTATCCTCTTTGTTTTCATACAATCTTAGAAAAATAGCTAGATGCTTAGATTTCAGTCCTTTTCACCCACAATTTTCAGTACATCTAGAACAATTTTGGCAAGATAAAACTAACCATCAAATCATGTAGCTAATTTTCAAAAATTTTCCCAGAAAAGTAGTGATTAATTAAGATTAGGATTTAAATACATTTCAATGTATAATTCAGCAATGATTCCATTATCCTCAGGGTGACCAGATGCCCAGGTTTTCACAGCCTGCTTTAGTTAGAAGTTTCTTGTTTGATTTAATTATCAATAGTGCTCCTTTTCACCCTAAACTCTTTCCTGATTCAGATGATAAATTATGTATTCACCCAAATTATTCTACTGTTTTTCTTTAGTCTGATGAATCAAGGGTTTTTTTTTTTTTTTATTAGTTTATTTCATCTGGTTTTCTGTTTTTGCTTTTATTTTGTTTTTTGGTTTTGTGCTTTACTTTGTTTAATTTCATATTTTTATTTTATATTTCCTAATACCTGTCTTATTGTTTTCCATTCATCTCCACCACATTATTTTATATCAGATCAGCATCAATTCTTACTTGGATTATGCAATCAGATTTTTAACTAGTGTTCCTGAATCCTCATCTCATTACTCTAATCCTATCAACACTGCAGGACTGATCTTTCTAAACTACTATAAAGGAAGTAAATGTGAAGGATTCAGAATGGCAGAAAAGGAAGAGATTGATAAAAGAAAGACAGAACTGGAGGTGAGACCAGCCTCACAATGTGCTGACATTTAAATTTGACCTTGATAAAGAGACAGACATTTCCCCACGGGGGTAAAAAATGAAAAGAAAAGGCAGAGACTTTGATAAAGAAGAAAAGAAGGTAAAACCAGGAGAAGGTTGTAGACCTCCCTGACATAGGACTGTTCAGTTTATGCTTTCCTGCTAAAAGCTCTTAAAAATTTTTTTATCTCTTCTCAGAAAACATTTTTTGCAGAATAATGTTTATTTTTTACATAAATGCATACTGAATGCACTATAAAATGTGATAACTCAACAATATGATTCCAAACAAAGACACACCCAAAAATGAAAAGAGGTTTCTAGTGACAAATTGTCTAGCTTGTACAATGTCACATGGGGCATTTTGAGTCACCTGCCATGTTTTGATGGACCCCAAGCAATTTACATTCCCCTACCTATGCCAATCAAGACAGGTAAAAATGTAGAATTTTCTGCAACTCCTCTATCTGTTTTGCACATGCAATATTTCCAAGTATTTTTAAATCCTCTCTAATATAGCCTTTATCTTTTCCTAAGCATGTTTTCTGTGTTGTAACAATATTTAAGGGCTGCTTGTTTGTTTGCCAGAATAACTGGCACACTAAAAGCCTGGAAACATAAACAAAGAATAAAGTAACTTTCTAAGAATGATCCCTTTCCTGTTTTTATCTACCAACCACAAGTCATTTATTCTTTTTTTAGTGAGGCCAGCACACATTCAGTAGAATTCATGTTATGGAAATAATTTTCTAAATAATAATTTGGTGTTTTAAATAATTACATTTAGGACCAGAGATTCTTAGCATGTTAAAATGCTAAATGTAGCCACTTCTTCCAAAAATGCACGCCAGTCTCATGGCATCAGTGATGTCACTTTCATTAGGGCATGGGTGAAATGAGGTAGGCAGAGTAATTAGGAATTGGGAAATCAGAACAAGAACCTTAATTCTGCTAAGAAAATCCCCAGACTTTCTTTTATTTACTCCGGTGTTCTAGCATCTAGACCAAAGCCTGACATTCATTAGCACTAAATAAACACTGATGAATGAACTCAAGGATACCAAGCACAGCAGTTCTTCAGTTTTCTCATCTGATGTTAAAGGGTCATATCAAAGAATTCTGATGTTTCTGTTGCATCCTATATTCTATAGTTTAGCTAACAAAACAATGTTAAATGTTATTTTTGTTGCCTATCATTTTCCATATATCATTCTTCCTTCCTTCCTTTCCTTTCCTTTCCTTCCTTTTCTTCTCTTTGCTTATTTCTCTTTTGTCCTCTCCATCTTTGTCTTTTTTCTTTTTTTTCTCTCTTATTAACATCTTAAAGATAGTAGAACTGAATCTTTTCAAGTTTAAATAGCATGAGTTATCTTTGCTTAGAAGCAGATGATAAGTAGTGGTCCAGAAAAAAGGAAACAAGAAGCCCTTCTCTGCCTTTCAGAGAATGCACAGAACATAGGAAACACTTCTTTTCACATAGAAAAGGAAAAGCTGTCAGCCCTGAGACACAGGGAGGTGCTGAGGTACAGGTAGAAATCACTGATTATTAACTCAATTTTTGGCCTATCTCTCCTCCCTGGAGAACAGGGGATGAGGATGAAAGTTCCAAACTTCTGATAACGGCTTGGTCTGGTGACCAGCTCTGATGCTGAAGCTATCCAAAAGCCCACCAAGAATTTACTCATTAGAACAAAAGATATTCTCATCATCCAGGAAGTTACAAGAAATTTAGAAGCTCTGTGTCAGAAATTGGTGGCAGAGACCAAATATATATCCTACGTTTCACATATATTCATATATTCAAGATAAGAAAATATATTTAATAATTAAAATAATATGCCTTCAATGAGCATTTTACTTATATTGTAGTATCAATTGCCATAATCACTCATTTGGAAAGTACTATTTTAATCCTTAGTTTTACAGATAAGGAAACTAAAGCATAAAGGATTTAAGTTACTTGATTATATCTAGAACATGCCTGAGCCAGAATTCCAATCCACGCAGTTTACTCTAGAGTTTACTATTTTAAACATTTGTACATTTATGTAGTGATAGCTGCAATTGTTTGGATAAAATAATTTAGAAATATTTTAAATAAGATTCTTTAGATAAGTGGCTGTTCATGGTTCTACTGCACATAATCATATAGTGATATCTGAGTTTACCATATTGAATGGAAAATGATATTGTTTTTTAAAATCATAAGTAGAAGTTTTACCAGAAGTGTTAATAATTTCCTGGAAGTGCTATAACACTTGAGTAAAGAAATTGTTTTGATCTATGTTCTATGTTTATTACTTTACAAGAAAGAACAATTCTGAGACTATCAGAGAGTGACAATTTAATTTGGATATACCACAAAACCATAAATGAGTTTGTAGATTGAAACAAATTTATGTCTGGGAGACTCATTAAACTAATTTGTTATCTTTTCCTGTTAATGAATTATATGAATAGCAATAATTACCTATCCTATAGTACTGCCATCAATGACAGTTCATTTTTTTCTATAAAGTAATTTAAGATAAAACAGCTGATCAAAATGTTCATAATGATGCAAAATATTTTTAATGTATTAATGTCCATATGCATAAAATAGAAACGCTCACATGGTATCATGTAAAGATTAAAACATATTGAAATCGGATGTGTTTCCCCCCCCACAAGATTAGTCTCCAACATTTCTAATGAAATCATCAAGACATATAAAATAAGTAAAATTTTCTATCAGCAAAGTAGATTAAAATTTACTCACAGATTTGACATTTGAAAAATTACTCCCAGACAAAAACAAGTAAAGCCAGCTTCAAAAATTTGCCAACCAAAAAATCTGTAAAGCAGAATTGAACACATAAGAATCAAAGAATGACCACATTCATGGCCTCCAGTATCACACTAGATGAGAAATCTTATTATTCTTATTCAGATTTGTTAAGAAAATTCTCAATTCTGTAGGAATCCCTGCTGGGGAAAAAAAAAATTCATCCATTCAGGACACAAATCTCATTGAAATTCTTAGTCTAGCCCAGTCTTTCATATGCTTATTTGGCTGTGAAATGCACTATGGGATCACTTTCATGAGTTTTTGATAATGCAGGCCACTGGGCTATTAATCCAAGCTTGTGGACTTTGTTCTAGATAAATTCATTGACTTTGTCTTCAGAAAAAGAAATTCTTACTGCAGGATGAATTTACCCACCTTGGCTACATCAGTATGCAGCAACTTCCTTCCTGTTCATCAGCCATTAGCCTCATCTGAGGGCTGGACAAATCAAACACTCTGAGAATGGCAGAGAAGAAAGATGAGAAGAACTGGGTCTTTGTTGATGTCACTGCATGTCAACAAATACAGTTTCATAATGTCCTGTCTCTAAATGTCTTGTATACAAATAATATACATACTGTTAAGTGCAAGTTGTTTTGGAGTCTTCTGTTATTTGAAATCTAACAATATGTACCATCCTGTTGTGCTTGATTCTCTAGAAAATTTCCTGATGGACTTTATTGCCTTACAATGTTGTTTCTGGGATGTAGAAGGTTTGTATCAAACACTTGAATTTTATAAACTATGGCCTAAGGCTTAAAAACTGTACCTTAATATATTCTAACTTTTATTTTCAAACAGCAAAAATTTTCAGTACTGAGAAATGCTCCTCTAATTTTTGTACCTTCTTTATTTATTAAATACTTAGTGAAAGGAGCAAAACAAGCTGAGTTAGTGATTTTCATACCACACGTTGCAACATCAAGTAAAATATTCACTTGCAGCTTAGACTAATCATGAAAAAAAATCCAAGTTTCCTTAGATAAAATATAATCCTTGCCATTCAGTGGTCAGAGATAAATTTATTATGGTTATTTATGTTGTTATGTTTTATTTTATCTAAACAATCTTTCAATCCCCCAAATGTGAGGTTTTTTGCTTGTGTTTTTTCTGCAATCTGACACCTATAGGTGAGAGAGAAAAGCCCTACACTCATTTCTTTCTTTATACACATTCTCTGAAAGCATTCTCAAATATATATCATGTCTCTAAAGAAAAGCATAGTACATCCTCTGAAATTTTCCTGGCTCCCTCACTAGGCACATCTCCAGCATCATGTTAATGGGCCTTTTCAGATTGTCAGCATCTGTGATTTTATGCTTGCACTGTAGGGAAAACTGAATATGTAGTTAGATGATGCAACCAACCTATATCCTTTAGCTTGACCATGATAATTTCAGTTAGACTTCATCAAACTATACGCACTAGGTTTTGTTCATCTAAAGCTAAAGAATAAGAAAGAAATACAACATAGAATATCTTTGTAGGACAATTTCTTTTTCAGGAAAATATATGTGCTGTTTCTTCTTTTTTTGCCTTTTACAGCAGAGCCTTTAAATACTCCACAAACAATATGAACAAATGAAACCAATGGATTTGTCAATATCTGAAATGTTGTCATAAGGAGAAGCCAAGAACTTAGATATATTGGGAAAGTCTTTAAAAACATGAGGAAAACAGATTAAATGGAGACACACATCTTGAATAATCCTTTATAATAAGAAAAAAAAAAAAGAAAAAAAATACACTAGAGGGAATGCATGGAACTACTGTGTATTCATTTTAAAGGTTCTATTTGTTGGCTCTTTACTTAAGACTCACTCCCTAGAATTCTAACTAGAGCACTCAATTTTTCTTTTGTGAAAGGTCATTCCGATTCCACTCTCTCCTTGAGTTCGATGGGAATGATTAATCTTAAGCTCCGTGAAGGACTCCTATTCTCCTAGCCACAGAATTCAGTTCTGAGATGACCACAAGACCTAATCCATGTCATGTGACATTGAGAACACTTAGCTAAGGCAGTAAGGAAAGAAGCTTTTTCTAACTCCTTGAGAACAACAGAATATTGGACTGGTTGGAGTAGCATAGGGATTTTAGGAACTCCTATATATATTTTACTCATCAGATGAGCTGTCCTAATGGTGAAAGTGACTCACAGAGGAAAAAAATGCCCAAAACATCACAGAATACACAGAAATAAAGCAAAATTTCTGAGGATGTGTGAATGTGGAAATTAACATTCAAAAGAATCCAGGGCTCTTTTTAAGTTTTCTGTTCTGTGATCTAAACACTTACCTTTTTATTTAAATGAGTATATATACATTTATTTACAAATATTTCATATATTAAATATATTATGTATATAGTTATATTTAACTATAAAACTCTTAAATTTTTCAAAGACCAAGTTCAAAATTGAGACTACCAATAAGCCTTAGAAGTAAGTGAAACAATGCTGAATTCAGATTTCTAATCACTTAATAATGAAGAAATAACATTGCAATATCATTTATTCTAAAAATTGTACATATTATAGCATACATATATTTTTATTTATTTTAAAATTTTTTTATATATATATAAACAATCAAATATTTCAAGAAGGCAATTTTGCTGAGCATTTAATATGTCTCAAACATTGTTCTAAATATTTTCACCTATTAAATCATGTAATCTTTAAAACAACACCATGATTTAGGTTTCTGTATTATCTTGATATTATAGGAAAACACATCCAAGATATTGAGCATCAGCATCCAGGAACTTAACATTTATTTATTATATAAATAATAGGTTGATTGTGAAAAGAGATTGTAGGAGGTAAAGTATAAAACCAGTGTATCACAGGTTAAGATTTAAGTTTCACCCATTAGGTTAGAATAGCTCTATTTTTGTTTTTCCTCTCACTATTGCAGACTTGTAGTACAAGAATTAAGTACATATTTCCCCATTCTACTTTCTACATGCTTTCAATATCCCCAGTTCCCCCAACAGAGATATTCTAATGCTTTGGGCATGAATAATTGAATATATGTGTCTACACACATATGTTGAATATATATGTATCCTTTTAAATATAATGTATTTTTCTTGCATATCTTCATTGTTTACATGCATAAATGTGATTGAGAAATGATAATACAATGACATTTTATTTTTCTTCTTGTTTGTGCTCAACATCATGTTTTAAGATCCATCAAAATGCTCTGAGGGCCTCTAGTTTATACATATTTGTTTTGCTACCTATTATGGCATCATATGTATTACACATATCCTACATTTGCTACCTATTATGGCATCGTATGTATTACACATATCCTACATTTTCTACCTATTATGGCATCGTATGTATTACACATATCCTACATTTACATTGTTATTTTTAGTAATCAGTAACAAGGATGGTTCCAATTGTTTGCTTCCACATAGAATGCTGTAATAAACATCTTGAAAATATACACTAAAGGACATATCATGTACAGAGGCCCCTCTTTCCTTTGCTTATTAGTGAGCTTTGTCCTCTTCGCATTTGGTCTCTACTGTTTTTTATTATGTTGATATAAACTTGTATAGTGTAGATATGAAATATTTTTCAGATACTAATTTTGCAAATACCTTCATATCTCTATTATCTCAGCTTATTTTTCAGTTGAGCCTTTGATTGAAAAACAATATTAAATTTGCCAATACTGGACCAGAATTTTTAATTTTTGGCCTTGTATATGTGCTTTCAAATGCTTTATTAAAATCCCTTACTGAACACAATGGTGAATATAGTTTCCTTGGTTTTATTCTATTACCTTTACAATTTTACTATTCCCATATAGTTCTTTGTGTATATTGATATGTAGAGAGCCAAAGTTATAATCTTCTCCATGATTCAGTTTTTCCAATACCTTCCTTTAAACAAGCTGCACTTTGTCCAATTTTTGCGATACTTTTAACACAGAATAGATTCATTCATAGGTGTTTTATTTCTATTTTAAAAATTTCCAATTTATTCCAAGAAGCTGATTTGTTTACTGTGATGTTTATACTACATTGTTTTGTTTCTTTAAAATATGACATCTTCTCAGGTAGGAAAAGTCTTCCAGGTTCTTTTTTTTTTTTTGAAATGATTGAACTATTATTAAATAGATGCTCTTGTGTATGTATGTTGAGTATTTACTAAAAATAATTTGTCAGGAATTATAATTTAAACTTCACTGAAGTTATGATGGTTTGGGTAGTGATAGTGGGTGACCTGGTCTTATTGTCAATCTTAAGAAAATATGGAATGAGCAAATGCAAATTACAATATATAAAATAGATGAGCAATAAGGATTTACTGTATAACATGGAGAATTACACCTAATATCTTATAATAACACATACTGGAATAAAACCTGCAAAAATACTGAATCACTATGCTGCATACCTGAAACTAATACCAAAAAAACCCATATAAATTTTTCTAGTACATTTAACTTTTACAGAAAGTTATATATCATTTACAATCTTAAAATAGCTACCCTCTGTTCATTGCATTAATAGGATAATATTCTTTAAGTACTTTTATGTATCTATTTAAATATAAACAAATATAAAGCACTTCCTGAAGTTGGTGTCCCAATAGGGTAGAATAGATTTGGACTACCCCATAGAGCCTTATTCCTACAGATATCTTTTATTATTATTTGGCATGGCAGCCCCCTGTAAACCCAAATTCAACAGCTGCTTTTTATTTGATACGAGTCAGAATGTAGAGTGGAAATTTTTACCCCAGGACACGTGTTAAAAACCATCAGCCATAATTGTTTAGTATCACAACTGCTTGAGCCAATAACAACACCTGGAGCAAATGGGAAGATGACCAAAAGACTTAAAAGGAAAAATTGGAAAATAGGACATCCATAGGGGTTTTTAAATAGCTCTGATATATTCCTGAGAATGTGGAAGGTCATGTATAGGGCAGTTTTTAAGCCCAGGAGGAACTAAGAAGGTCTTAATATCTCACTTCTGGCTGATATTGAAACTTCAAAGTGAGAGATGAAGCATAGTGTAAACTGAAGGAGCATTAAAGATGTGTCTAACATGCACATAAAACCCCTCAGCAATATCCAGGAGACTTATTTGAACATCGCATTTAAGTAAAATATGTGCACTTATTAGGTGACCGCTAAGCTAATAAAAGAGGTAGTTCTGGTGACAAGTGATATAGAACACAGACTTTACAGGTTTGTTCAGGAAATGTACCAAAAAAAAAAAAAAGCAGTAAGAACAAAAATCTTATTTCCACAATTGCCACATTATATTACTTTAAATGTTCAGTTTTCAACAACAAAAAAAAAAACAAACAAATTTATGAGACATGCAAAGAATCACGAAACTATGCTACACAATAGGGAAAAAAGAGTAAAGAAACTGTCCCTGAGAAAACTTAGATGTGGGATACACTTTACAAAGACTTTATATCAACTTCTACAAATATCTCCCAAGAATCAAATTAAATCATGTTTAATGAACTAAAGGAAAACATAAGAGTTATGCCTTGCTAAATATAAAAATGTTTCCATATACTTACAGATGACATGTGAGTGGATACAGAAATTACAAAGTATTTCACACACACTCAAACACAATTATAAGTAACAAATGAGTTTAGCAAGATTGTTGGATATCAAATCAGTATAAAATATTAGTTGTAATTCTATACAATAGCAGTGGACAAATTTCACACATTTATGATCTTGCATATAAAAGAATAAAATGTTTAAAATCTATTTATCAAAAGAACTATAAGACTTGTACACTGAAAACTGTAAAACCTCTTTTAAAGAAATTAAGATAAACTTACATAAGTGGAAAGGAATCTTGTATTCATACATTGGCAAACAATATTTTGGGGGGATCAGTAGTTCCCAGACTGATTTAGATTCAGTGAATTCCCCATTGAAATTCTACCTAACTTTTTCACAGAAATTGATAAGCTGACTGTAAAATTTATATGGAAATTCAAGGGTCCAGGATACCACAAAAATGGAAAAGAAAAACAAAGGTAGAAGACTCACATTTCCCAATTTCAAAACTTTCTATAAATTACATTATTCAAGATGGTGTGGCACTGTCACAAGGATAGAGATCAAGTTAACATAACCCACCTCTTGATAAACAATGTTGGAGGGATTACAATTCAAATGATATTAAAAGAAAAACATAGTTACTAACAACTTGTGAGCCATGAAAGTATAGTGCAGAATCAAATATATTGAACAAAATACAAAACACTTAAAGGAGGGTATTAATTCTGTAAATGATCTGTTCCATAATTTGGAAAATGTTTGGGAAATTGTTTTGAATTCTCAGAAGAATGTTATTCATTAAGTGACATGGGGAACAATTTGAAAAGGTTTCCCTGAATTCACAGGACAAGATGAAAATTAACAGAAAAAATATGCAAGTATCTATAGAACCTGTAAACTGTTGATTCTAAAATGCAGATTACTGGTGATTACTGATAGAACAGAACAAAAAGGGAAGAAGTGGTAGCCAAAATTGTAGTGTGGATATGTTTTCTAGACAAATAAAAATGTTTAAAAATCATTGCATGTGCAATGAAATGCTCCCTATGTTACATGTAATATAATTCTAAAGACACCTACATGTAAACACAGAGGAGAGAGGAAGGAAATTCATCCCATAAAATATATAACAGAAAAGTCAAAGATAAAGGTTAGCTTCATACTAAAAATAGCAAATAAACAAACTCATATTCCTCACATTTCTTTTGAAACACAAAATGATAGAAGAAAAAATAAACTCGCAGCATCATCCATAGTTTAATATTGAAAATAAAAGCTCATGATCAGATATTCCTTTTCAAGATAAAATCCACTTAAATTAAACAGGACTCAAGAATAATTTAAACCTGTTTACTTTGCCTAAAAATAAATAAATAAATAAAGATCTATTTTAACCAATTGATAGAAAAAGGAAAATTAATACTCTTAAATAGAAAGATTGATTAAAATGTCTAACAATGAACAAGGCTTAATGATAATTCAGAGATGATATAAATAATTGTTAACTTTATTACAACTGTAACAGCAAATTATAATTAATAAGATAATATCTATAGCATATTGGACCATTAAAACTAAAATTGATTGTGATTATTATGTATTTATTTCTTACATGGTTGTAACAAACACATACACCCCCTTTTTTTGGTTATCTATTCTTCTACTTTGTGGAAATTTCTACCAAAATGTGTCATTTACCATTCCCAAAATTAGGCACATTGAGGTTGTTTCAAACATGTTCTCAAATTCTCACAAAGTATATGAGTCTTTGGAATATGGACTGGTTTATTGACTCATTTCTGATGAATATAAAGTGTCAGAAGTTACACTGTATAACTTGTGACTCAAAGAAAAAGGAAACACAACTTCCTTCCACCTGGATCTCTTGTTCTGGAACTTTTGAGCTGACACATTAAAAGCCTGATTACCCTAAGCTTCATAGTGAGGTCAGGTGATGAGACCACATGGAGTAAGGAAGAGATGCCATAGGATTCCTGTCTATTCTGTCCCTAAGCTGTCCAACTCCCTCTAACTTCAACCTGCAGACATATGAGTGAGAGAGACTTCAGATTACTTCAGACCCCTGCCTCTGAGATGCCCTGGCAGATGTCAAGTGAAGCAGACAAGGCTTCCCCTCCATTCCCTGTCTGAAACACTGACCCACAGAACCAACCAGCAAAATGAATTTTCACAACAAAAGTTTTGATAATTTGTCAAGAAACAGTCACTGCAAAACACAGAGACCAACATTTCAGTTCGAATGTATCTTCCACAGATTGCAATTGGTTTAAGGATGATTATGTGGTTTAAGCTAAGCAAGACAGAATTGGGATTGCTTGTTTGCCTGATTGCTTGATTAATTTGATTTATCTTGATTGATTCTTTTTTCTGGGTGGTAGAAGTAGACATATGTGGAGTTTTCAAAATGGAATTTTGAAAGGAGGATATCTCTGCATGTGAGGTCCTGAAAAATAAGTTCTTTGTTAAACTGGAACTCTGAGCAGCATTCATAATGATGAAGAGAGGGTGTCTCAGAAAGAAGTCAGAAATGAGGTGCAGAAATTGATACAGGTTGCTAGTTACATATTTGAAGCCTAGAATCCATTCTCGCCTGAAATAAGCATTTTTCCCCTCGGTTGGCCTGCTCCCGATTCTCAGGAGTGTGCTCTCTTTTAGTACCTTTTTACTTTACTAATAAAAACCTTGCTTATATCACACTTTCTATCTCTCATTAATTTTTTTTCAGTTCACTAAGAACCATGATAATTCTTATTTCCCTTATCACAGTATCTATCCTTCTCAAAGTATGGACTGATAAGTAATTTTTTATGGCTTAAACTAGTTTGAATCAATGTCACTTTTAACCAAACGGTTACTGAATAATGCAATAGTAAAACATGTTTTATTGTCCTCATACAAATCTGATTCTCACAGATTTCTTCCAAACAGTATTCACTTTCTATCAGTGTTGTTACTCAGTAATTCTCCAAAGGGGCATAATACCCTCTGAGAGCTGCCCTACATCAAAGAAAATAAAAAAAAAGTCAGTTTATTTGGTTATAATACAAATTTGGGAACACTTTTTTCTAAGGAAGTTGCTTTTTAAAAAATTTGGATCTGTGACAATTGTGATTTATTACAAGTCAAAAAAACCCCAGACAATGTCAAAACTTTGAGCAATTGACAATGGATATTTGAAAATAGATAATTGAAAAGAGATATTTGACAGTATCTCATTTCCATACTCATAAAGGAAGACAAGAAGTGTTGCAGATGATCTTTCTCATCTATTGATATTATGCTGTCTATCAGATCCTAATAACATATCTGATGTATATAGTTTCAGATGCATTTAAAGCTATTTTTAGGACATTCAAAAATTAATTGTTGTAAGATTATTAAAGGAATAAACTCAAAATATTTTCTTCTTTAAAATATTAAAATACTGTTTGAGAATTAATATTTTAAGAGACTAGTTATATTCTCCATTTCAAACTTGGGGATTGTAAATAAATAGAAACAAGTATGAAACTGAGTTTTAGAAAAAAAATATGGATAACCATACATTTTGTTCTACTATTTTCTTTTCTTTCTTGTTTTAAACCTGAAGCTGCCAATCATGTTTTTCCATAGGACATATATTCTTCTGATTTTATTCCTTTCAAAATCTAGTTTTTCCCTTAGGGAAAAATGTTTATATTTTAAAAAAGGATCTGGAATTTCTCAACAGAGTCAAGGAACCATGTTGTATGAGTCAAGGTTACAAATGGTGTCTTTTTCCCTGCACCGCTCCCACCCAATCAATCTGCATGAAACACTGATGCATGGCAAATTCCAGAATAAAAAAATATAGTGTCAAGAGGAATAAAGCATGACAACAAGAGTGATACAAGATTCACTTTTCTGATTGTGTGCACATTCTCCATTTCCCCATTGTATTGTCATTAAGTTCTCACACTATGTAACAGTGCAGAGTGGCCAGAAGTTGGTGAACTATCCTTTCCATCAGAAAGCATACATGCATAAACAAACAAACAAACAAAGTACAATTGTAAAACACAAACCCCAAAAAATAAGGAAAGAGAAGAGGAGTTGAGGGGAGGGGAAGATCATAAGAGAGAATGCTGTCAAAAACCCACTAGCATAAATATTTAACACACAGGAAACAGAAGCAATGTAGCAGGTGTGACCCAGAAAGAGAGCAATTGACTTAAGATACAGGAGAAATTAAGCCTTGGAAGGATAACACAGAAAGAAGATTTTCCTGTCACAGATTTGACAGGATTGTTTAATACATGTTAATTCCTGTTTTATTCTTACAACTGTATCCTACACAGCAAAGAGTGAGAGACCAAGGTAACCCTCCTCCTCAAAGTCAGAGAAGCATTGTGTCCTGGGAATTGTGGCTATTCTGGACTTAAACGGACAATGGTGAGAAACTAATTTGAATATTCAAATTTTAGAATTAGAGTATTCCAAAATGTGTAAACGCAAAAAGAGTATAACTGAAAGACAGCTGCATGGCCCCAAATGATGATTTTCATAGAGTATTTTCCTAAGCTCTGGCTCTATTACTACATGCTGCATTTGTTGCTGTGCACCATCTCTGGGTCTTGCCCAGAGCCTGCTGAGCTAAAGAGAGATAAGCTGTCAGATGTTGAAGTAGTTGATCAAGACAAAAGACCAGATGAATGTAACAGTCAAGCCTTCTATCACTTGTTGAGATGACACAGTTAGAGGTTAAACAGGAGAAAGTGCCAGCACCCATGGTGGTTCACTTTCCCCCAGGATATTGCCCAAGACAATGGTCAGGTGGATCAATGAATATATTTGTCTTACTTTCCAGGGAGCCCCCAAACCAAATGCTCCTGTCATGTTGGATCTGAGGTCTGTGGGGAGCCAAAGGGTAAGGGCTAGGATAGCACAGAGAAAAATATTTTCAAGGGTCCCTGATAAGGTTATCAGGGCAGAGGTGCCTGACAGCCTCCTCTGCAGTGAGACACTGATGATGAAGCCTCCAAGAGGAGGGCCTGGGCCAGGAAATGAGGTAAGCATAAAGACATGCATGACTAGGGTCCCTGGGTTCTGAGACTGCAATTCATTGGCTGGGCACTGAGTCTGGGTGGGCTGAGCAGCTTTCCCCTGTGAATTTCCTCAAGTAAATCCTTTGCAATTGCCTATAGTTGGACTTAAATTAGACATAGGCTTTTGTCCTGGAGCCTGACAAACTCAATTCTGTCTATGTGAATGATAGTAGTGATAGGACATTAGCCAACTAGTTTGGATGCTTTCAAAAAGAGCAGAGACCTAAGATTGATGTGCTGAATAGATCATGTCAGGGAGGGAGTCTGTGTGTAGGGGAGAGCATTGTCTAACTTACCAGCCAGTGAAAGTCCCCAAGGGTCAAATGTAAAAATGCCAGTGAGGAGGAAACAGCTCCCTATTGAGTAACTTGGCTGAATAGAATAAATATTTCTCACCACATAAGGAAGAGGTGTTAATATGCAAGTGGTTTGATTTAAGGAAATTAAAGCAACATAATATTTCTTAACCTGAAAGATATTCAGCAAAAATATACCCATTATACAACTATAAAAATATACCAGTGAGGATTGTATTCAGCAGAATATTACAATCTCATGTTCACCACAAACACAGGACTTTTTTTTTTTTAATTATTTAACAACATGCCAAGTGATAGATTTTACAAAGGGGACCTAATTTATGTTATCCCAGAAGAGACTTAATGTCTCAAGGATATGTAGGAGATATTCTGAAAAGTGTATCCCAGGTGACAAATATGTGGACCACAAGATACCAAGGATCCTGGGCTGCTGGAGGGTCTGAATGAAGCCTCCCTGGGCCAAGTCTGATGGCAGGAGATAAAATTGGAGAGGCAATAAGATATTCTCTTCTGATATAAAATTTAAAACTCTCAAAAAAAAAAACACTCATGACATTTTCTTTTATTGTACCATATGTCTCCCCCCTTATAACTGTTACCCTAAGATATGAAATATTTTTTAGTGATATGTACTAATGATTTCCTAGAAAGGCATTATAATATATTCAGTCTAGAAACCCATTAGAATTGCTCTTTTAAGATTTATGGTCATGACTTTTTACTGTATGATTTTTCATGATTTTAGAAATGTGTATAAATTTTCCAAATTGTGAAAATAGCTTGATTTCCAGTTATTCTTTTCCTTCCTATTTTTCTCTGAATGTGAAACTATCATCTGAACAATGAAGCTGTCTGATCCCTCACAGCCAAAATGAAAGAGACACTTAGAAATGTAGTCCTTCCCTGAGAAAGCAAGAATATGCAGCTTCACTTATAAGGGAACCCAGAACATCTTAAATTTACCAACCTCACAAAGAATACAGGGATGTGATATTGGAATGAATGGCTAGAAGTAATTATAAAACTTTCATCCTTACAACCCTAACAGGTTTACTCCCATTTAGAAATCTCCAGTGCATGAGAAATCAAATATGTCAATTTA
Source organism: Camelus bactrianus (assembly GCF_048773025.1). Lineage (NCBI taxonomy): Eukaryota > Metazoa > Chordata > Mammalia > Artiodactyla > Camelidae > Camelus > Camelus bactrianus. Next base: position 11,015,287 of record NC_133574.1, read on the forward strand.
TGAACTTTTAATTCCTTATCATTAAGAGAATATGCTTCACGTTTCATTGTAATTTACTAAGTTCTTTCTGAAACTGCATTTCATGTTCCCCTTACACCTATCTGTGAGATAAAGTGAGCAAATGTTTTAATTCCAATTTTGTACATATGGAAATCAAAACAGAGAGAAAGGAAATAATTTTCTCCAATTTCTTGAAACCAGTCAGTGACCAAATTGGGTTTCAAATCTAAGTCTTCATTTTTCAAACACTTAATGGCCTAAATAAATAATTGGATCTGAAGGGCTGTAAAGTTAACCCAAGCAACAATAGATTTTCTCTAAGAAGCTTAATTTTCATGGGAAAATTATTGCACACATGTGGGTAGATAATATCATCCAATGTAGCTCAAAGAAGCAGAAAGGATAGGTCAAAATAAAAAACATTTAGAGATGATAAATAATCATCATCCAAGAATACTGTATCTTCTTAGCTATATAAGCAAACATAAAATTGGAGAGTTGAAATTATTTAAGATTAGAAGTAGAATAAGAATCAGATGGCTTTTTTCAGGTCCTCAACATCAATTATATCTTTTCCTTTGTGATTAGTTAAAAGGAAGTTATTTCTTCCCATTCAACTTCTGAAAGGAGAGTTAGGCAGTCTTTGCCTGTGACTCATATTAGCTGGTAAAGATGAGGTGCTCAATAAACATTTCTCAAAAATATAGTCTTACAGAATGTTTTTAGTGCTCTTCATTTTTAATATTCTTGTTTATTCTTGTCTCCAAAACAGACAGACATTTTAAAAGTAATAAAAAAAAAAAGAGTCATTGTTTTGGAATATGATGCATGTTTTAGCTGTGGTGTGTGCAATTAGCAGAGCAACGCTCCCCATTCTCTCTTGACTCATGAATCACAGCTGAGCCCAACACATGGCATCACCAAGTGACACACATACAAATCTTCATAAAATATAGTAATACATTTCTCACATAAATTATATTTATTGGCTATTCGTCAAGTCATAGGTTCTTTCCCTGAGTTTTCACAATGATTCAGGACTTGGGACAGTTTGGTTTTGGCAGCTGTTCTCATAATTGTCTGATAGTCAGTCATTAAATTTGCCCTGTTTTTTTAATAACCTATGGGTTCACACACACTTGGTGTAACAATGATTAAGCCTACACTTATTCAATTATCACTTTTTTATTGTAAAATATTTCTAAATAATTTTGAAAAGAAATTCACTTAACTCTTGCAACATCTGTTAATGAGGGAATCAGATCACCAGTATTGTCTTCTTTGTTTTATTTTTGTTTGCTTGTTTTTGTTTTCACAATGACCATCACCAAGAGGTTGCTGGCTTTATTTTATTTTTTTAAATTAAAGTATAGTTGATTTACAATTTTGTGTTAATTTCAGCTGTACAGCATAGTGATTTAGTATATATATATTATTTTTCAGACTCCTTCCCATTATTGGTTATTACAAGAGATTGAATATAGTTCCCTGTGCTATACCTTGTGCGTCTGTTGATCCCAGACTCCTAATTTATCCCTCCACTGCCTTTTCCCCTTTTGTAACCATAGTTTGTTTTCTATGTCTGTAAGTCTGGTTTAGTTTTGTAAATATGTCCATTTGTATCATTTTTAGATTCGGCATGTAAGTAATACGATATTTGATTTTCTCTGACTTCAGATACTATGATAATCTCTAGATCCAAAAATAATTAATAAAAACCATTCTTAGTTTCTAATCAATTCTCTCATTTGGTGGACTCAACACTTGTAGATTTTAACTTTAAACTTTTAACTCTTCCCAAGGAACCCTACAAGTTCATAGCATGTAATATTTTGTATCTTAGTTATAGTGAAATTTAGATTCACAATTTCTCTTGCTGGGATGAAGAAAAATGTTTTTGAACTATAATAAATTCACATGACCATCTCATATAAGAATATCAGTGCTTTTTCTGGTTCTTAATTCCCTGTCAATGCATAAAACTCGAGAGGAGTGCTATGAATAATATTTCCTAAGGAACAAAAAACATTGTTTTTAAATTTTAAAACATTGAGTGAGAGAGAAAACTTCTGCCAGAAGTGAAAAGTTTTGCTATGTAGATATTTTCCCATGACATATCAAAATATAGTGACTTAAAATCACATCTACCTGTTTTTTTTTTTTTTTGCAAGGTTTTGACTCAGTTTGGAGGTCTTGCTAATCTGAATTGAGTTGGAATGACATTGCTGAAGTTTCTTTCTCCTGTATAATAAACTTATGAGTCAGTAGTGAACTGACCAGACTTGGCTGGCTTCAGCTGGGGTGACTTAACCCAGCTTGATGGGGTCTCTTAGCTGCCAGGAAGCTAGTCTCAGCTCATTCTCAGGTTGATGGTGAGGATTCAAGAGAGAGTAGGTCATGTCATGAACAGGACAATCAAAAGTACACTCTTCTATCTTCAATTAATTTTCAGCTTATATCACAATTGTTAACATTGCTTTGACCAGAGCTTGCAATGTAGAAAAGTCCATTGTCAAAGGGAAAAGCAGAAAATTACAAAGTAAATGACAGGATTTAGAAAAGAATTAAAGAGACCATGAATGAAATTAGCCTACCACAAAAGGTGATTCGCTTGTTAATAACACTGTTGAAGACCTGTCTTCTAAGACAGGGACTGATTCTCCAATGAAGGGTGAAGACAGTAGTAATAATAATTAATAATAATAATAATAATAATAATAATAATAATAATAATAATAATAATAATATTAATAATAATAATAATTAGAACAGATATAGCAAAGCAGAAACAGACTCACATATACAGAGAATGGACTGCTGGTTGTCAGGAGAGAGGGGTGTGGGGTGGGGCAAAGCTATTATAGAGGATTATGGAATACAAGCTACTATGCATAAAACAAGATACAAAAAGACCTAATGGATAGCACAAGGAAAATAGTCAATATTTTATAATAGCTTTGTATGCAGTATAATCTATAAAAATATAAAATTTCCATGCTGTACACCAGAACTAATATATTGTAAGTCAAAAATACTTCAGTTTAAAATAAAAGAACTTAGTGAATGAAATGAGGGTCATTTGGTTTTTTACTATAAAATAATTACCATACAATAATTACTAGCTTCCTGATGGCATTTATAATGACTATAACTTTCAGTTAGAGGCAAACTAGGAACCTCTAAGAAGTCAAAGAAAACACATATTTTGCATGATTGACAAGTCTTTCCTTCCAAAATACACTCATACTTCAATTTAAAAAAAAAATCTTTATTGAGAGCCTGGAAATACAGTTATGTTCAATTCAGAGTCCTTGCAGTTGAATTGACAATTGAAATATAAAGAAATCCATGTGCCAATAGAGCTAAATACATGAATTCTATGGAGTGCTACATAATCAAAAACTAAATTTTGCCACATATATGGTTTACTCTAAAAGTCTTTATTGAAATATATAAATGATAAGACAAGTGCATAAAACTTAACTTTAAAGCTTGATGAGATTTCACAAATTGAAAACACTGACATAACCAGCTCTGGGATGCTTTTGAATGTTTTCTCTGTGTTGTCTCTTTCTTTCCCCTTATTATTGGCAAATACTTAGAATAGCAAGTGCGTGTAGTGAAAAATTTGTGGCTCAAACTAGACCAGATAGCTGACCATGTTTTTTTTTCCAGATGCATTTTTCTTGAGAGACATTAAAATGTAATATACTTGTTATCAGTGCATTGCCTCTCTGCTGCAAACCACCCTTAAATGACTGCTCTGAAATAATATATTTGGACCCTGTAGATGTTTCTCCTGTGGCAGATGGCATGCTTTGTTAGTAGAGAGTACCAGAGAGACACTAGAGTAAGAAAGGGGTTTCTCTTCCAAGTCTGCTGTGTTTTCCTAGGCAGGCTCCTGCACCATGTCAACTTCCAAGCTCAGCAGAGGGCAAAGCTCCTCCAGTCCCTTGACTCCAGAAGTACCTGACTTATAAGCAGCTCAGGATATTCCTGAGGGGTTGATTTCTCCACCAACTCCACAGTGGCTTCTTAGTGGGGATTTTCCAGCAGGGTACCTCCTATTTAAAATTTCTTCCTGTACTCCCTGGGAGGCTTGTGGCCTCGGTGAACTTCTCCACTCTCTCATGAGCCATAGATATACCCACCCTCTAAAAAGAGGTCTGGGTGTTCTCCACACTTCAGGAAATGAGTCTCTCCCTGTGGTTCATGATCTCATCTCTAGGAGATCTGGTTGTTATTTTATCTGTTATTTCTAGATTTTCTATAGGACCCTTTACATTCTAGTAGATGTTTCCCTGTTATAGTTAATACTTTTAATTAAAATGTCCACATTCAAGGTACCACATGGTTCCTGCCTCTGGATTAGTGCTTGACTGATGTGCTTGCTTTCTTCAGGGTCCCAGAGCTCTTCTGATTCAAGACATGATTCACAGTAGTAAAGTTGGGTGCATTTTGCATAGTATTATTTGTCAGTTGAATCTATTAAATTTAAAATATCTGTCAATGAATATTAAGCTCAATTGAGTAGAATATTAAAGTCAACCTGAGATATTGGAAAGGTAATTATTGAAATTACATTGAAAGAAAGAAGCAAATGTTATTGAAAAGCAAATCAAAAGGGAGTGGGAAGGAATAAATTGGGAGTTTGAGATTTGTTGACACTACTGTGTATAAGATAGATAAACAACAAGCTTATACTGTTTAGCACAGGGAACTATGTTCAGTATTTTTCAGTGACCTGTAATAAAGAATATGAAAAGGGATATATGTATGTATATGTCTGATTGAAATATTATGCTGTACACCAGAAATTGATACATTGTAAACTGACTATACTTACATTAAAAAAAACATCAGAAATGTATATTATTTGAGTACAAATACCGAGACATATTTTGTTTTATCATTTGAATATATAATAGCATCAGAATATAATTTTAAATTGTCTTTATTAGTTATTTATATATGTTCATACAGTTAATTAATTGATTCATTGATTTGTACACTATATATGACTGGATGATCCAAATTCTAGCCAGGAAAAGCATACTTTACACGGGATAACTGACCTTGTTACCTCCCTTCTCTGATTTCTCTTAACCCCTTTGGCGGATCATTCACTCCTCTAAATTATACATCATTTTTTTAGGCACGTTGATAACTTTATTCGTGTTCCACCTGGTCTCAAACACCTGGGAGACACCCCATTTCCTAAAGATGATCATGTAATTTTCTCTGACAGAGTTTAATGCTTCCCTTCATCTTTGGCCTTTAGCAGTATGAATTTATTTCTAGATTGTTTTTTAATTCATTATTTGTTGAAAATTCTTGACCATTCATTTTGCAATTTTTTTCCCTCATTCTTTTAGTTTCTTTTTCCTTCTGGGACTTCAATTAAATATATTTCAGACTGATTGGCTTACATCTCTTGGATACTCTGTTCTTTTAAATTTAAATTATTAAAATTTTCCAAGAATTTCCTCTTTTGTTTTCATTTGAGTAATGTCTGTTGACCTATATTCAAGTCCACCAAGGCTTTCCTTGAATGTGTCAGGCCTACTAATGAGCCTATCAAAGACATTCTTCATTCCCTTTGCTGGGCATGTGTTTAAATTTATTCCTAGCCTGCTCTTTGACATTTTCTTATTGTTTCCATTTCTCTGCTGAAATGACCCATCTATTCATGAATGTCTTCAAGTCTTTTCACTGGAGCGTGTGATGTATTAATCATAGTGATTTTATATTCCCTGTCTGATTTTCACTTCTATTATTTGTTTTATCTTTCAACAGTGGATTATTTTTTCTTTCCATTTCATAGGTCTCATAACTTTTAGTTGAAATCTACATATTCCATGTAGGGGGTCAGAAGCCTAAGTAAATAATGTTTAAGGCTGGAAATAGGCACACCTCTTTTCCTGCTAGGCTTTCATTGAGGAACTGAGCTGTGTTTCTGTTTTGCTGGTAGTTTCAATTACCTGCCATGCATGGCCAACCTCAGGTTCCTTCAGTGTCACCTTGTGGTTAGGGCAGGAGCTAGACTGATAGACTATCTGAATTTTATTCTGGAATGTGCTTGGTCCACCTTCAGTTGTAGATGTTCCCTGTGACCCTGCATCTTGGTCCCTGTGTGCTCTTATCCCTCTGCTCGGGGTTGGTCTGCTGTTGCTTGTTTCTTAGTCCTGGTTACTTCAGGTGATGAGGAACAAAGAGGCTTTCCACATTTTCCTCATTTAGCATCAGTCTTAGGTAGCTCACGTGTCTCTGAGTCATTGGAGCCAAGTTTCCTTGGTGATCCTGCCCTGCTTTCCATGGTAAAAAGAAATCTTTAATTTTCTGAAACTAGGAGGATTTCTGCCTGTCTCCATTAACCAAACTCTGAGTTTTCAACCCCCTGAAAGTGACAGGATTTACTGCCCTTTATTTTCAGCTTCTTAAGACATTATTCCACTGGGGAAAGCATCCAGGTAAGAATTGTTTTCTCCCTCAGCAGTGCCATCCCAGGGCAACAGGAACACACCAACTGTGGGAGGCTTTCTCCACTCTTTCCTGCCCCCAGGCTTTTTCACAAGCAAACAGTGAGGTCCATGGAGAAGGGGCTGCGACCATCTGTGCTCCCAGGACTCTATACTCTCCCAACTGGGAGTGCTCAGCTTTGAGCAGTTCATTAAGGAGTTAGTTGATACTTTTGTATCTGTTTGCATCCCCACCTTGTCTCCTTCTGTTACCCTAAAAGGGGGAAAGAAAAGTCCCCAGTTCTTGACTTACTCAAAAGATAAGAATTCACATGCGAGATGAAAGCATTGTGCAGTGAAAGATTTTATTAGGAAAGGTGAAGTACCCCTCCAAGAACAGGAGGCAGGCTGATCCAAGTGCAGACAGCAATGGTCTTTGCTCCTTCCTCTTGTACCCTCACTTAGAGGTGGTCTTTTGATTGATTGATGGCTCTTGCCCCTGGAGTGCTTAGTCATGTTTGTCCCCTTTTGTGAATGCCCTTATCCATGAAGAACACAGAAAAACCCATGGAGGGGCCAGAACCTCAATGCTAATTATATTACAATGAGCACTGTGTCATTTCCGGTTAGGTCCTTGTCACTACCATGAAGTTCCAGCCTTTTAGTTCTAACTGGTTTCTTGCTGGCACTCACTTACAAGAAGTAAAGCCCCTTTATGCTGGAGGCAGGCATGCCACCATCATCCAGACCATCCTCTCTCTCCTCCACCTGTCTGCCTGGTGCCCCCACTTATCTAACTACCTAACACTTTCAGTGCTCTGGGACAGGTGAGGGATTGCCAGTGTCTTGTCTGTCTGGAGGCTCATGCCAGCGTTCCTCAAATTTTACCCTGATGGTAACCATTCAAAGTCAGCACTCTGATGGGTTCAGCAGCAGTGTGATTTTGCAGATTTCCCAGCTTCTTCTTATGGTTTGATAAGTATGACACTCTTTCCATGTGTCTATCCTTAGATGGAACCAGGTCTCTGTAATACATGTGATTAAATCACTAATTATTCATGGTTACCAAGATTCCAGGTATTTTTGGTTATTATGTTATTAATATTTCATGATGAAACCAAAATAAAGATGTGTTCTCTTTGAAATATGCCAAAATATAGCTTAAAATCTAAATGTTTTATTTTTATTCCATTAAATTAAAAAATACAGTTCCTGTCTATTTAAAGCAATAAGAAAGAGATGTGGGATTTTCTATGTATACTTAGGGGAACCTATGTACTTTGAAATATGTGACAATTTTTATTGAATTTTTTATACGTATTGCACACATGAGGGTATCTATAAGCTACATACGACTTAAAGTAAAATAATACTCTGATAACTGTAGAATTAATAATCATTTAAAAATATACAATGGCAAAGACACTTGAAGCCCTTGGAGGCTCCTCCCCACTAAATTCTCCTTTTTCTCTAGAGGTAACTCCTACCATGAGTCCTATGTTAACCAGTTCTTTGCTAGTCTTTGTATTTTTACTGTAAATATATGTATCTGTAAAACATGCCATTTATTTTTGCCTGTTTGGAATTTTACATAAATTGAGCCATACCTCATACATGTATGACTGAGTCTGGAGTTCCATCTGTGTTAATATCTATGTCTATAAGTGTGGACTTTCAGAACAGGGACTCAAGAGCCGGAAGGCCTTGTTTTGAATATTATATCATTAACTTAACAGCCTTCATATAGAAGTTCCTTAATTTTCCTGTCCTGTTTCTTTGTGTGTAAAGCATATTGTCATATTAATTAAACAAATTAATGCAGTCGATTCATATAGCTAACTAATACAGCTCAAGGCTATATGACCCTTTAACTTTTAGAGCCCCTCCATTTTGAAGCGGCTCTATTTAAGAAATAGAAGACAAATTATAAATAACTATCAGTCACAAAATAAAATATTAATTACAATAAGAAAAAAATCACAATTATAAATATATTTCTAATTTTAACAAAAATAACTGACCTTATAAACACATTCTAGGACTGTTTTCAGGTCCCTGGAAAGGTTTGTACAAATGAGGTGCTCGGAAACAAATTCCATCAGCTTCATGGCAAGTCTGACTCCGCATATGTAAAACACTGAATAATAGTTCTGTAAAAGTGACTGATATTTTTATGTATTTTTATTATGCAAGTTAATAGAAATTTTTTACAGTATTGTTTCCTTAAGTGAAATAAAATTAATCTAACTAATTACATGTACCATCAAATAATATTGTCACATAGAATTTTCATACTTTTTGTTTTAGTTTTCTTTTGTTGTTGTTCTCAAAGTTTATTGTTGCAGGGATTAAAAAGAAATTGAAACTAATGCTGTTATTCACTCGTGCAGTTAAATACCTTCAGGCACATATGAGACACGGAGTGAAAATTTGAAGCTTATTTTTCTGAAGTCAGGGGTTGGGGACGAGGGAGGGAAGCACGCTCCAGCTTCGGGGGAGGGGGCTGTTTGCGAGTGTATGCGGTGAGCGGTCCAAATCCGGGGATGCCCGCGGGCAGCGGGGTTCCCGAGGGGCGATCACGTCTCCCAGGTGCCCCCCTGGGGCTCTAGATCCCGCACGCTTGGCACGACCAGCAGCGCGCCAGCCCCTCCCGCTCCAATTCGGACTCGCGTGTGGGCGGCAGAGGACGCACATTTGTCCCGCTGGAGACCTTTTCTCTCTCTGACTTGGACACCAAGCTGGGCCCAGTCAGCCCAAAGCCCCAGCTCCGGGAGCCCGGTTTTGACACCGGATACTCGCCAGCCCTGCACTGAGGCCAGTGTGCCAGGACCTGAGCCCCGAACCTGTCTGGAGAGGTTCTACCCGGGGCCAGGGCCGGCCACGTGGGCAGTCCCCTCTTCCACACCAGGCATTGACGCTGGATGTCCCCGCTCCGCGTGTCCCGCCGCCCCTTCCCAGGTCCGAATCCCGGCTGGGCGACTTTCTGGGCGTCGCAGCCACGTTAGGGACAGGGGTGCGCATCGATGAACCGTGGCGCCCGCGCCGGGCTTACGTTGGAGCGGGAGCGGCGGAGCGGTCTCGGGCGCAGCCACGCCGCCTGTGCCCGCGGCCCGAGACGCTGCGGTCTCGTCCTGCAGTTACTTTCTCTCTCGGTCCCAACCCTCCCCGCACCCCTCCCGGCATGGCCCCAGCTTCGCGCGGCCCCTCCCCTCCCCTTACCGCCTCCTCGCCCTGCTCTCCGGCTGCCCTCCTGCCGCTCCCACCCCCTGTCCTCCCTCCCCTCTCTCCAGCGGCCTTCCCCGATGGCCTGCGAGAAAACCAGCCCCCACCCCAGCCGGTAGCTGGCGCCCCACGGCGGCCAGCCCAGGCGCAAAGGGCAGTGGTCCGGCTCCCAGTCACCCAGCGTGGCGCTCGCGAGCCGGAGCGAGCCGCCACTCCTGGCTGGGGGCTCAGCTGCGCCGCCTGGTGGTAGCTTTTCTACCAGATAACGCAGTTGCTTCACTTTTTGTTTACTACCAATTTGAAATAAGAATTTTTATTCCTGTACATTTCGTTTTCTGCTGTGTTTCTTTGAATTGATACATGAAATTTTTTACTTTAGGAAAGAAAGTTGTTAAGAGTAATGTATCTATCAAATTCAATTTATATATTTAATTTATATTTCACTGTGCTATTTATTGATGAAAGATTAATTATCTAAGTAAATAGGCCAGTAAGAAATTGCCATAATTTTTAGAAAATCACATAAATTTTTAGATAATAGTATTTCTGTGACCTTCAATAATTAGAAGCTTGCCTAAATTACTTTTATTGCTATTTTATAAACATATATTGTGTGCACATTAAAAGCTAGGAAAATAGTTTTCACAATATTACAAAGTAAAAAGCATACTGACATAAACAAACTTAGAAAGGAAACGACTTTAATGTCACTGTATATGAAAGCAATGTATGTTACATAGAAAACTGCATTTAAAGTGTACTAATATGTGGAGACCATGTAATTTAGAACCGTGAGTACAAACCTAATATGAAATGGGAAAATAAACTTAAATTTACAATTGACCACATTGTAACAGACAGAATTTATCTTTTACATCTTAACAAATGCCTATGGTTAAATACAGGTCTGAAATTCAGCTGCTGGAGTCCGGTGTAATCACACCTGATGTTCACTGCCTTGTACATTCTGACTGAAAAGTGCTCATCACCTACAGGTTGTCAAACCTTGTGATTATTATTCTCACACAATATATTACAGTCAATTAGCACTAGCCATACAATTTTCAAAATTTTAGAAATGTACTACAAATTTTCTTTCCCCCCCACCAGTTCCCTTCTGTGCTGTCTTGAAAATAAAATTAGCAATCAACTCAGTATAATACATTATTTTAGGTATTTCCTATTGACTTTCCAGATATTAGCACCCTGAGGCAACTGTTTAATAGTGTTGAGGCCTATAAAGATTTAATCACTGAGAAAATATTTATGGAGTGTCTATTAGCAGCAAGACTATAGAGACGTAATAAGGGTTCTGAATAAGTCAAGATTTTGTCCCTGAATATAAGAAGTGTCGATTCTAAGGCTGTAGCTCTTCCTGGTGACTAAACATCACAATCACACATTTGACTTCATCTGTTTAAGATTGGGAGAATGCTAAGAAAATCAAAGAGTAAAAGATCAGAAATGCTGAATCAGGATGGAGGTAAAGAGTAGAACTGATGTATCTGTGTTAAAGAAAAACTCAACAGATGATTTTGATGTTTCGCTAAAGTAGTGGAGAATTGGGAAAGAGGAAGATGGGTTAGTAATTGTAATATCACAAGAGCAGGTCAGTTCTAGAGTCTGACTGGTTGGATGCCAATCTTAGACCATTGCTTTGACGTATGTCTTATACTGCTGGGCTGCTGTGACAAAATCCTACCACATTAGTGACATAAACAACAAAAATGTCTTTCTCACAGATCTGAGGCTAAGTCCAAGATCAAGGTATGAGCACGTTAATGTCCTGGGTGAGGGCCTCACCTTATGGCTCATAGCCAGTCTTCTCCTGTGTTCTCAAATGATGGAATGGGTGAGAGATCTCTGTGGGGTCTCTTTTCTAAGGGCACTGACCCATTCCTGGGGGCTTCACCCTCACAACCTAATCACCTCCCACAGGCATCAGGATTTCAACGGATGAACTGTGGGGTGGGGTACACATTTAGCCCATAGCGGTCGATGACCCCCAAACTTAATTTAACATCAGTATATTTCAGTTTTCTTGTATATAACATGGGGCTAATAGTAGTGCATTTTAAAAAGATAGTTTAAAGGATGAAGTTTATTTATTTAAATTCTTAATCACAGTGCCTGACATATTTAAGTGATCAATAAATATTTATCGAGTTTTACTTTAAGTGTAGTGAAAAGATCCATGCTTTATTCAAAGTGGGGAGGCAATATTAAAATATGATTTATTCAGAAATGCTGTCTGGAATGGTGATTGTAAAGTTGAGTCTGGAAGATTCTGCTTCCACTTAGAAGAAAGAGGAAAAAACATGGAAAGATATATAAGTTAGAAGTGATCACACAATATTCTGATTGAGACAATATCTAAATTAAAGGGATTTCCTGTTGCAGAATGACACAGATAGCAAATTAAGATAATTTAATAAACATTCTCAAGGTTATATTCTTGGATAATTTTCACTTCAATGGGTGAAGGGATCTTGATTATAGCAGATAGCGAAAGGCTGTGCTTTCTAGATAGCCATATAGGAAAACGGTGGAAAACTTGTTTATTTCAGGTTTTAAGGGTTATTTTTAAAAGATTATTAGAAAATAGACTTTAAAAACATGTATGCAGTTTGGGATAAAATAATATATAAATGTAATTACAAATATCAGATATACTTTGTGTTTGGATGATCGTTTCCAGTTATTCCCATCCAGCAAAGGGGCTCATCTTTGTTCTGATGTGGTCCCCTGAGCTGTTCTGCTTATGAAAAAGCTTTCTCATACTTGCATCCCTGTGTGCTTGTCTATCTTACACACACTGGTTATCTTACTGTTACACTTCAGGTCATCGAGAATTCTTTTTGGCTTGTGAGATTTTTCAAAATATTTTTAACTTGAATCATCCTGAATTGGTATCTGCAGAAGTTTGACCTCTTCCTTATGATACCCAGCCATGTGTGCACTAGCTGCCTTGGTGTTAACTGGAGGGATGGCTCTGGCCTTTCTGTTTGGAATCTCTGTTCTACTGCCTAAGTGCTCGCCCAGGAACCCTGTTTTTCATGATAGCCTACGGTGGTGTTGGGGGTGTTATCACACAGTAGTGTTACACGGCGATGTCTTTGTTAGGGTCTAAGCCCCAGATCTTCTCCCATTGTCCAGGTCATGAGGCTTTTCCTGTAAGTCCACAAAAGCTCCCCCTGGGAGCTGCAGAAACATGATATGCATAATCTTCTATAATATGACATTGAGAAATTTTATTTTGTTTGATAGTTATTAAGAATGTATTCTTCTTGAGCTAAATACGGAAGCCAGAACACACAGGATGTTTCCCTTTCTCTTCAGCCCCTCCTCCTCTTCACCCTCTCTTTGACTTTCTTGATGGAGAGAATATTTTGATCATTCGAGACCTAGATTCAACAGCCCCATAATAATTTTTTTCCTTGATTGCCATCAATCTGTGTCTATCAGTTGGAGGGAAGCCATTTTTAACAGAAATGCACATGTTGTGAATACAGGTAAATTCAGAAACACAATAGAGAAGATTTTTGGAGCCATGCTTTGTGGATATTGCTAAGTCCCTGAATACTACAATATTTTAAAGATACAGGGATAAAAAATAACAGATGAGGGAAAGTTTTCTTAAACAAATGATGCTGACACAATTAGTTACAGTTTAGAAAAAGAAGTAAAGATGGATACTTACTTCCTTAAAAAAAATTTGAAAGGAAATGTTAAAGGGTTTGATGGAATTGTTACAACAATAAGGGAATGAGTGAAATGTATTGGGAAATGTATTAAATTAGAATGAAAAAGGGTTTTCTAATCATAAAGTTGACATAAAGAATGAAAAAAATCCCAATCAAAAATGTTCTACACAAAAATTAAAAGATGAGTAATACATTAAAAGTAAAATTGAAGAACAAACATGAAAAATAGTAAACTCAATACTTAAAAACTGGAAAAGATAATAAAGAATTCTTAGAGGGTACATCCTAATCATTAACAAATATATGAACAAAAACCTTTAAATAACACCTATAGTAAGAGATTCTGAAAATGTGCAAATCACAGCTTAAGAAGATAGGTGCATCATCCCCTCCTGGTCATCCTCATTCTCTGCTGCTGAGACAGTGAAGACACCACTTTTGACTCTAGTTTGCAGGTTGTTGTTTCCTGACCTCAGGAGATCTGTCAACTTTTCTTCCCTTTACCCATGCATTTCCACTGTATTTCTAGCCTCTCGTCTTCAGCCCTATCAGGATATTTGACCTCCTTTGATTTGGGCATTTTTCTCTCTGCTTGCTTCTTTGTTCTCCTTTCCTGTCTTTATTCCTATTTCAGTTCATGATTGACAAGGTCAGCAGTGTGTGTAGGGGCTTAAAAGCCCGGCCTCTGGAAGAAACTTACTGGTGTCTGAGCCTGGCTCTGCTAACTAGGGGCCAAGTGAAACTAAGATGACTTGACTTCTCAGTATCCCCTGCTCTAAAATGGGAGGATTGTAGTAGTCTCTTGTCATTGGTTTGTTATAAGATCAAATATGTCAATATGTATGGATTACTTAGATTATCTGGCATATAATAGCTGCTATGTAAGTAGGATTCAAATGCACTGATGATCTGTTTTTTCATTTTGCATACATAGTTTGGGTTATTATATTTCAAGCTTACATTGTTTTGTAATTCAGTGTTTCTTCTTTAGAGAAACATATTGATCATTCTTTCTAGATTTCTAATTTTTTAAAATTCATAAAGATTCCATTAGCCAAAGTGATATATGGCTTTATTTTAATAAACTTAATTTTTCATTTTTATGTACTCCATACATAACTTATTTTTAATAACAACTTTATTGAAATATAATTCTCATATGATAAAATTAACCCCCATAAATGTGCAATTTAGTGATTCCTCGTATATTCCCAACATTATTCAGTCATGAAAGCTATTAAACTTTAGAATAATAGGATTCCATAGCTATTAGTGGTTATTTCTAGCACCCCACTCCCTCAGCTCCTGGTAAGACTAACATATTTTCTGTCTCAATAGATTAGGCCATTCTGGACGTTTTCATATAAACTGACCCCTACAATTGGAGGCTGTTTTCATTATAATGTTTTCAAGATTCATTTATATTGTAGTATATATCAGTACTCTATTCCTTTTAATTGGTAAAAAAAAATTCTATTGTATATAGGTATTCAATTTTGCTTTTGCCCATTCATCAACTGATAGCTTTTTGAGTTGTTTTCACTTTTGGTTACTATAAACATTCGTGTATAGTGTGTGTGTAGACATATGTTTTTATTCTTTTGGATATATGCCTAGGAATGCAATTGTTACACACAGAATAACACTTTGTTTAAATTTTGAGGAAGTGTCAAAATGTTATTTAGAGTGGGTACACAATTTAATATTCACACCAGCAAAGCTGAAGGTTCCAACTTTTCCACATCCTTCCAAAAGTTGTTATTGTCCTTTTTTTTTCATTTTAGCCATCTTAGCAGGTGTGAAGTTGTATCTCATAGTGATTTTTATTTTCATTTCCCTAATGACTAATGAGGCTGGACATTTTTTACTGTACTTATTTTTTATGTGCTCTCTGTAAATATTTTTTTGAACAATATCTATTAAAATCATCCAAGATGTACTGCAGATAATGGTTATCGTGTCTCTTTTCATGCCAATACTTTTTTTTTTTTTTTTTGCCTGGCGGCACATGCTAGAACTTGGGAGTAGCAAGCCCTTTTGTATTTCTGACTTAAAAAATAACGATTTTAGTGTTTCACTGGTGATTACTATAGGTTTTTGTAGAAATGCTTTTTCAGGTTAATACAGTGCCTTTGCATTCCTAGTTTACCAAGAGGTTTTTTTAAAAAAAATTTATTATGAATAGATGTTGACATTTAAGGCTTTTTGTATATCTGCAAAGATGATTTTATAGCTTTTATAATTAAGCTCCTAACATGGTGAATTACATTGATACATTTTCAAATATTGAACAGTCTTTTATTTCATTCTTGAGGTAAACCCTAATTGGTTATGAAATATCAAGTACATGCTAAATTGTATTTGCAGATATTTGGCATTTTTGTATCAATATTCAAAAGTGAGATAATTTTCCTTTCTTGTACTAGTTTAATCCAGTTTGTATATCAGAATTTTACTGGCTTTGTAAAATTAATTTTTTAGCTTTCTTTTTCTATTCTTTGAAACAGTTTATATAAGATAGGAATTATTTATTCTGTAAAGGTTTAGTAAAACATATGACATTCTTTTGGGAAACATATTGGATATTTTTATTTTAAAAATTACTATTGTCAACTGCTGTAGCAGGTGTTCTTAAGATCCAGAATTAATATCTAAATCTTTAGATGAAATCTTCCTTAGATATATGGTCCCTAATAAGCTTCTTTAGATTGCCCTCAGATGACTTTTTAGCACTTGGAGAATAGCATGTCTTTTCTGGTTACACACATTCTATTTTTTAAAAAAAAATCTTCAAAATGTTTACATTGTTCTTTATTGAGTTTAATCTCATTAGTTTTGATTCATCATTACAGCTAACTGAGGTGTTTTAATTTTTAATTTGTTTAAATCATTTAAAACTATTTTTTGTCTTTAAAATATTTTATTTTGAAACAATTTTAGAGCCACAGGGAGTTGTAAAGAGAGTTTAGAAAGTTCTATTTACTCTTCTTTCTGTTTCCTCCAAAGGTTACATCTTACACAACTATAGTACAACATCATAACCAGAGGTTTGACATTGGTACAATCTAAGTGCAGTTCTCCGTTATTTCATCCCGTGTGTGGATTTCTGTAATCACCACTACAGTCAACATACAGAACTGTCTCATAATCGCAAAGATCTTTCCTACGCTATTTCTTTATAATTACACACTCCCCCTCCCCTCCACCATTCCTGACCTCTGACAACCACTCATCTGTTTCCATCTCTCTAATTTTGTTATTTTGAGGATTCTTGGTATATACTAGATATGAGTCCTTTGTCAGATGTGTGTAATTTCTCCTATCACATAGCTTGCCTTTTCACCTTCTTCCCAGGGTCATTTGCTGAGCAAAAGTTTTAACTTTTGATGAATTGTCTTTTTGATTCATTGATTTTTCTCTATATTTTGTTTTACATTTCATTAATTTCCTCTTTTTATTTCCTTTCATTTGCTTGCTTTGGGTTTACTTTTATCTTCTTCTAGGTTATTAAGGTGAGAACATAGATTATTGATTTGAGACTTTTTCTCTTTTCTAAAATTTTTCCTTTCGGCACTGCTTTAGTTATTTTCCACGCATTTTAATATTTTGTATTTTCTATTTTCATCCTGTTCATATAGTTTTTAGTTTCCCTGAGCCTTCCTCTTTGATCCATAGATTATTTAGAACCATGTTGTTTAGTTTCCAAGTGTTTGGGGGTATTTTCTCGTTACCCATCTCTTGCTGATTTCTGGGTTAATTCCATTGCAGTCAGAAAGCATTGTCTGTATGGTTTCAGTTCTTTTAAAGTTTTGAGGTTTGTATTATGATCAGTATTAAGTTTACTTTGGTCCCCTGTGCACTTGAAAACAATGTGCGTTCTGCTTCTGCTGGGCGAAGTACTCTCTTCGTGTTGGTTAGACCCTGCATGTTGATAGTATTGCTGAGTCCTGTATCCTTGCTGATTTCCCCTCTACTTGTGCCATCAGTTGCTGAGAGAAGGGATTGAAGTCTGCAGCTGTAACTGTGCACTCTTCTAGTTCTCCTTTCGGTTTTTGCTTCATGTATCGTGCAGCACTCTTCTTTGGTACATGCACATTTAGAATTGCTATGTCTTCTTGATGGATTGACTTTTGATCATTATTTAGTATCCCTCTCTGTTAGTGGTAATTTTCTTTGCTATAAATTTTACTTTTTCTGATAGCAATGTGTCCACTCATACTTTCTTTGATTAATGTTTATGTGGAATATCTTTTTTCATCTGTCTAGTTTTTACCTACATATAGGCATACCTTGGAGATGTGGTGGTTTTGGTTCCAGACCACAGTAATAAAGCAAATATCACAAGAAAGCCAGTCATATGAAATTTTGGTTTCCCAGTCCATTTAAAAGTTATGTGTATACTGTGCTGTAGTCTGTTAAGTGTGCAATAGCATTATGTCTAAAACAACAATGTATGTACCTTAGTTTAAAAATATTGCTAAAAAATGCTAACCATCACCTGAGCCTTCAGTGAGTCGTGGTAGTTACATCAAAGATCTCTGATCACAGATCTCCATAAACAAATTAATAATAATAAAGCAGTTTGAAGTGGTGTGAGAATTACCAAATGGTGACCCAGAGACACAAAGGGAGCAAATGCTGTTGGAAAAGTGATGCTGATAGACTTGCTTGATTCTGTATTGCCACAAACCTTCAATTTGTAAAACTCAATAAACTGAAGTGTAGTAAAACAAGTATGTTTCTATACTGTTAAATTGAAGTGTTTCTTATAGACAACATAGAGCTCAGTCATTTTTTTTAAATTGACTGTTATTTAACTGGTGTGTTTAGACCACTTAGATTTATTGTGGTTATTGATTGGTCCTTTTTCTGTTTGTTCTGCTTTTCACTTCTCTGTTTTGCTTTACGTGACTTCTTGTGGATTACCTGAAAATGTTTTAGAACTTAATTTTGACTTATCTGTGGTGTTTTTGAGTGCTTCTCTTTGTGTATCATTTTTTTTTTAAATTGAAGTTGAGTCAGTTTACAATGTTGTGTCAGTTTCTGGTGAACAGCATAGTAGTTCAGTCATACAGATTTATTCATTTTCATACTCTTTTTCATTATAGGCTACTAGAAGATATTGAATATAGTTCCCTGTGCTACAGCTATTTGTGTATCTTTTTAAGTGGTTACTGTAACCATTACATCATATACACATAACTTTTCTTAGTCTGCTGGTGTCAACACTTACCAGTTTGTTATGATAGTCTTGTATGTTTCCTCTTCACACACTGAGAAGTGCATCAGCATTATAATTTTTGCTTCAACTACCAAACAAAATTTAGCAAACAGAAAGGAGTAAGAAAGTGTAATTGTCCATATTTTTACTATTTTTATTGTTCTTCCTTCCTTCCTGATGTTCCAGGATTCCTTCTTTTTTCATTTTCTCTTTGTTTTGTTCATTCTTTTAGAGTAGATATGTTGGTTGACAAATTCTGTTAGTTTTGTTCATCTGACAATGCCTTATTTTGCTATTTAAAAAGTTTTTTTTTATTGACGCAACATTGTAAGCTGACTATACTTCAGTTAAAAATACATACTTAAAGTAAAAACATTTTCTTTTGTTGAAGTACAGTCCATCTACAATGTTGTTACTTTCTGGTGTACCACAGAGTGATTCAACTTTATATATATAGGCCATTATGAGGTACTGAATTCCCATGCTGTACAGGAGGACCTTGTTGTTTATCTATTTTATAGATAATAGTTAGTTGATTTGCTCTTCATTTTTGAAGGTTATTTTTGCAGAATACAGAATTCTGAGTGGGCAGTTCTCTCAACACTTGAAAAATATGTAACTTCCTTTTGGGCTCCCTGATTTCTGATGAGAAATTTGCTGGAGGCATTCAGAATTTTTTCTTTGGTCTTTAGTTTTTAGGTGTTTAACTATAATATGTCAGAGTGGATTTCTTTGGGTTAAGATCCTGTTTGGAATTTGTTCAGTCTTAAATATTTAGGTTTGTTTATTTATTTATATTTATTTATTTATTCATTCATTCATTCATTCATTCATGACAAATTTGGCAAAATTTTAGCCATTATTTCTTTGAATACTTTTCTAGCCCTACTGCTTTATCCTCTCTGGGACTCAGAATGCATAAATGTCATATTCATTGATATTGCGCCCATCTGTCCCTGAGGCCCTGTTCATTTTTCAGTCTATTTTCTCTTTGTTTTTCAGTTTGGGTAATTTCTATTGTCGTGTCTTCAAGTTCAGTGATTCATCTGTTCTTTTCTGCTGTTGAGTCCATGTATTGAGATTTTTATTTCAGGTATTAGGTTATTTGGTTCTAAATTTCCATGTGGCCTTTTACCTTTGCTGTGATTTTGTGTTTCTTTGCTGACTTTTTTGTTTGTTTGTTTGTCTTTCATTTGTTTCAGGTGTGTTTGTAGTTGCTCACTGAAGCATTCTGTGATGGCTTTTAAAGTCTTGTTTGGTAACTGTTACCTGTGTCATGCCAGTGTTCTTATCTATTGATTATCTTTTCTCCTTTCACTTGAGATGTTCCTGGTTCTTGCTATGTTGAGAGAATTTTTGTTATTCAGTGCTGGACATTTTGGGTATTATATTATGAGGTTCCAGATCTTATTTAAATATTATGTTTTAGTAAGTCATTTCTGTTAATGCTCCAGCAGGGAGAAGGGGATAATGCCAGTTAGGATTTGAAGCTCAGATTTTAATCTTGGCCTTTGCTGACACTCATCTGGGGAGAGGCTCCATGTTACTGCTGATTGTGGACCAGAGTTCGGGCTTCCCCCCAAGGGCTCTGCAGGTACCTTCTTTCTGGGGTGGCAAGGGGTGCCCTACTGTCATTGGTGGAATTCCTGATGTTCCACTGGGCCTCCTGTCATAACCCAAACATGGAGGCAGTGAGGGGGATGGAGGTCCTCGTTCCGCATGTGGTGTCTACATTGCAGGTGGGGGCTTGTCTTCCTGTAATGTTTGGCTGGAGTCAGGCAGTAACTGTGTAAGTTTTCTGTGTTTCCAGTGTCCCTTCATCTCCTTTGGCTGGAGAGAGCAGGTTTTCTGGGGACATTTTTTATTTGCTCCCATTGGCGTTTCTGGGTTGTTGGCTTCCCTGGCACCTAGTGTGGGATGCATGAGACAAAAAGAAAACTCAGGAAGTCACCACTGTGTAGTTCCTCAGGTCCTGATCCCTGGCCAGTCTGCCACATTCTCTTCAAATCTCAGCATGTTTTTGTTTCTTTCAAATATAAAGCCTAGGGAGTCTAGCCATGCTTAGTGGGAAGAGCAGGGAAAAGTATGTTTATCCATCTTTCCAGAAGCAGAAGTCCAAATTTAATTAACTTTGAATGGGTAATACATTCATGTGACATAGAAGTTGAGTGATATAAAAAGAAGTTACACTGAAATTAACTTTCTCCCACCCACTTCCCCTCTTAGATGGCAACAGTGCTTCTGGTTACTGTGCTTACTTCTGAGGTAACTTTACAGATACCAGCAGACATACACAGATGCGTTGTTACCCAGGTGGTGGCATACTGCATACACTGTATCCTGTTTTTTTTCTCATAACACTGCAATTTAGTGAACCTTCTGGATTCACACAAGAAGAACTTCTTTATCATTTTTCATGGCCTCATGCTGTTCCAGTGCATGGAGATGCCATGTGTATGTAACCACTTGCACTGTTTAGGTGTTGGTCCTGTTACCTGATATATTTATTTTCCCTTCCATCTTAGTGTCTTCTGCACATTTCTTGTGTTTTCTGTGTACACCGGAGTCAGGGTCCTGTGTAAGCTGAAGTGTGTTGGAGACAGGTGCTGGTGACTGAAGTCTTCATTTTATGATAAGTCATATGTATACTCCATAAGTATTTGGAGATACTCATTACAGCTGCTTTCCTAGACTTGGTTCTCCATCATGTTCACAAGGGCTCTTTGGTCCACAGCTTGCTTTTCATAGGTGTCAACAAAAGATTTTGGGTATAAGCTCTATATACCCTTATTCACTTTCATGGGTTTAGGTGCTTCCACATAACAGTTAACAGAATGTATGCACTTTGTTGTTGTTATTTCTAAGTGGCATGGAAAACCAGGTCTACTATGATTTGGGGTCAGAGTACTTGTATCTACCTTTTGGGAAAGATGAGATTGATTTTGTTATCATTTAAATTTTTGAGCATGGTAGTTTCATTCTCACTAAATTAGCACTTTTTCTTTAGGGTGGTGATTTTTTTCTTTTGAGTAGAAATATTGCCCTAAATTCTTGGTGAACTTGACTAAAGTCATGAATTGAAGAACCTTTTTGCCTTTGTCTCTTGATAGTCTTTCATGTTCTCTTGGCAGTTTAATGCTAAATCCATGCATAATTAAGTTTGATCTTGCACAGAGGATGGAGTCTGGAACTTGCACTGATAGACTGGAACTTGCACTGACAGACTGTGTGAGGATTTTTTTTTAATTTCAATTTTTTAATTTGATATTTCCAAATATATAAAACATCAAGATTCTTACACCAGTTATCTCAAATGAGACCATACAAAGCAATTTTAAAGTGTATACAACAATCATTCCCCCCTTCAGTTTTGCTACTTTATACAACTATGGGATAGACAGAAAATTGAATGGCATGTGCCTAGTTGGAAAATTTCACCTGTTTACAAAAAAAAAAAGGAAGAAATTACGAAAACTCAAAATCAAACATGTAGGATACTTGCTACTTTGTGTCTGGAAGTCAATTTACAAACTTTTTTTTTTAATTTAGTAGGCACTTGGGACTGAAAATTTTAGCTGCCCAGTTTTATCCAACTACCCAACAGAAAGCAGCACAAATGAAAGTCCCAACACTCTGTAAACTTTGAGGGACTGAGAGAGTAGACACTATTTTTTATCTGTAGTAGATTCAATTGTTGAGCCTGCAAATGTAGGCTTTTTTCTCTTAACAGAAATAAATATCCTCAGGGCCTTTCCTCTAGCTTCAGTGGGCTGAGTTCAAGAATAGTGAAGAACCCGTCATGTGAAATTTAAAGTGTGACAACTCTGAAGTATTCTGATGCATTATACAAAATTTTGCTAGTTGCATAGACCAAAGACAGATGTTTTGGTAAATGGCACTGAAGAAAATCCTGACCCAAGTGGCACTACTTGGTCCAAATGTTACTGACCAAAGAAAATGATACAACAATATTTATAGGCTCACCTTTAAGAAATGGTTGACATTAATACTGTACATATTTTACACATCAAATACATAGTCCAAGAGTTTATAAAAGAAATTCATGCATTATTACCTGTAAGAATATCAATGTACAACATACCCAGGCCCCCCAGTAATTGTGACATTTCAGGTGGACACAGTGTTATGTACAAATACAATCAATTTATCTTCTGTGTTAAGTATATAATTTAAAGAAACTTCAGAGATTACTGAGGAAAAACTTAGTCCACTGAAGATTGATAACAAGTGTCAATCTGTGGGATTTTTAAGTATTTCCTTTAAAAAAAAAACACCCAGAAAACATAACCTCTGTACAAAGAAAAATATAAAAATTCTGGAAGATCATGTCTGATCACACTACATAATTTAGAATGAAATGTCAGTGGTTTAAAGTTTTTCTGTCTTATTCCTTTGGCAGCCTTAATTTGTGAACTAATACTCGTATTTAGCTCAGCTGCTTTTATGGCACAAGAGCCCAGTTTCAAAATGGTGGCACTGATTTTCCTTATAACAGCACTATTTTCAGCAGCAATTATATTTTTAAAGGTTAACAATTTGTACAACAAATGTCTAACGATGCTTCTTCCTACTTTATACTCAACAGTTATGATCTTTACAAAAAGCTAATATCTACATAGAGAACCACCTTTTACTTGCCCCATCTCATCTCTGACTTGGTTGAGGAAGTACAGGCATTTCAAATTAGGTATTTATGTGTTTTAGATAGGATTCTTGGATTTATGTGAATATAAAAATAAGACAAAATAATTCTTAGGTACATTCCAGTGTCCCAGTAATTAGTTACATGATAAATAGTACCTACCTGCTGACCACCTATAAAAGATGAGACATTCCGAGGCACCCTAAAAACCTAGGTCTGTAACAGGTGAACAAGAAGGCCATTTTACTCAATTCTGATGCAGTCACCACTGACTGCTATTTAAGGTGTTTACTGGTAACCAGCAAGTTTAACTGAAGAGATGTCACTAAATTCAAACTGAAAATATATATTTAAAAGCAGCAATTTACATTGAGGGAAATATGGTTCTTGTGTGTTCTGTGTAAAGAGAGATTATGAATAAAGGGAATTGGCAACTGAGCACCCTAATTCAATTCCATGAATACAGGTTCCATGATAAGATATCTACTACATGCATTTTGCTTACAGTAACTGCCTAAAACTCACCAGCTCTATAGAGTTAAACTCTGTATTAAAGGACTATTGAGTTACAGGGGAATTGGCCATATCAAGTAGCTAGTGACATAGTACCAGTTGTGAAAATTGAGATAAATGAGTTGACAAATGGATTCATTGAATATGTTAATATTGTGAATGAGAAGACAATTCACCAGGATAATATACCCACAAGTATGTTGATCTGACAAAAACCACAGACTGACATCAAATGGATAAAAAAATACTGGGGAAAAAGTGAAAATGCCAACCAAAATAACAAGGTGTGTGGGCTGGGTGGGAGAGCACATTTAAGGCATCTAAAAAAAAAAAATTCCATATGGCTTTGGCTTATTAAAATATTTTACACTATCTTTTTTCTCTTTAAAGAAGATTTGAAAGCACCTAAAAATCAAGCAGATTGTTAAAAAAATCCCGCATGGCAAATTCAGTTTGTAAGCGTCATTCAGATATTTGTCAAGGAAAATAAAGAAGCCTCTGCCCATGAGATTGCACATGGTGGAAGAGGTCCTTCCAACCCTGTCTATCTTATGCTGGATGGCAGCCCAGAGGTTCGCTGTGCAGCAGCTACAAACAAGGTGTTACTTTCTGGAAGGGAAGGGACTGTGGAATTTCCACTGGTTGGCGAGCAACCCAGCTTTAATTTTTCCAGATACTCTGCATGTACAGGCTTATGACACTGGAGAAATTGATGGCATCCTTTACTTTTAACCACTCTGTCTTCCTTCCTGTATTAACAGGATCTTCCCAGTCTTCTAATATTTCAGTGACAGTAAGGACATAGACATATGTCCTGTGCTTTCTGTCTTGGTTCTCATATATGCCCAGGAGTCTGCCTGACTTTCCTTTGACTCCAGCCTCTTGGTAAGCCTCCCTCACGGCAGCACCGGCAGGCTCCTCCTGGGGCTCCAGTCCTCCTCCTGGGCCAGTCCACTGGTCCGGGACCGAAGCCTGCCCACCTGCAGCACCTCGTCCTCCTGCTTGCTCCGGAAGGACAGGGACGCCGCCCGCTTCTTGAAGCCCTCGCTGTCCTAGGTCCGCGGCCTAGGGGGGCTTGGACCTCATCGCAGAGGCGGGCTCTCGCTGCCGCGGCCCCTGCGGAGGCCGCCACCCCGCCGGGGCGCGGGGGCGAGGGCGAGTCGGGGCGCAGGGCGGCACGGCCGGACAGTCCCGGAGCCCGCCGCCCGCTCGCTCCGGTTCCCGCAGCTGCTGCCGCCGCCCAGGGCGGAGCGGGGCGCGAGGTGCGGGGAGACGGCTGCAGGGGCTCCCGCCGGCCCTGCAGCGGCGCCTCGGCTGCGCGAGGCTTTTGGGGTCGGCTGCGGGCCGTCCCGCCAGGGCCCTCTGACGTGCTGCGTATGCACAGGTGGCTGCCCGGTGCCCGTCAGTGCGCCGCCCGTCAGTGCGCCGCCCGTGGCGGGCTCTGTGTTCGGTTACGGGTGTGTTTGTGGCTGCAGTTGCCGCAGTTCGTCCCGGCCCTCCAGACTTCCCCAGCCCCACTCTCGGCCTCGTGGTCCTGGCACGCCCGCTGCTTCTGCCCAGGATGCTTCCTCTGGGCTCCGCCCCCAGCACGTCCACGTCACGCCTGCTGCCTTAGTCCTGCAGAAATCCTGCGCTTTGGATTTGTGCCACCTTCTGTAAGTTGAAAGCTTCTGGACCAAGTGCGGCAGTGAGATGGAGTCAGAAGAGGAGGTGAGCAAAGTGATTTCTGTCCTGTACCTCTTTTTTTTTTCCTACCTTTTCAAGCTATTATTTCAAGATGCCTTTCTGAGGGCAAGGGTTAAAATTCACTCCCTTACCTTTGCTGTTATTCTTCATGTCTAATAAATTGGGAACTACAAATACTCTACTTTTAAAAATGGTTGTATATGTTTACTCATTTGTTTTGGAATAAATTTGATGAAGATGAGTTTATGGGAAAGCAACGTGTGACCAGGGGTTAGGAATTAAAATGGAAAATTGAATCTTCATGAAGCTTTCCACATTTTATTAGATGTTAAATTCTACAGTGAAGTTTCATATGATTATTAACTATAAGTATATTCCTAAATATCGTGGTTAAACTGTTATTAAAATAATATATCATAAAGCCATTAATATTTTTACATAATACAGTTGTTTGATTATTGAACTTTTCTCGTCAGATATTAGTCAGCAACCTCAGTTTTTTCTTTTAGTGATTTTGTAACAAGAATAAAAATATATTTTAAATCTGTGTGACACAGTTTTATTAAAATGACTTGAGAGTGTATGAGCATTTATCAGTTTATTTTCTTCTTTCACATTATATTTTTAATTTTGTGTCCTTCTACATTGTATTCTAAAATTTGGAACCGATTGATATGTGCTTTTCACTTCACTATCATGAGGGATGTTTTTTCAGATGAAACTGAAAAATTTAGTAATTCATCTTTTGTCAGTATTAAAAGCAGACCAGCTAGGCTCCTTTGTGCCACACTAAAAATAATACCAGAACATAAGAAAGGTTTCTGTATTACTTTATGTGCTCTGTGATAGCGTCTTTTCTGTGAACACTCTCAACTCCAATGAGACCCTGACATTGAAAATTTACTTGTACATACACAGGGGTTATATTATGCTTCCTTGACCCTTGAAATGAGTATGGATGTTGACAGAAATCTTTGCGTTGTTCTCCCTAAGGTATTGCCATCAGAGAGTCAGCAAAAGTGGTTGACCAAGCCCAAAGGAGGGTGCTGTGGGGAGTTGATGACCTGGACTTTTTCATAAGGGATGAAGCCATAGATAAACACACGTATGCCACAAAGTTAAACTCCCCACCGTGATTTGCTTCTGTAAGTGTATCATCAAGAACAGAGAGTAGGATGAATCATGCAAAATGGTAGATTTCATAGCAATTGTACTTGTGAGCTGTGTATTTTATTCTTGTGTTGGAAAAGAGGTTTTGTTGTTGTTGGTTTTGAATGGGGTATTTTTCAAAATTGAAGTATAGTTGATTTACAGTGTTGTGTTAGTTGAACAAGGTATTTTTCATGTGGGGAATCAAGTGAATTTAAGAAACCCCAGAATGCAGGATTGACTCTGGGAATGCTGGGCTTCATGTGAGAGCAAGATCTGCTTCTGTGGAAAATTGCAGGTTGACTCACTGACCTGTCCGATGTAGAAGAGCTGTAGATTGATTAATTAAAAAGAAGCACTAAAATTGTTTAACTAGGTATTTGTTCTAAAAACCTCCAAACTCCAAATGGAATGGTATGGCGGATTAGCTGTACTTTTGCATCTATTACTTCACTGTTAAGATGATACTTTGTACTTAGAGATGTGAAGTAGAATATAAATGATAATATAACTTAATATTTCTGGTAAAGTGCCTGTTATTTCTTTACATAAATTAACATTCACCCAGTGCAAAGGACCTGTTTTCTCTTATAACTCAGTCTCTTCTGGGCCAGTGTTTTTAAAACTGTTGCTCTTACTGACATGGACTGAAGCTTGACATAGTTTGGTTTCTCTTGCTTTAGTGGCCAATAAGACATGGAATAATTGAAGACTGGGATCTAATGGAGAGGTTCATGGAACAAGTTATTTTTAATTTTCCCTGAGCTGAACCTGAGGGCCATCACTTTTTGATGGTGAGTAACTGGGACTGAGAGAAGAGCCCTGTGGATTCTTGGTTGCTTAGATTTTAAACCCAGGATATTCTTCCCTGGGGAGTTTTTAATTCCCACTAAAGCTCTTTGTATGAGTTGGAGTGCTTTTTGGGCAAATAACAGAAGGCTCAACCAAAATGTCCAAAACCAAAGAGGGCTTATTATCCCACAAAACAGGATGCCAGTGTCAGGCCACTCAGGACTGGTTACTTGAGCAGCTCAGAGATGGAGGTGAGAACCCAGCCTAATTCACCTGTTTGGCCTCTTGTGCTGGTTCCCCTCAGGCCCCAGGGTGGCTGCCCAAGTTCCTGTGTTGACTCTTGGTGTATTTACTTTCAGAGTTTTAGAATTAAGACTCTCTTCCTCAGAAACCTTCCTAGCAGATTTGCCCTGTCTGTCCATGCCCAGTGTGGGCCCTAGAGGGGAACAAAATTACTTTGGTACATTTTGATGAGTCAAGATTCTCTCCTGTTGCTGGTGAGGGGACCACATCTCATCACCTGGCCCCAAGAGGTAAGTACCTAAACCGGCCTCCAGCAGCAAGGAATGAGGAGGGAGGAATTGGTTTGGGTAGGAAACCACCTGTGTAGTTAGGTGTCCTCCTGAAATAACTGGATGGCTCTGACCTTTGCTTCTTACAGCAGAGGGAGCTGAGTCAAGGTGCTGTTTTGCCAAGGTTAAATCTCACTCTAACTCTGAGCTGAGTTATGGGCCCTGATATTGTGGATGTAATTGATCTTGTTCAGATGAAATAAAACAATACAGAGAAATGAAGAGAAGTGTCTCTTGGTTGTGGAGCCTGTTTTCATTGTTTTATGTTCTTTTTAAGTTAAAATTAACTACATGTATAAAACACTTACTTTAAGGAGAGCAATTGCATGTAACATAAGCTGCACATTAAAACCTACATAATTTAGCTTTGCATTTTTTCCATGCTAGTGCATTGTCAAATGGCCCCTGATCCAATTATATAACTCTTTCTAATGTTAAATATGGAATATTCTTTAGAATTATCTGGCTTAAAATATGTTAAGTACAAGGCTGTTATGGTAGTTAGTGGAATCTATATATTTTGTGTCTATTAAATCAAGTCCTTGAAAGTGCTCTAAGCTTTTTCCTGGCTGTATCTTCACAACTAGGAATTGTCACGTCCAATTACTGTGTTTTACAGGCCACTGTGTATTTTCTCTCCTGTGTATCTATGATGGTTTATGTAAAATACATGGAGCCAGGAAACTGACAGTATGTCTGAGTGGCTTTGTCTTTACAGCCAAAACAAATTACAGACTCCCACCTGCAATGCTTGGCATGTTCCCTTCTCTCGTACGTCACATAACTACCTGTTGATAGGACTCCAGGCATGGGCCTAGGGCCCAGCTTCCTCTCCCTGCCTGCCCCATCCCGCTCTGCTCAGAGGGAGTCTGAGTCTTAGGCCCGTGGAGCAAATGCAATCACCAGGACACAGCCCACAGGAAATTTTTCCTACCAGGAATTTTTCTGCTCTAGCTGGCATATACACCGCAGTACAATAAAAACAATTGCTGGGAACGAACTGGAGGTGTTTGGTATGAATATGGAAAAGCTTAAGTCCTTTGCCAAAAATGAGTATCTGAAGTGAATTTTCAAAAATAATTGTTTATTACATTAAACATAAGAAAATATTGTGTTACATTTATTGTAATTTGAAGTTAGCAGGTGTGTTTGCTGCATGATGTGACAGAGGAAGTTATGAGAAGGGTGGTTTTATCTCAGGCTTATGTCCTTCCTCATCAGTTAATGGGATAATTGAAGGGGAGTGAAGCAGGTACAGGGATTTGTGGCCATGTCCAGAAATTCATTGAAGACATTTACTGAACCACTACATCAGCTAATGGCTTCTTGGTGTAAAAGAGTCTAAAAGTTTTAAATTAAAGTTCCCTCAGTAGCCTATGAAATTGTCCCTTCTGACTGCCATGACAGACATCTGCACATCCATGGTGGGAATGAGCTCAGTAGGGATCATGTTTTTCAAGAAGTTTCAGAGACTCCACTCATGTTGGTCACGTGGACTAAACAGATAGCAAATGGGAACCACACTCTTTTCTCTAATACTGAATTGCCCAGAGTTCAAGACAGAATCGTATATTCTAAAGAACTGCAGTGCTCTTGAAGGGAAATTGAATTGTAACTGTAGAGGAGATTTGCAAACCTTTTTGAATATGAATCAGGGGAGAAAGAGCAAGCAGCAGTGCTGCCCAAGGATGCTGGGAACCAGGAGCTTTGCCATCCACCTGAGAGCAGGAAAGATGTGTGTCCCAGCTCAGGGATGAAGGATCACCCTTCCTTCATCCTTTTGTTCCAATCAAGTCCTCAGTAGCCTGTGTGCTGCCCACCCACATTGGCAAGGGCAGGTCTCCTTAGTCTGCTGCATGCTAAGCTCTTCCAGAGACACCATCTCAGACACACCCCAGAAAGAATGGTTTACCAGCTCTCGGGGTACCCCTTAGCCCAGTCAAGCTGACACATAATAATCACCATGACATGTGGCTTGTCCTGGCTTACCGCAGTAACTCCCTTCCTGGTTCATGAGGGTGGCTCAGACCTGCTCTGTCCTGTACACTAGCACTGGCCCGTGTGGAGCTGGACATCCTTGGCGCTGCTGAGTCTGTTACTGCTGGCCCATGTTCTTCCCATTTTCAGTATATTGTCATCTCCACTCCTACTTGCCCTTCCTTGAGGATTTAGGTTTTTAAAAATGTTTCTTTACTGCAGTTATGGAGAGATTTTTGACTGGAGCAATATTAGTTGCATGTGTTTAGCTTGCTTTCTTTATCCAGAAATATGGATTGATTTTTATAGTACTGAATAATTATTCCTTTTTTGAATTAATACTTGATGATATTTTACCATTATTATGAATAAAATGCTTATGTAACTTGCATTCATGTGACGTTTTAATCATATACTTCAGTATTTAAAAAATAAGAAAAACTTGATATCTCCAATTTAGATCTCGTTATATATAAATAATGGCTTTTGGAAGGTTTTATTTAAATTAATCCTCTAAAGGAACAATTACTGGTGGTAAACATAGGAGAAAAGGAGGATTGAGGAAAACATAGATTTATGATTATGGTTCTGAGAACCCAGAAGAATGTGTCTTTAATAGTGCTGAATTTGATTCAGGAGCCAGGAGAACCTAATTTTATTGTAAACATTCTCTTAATGGAAGTGTATAGATTTTAATGTTAGTTCTTCACAGATGGTGAATTGTTTGGCAGCAAGTACTAAAGTGTAAAAATCAGTGGCTTAAGCAAGTTAAAGGTTTTATTTTTCTTAAAGTCATTTGTAGCAGGGAGGGCAGTGCTGGTATGTCAGGTTTCTGGTGTCATTAGGGATCTGTGTGCTCTAGTATATTTAGCATATGGCTTCCATTCTAAGATTGCCTTAGATCACAAGTTAGCTGCTGCAGCTCCAGTCATCACCTCCATATTCCAGGAAAGAAGGGGTTAAGAGCAGAAGTGGGCCTACTACATGAGTCTACCTTCAACCTTGTAAGGAGCTTTCCCAGAAGACACATCCAATAACTTTTGCTTCTTATTGGCCAGAACTTACTTAGCCATCCCTGTACACCAGGAAGTCTGGGAAATGCTGTTTTCTGGGCCTGTGATTGATCAGTGGTCTGTCATTAAGGCAGAAGGCAGAATAGATACTGGGTAGGGAAATTGCAGTGCCTGCCATAATGATGTGACTACAGGTATGAAGACAGTGGCAGATCAATAATTCAGCTGTCTTCACAACTGTGGTTGGATATGGAAAGTGTTTTCCACGTTACAGAGCCATCAGGCGAGGGAAAAGCCACACCAGGATGTGCTGTGGCTTCTGCCCTGTGGTGAAGTCTTTCTTCTTTTAACTTCTCCGCCTGTGGAGAAATAAACCAGGAAGTTGTATTGGGAGTTTCTGTGGCCTTCGCACACAGGCTGTAACTCAGGGTTTCACAACTCTTGTAATGATTTTTTTTTTCTTATTATAGAAGTATAAATGCGATTTAGAAAATTTGGAAGATGATTGTGGGGCTTTTCACACTCCTATCCCATTATCATAAATATTAACATTTAGTATAGCTATACTTAATCTTTTCACTCATGTTTTTATATGATTTTGCATTCAATATTGTGTCCTCCATCCCTCTCCCCCATTTTCTTGCACGGTTTTCATAATCCTCACTTTAATGGTCATACAATCCTGTATCCAGTGGTTGTTTCCTGTCTGTTTAGCAGCCCCACTATTTTTAGATGTTTACTTTTGTTTCCAGTTTCTTGGTTTTGTAAGACATAACATAAAGTAATTTTGCACATTTTTTCTATATTTAGAGCATTTTTATATTAAGAATATAAAAATTATATATATATATAATTTGGAGGTCCAGATGTGTTAATAATTTTGAATCTCTGGTATACCATTTCACACTGAGATCTTCAATGTACAAGAAGCCACATTATTTGAACTCTTAGGACTGATTAATATCA
Organism: Camelus bactrianus; assembly: GCF_048773025.1. Taxonomy (NCBI): domain Eukaryota; kingdom Metazoa; phylum Chordata; class Mammalia; order Artiodactyla; family Camelidae; genus Camelus; species Camelus bactrianus. The sequence continues at coordinate 11,047,223 of NC_133574.1, forward strand.
TTTTTGATTATTTGACTTTTTAATTTGCAGTTTGAATACCTTTGATCTTAAACAGTTTTTCATGTATTTATTAGTTGTATTTTCTCCTTTGTGAATTGCCTATTCATGTCCTGGGTTTTGTACATATCAGTGTTTTATTGCTTTTATTGTTGCTATGATTTCTTTGAACTTTATTCTACTTAAATTTTTCTTTTGTGATAAAATGCACATACCATAAAATTTATCAATTTAACCATTTCTGAATGTACAGTTTGGTGAGTTGCGTACATTGACATTGTTGTGCAACCATCACCACCATCCATCTCAGGAACTTCTTCATCTTCCAAACTGAAACTCTGTCCACATTAAAGAATAACTCTCTTTCCCCCTCTCCCAGCCCTAGCCCCCACCATCCCCCCTCTGTCTCTATGACTGTAACTATTCTGGGTCCTCATATAAGTGGAAACATCCAGTATTAGCCCTTTCATGACTGGCTTATTTCACTTGGTATAAGGTCTTCAGGGTTCAGCAACATTGTAGCATGTGTCAGAATTTCCTTCCTTTTTTAAGGCTGAATAATATTCTGTTGTATGTATGGCCACAATCTGTTTATGGTGTGAACTCTTTCATATAACAGATACGAATTTTTTGTCATAAGAAGATAATTTTTCTCACTTGATTTTTTGTAGGTTATGTTTTTGAACATCTATAATTGTAAATTTTTTGTAAGTAAACCTACTTTCCTTTGATGTTTATATATATTTTTCATTCATCTGGGATTTATTTGGAACATCACTTGACACTGAAATTAAACCCAGGAAGAATCCAGAGCCAGGGTTAATCTACTTCTTGTTGGAATGCCTTCTATAGGCTCACATTTTTTTTTTAAACCAGGCAGGAAGGAAACATTGCATGACTATGCTCTCACTTTGCATACCTTTCTAGCCTTCCTCTCTTCATCCTATTCCCCCCTCTAATCAGTTTAAATGTTATGTTTATAAAATTAACTTATTAAGGTGCTTGGATTCCTCTTCAAGGTAAGAGAAGACTCTAGGTCTCTGGAGTTAATACATTCAATTTCTTCTGGCCTGAGATATATTCTTGATATTACAGTTGATTGTTGATATATTCAGCACTTGCTAAAGGCCCAGCCCTCTCCCCACCAAGCATTTGCATGAATTAACTCACTTATTTAATCCCACAGACAATTGTGGGGTAGGTAGTTATTAGGCCTGTTTTTCAGGTTGATAGGAGGTGCCATAAGGAGATATATTGTAACCTAAATATTGGAATCCACAGCTATTCTTCATGTGCTTTAAATGAAAGAAAACTAAAAAAAAATATCTGATATAGTAATCACTAACACAGTGATAAATGTGTACTGGGAACATTAAGGTATTAACTAATTTGATCTCAGCCCCTTGAGGTAGGCACATTAAAATAAGTAATGTGTTGTTGAATAACGTTTAGATCACTTACTTACAATCTGCTTTTGATGACTTTTTTATTTCTTGTCTATGTCTTAAGATTGCTTTCTCTCTCCCATTCAGGGAGTGTATTGATTCTAATCAGAGTAATTAAAACTTACTTGGGGCATGATGTTTGAGCTTTGTATCAGACAGGAGTATAAACTAAAGCCCCCAGCTAGTTGATAGCCAGATTTGATTATTTGCTTGAAGAGTTAGCATACACACAGCACAGAATTCAAAAGGTGCAGTACGATTTCCAGTGCAAGAGTGTCTCCTTCCCACTTCTGTGTTGCCTTCCAGATCCCCTTCCTGGAGGAAACCAACTTTACTGGTGCTTAACCAGCAATAATTATGTGCAGGCACATGGATTATACATAAACTTACTTCATAAAATGGTAACAAAATTGACATACTATGGTACATTTTGATTTTTACTTTAAAAATTTTAGAAATTATAATTTGAAATATATGAAATTTACCCACTAAACACAGTTTTAAATATATCATTTGGTAACGTTACCTACATTGATATTGTGGTGTAACAGAACTCTAGAACTTTTCCATCTTGCAAGATCAAAACTTTGTGCCCATAAACAGCTCCTCATTTCTCTCCCTCATACACCTTGCTTTTTAAAAAAATGTTGTAGATACAGAAGTATATTTAAGAATATGTATGTATGGAGAGGCCTATTTTCATGTAGCAAATTTATAGTAGATATTGTTTCATATCTGCAGACACACTGCCCATCCTTTTTAATTGCTGCAAAGTGTTACATTTTATGGATGTGACCTAATCTGTGTAATCAGTTCCTTGTTATGTGCAGTTATGTTGTTTCTGATCTTGGAAGCTGTGACAACTGTGCACCTCTCTGATGCACCTTGTTTTAGATGTCCCTTGGCTTGACAATGGAATTTGATTTTGTCTCATAGTCTTTGTTCAGAGACTTTCTCTTCAGTAGGTGAGTTTCTCACTGGTACATGCTGATGATTTTAGTGATAATAATGCACTTTCACTGAGTACGTTCCCCATGCCAGGTGCTGCCATGAGCACTTCGTTTAGACTCCTGTGAAGTCAGTGCTAATTATGCATGGAGAGGGGAAATCACTTTCCAAACTTGGTAAAATCGAAGGTGGGTTGTAGCTGGGCTGATTGGAGTTGGAGCTCTCCCGTTGCCCATGCTGAAATGGCCTGGGTTGTGTGGCAGGTTTGTGTGGTCACAGCTACTTTTCTGGTGCTGTGGTTTCTGGTTTTAGTGTGTTTTATTTATGTATGGATATTTTAAAACTCAGGCTTGGCTTTCTCTTTGGTTTCTATTGGGTGCATATTCGTTCTGATAATTGGTAAATCATATTTTAACATAACTGTACTTTTGTATAAGATATTTACCTGTATTTGTTTAGGGATGATTACTTCCTACTGTGCTTAGTGACCACGTTGGTACATGGCCACATTTCTTACCTCCTCCTCCTTTCTTCTATCACCTCCTTTTGATTGTTTATGTTAGTGTACTTACTCTGATATTTATGTTTGTGACTTTATGTTTACTGGTGTCTCTGCTGCTCTACCAAGAAAACAATATCTTTTGATTCCATGACACAAGGGCATCAGTGTCTTTATATTTTCCTCCTTTCCATCTGTGCCTGTCAACTTGATACTACTCCTGTTGTTTTAATTTATAATATTTACATTCTGTTCTATAGCTATACATTCTCCCAGAAAAGAAAAGCATTTATCCCTACATCTTAAATGGACTACTTGCTCACTGTAAGTCTTTGGCTGTACTTTATGCATTCTTATTATTTGGCTAAAGCTTATTGTCTGATGGTTAATTCATGAAGGGTTCATAGAAACCAAATTCTCTCAAGTTGTTGTATGTTTAAAGATATTTTGTTTTTGCAACAGACTTGATTGGCAGTGTGGCCAGATATAGAATTCTGGGGTCATATTTTCCTGCCAGAAAAGCCTGTAAATGTGGCCCTGTGTGTCCCAGTGTCCTGCATGCAGCTGTGCCAATGGCCAAGACCGGCTGCCTTTTTCCTGCTTTAAGAGTATGTTGCTCTGCTCAATAAACCTAACAAAACACCATAGGCTGAGTGGCTTCAACAACAGACAGTTGTTTTCTCACAGCTCTGGGGGCTTTAGGTCTGAGATCAAGGTGCCATCATGTTTGGTTTATGGTGAGATCTCTCTTCCTGGCTTGTAGATGGCCTCCTTCTCACCAGGTCCTTGTGTGGCTCTTCCTCTGTGTGTGAGTGAGAGAGAGCTCCCTGATCCCTCTGCCTAATCCTGCAGAGATGTTAGTGCTGTCCTGTGACCTCACTGATCCTGGATTACCCCTCTAGGGGCTTCATCTCCAAACACAGTCACCTGAGTGTTGCAGCTTCAGCATAAGAGTTTTGGGACACACAGCTCAGTATATAACAAAGGGTAATGTGGATTTTTATTTATTTATTTTTTTGCCAAAAGGCCTAGATTTTTTTTCCTTTCTTTGTTTTTTTTTTTTCTCCTTTTCTCTCTCTTTTTTTCCCTAGCTTAAATATGTGATGTAAATCCATATTTATTAACATGGAAAAATGTTCAACATACTGCTGAATGACAAAAAGCAGGTTTATTTATTTTTATCTTTATGTAATCCTGTTAATTTCCTCCTATAAGATAATAGTTATTATTTTAAATAGACATTTCAAAAAACTCGGATATCTATGTCATGATTTTCATCTGCTTTTTTTTTATATTTTTCTGGGTACATGCTTTTTATCTGCCATTTGTTTTTTCCTATTTCTCTCTCCCCTCTCTTTTTCTATGAGTGTTTTTATTTGATGTTTGGCTAGTCTTTTTGTGTTCTTTCTTCATCTTTGAGTGAGGGGAGATCTTTCTGAACTGGCTGTTTGTCGGGTTTAGGTTGGGTGGTGGGCAGTGTCTGGCTGAAGCAGCTTCTGTCCCAGGCTTGTCTTTCTCACAGCAGATGGTGGAGGTTTAACTTCTCACCTTGCCGCCTGTGCTCTGAGGGGAGCGACCTGGGGAGCGAGGCTCCTGCAGCTGTGCTGCTCAGACTGCTCTGACTCCAAGCAAGGGCTCTCTGCTTTTGCTCTTCTCTGGAGAACTGGATATTGCCTGGTATCTGAAGTCACTGGTGTTCTCTTTCCATGTCCTCACTCATCTGGTCTCAGTGGGGCTGTTATTGCCCTTGGCAGCTCAGTGTACGTCTCTTCAGATTCACGGTGTTTGGGTGTTCTGGTATCCGAGGTGGAGTTTCCTTTTCTGTAGCTTGTTTTTGTTTTGGGGTGGATTAGTAAGAGCAGAAGTGCTTAGAGAGGCTTTGCTCTCTCAAAGATTTTAAACCTCACAGCCAAAATGTGTTTAATCAATCACTCTGGGTGTACTCTGTCTGTCAAATTAAGGAGTTGTACAGCATCTTAATGAACATGCTTTTAGATTAACTTATTGCCGTTCTCATGTAATTACATGAAATTTGGGTGAACACTAAATATAGTGAATATTTCCTTACAGACAGAACCTCCTCTGAATACACCAGAAAATAGAGAATATCTTGCAGAAATTATGTTCAAATTATTTAATGTACCAGGACTCTACATTGCAGTTCAGGTTAGGACAAGTGACTTTCATGATTCCCAAGTGACCTTAGTTGTCTAATGTGGAAGAAATGGTGATTCTAGAGGCCTCTGTAAGATTGTGTGGTGTGGTTTCCTTTCCCATGCACTCAAGTGCACATGAACTCATCCCATTCAGGTCCGAGCTCAAACACTGTACAGAGCAATTTCTGTGATTTATGTTTTTACTGCTGGTGTAGAGTTTGTCCAGCTTTTGTCTGTTTACGTTCATTAAAATCTAAGGTAACCTCAGGAAGACAAGATCAAGATGTAGGTGTGGTTCTTTGGCTTTTTTTACTTCTGATCATAAAAAAGAAAATATACTATAGAATCTGTTAAAACAAAACAAAATGAAACAAAATAAATGTCTTTCAAGGGTTTCCCTTTGTGGATCTGAGCTCCTGTGGTTCCATGAGTTTGCAGAACTTCCCCTGAAGCTGCTTGTTCTTCGTGGGGTGTTTTGTTGTTTTTAGGTGTAATGTATCTGCCTCTATATAAGGGAATTGACTGAAATTTGGGGGAATAAATGATAAAATTGTTTTCCAAAATGCTTCCTGCATATTCTATTCCCTTGTAGGAAAAAAGAGGAGGAGTTGCATAGATGATTAACTTGGAAGATTCCACATGCTGTGTCCTCTGTGTGGTGATTCTCAGTAGACAGTGATGTCTTAAAGGCTGTGAAAATGCCTACATTAGAAAACTCTGTTTATTCCACCACTTCCAAATTTAACCAGAAATATTCCCCCACCCCTAAGCTGTTTCTGTTCCATGGACTAGGAGACACTTCAGGAAACACTGGCCCAGTGGTTCTCAAAGTGATCTATGCAGCAAGGTCTCCTCAAAAGTGTTTTTTCCAAAATACACATTCTCAGAATTTATATCAGACCACGGGTTTCCAGCCTCAAAATTTTGGATCGGGCAGTCCTCAGGGGAGTGGAGGGTACTGAGCTGTGTGTTGTGGGATGTCTAGCAGCATCTCTGGTCTTGACCCACCAGGGGAAGCACCACCACCAGCCTCCCCTCCCTCAAGTGTGACAGCGAGAAATGGCACCAGATATTGCCAGGTGCTCCTTGCGGGCAAAATTGCACCTGGTTGAGAACCACTATCCTGGTTCTGCCAGATGAGAATTTCTGGGTGTCAGGCCCATTATTTTGTCTTTCTAAAGTCCCCACAAGTAGTCTTATTGCAATCCATCTGTGGACCCACACTGGGAACCAGTGGATTAGAAATTAAAACCTCCTGATCCCACAATAAAATTCCTTTGTCTCTGGCTTTTCTTTGCAAAGCTTTGATTTATCTTACTGAGAAGTTGACTCCTCCAGATTAAGTGCACAGAATTTACATGTTAGTTGTCCACTTTGGAATTTGGATTTGGGAGGAAGATGGAAGGTAGGGAAGGGAAAGGTCATTCAGACTCAGTAAGAAAGAAAGGGCTTATTGCTCCAACCTGAAGATAGGCTTGTGGAACACTTGAGAAAGTCCCCATGCTGATGGTCTCTGTGGTATTTGTGAAGGCAGTGCTGGCCTTAGCTGTGTACTGGACATCATGACAAGTTGGTGAACACACAATAACAGGAATCATCATTGACAGAAGGGATGGGGTCACTCACGCTATCCCAATGGTCAGCAGGGCAGCGAGTTCTGCTCTGTCTGTGGGCCTAACCTGATTTGAGGTGAAGGAAGCAGTGAAAGAAAAAACACCCTTCTGTTAATTAAAACACCACTTTTTAAGTCATACCTGTACTTAGCAAAGGTAACAAGAGCCTTTAAACACAGTTGTGTGAGAAAGAGGAAGATGCCTAGTGTCTGTGGCACTGGCAGTTGGAAATTTGCAGTAGCAGATTTGTGCAGTCTGGTGTCAGCAGTCGTCTGATGTCCCTGGGCTCTGCTTGGCCCCGGTGTCACTTTGCCAGGAGGATTTTCCTGGCTTTCATTCTGAACTGTAATCTGGATGTCAGTGGGTGCGGCACATGAACATTTGGAGGATGATTTTGTGTTCTGTGACAATCCTCTGGAGAGGATTTGTTTCTTGCTTTATAAAATTTTTTAAGAGCCAAGAAGGAGAGATTGTTCACCTTGACTTGCGGGATGCTCTGCAATGTCACTTTTTGGTTTTAATTTTCAAAATATAACAGAAGTGATTTCTAATTCAGGCTTCAAGAGACTGTATATATGTATATATATATATATATATATATATATATATATATATATATATATATACATATATATTTGGTAAAATGGACTAGTTAAATGAATTATTTAAAGTTTTTTTTTTAATTAATTGAAGCTATCTGGAGGGGGTTACATTGGGAATTCAGACCTGCCTTTCCTCCTCCACGTCCCTTCTTGGAGGCAACCCCTGATACTAATGTTTGTTATTTTGTGTATTACAAGTACCTTTTGTGAAAATATAGGTTTGTGTGTGTATGTGCTAAGCTCCTTTTAAAAATGCAATAAATGAATCACTATGCTATACACTGGAAACTAACAGAATTTTGTAAATCAACTAAGACAAATTTAAAAAATGCAAACTAGTTTTTTTTTAAAAAAAAACAATTCATTTATTTCATTTAAAAAATAGTCACTGTTTTATTTCAGGACGTTGCAGAGATGATGTACTAATATGCTGGTGCTTTAATACCTCAAAGTTCAGAAATCACTGCAGGGGGAGGCTGATGTGTCTACAGTCAGGAGGAAAAAGCCAAATCTTTCCCCTCTGTCATTGCACCCTGCCAGTGTCCCCTTTGCCCGGGGGTGAGGAGAGGCTGGAGTCCTGCAGAGCATGCTCTGTGCTCGCAGCCCCTTCATCCAGTCTCGGAACGCTGCCCCCTCCTGGGTTTGAGGTGTTTAGGTGCCACTTGCTGTGTGGTCCTGCCTGGCTCCTCTCTGAGGTCACGTCCTCAGAGGTCAGTGCAGGCCAAGGTCAGGGCCTGTGCCTGTGGGTCTGCTTCCTGGCCTCCCCTGTGCATCTGAAACAAGTTTCACACTACGTGCAGGCCCACAGAGAAAGTTGTTGTTCAAATTTTTCTCTGTTTCTTAATGCAGTTTTTTCCCCCTATTTATAAAAATTACATTTACTGTACAAAATTTAGGTAAAATGGAGAAATGTAAAGAAGAAAATAGAATGACCCACAAACCTGCCCAGAGGACTGTGCCACACTTTTTTGGTATAGTCTACTGAGCTCTTTTTCTTAGACACACGATACACATTTTAAGCACAGTTGGGATACCCTCCATCTGATTTCATGTTCTAAATGTACAATGTGCTCCTGAGGTTGTATTTTGCATATTGAATTATCCCTGATGTATCTTTATGGTTAAATACTCTGTGGAAAGATATTTAGTAACTACCTGACAGCCCATCATGTGGGTGTAGCACAACTCACTTACTTGTTTTCCTACCATTGGCTGTGGGTTGTTTTAATATATTTAATCTGTGATGAAGCTGATACTCAACATGGGTTGAATTAATTTTAGAAAATGTTATATGTAATGTATTGAGTATAGAAATTGTGAATAGTTTCTGTTTGCGAGAGCTACTGTTCTTATGATTTTTTTAATTTTAATAATGTGTACATATCTTTTATCTTGATCTTAAATATTTTACAATTGGCTTGGGCTCCTGAGAAAGTCTACACACTCTTTCACTTCTAGAAGTTGGGCACCTCAGAAGACATAAGAGGAATTCAGTCACCTGTTCTTGCAACTTCAGTGGTAACTGTGTTTGTACACATTGGAACTGATCCATCTGTCAGATGGATGAGGATTTGCTCCAGCCTTCTGTCTCCATGAGTGTGTGACAAGCAGCCAGTGCCATCAGGGAGCTCAGAGTGCCTCCTCTACCTGGTGCAGGTGGGGACATTGTCCACTCTGCACAGCTACTCCCACCAGCATGAGCTGGACCTTCCCAGCCTGTGGCCTGCATGTTGAGTGGCACCCCAGGGGGCTGGTGAGGACCTGGGACCACACAGCAGCTCCTGGCCCTCTCCTGCTGCTGATGGCTGACATCCTGGTCACTGGTCCGGGAGGGCAACTGGGTGAGCAGATCCAAACTCCCCCCAGCATGGATCTCACATAGCATAGGGTTGAGGGGAACCTGCCAGACTGTTCCTTCCTACCAAGTTCAGCTCTTACTAGAGTGAGCAGATCAGTTATTGAGTCTTTAATGCATGCCTAAACCATGCTGTGTAATTGACCCGCTGCCTGTCACTGGGTCTCTTGTGTGCACCCACTCACTGCATATGATGGGTGAAGGTGCCAAGGCTGAAACATATGTGTTAACAGATGTGGCCATGGTTACTCTGCCCACAGATGTGGAACCAGGATCTGAGTCCTGGTTGTCACACTCTAAGTCCTGCATGCTAGCCAGGTGGTTGACTTTTAAATGCAAGCCAATTTGTAGTTGGTTTAAAAATTAATAGTTAAACAGCAAAAAAAAAAATGTGACAATGAATATATATATGTTCATGTATAACTGAAAAATTGTGCTCTACACTGGAATTTGACAAAACATTGTAAAATGCCTATAACTCAATAAAAATGTTTATAAAATTAATAGTTAAAACGTTTTCCTTTTTGTTAGAGGAACAATAAAATGACCCATTGTTCGGACAGACAGCAGCATTTTGGAAATTAACTGCCTTCTGTGGTTTTCTCTTCACATTCCTAATGGAAAGGCCACTTTGTTTGCTTACAGAGCATCTCAGGTTCTCCTAATGGAATTGCATGCATGGTCATTTTATTCCCCCTCCCCCAGTCCTGAGCTTTGCACAGAGTGGAGATTCAGTAAATGCTTGCATTGCCAGGGCAGGTGGGGGCAGGAGTCTAACTTACAGTCCAGGGAGGGCTTTCCTCCTGGAGTTACTCACATGGTGTTTTGCCTCTCTGTCTCCCCATGTGGAAGGTTAGGTAATTGGAAGCTGCATCAAACACATCCCTATTGCAGGTAGAGATATGTATTTCATTCAACAGCTGCCAAGTGAGAGGGAGGTGGGAATCCCTCCTGAGCAACCACTGGAGACCACAAAGGCCATTAAGGTAAAAACAGATGGGAAATGGGCCAGTTTGGTGGTGAGAGAGAAATAGTGTTTGCACACTTCCCCTTGTGGCCACCACCCCTGCTCCCACTGTGCCTTCCCTCCCCTCCCCATGAATGTGGGTCTCCATCTGTTTACCACTTGAATTAAGGGGCTGAAAACTTAGCCTCTTCTCTGAACATGGATGCTTGTGAAGTTCTCCAGCTGTAAATGAGAGCAGCTTGATAACTGGTATTGAGCATCCTGCCTAGTACGATGTCATTTAATTGGAGCCTGATTAGACAGAACCTTCAATTAGCCAATGTGTCTTGCACCTCTCCCTCCAGGCTTCATTTCCCGAGTAAGGAGCAGACAGCAGCAGCAGTGACTGTGAGGAATCCTGTGCAGTCATCCAGAATTCAAACTCATTTCCAGCTCTTGCTGTGTGTGGTTCTGTACCCTGAGAATTACCATTCAGAGTGATGCTGTTCTAGGGTGAATCATTGAACAGAGTCCACCTGTGTTTTCTAGACTCCGTTACCATGCTGGAGGAGTTACAGGAAGCTCTAAAATTAAATCAGTAAGATTCGGAGGAAAATGGCTCATTGGTCCTTATTTAAAATGCCCACTTGACTGATCCATCGGTTTGGTCTTTGTGTCACTCTGTAGGTAGCAGTTGACAGACCCCTTTCAAAGCAATTTTCTCTTCAGGTTGCAAAATCAGGACAAATTACTGTTTTGTTTTTGTTTTGTTTTAGTCAAAATGAAGAGATTCTTAGTAATACAAGGATAATTATTATATAAAGAGCAAAGATTTTGTTTTTGGAGAAAAATTTAAGCATGGAAGTGACATGTGACCTTGAACACACAGTTTCTGAGCTGCAGGGGAGTTTAAGGGAGGTTAGCCTCCCCCCTTCCCTCCCACTTTTGCACCCAGTAACAAGCTGGTTGAAGGAAAGCTAGTGCCTGGGGGGATTCCCACATTTTGCATGACACTCTTGGTGGACGGAGAGGTATTTTTAGGACAGGGTGCACAGGTGTGAGTCAGGGCCCGTGTGAGTAGGGTGGCTGGGTGCCCGGGTGTGCCCAGGACTAGAGTTTCCAGGGATGGGTCAATTCACAGCTTGGGTGTGTGGTCCTGGGCAGCCCATGGGAGTCAATCTTTTCCCTCTGGGGGAAGGTTTACAGAAGTAGCATAAGACTTTCTTTTAATGTTAAAATATTTCCTAGAACTTCCCCTAGTCCTTTCCTTGTGTTTCTTCAAGGAAATAAATTTGGATAGTTGACCCAAGTTCCCTCACCTCCCCATTCCTGTTACCAATATGTCTCACAGCCTCTGGCTCCTGACTGTCGGGGTGGCCATGCAGGTGAGAAGGGCCCTGAGTATGCTGACTGTGACAGAGGCTGCTCTCCTAGTCCTCGTGGTGGGCTTTACCTTCTTCACTGGCTCTCTGGGGTCCATCTCTGACCCTGAACCAGGTTTGGCCCATTTGGGCAGTGACAAGGTATCACTCAGCCATGAAGGTAGGCAGTGGAAGAGCTCCTTGTGTTCCCTGCAGGTCAGCCACCCCATCCCTGCTGTCAGTTAGTTCTTGCCCCGCTTCCCTCTGTGGGAGTGGGTCAGAGTTACCCTGTGTCTTGTTGCCCCTGTGGGCAGGAGTGGGCCTGTGGATGCGTGGATTCTGTTGGTGGGGACAGTGGTGGTCCAGGACTTGGGGCTGACACACTGCACACCATCAACACTGTGGAGGCACTTCCTGCCTTCAGTTAAGCCTCTGAGTTGCTGCGAGACATTGACCTGGTGTCTTAGGACAACTTACTGTTTCTGCCCTCAGCCTGGTAGATTTGAAGTTGTATGGGGTGACCCACTCACTCAGTTATCAGTGAGCACAGGGGTGTGTAGCAAGTCTGGCCCATCAGTCTTACAGTTGTGCAGAGTATACCAAGGATGGTATTAGGTTTCATTTCAGGGATTCTAAGAAATTTTGAACTTAGTATCATGAAAATGCCTTCAGAGGTCCTCCTGAGCACCAGCTTTGGGCCTGACAAAGTGCAGGCATTGAACAAAGCCCACCTGGCCCACAGGAAGCTGACTTTCAGAATCCGGTACCCAGGGGCCAACTGCTGTTCTTGTGAGGTTAGCTCTAAGGACAGATGATCAACCCAGAGGCCCCCAGTCAGGCATCACCAGCTGAGGAAACACTGCACAGCACAGGCTGGGGCTGGCACTGAGCGGGTTCTCATGCCCCAATGTGTGGCAGCTCCATCCTGTCAAAGTCGGGCTTTCCTTTGGTTCATGGTCCCAGCACCTTATAAAGTGCTCTGCAATTTACTTATTTATCACTGTCACTTGTTACTCTGACTCTCAGCCAGTGTATGGGCCAGTGGGCAGGGGTTTGTGTGTGTTTTATTCACTTGTTCATCCCACGTGCCTAGGCACTCACTAACTCTCTGTCATGGAGCCACTGAGTGTGCTGTGTCAGACCGCAGAGCAGGTTAACCACCTGTCAATCGGATGTGGTGACCACAGGGCCAGATCTGCTGCCTTCAGATCTGGGCTGGGCTGCGAGGCGGGTCTGCTTGTCCCAGTGGGTGGCAGCAAGTGCCTGGGCAGGTGCAACGTGGGGGCATACAAGGAGTAAGAAGAGAGGAGATGGAGACTAGGGACTTGATAGGCACCGTCAGACATCATCTCAGATAGTAGGCAGCAACATGTGACACAGTGAGGCTGGGACTAATAGCAGAGCTGGAAAGAAAGCAGAGTACGTGGCCAGAGCATAGCTGTTAGACATCACTGAGCCCAGTAAGTGTCCCTTGGAGCTGTGGCCTTGGGCAGGACTGATGTCGGGGGTTTGTGGTGCTGGAGTTACTGGGTGTTTGCCGGAGGGCAGACTGGGTGGCCGCTAATGCCTGGTGACATCTCTGTGTGTGTGTCTGCAGGAGAAGTACTGTCACATTTGCCCCAATATAGTCAAGAAGTTTGCCAAGTATGACGTGGATCAGCGTAAGTGGATCAAACAGCAAACAGGGAACAATGCCATAAGCCAGAAGAAATTCATTATCGATGTTGGCTAGGAAAGTTTCCCAGGCCCTGAAATTTTCTTTCACCCAGAGGTAAGACATTTGCTTTCTGAGTGTGCAGAGAATGACGTGTGTGGAGCAATGCTGTCACCTCGTGTGTGCAAGAGTGGCTCCCCGTTGGGCTCCCAAGTGAGGTGGCCACCTTTCAGGGAGGACCTTGGGAGTGTAGGCTGCAGCTTCAGTGGCTGCTCTGGCTCCTGCATGGCCCACACACTTGACTGGGTGTTTCATCATGCTCCTCTTTGGGTCTGGCTATCTGTTAAACAGTTAATGGTTGGTTAAACCAAGAGTGGTTAGGAAGAAGCTTTAAGAGCAATAGAAGAGAATGGATTTGAAATTCATCTCCTACTGATATGAAAACTAGTTAATCTCGAGGATTGATTGGAATTTGCCTCTGTATAAGAGTACGATAGCGTACATATAATCTTCCCATCACACATGACGATCCATCCCCAGTCCAACATTTAACCCAGTACAGCTGGTCCTGCTGTGTTCCCTGCTGCAAGTTAGATAAAGCTTCTGTCTGAGGACAGCCTTGGAAAGAAGAATTAAAGATATCATCAGTTTAGCAAGTAGTCACAAAGAATTATTACTGCGTTTGTAAAAGCAGTAACTAAGAGGCAATATTTTAAGGTTTAAGTAAAATGGACTTTATTTGTATTTTGGTATATTTTTCTGCCTCATTCAGTTTACATTTAATAGGTAAATACAAACCACTGCCTGTTCTTCGATGTGTATGACTGTTCAGGGAAATGGCACACAATGTATGTCTGACAGTACCTGATATCACGGCACTCATTCGCTCGTGATAGTCTTCAGTTAAAATAGACATAAACCAGCAAAGTCCAGTGAACAGCTGCATGGCACCTTCTTCTTCCCTCGAGCACATTGACACTTTTCATGATTTTTAAAGCATTTTTAAGAATTTTGTAATTGAATTACTTATACTTTAGCTTATTTCACTTATGGAATTGAATGTAAGATTTTTTAGTTAATAACATGGTTATTACCATATTGATTGTTTCACCTAGAAGCCACCTCCATTCCCCATTCCCAGTCTTCTAGCTCAGATTTACAGTGTGAGTCACTGACTAGGTTTTTTCTTATATCCTGGCTAACTTTTTCATGACATTAGTGTCTATACATCACATGCTCATTATCTACAATATTTTTCATTACATGCCACATACACTGAGCACTTGCTTTTTACAATCTCATATAAAGTTTGAGTCACTGTGTATTCTAACGCAGGGCTGGTCTGCCTTTGTTACTGTTTGATTTCTTTTCCCTCTCTAAACCCACACATTTCATCTCTTGAAGGGACATGTCACCATCACTCCATGCCCAGAGTCACTTGGATTAATTTGACACATTCATTCCAATGTGATGGTTTAAAAGGCATAGTGAATTCTGTATTTGTTAAAGTTACATTTTAAAAAAGTTGTTGAGAGAAATGTGTATTGTTTCTTTTATATCTGTACAAAATTCTGTTCACCAACCTGGATTTTATGCAATCCATCTCAGATGTTGTTGACAAAGTAACACAGAACTGTCCCATTGATGTCCACCATCTGCTATATAAGGTATAAGCTGCTTGGGTAACATGCTTGGATTTCTTTCTGAAATTAAAGGCCCAGCATTCTGAGAATAATAGACCCTTACCATCAGTCTGCAGATAGTCCTATTTGACTTCTGTTTTATAGGATTTGTTAAGGGCCTGATTCCTGGTAAAATATTTTTCTTGGAGTGAGGGTGACTTAAATGCTTGGCAATATAACTCAGTTAGCCAGAAGTATTTGATTTAAATATTCTAGTATCTCTTATTCTTATCTGCCCAGCTGTATTTTTAAATTGGACAATTTTAACCCTCCATGTTGACTGAAAGATCAAGGGGGTCCTTCCCCTCTTGCTTTCTGTGAGTTTGCTGGTCTTGCTTCATGAGTATTTAGATTAGTGCCAGATGTGTTGTTGTCAGAGAGAAGGAGGAATCTGAAATGAACAATCAGAAAATGCTCATGTAATGTTTCTCCAAAATTCTTTGAGTGCAGGGAATTTTGAAACTTGAAAGGAGAAAAAGGCAGTTCATGTAACTGTAGGATGAAGGAAGTGTTGCTGAGAGCCAGAGGGGAGGGGCAGAAAGTGGCAGTCAGCTGGCCCTGCTTCCCTGTCTGCTCACCTCTGTCTGCACATCCTGCTCTTCCCCCAAGACCACGTCTCCCCTTCACAGATGCAGGGGCCTGCACCTTATGGGGGAGAGGACCAGGCTCAGTAGGGAGGGCTTAATACAGTTTATTTCATCTGGACAGTAGAATACTATTCAGCCTTTAAAAAGAATGAGGTAAAGCAATGTAAATTCAAATGAAAAGATGTCTACAGTATATATTGTCAAATGAAAAAGCAAGTTGTAAAATTTACACATAGTATTACTTCATTTTATTTAAAATATACTTTATGTATATATATATATATATATAAGAAAAGGTATTGAATGATATGTGTTAAACTCCTTAAAGGAAATAAAATATATCTGGGCAAGAGATGGATAACTCTTACTTTCTAATCTTTGTGTTTTAAAATTATTTGAAATTTTATGGTTAATACATGTTATTTTTATTATTGGAAAACATTTTCTAT
Source organism: Camelus bactrianus (assembly GCF_048773025.1). Lineage (NCBI taxonomy): Eukaryota > Metazoa > Chordata > Mammalia > Artiodactyla > Camelidae > Camelus > Camelus bactrianus. The sequence goes on from NC_133574.1 coordinate 11,063,017, forward strand.
ATAGAAAAATTTGATGGGTAAAAGCAAATAATAATTTGGTTTTTATTGGTATATAACCTTAATTAAACACATCTCACCTCCAGTAAATGTGCAAGGAAGGGAAAGCAAAGGCAGATGAGAGTATTAAGTTTAGTGCAGTATGTGGCTTGTTCTCCCTACTTCTTAAATCTCACATAACATCAGCTGTGACTTCCTGTCCATGAAAGCAAGGAACAAGTGTGCACTATCTAGTCCTCATTTCATCATGGTGGAGATGGAACTTCTGCCAGCAGTAAGGATTGCTCATGCTGGGGTTGAGTTTTCTCATTTGATCATTTAGTTTGCTTTCAATAGATTTACAGGATTCTTGACGTAGAGCTGGCCTTCTAGCCTGAGTACCTTATTTAACAGATGATGACACTGAGCCCTACAGATAGGAAAAGGAGGCAAAACTGGAGGGACCTGGGTCACATGGGGCAAACTGGTCTTTGACGTTTTTCTAATTGAGGTAGGGTTGATGTACAATATTATATAAGTTCCAGGTTGCAGTTTTTAAAGGTTATACTCCATTTTTAGTTATTATAAGATATCAGCTATATTCCCTGTGCTGTATAACATATCCTTGTAGCTTATTTATTGTATAAGTAGTAGTTTGTACCTCTTAATTCCCTATCCCACTCTTGCCCTCCCCTCTTCCCTGTCTCCATGGATACCCATTAGTTTGTTCTCCATACCTGTGAGTCTGTTTTTTCTTGTTGTTGTTGTTGTTGTTATGTTCACTAGTTTTCTTTTTCAGAGTTCATATATAAGTGATATTCTACAGTATTTGTTTTTTCTGTCTGACTTATTTCACTCAGCATAATACTCCCCAAGTCCATCTATATTGTTGCAGATGGCAACATTTCGTTCTTTTTTATGGCTCAGTAATATTCCATTTTATATATACCACAACTTCTTTATCCAGTCATCTGTTGATGGACACTTAGTTTGCTTCCATATCTTGGCAATTGTAAATAAGGTTTCCATGAACATTGGGGTTCATATATATTTTTAGGTTAATGTTTTCATTTTCTTTGGATGAATACCCAGAAGTGGAGTTGCTAGATCATATATTAGTTCTATTTTTAGTTTTTTGAGAAGCCACCGTCCTGTTTTCCATTGTGGTTGTAATAGTTTGCATTTCTATTGTTCCTTCTTTTCCTAGTTTGGGTGTATAAATTATACTGACTAAACCCAGAGTGAACTAGTTGCTCACAGTGTCTCTCAATGTGACTACACATTGAATCAAGTGGGAAGCTTTTCAAATCAGGATGCCTGGGCCAATTATATCAGAATCTCTGGGTGGGGGTTTGTGATTTTGGGGGACTCAGCTCCTGAGGAGACTGATGCGCATGGACAGCCAGGGCTGAAAACTGGCTTCAAGCAGCACATGCTGCCTGCAATGACTTGACCTCCTGGATAAATCACAGGCCTCCAGGACTCAGCTCTCACACACTAGTCTCTGTATAAACTATACACCAACAGTGTATATGGGTTCAATTTTCTCCACATTGTTGCTGAATGTTTGTGGTTTTGTGGTCTTTTTGATGATAGCCATCCTGGTAGACACGAGGTAATATCTCACTGTGGTTTTAATTTGCATTTCTCTGATGATTAACAACACTGAATGTGTTTTCACTGCCTGTTTTCTTGGCTCAGTGGCAGGAACTATAGGTCGATTTTCTTTTGATGAAGCAAGTAGGAGGAGGCTTGCTTTAGGTCCTGCTGACAACACCTGAGATCTTCTTGGTCACTGAGTGAACACCTTACTCAGGCTCATTGACAAGAAAAAGGTGGTGGAGAATATAAAATGTGGCTTTGAAAATTCAGACATTTTAGAAAACTAAAACTTTTTTTTAAGAAGTAGTCATAATCTAATTTTTATTTCAGTCTGTTCTGTAGATAAGGATGTTCACATGCTGCCTTTTTTTAAATTTATTTTTTGTTCAGTTTCCAAGTGTGTTGGAGGTTGGGTCTGGGAATGGTTCTTCTTTTTCATTTTATTATAGCTCTCTATCTTTATGGGTTAAAGATTGTCAGTTATCTGTTGTAGACTTGAAGGGCTTTTTTTAAGTGGAAGATTTCCTATGTTGGCTGCGCACATTTCCATGATATTGCTGTGAGATCTGTTTTTGGTATGGTGTGGTGCCATGTCATTCTTGTGAGTGCATTGCCTGTTATTTCTATGATTGTCAATGTGGTTTTTGTTGTGGTGAACACAATCTACTTTTGTTGTTTAACAGAGCCTCATTTTGATTAGGTGTTTATCACAGATTGGAGAGTGGCTAGGGCTTCTCCTTTTATTGGAATTGAGACTTCCAAACCATTTCTGTGGTGCAGGCTGTGGTATGTGGTGTTGGAATGTTTCCAATACACACTCATAACAGTTCCTTTGCCCTTTCTATTGCCATGGGAATGTCCAAATTCTACACAGAAACACCAGTGGAAACAAATCTAAAGATGTCATGCACTAGGGCCTCCTGTAATGATCCTTCAGTCCCCCAGCTGGGTCCTCAGTGCAGTATCAGGTCAGTGCCATCCCTATTGTCACATTTTCATGTAGTAGACAAGGCTGATGGAAAGGCTTCAACTTCCCCTTCTGTGCACCCAGATCTCTGCTCTTGGCTCTCTCTTCCTTGTGGCATGGGACCACCAAGACAACCACAGAGCATATCCACACCCTCTGCCTTGGACCCAATAAAAATCACAGTTGTGCCTATGAAATATGCAGGTTCTTTGGCCATGGATTCTGATTTCAACCCGAACTTCCCCTGGGTCTCTCAGACCAAAATTATGATGATTCTGATAGAACCGTGCTTCTCTTCTATTGCAAAAATGCCAAATTGGGCCCTGGACCTGCAGAGATAGTGAATATGTCCATGAGATACCTAGATAATCCACACCATGTGCATCAGCAATGTTGCTATTTGAATTCAGGTCCCAGGTAGTTCTGTTCCATAGACACTACCAATCACAGAAAACAACACACTCCAACCCCATGAGACTCAGTCTGTGCCATCAGCCTCAGCCCTCTCCCTCAGCTTCAGCAGACATTCCTAGCTCAGCATCAACAGCTCAAGTCAAGGTCTGGGGATTGATTACAGGGATATTTTGTGCTGGTTTCTTTCAGTTCTGTCAGCCAGGCATCTGCTGTGCACTCCTCTCACCCTCATTGGATCTCCTTCAATCCCAACTGATCTCTCTGTGTGTGTCCCAGTAAAAGAGTGTTTTCCCCTTTTTGGCTCCCTCACCAAAAGTCAGGTCCTGCACTGATTTCCTTTTCTACTTTTCTTTTTCCTCCTTCCCAATTTTGTGAGGACCTTTTCTGTCTCTTGAAGTAAGAGAGAGAAAAGGTGAAATTGATGTTCAACCAATGTCCAGCATGTGTCCTGAGCCAAGGGGTGAGTGTACATGGATGAGAGTGAGCTAAGAATGCACTTGTAATCAAGAAAATATATCAAACACAAGAATGTTATATGGGGATTAAGTTTTATAGGAGAAGAGGAATGAAATGAGTTCTGCAAGGGAAACAATTATGTAAAATTCCTGGCTTTTCTAGAACAGTTTGTTTATAATGTGTGGTTTTTTTTTTTTTTTATATGGATGACATGGTAGATACAAAATCACTTTGGTATTTAATTTAGCTTCCATTGTGTACATTAAAGAGAGTGGTTTTTGTAAATCAATATTTATAATGTAAGAAGCACCATCTTTTATAATGATTTAAAGTCAAGATAAAATTTTTACATATTATCTTTTTAAATGGATGAGGAAAGGACACAGTGTTTCAAAATCCTTTAAGAGGGTAGTGGATGAAAAAACATTCAGGCACTATGTTCTAAACTGCCTGGAAGCTGAGAAACTGTGCTGACCACTTAACATTTTGACCCAGTGAAATGATAAAGCCAGAGTCATTTCAGAAATGTCCAAAAGCTATTTCAAGCATCCCCTGCAATTGGCCACATCCAGAACTCTGAACACAGTAAATGTTCATTTAACACTAGCTCATTGACAAAATATTTTGGCCATTCAACTGATATCTATTAACAGCATAAATACAATATCCCTTCTTCCTAACTCTAACCTTCAAGGAGATCTTTCAATTTTTCAAATATCAGTCAAATGTATGTTATTGAATGAAGCCCTCTACTAGATAATGAGTACACTGAATTTGGTTGTTTTGTTCTTTTCCAGATAATGATTAACATGCCAAGTATATTGCCTGGCCCAGGAAGCTCAGGAGATGAATCAAATAACTTGACCATGAAGGAGCACTGAGGAGGCAGAGATGATCTCTGGCATGGGTATTATAATAGGCATACTACAAGGCTCAGAGGCAGTGCAGAGGAAGAAATGAGGAGCTCTTGGAAGTGGTGGGCAGAGGGCAAGTGTTTGGAATGTTCTTTAAGAATAGGTACACTTGAACTGACTCTTAAATGATGGGCAGGTGTTTGACAAGGCAATGTGAACACCACAGATAGAGGGGAGTGAAGCCACCTGCAATCCTTCCGCTCTGCACTGCAAACAGTTTGGGATGGTTGGTGCATATGGCACATGACTGTGCACATTCTGTCCATGTTGTGTGCACTGATGATTTAGAAATGACAGAAGGGCAAGTGGTGAAGCTGGAGAGTTGCAGAAGCACACAGAGGAAGACTGTCTTACATGGTTCTTCAAGGTATTTGGACATGATCCTGTGGCAAAGCAAGTCATTACATGATTATTAAACTAAGCAGTATTGGTGTGGAATTTGCCTTCCACAACAATTATTTTCCTGCAGTGTGGATGACAAATTTGGGAGGTGGAAGAGGGGAAAGAATACAAACTGAACTGCTGGTTGGAAGACAATTATCAGTGGTCCTGGAAAGACTCAAGGCAATCAAGAAGCTGTGAAGGAAGGGTGCTGAATGGAGGGACCTTAAGGATATGGCCTCTGGACAAACTGATTACTATTGTTTAAGGAGTAGTTTAGTGGGGAGCAAAGCAAAGACAAGCACAAAATGTGTTCTAAGACTTTTGGGGTTATGTAATTGGGTAAATGGTATTGATATTTGCAATATATATATATATATATTGAATCAAAAAATTGGTCACAAGTTTCTGGGAGAGAAAGTATCTTCAGCACCCTAACTCCAGGTCCTCAGTTTTTCTATGAGGCAGGAAGCACAGGTGATGTTATCCCTATTTTATGTCCAAAGGGGTAAACTTTTTGCCTACTATCACATGCAGCAGGTTGGGAAGTTTACTCTCTACCAGGCTTAAGAACAGGTAAACAAGGGAGACAAGAACCATGCTTTCACACAACTTATATTCTTGTGTTTGTGTTGGGGGGAACAGAATATGAACAAGTCAGCAAGCAATGAACCCAGGTCTGAAGGACTATGATGGTAGCAGGCAGTGGTTCTTTATCTAGATATTAGGGAAAGTATCCCTGAGGTCACTCTGGAGCTGACCTTCCATTGAGAAGGAAGCAGTCATTCAGATTCTTAGGGGAAGAATTTTCTAGGCAGAGAACAGCAATTGAGAAGTCCCTGAGGTTGAAACAAGTTTGCTGCACCCTGAGGGAGGAATTCCAATTACAGAGCAATTGAAGAGCTGGGGAAATTCCTAGTTCCAATGGCATTCCTAGGAAGGTGAAAGTGAAAGGCTTGTGACGCCTTAGGGTAAATACCTAGCACAAATACTCTTGGGGAGGGCTGGGAACCTGCCCACCGTGCACAACACTATGCCTCTAGAAACTGCATCATGACTCACAAATGCTTTTGGAAGACAAGCCCTTGCTCAGTTGCCTATTTTGGTACCTCATTTAACTAAAACTCATTTAGGTTTGCCTACAGAGATGAACTTAAAAATCTTTAGATGAATGGAATTCATCTTAAATTTATCAGCTCAGAACAAGAAACCACCTACAGTCCGATGGCAGGCAGCTCTTCCCCCGAGGCTCAGTCATGCCCTAACATGTTATATGGGAACAGAGCCTCCCAGCCAACTTCCAAACCCCTAAAAGAGACCAGAGAGGCAACATTTTCCCCAAAGGATGCCCCGTTAGCTCAGCTGGACAGGACAAGGAGAAATGGTACCCCACTGCCAAGGTGCCAAGATGGGTTCTTGTCTATGTGAACCTGGAATGCCTTTGAGAGATGGGACATTGGGGCTGCCTGCTGGCTCTGAGATGGGCCATCCCAAGCACAGTCCTGCCTGCTCTCTGGAACACACTGCTCACACCTCTCATCCTGTGGTCATCCTCCACTGCTACTTTGTGGGCTACCTATTCTTCTGCCAACAGTGTTTCTTATGCCACCCCATTCAGCCAAATGGCTTCAAATTCAAATTCTCACTACAGGTAATGCAGATCAACACTCTGACCCTCTCTGAAAAGATCCTACTTTACAGCCAATTTTATCAGATATCTCTGCTTGGTGTATCAAAAAAAAGTATGTGAATTTAATATTTATCAATATAGCATGAATACATTATGAAATAATTAGATTATTCCTAAGTTATGTAGCCCCTTTCAGAGTATAAAATTGAGAAGTTATATATCACGGGCACTTATTTTAAATACAGCCCCAAACCATGAAATGCATTCTTTGGAGTGGTGCTGGAGACTGTGGCATGTTTTGGTCCATGCCAAGGGCAGGCTCACCTTGTGTCTGAGCTCATTTCAAACCATATGCTCATAACATCTCTTTACTTCAACTGACTGGTCAATTTTTTGTTCCTAAAATCACCATTCAACCTTGGATCATAAGATGTTCACACATACATTCACAGCACCGGTATGTCTCCTTCCTAACAACATTAATAATGGCAATTTTTCATTTATTTTCAGTGATTGATTCACCTGTCTCCCTCAGTAACTGCGACTTCCACAGCAGCAGGGAACATGTGCATTTCTGCTTACCAATATGTCCCCAGAAACTAGCACAGCTTCTGGGACACAGTAGGGGCTTAACAACTAGCCACTGGGGGAAAGATGCTATGAAATATACTCATTGGTGGAAGTGTTTCTGCTTCTAAGAGTGGATCTGCCAAAAATCATTCAAATCAAGGCTAAACAAGGTTAAGGCTCAGCTATGCTGTTTTTTTCTTTAAAAAAAAAACACAAGAAAGACTTTGCTGCTATTTGGGTTTAAACTGATTTTGGAGACAATTTTCAAAAGGTTTGACTAACAATTTAACAACACTCATTTTTATATGTATGGAGATGACCAATTTTAAAACTTTTTTTTTTTTTTTAATGGAATAAGAGTTCATTTTCAAAAAGGTTCACCCAGATTAGGCCAAATTTAAAAAGATAAGAAAAACTACCACTTACTTTGTCAGGTGCTCTCTCTCTATTATTTTCATTTAATCCTCATATCTGAATCTTATCCCAGGTCACAGATGAGGAAATGGAGGGAGCAAGAGGCTGGGGTTAGACACTGACTAAATGGCAGAACCAGGATTCACATCTAGGTCTATTTGATTCCAAGAGCTATGTCTTAAATCTAAACCAAACTTTAAGCTAAAAAATTAATGCTGACATTGAATAATAATGTATTTGTTGCTCCCTCTTATGAAAAGGTACAAGACTACAGCTTAGTACCATCAACTGGGGCAAGTATTTAAAATAGAATTTGGATGCCAATGATGGGGTATCAGGGAAATGAGAAAATTCACAAAAAAGGAATAAGGAGGGATATTAATTAACATTAACCGAAAGCTTGTTTTATGCTAGATACTGTATTAGATGCTTTCATAGTAACATTTATTTTAATCCTAAGACTCCTGTGAGATGGGTAATAACAGTCAAGAAAAAAGTGGTATAGAGTAACTGGCATTTGGCTACTCCGATGCTCCTTTCCCCCTTTCTTTCTAAGGATGTGAACCGCCCACATTTCAGCTGAGTATTGTCTGGAATAAGGACAACATTCCCCAGTCTCTATTCCAGCTTAGTGAGGTCACAATACTAAATTCTGGTCAATGAAATGTAACAGGAAGTGTATGACAGCCTCTGGGAAATTTCCTTAAGAGATCATAGATGCTTGCCTTCCTCAGTCTCCTTCCCTTCCTTCCTTCCTCCTTTCTACATTGCATGTGATGGATAAAGCTCCATCTAGGGCTATGAGATTGAGGACCTCATCTGATGTTTAGCAAACCTAAAAAGTGGAACCAGCCTAAGCCTCAGGAGATTTGTGAAATCATAATACCAGTTCTGGATTGTCTCTCTAGAAATTTTTTTAATGTGAAAAAGAAACAAACATCACTTTGTTTATGCCACTGTTCTTTGCAGTCTCTGTAACTGGCAGCTAATTTTAACTAATCCAGAAACTTATCCAAAGTGATCATGTAAGGTTCAAACCCAGGCCCACCAGTCTGCAAAGTCCACCCTCTTAGGCAGAAGCCTGAAGAACTCCTGATTATAATCTGCAAAAGATTGGTGGTGGGGGAAGAGTGTGTGTGTGTGTAAAACTGCTGACAAGAATTTGACAGAAGGAAAGAAGGAAAGTTCGAATATGCTCGCAATTCTGCATACCTAAGAGACAATCAAAGGGAATATGCTACTGGACAGTAAAGAATATAGTCTCCATCAGAGGTGGACAGAGAAAGATCTGTTACCTGCATGGATCTGGAAAGAGAAAGGAAAGAGAAGCTGTGTCTCTGAAAGATGCTGCTGTATTTTATTTCCCATCTATATTTTATAAATTTCCTATATACATTTATTTTTCTGTTCATAGAAAATTCTAAAAGACTCATTCACTATTTCCACAGCCAAATTTGTCAAAGTGTAAAATTGTGTTTAGAAGTCTCATCATAATTATTAAGCACTCATTCTGTGCCCATCAGTATGCTAGATATCAAGAACAATATCAAAAATCATCAATATTGGTTTCTGACCTCAAGCAGCTCAGAACTTAGGTGAACACATAGAAAACAACCAAGTACTACTTACATGAATAGATGGATCAGTGCAGGTGATAATAATCAGAAAGAGACTCATGAAAGAGAAGTAAAATTTAGAAAGACCTAAATTCTATATGTTTGCCTTATCTGCCCCAAATATTGTCTTAAAATGACCAATCCACCCTCAGGGCTCAGTCAATCTCTTTCTGGTAACCTGAGAAAATCCAGAAGGAAAAGACATAGAAATACTCTGTTTTCTACAGCATCCCATTGGTTTGGGGACATATCTAGTGGTAGGCTCCTCACATTCATATGATAAAGGAGATGACTGTGAGCAGCAATGTGGCCGGTTCCTCTGCCCAATGGCACAAGCAGAGTCACAAATAACAGAAAAGAAAGGATCACTACAAATTGTGTTATTGAACTGCATGACCTACATGGAGCAATCAACTCACTCCTAGGTTTGGCAGGGCCTTTCTGAGTTGATTCCCTGAAAAACAAAACAAAACAATAAAACCCAAACCAAACCAAAAAATAAAAAAAAAATTAAAAATAGAGAGACTCTGAGTGTCATTATCTCTGCTCCATGTGGCTGCCTTGATAAGAGTTCAGATTTCTCTGTGTCATGAGAAAATTTTTATGATTAATGGAAGACAGAATATTATCCAGTATTAACAGTTATTTTCCAATTCTGTATTATAAAATTATTTCTGATAATGGAAAATTCTCTATTTCTTTCAATTAATTAAAACATTGAAATTCTACAGTGTATAAAAGAAAGCACTGGAATTCTGGAGAAGTGAGGCAGAATACGAAGGTAAACAGGAATCATTATTCCTTTTCTCAGAGGTTTGTAATCTACAGGGGAAGCATGCAGCACCTGAAAGGGGAGGAGAGGTTGGTGGGCCACGCAGGGTTGAAGGAGGAGCATAGGAACATGGGTCTGGGAAAGTTTGGCTAGCTTTACAGTGCTCAATTGAAATACTACTTTGCAATACTTTCTCAACACCAGGGTTCAAATTTGTTAGTCCTACTGAGACATCAGGTCAGAAGAAAAGAACAAAAGTGAGAAGGCATTCATGGCTTTGCATTCTCAGAAAGTCATCCTGCTGGTTCAACTCTGTATGATTGAGCATATTGTCATTGATGAAGAATTTTTATTTATTTTTGATCAAAGACTTCACCATGTTTTCCTGACCTTTTCAATCTCCTGGTTGCAGAGTTTTAACGTGAGCTCTCCTTGGGCCTGGGAGAAATTCTGAGAATGACCCCTGAGAATGAGCTCAGTGGTGAGAAGTCCAAGGACAGGATGAGGTCGACATTGCAAGTGTTTTTGGAATAAGGTAGGTTGACTAGAAACTGTAATTGTGCAAGGCCAGCTGTGCACTTCTGTGTGAGCTGATCCCTTATCATGGTCCCAGTCTTAAATATTCACGACCAATTACTCTGTGTTCTCACCCCACTATGCTGATTGACCCTCTGCCTTAACTATATGACATCCCTTCCTTTTATGACAAGTGTTAGGAAGGTGATCTTCCAGGCTCTCCTTCAAGGGGAAAACATGATTTCCTGCAGCAGGATGCCCGCCATCTCCAGCTAATCTGTCTTCTTGGAAGATGTCCAAATATTTCTTTGAAAGTTTCCCATGCATCCCATTTAAAGAATATGTACTGTCATCTTGGTCCCATATTGGAATCTGCCACACAGGAGCCAGCCAGTTATTGACTATTGTCTCTTTCCCATCCATAAAATGAAGACTTCTTAGAAAATATTTGCAAGTGAAGCCAGGCTGAAAGCTTAGAATTAAAGCAGAGTTAGTGCTCCTTAGCTCCTGTGAAGTGATATAAAAAAAGCCCTGATGGGTTCTGCTAGTGACTGAGACAGTGCTTGCTGGGATCCCTGTAAGAATTCAATCTGTGTTCCCTGGACCATGTTGAAATCTGGGCAAAAGTTTTCCTGATACTGTGAAAACAGCTGGTTTCTGAGGTTCCTCATAGTCAACTTTTTCATTTCTTTGATTTGAAGTAACCCAGGTCTAATACCAGCTAGGCCTTGATTCCATGCCCCTCCCATCTTTTTTTCCTCAATGACTGTGTGTGTATGTATTTCTGCATATGTGTTTCTTGGCCTAATATTAGGCTATCTGTTAATTGTAATACACATTTAATACTGAACTTCAATTCTAACCTTAACTGATTCTCTAAGACTAGGACATAATATGTATGCATATGTATGTGTGTGTGTGTGTGTATGTATGTATATATACACACATATATATAGTTTGTTAAGAATTTTTAAGAATCAATATAAATTGTAAAAGAACAAGATTCAGAACATTTTAGAAATAGAGGAAAAGAGATATGAGTCAGAAAGTGTATGAGAATTGGTATCTTGGCTTCTGCTGGTGGCTCTTCTGGCAGTGAGATCTGGGGCAAGCCACTAACTGTCTAGGCAGGAGTTTCTGTTTTCTATGTGTTTAATGTAACTATCCTGGACTATATCAGAAAAGAAGATAGGAATATTTCATGTTCCAGATATCTCAGACTTCGTTTCATCTTACCACTCATTTATCATCCAACAAATGTTTTTTCTATGCCTACTGTGGGCAAAACACTGGACTGGTTTCTGAGGATACATTGGTCCATTTGATGGATGTGGCCTTTGCCCTCCTGGGGTCCACAAGTCTCCAAGCATTCCTCCAGGGACCGTTAGGCTGGACATGATAAATCAGTGGGGACTAACTAACCAAACCCCAGTGTGTCCCCACACCACAGTTCTCTTTGTCTTTGTCTCCTGAATCCTATGTATCCAAATGCAGGCACACCTTCCAATTATCCACTTATTCTACTAATTTATCTCTGCTAACTTCTTTATCTCCAATTCAGTCTCTCCACCAAATTGTTTTTGGAGGATTTAAAAACAAATAAACATGTGCCCTCAAGAAACTTATAGTTTAAAAAAAAAAATAGAGGCAAATATGTAGCTGGATATATGAGCAAATTCAGGGCTGATTAAAATCTCCTAGTACAGGATATTGACATGGTTCAGAGCCTATGACTCAAATATGCTTTATAATAGCTGAATGTAACCAGGTCACCTTATGAAAAAGAGCAGTATGATAATAAATCAGGCGTCGTTTATCTCATTACAAAATTGAAGGGCAAAAGTAGTTGGGTCTTATATTGGTAGATGAAAGAGTGGGCTAAAGTGGAGAGGACTTCCCAGATTTCTCAGAGAAATTGAGACCTAAAGGGCAAATTAAAAAAAAAAACAACTTAAGGCTTAAGGAAGCCTGTTGTTTTTGTGAGCAGAATAGCTTTTTGTGTCTGGTAAAGGCCTCTGTGTAAATGGGGGAGTTACAGACAGATTGATTACAAGTAAAAATGAGGGGGGAAGCATACTAAAGGATGAAACAAATATGTAAGTGGGTGTAAATTTTATAATTTTACCTTCATCTTTGAGTGAACTTGATTATCAAATAAAATGCCTGGATTTGCTTAATTTACTTAACCAATTCAATAATCAGATAAAAAATTTTGTTCTTCAGGGTCCTCAAGGACACAAACACACAAAAAAAGATGTGTGCATTCTGACAAAACATAATCATAATGCAAATAATTTCTATTTATAAACGATTTTATAGTTCATGCATATCACTCAAACAGTGTATTCCTGTCATTTCAAAATAACATGCTCACTCCTCTGTAGTCTGCACACCTGAGAGTGACAGCATCTCTTAGCAGTCCCCAGTCTTGCTGAGTCATTCTGTTCATCCTCCTGTAGCTCAGGCATCATTCAGAGGCCCAACAGGTTGAGAATTGACAAGTGCTTAACTATGGATCCCTAACTTACTCTGGAGGAATGCTGTAAGACTGTGGACCTCAGGAGGGTAAAGGTCACATCCATCACATAGACTAGCACATCCCCAGAACCCAGTGCATTGTTGTGCATATGGCAGGCAGCCAATAAATATTTGTTAGATAATAAATGAATGGGTGAATTGAAGTCTGAGGCTTCTGAAATGCACATTTTCTCTATCTTGTATAGTGCAGGGTCCTCTCAAGATTTAATCCCTAGCTCTGTCTACATTAACATGTTCTTATTTGATTGAAGAATCAACACACTTAAAGACTGGGATTTGGAAGTGAGAAGGAGTACATGGAAGTGATTCAGGAAAACAAGGAAATGAGACACAAGTGGCAACATTTGTCAAAGTAAGATAAAAGAATACTTATAAGATTACTTACTATATTTCTCATGTCTGTGCATGTCTTCATCTTCACCTTCTGGTAACATATACATCCACTTTGAATTGAGCCATTTTCCCCAAATCGAGGATCTTGTGACTTTGAAGTACCATAATATCTTGAGATTTCTTTGATAATTTTTGACCAATGGTTTCTAGAGTTGCTGGAATCCCTGACAGTATAAAATAACAAGACAGTGTAAAAACATGAGTCAGAAAATCATGACTGTCTTTAGACATAGCTACTTAAATATAGCATGGTGACTAAAAGTATGGATTCTGGAGCAAGACTACTTAGATTCAAATCCTGACTTTGCCTTTGTGAGCTGTTTGATTTTTGTTGTTAATTAATTTCTCTGTGCCTTAGTTTTGTATTTCAAAAATGATTTGTGGTGAGGATTAAATAAACAATACTGTTAGAGCAGTTCTAGGCGTATAGGAAGTGCCATATTAATCTTAGCTCTTATCGTGATCGTGGGTAAGTCACTTATCCACTCTGGGTTTAAAGTTTCCAGGTATAAAATGAGAGATTTTGACTAGATTTTCTCTAAGGCCCTCCTGAACCTACTGTTTGCAAATGCTTACAGTCCATGTGCTTTTCTACATATATGTATGTAGTTTGTGATAGGAAAGTGCATGATTAGTAAATGCTTTCCTTGATTGATGCAAGGAGATGTTATTAGGGGATTGAGACAGTCTTCTTCACTAGGCCAAATTCCTTGAGGTTAAGAGTGTATCTTTTCCTCCTCAGGATCCCAAGGCCTAATGTGGTGCCTGGGGACAGTGGGTGCTCTGTAAACTGTTAATAGATATGGAATAAATGCCTATGTCTTGTGTACCCAGATATATGGGAATGGGAAATGGTTGTAACCCCTTCCTAGGCCTTATCTCAATTAAAGCTACTTATACCGAATATTCAAAAAACATTAGTGCTCTCTACTGGAGACATTCCTAGTACAGGAATTCAAGTTTGAGTTTTTGATGGCAAATTCTGATTTGAGTTCATAAGTCCTGGATTTGAGAAGTAGGGTATAGCAGATACACATAGTTTACTGTGTTGCAAGCACAGATTTGGTGTTATGGCACTGGGGATGGCATGATCAGCATTAAAATGCCAAGTCTCATTTCTTTGCCATGTATTTATGCATTTTTTCCAGAGTAGCTTTATCTATAGATTTGTACACATGTTGTATTTGCTCTGATTCATTTTAAGTAAAAAAAAAAAAAAAAAGAGAGAGAGACATAGCATTAATTGAAAAAGTAATGTTAAGAAAATGAAAAGACAACCCACAAAATGGTAGAAAATATTCACAAATAATATATCTGATAAGGGACTTGTATCCAGAGATCATAAAAACAAAACTAAGCAAAACAATAGGATTTACATTTCTCATTTAAGTTATTATTTTCTCTACACCACAAGTCTTTTTTTGGCATTACTGTTTTCTTTTTCATTAATTGAATATTTTCTAATATTACTTTTTAACTTCTTTATTGATTATCTTGCTATATATTTTTAGTTATTTACTTAGTGATTGCTTTATGCCTTACCATATATGTCTTATCAAAAACAGTTTCACAATTACACCAGCAATTTCAGAGAATGTAGAAACAGCATTCCCATATAGCTCTACTCTCTTTTCTTTCTTACTGTGGTATTCTTGTCATAGGTATTATCTCTATGCATGTTATAAGCCCAACAGTACATCATTATAATTATTATTCCTTTATGTAATTTTATGTCTTTTAAAGAAGCTGAGAGGAGAAAAGAGAGCAAGTTTATAAGTATAATTTTTCTTTTTTTTAAATTGAGTTATAGTCAGTTTCCAGTGTTGTGTCAGTTTCCAGTGTAGAACACAATTTTTATGTTATATGTATAATTTTTCTCATATTAGCCTTCTTTCCATTTCAGGTTCTATGCATTTGTTCCTTTGGATTCAAGTGAAACATCTGGAGTCAATTCTTAACCCAATGTTGGTTTGTTCTCACCAACCTCTTTGCCCTGCTATTGGAAAATATATTACATTTCTGTATGTTATATGCCCACAAATACAATTAAATGTATACTGCTTTATGATTTTTAAACAAGATAAGAAAGGATAAGAAATAGGCAATTATACTCCTTTATAATTGCATAATTACCTTTATCAGTGTTCTTTGTTTTGTGTGTGTGTGTATTGAAATTACTGTCTTGGGTCACTTGCTTTCAGCCTGAAGAACTAACTTCAGTATGTCTTGTAAGGTAGGTCTACTGGCAGCAGATTCTTTCAGATTTTGTTTTCCAAATGTCTTTTTATTTCATCTTCACTTTAAATGATAATTTTGCTGGATATATGATTCTTGATTAAGAGCTTTTAAAATTTGAGGGCTGCGAATAGGTTATCCTATTGCCTTCAGCCCTCTATTGTTTCTGATGATAAGTCAACTGTTAATCTTATACGAGTTTTCTTAAGCAAGATGTCATTTTCCTCTTGCTGCCTTCAAGATTTTCTTTGGCATTTTTACTATGTGTCTATTCATGGGTCTTTTTGAGTTTATCCTACTTGCAGTTTGTTGAACCTCCTGGATATGTAGATTTAAATTTTTTAGGAAATGGGAAGTTTTTAGCCACTAATTTTTCAAATATTTTTCTGCTCCTTTCCTTCTCTGTTCTTCTGGTGCTGCCTTTACATGTCTGTTGGTATACATTAGTTTCCCACATTTCTCTGAGGCTTTGCTCATTTTTTCTTCATTCTTTTTTCACTCTGTTCTTGGATTGCATAATTTCTATTGATCTATTCTTAAGTACTTTTACTTTCTGCCTGTTTAAGTGTATTATTGATTCCATATAGTGAATTTTTAAATTTCAGTTATTGCTCTTTTCAGTTCCAAAATTTCCATTTGGTTATTTTTAATAATTTCTGTCTCTTTATTAATGATCTCTATGTGATGTGACACTGTCATCATGCTTTACTTCTAAAATCATGGTTTTCTTTGTTTCTTTGAACATATTTATAATGGCTTCTTTCTCACATCTGGACTCTCCTGCAGGTGGCTTTATTGCCTGCTATTCTTCTGGTATCTAGGCCATAATTTCCTGCTTATTTTGCATGTCTCATATTTTTTGGAAAATGAACATTTTAGATATTGCAACAACTTTGGGTACTGACTTCATCTCTCCCCTCTTTCAGTGCTTGTCATTGTTGTTAGCTTGTTTACTTGTTTAAAGACTAACTGGATTATTTTAGTGTTGTCCATTCCCTTCTCTTCCTCCTCTATCCCCTAAACAGGCACAGGGTAAAGCCTCTGATGTTTTTCCTCAGGGATTCATCCTTGGACATGCCCAGCCACTTTGGGATAACAAGGTTTTAGCAGGACTTAGGCAGTGTTTGTCTAGTTACCTGACCACACTAACCTATGAAACTCCACTAACTGCTGGTTAAAAGCTCTATTGTTCATAACAATGCCCTGGAGAATAAATTATTTACACCCTAATCCAGTGAAATTCAGGCTTCTATGAAGGGACAGTTCCTGATGGTCAAAGTTTGAAATTTATTCAGACTCTAGTTCTTGCAGCTGGTTACTTATTTTTCTCCAGCAACTAGTTGGCTTATCATTTAGCCTGTATCTTCAATGAATTTGTCAGTCTCCTCCCCATTGCCTCTCACCAACACTTCTACTGTTTTTGAAAGCAAACTTAGATTTGAACTTCATATGCTGTTGCAAATAAAGTTGGCTCCTTTGGGGAGATAATTTGAGCTCTCTGTTCTATGGTCTGCCTTTCCTCCGAGGGAAAATCTCTGAGCCACAACTCTGGTGCTGGAGTAAGGAACAATAGGTCAATTCTAAGTGACAGCCCAGTTTGAAGAAGTAAGTGCTCAGTGGCTATATGGGCAAGAGCCCCAGGTGTCCTTGGCTTGTCTCCCTTGGCACAAGCCCCTGTCATAAGAGCTGAGTCAATAGCAATTGGGACTTCAATGTCCTACCATGCCCAAGGTAGAACCTTTGTCTCATGAGAGGAAACGTGGTGAAAGAATGGGGCCCCCACGTGTTGGCTGCAGTAGTACAGAACTTTGCCTCAGCAACAAGTATCTATGGGCAGTATGAGAAATGCTAATGTCATGTCCTTCCCAGGAAGACAACCCTCCAACCAGGACCTGGGGGGAGTCAAAAACTTGTGTTCTTGGTTGTACAAGTCTGGGTGGAGTTCCCAGCTCAATGAGTGTAGAGGGGAAAAGTGCGGAACTTCAAATACTAAAGACTCATCATTTTATGGAGCTTCAGTAAATATTCTTGAGTAAATGTGTCCTCATTTTCTGTATAACTGTAGTGGCATTTCCATTTGTGTATGCTCATAAGGCCAACTATTTTTAAATGTGTTTTAAAAATAGTTTTCATCAGTTTTTTTGAGGAGTGATTCTGAGTTGCACACCATCATGCCAGAAGTGGAGCCAGGAAGGGGAAACTGATACAGTATAGATTAGCATTCTCTTTAAATGAGGGCTTGCTGTATCTTTGGTTGCTAGTGGAATGCCTAAGATATATTTGTAGTATTAAAAATAAAAATTAAAAAATAATTTTCTAATGTTAGTATGTTAGAAGCAAAGCATAAGATGGCAATTCCTGTAGATGATTTGTTGCTTGAATCCTCTGAGAAGAAATCTTTAGAGAAGTGGAGACATAGGAGGATGCAAGTTCCCAGGCATTTCTCTAGGGAGATCATGTAAGCATTTCTAGAAGCCAGCACTCAAAGCATCTTGGGATGGATACTCTGCTGTAAAGAGACTAAGAGAGTTCAATATCAGTTATCAAAATCAACCTCATAAAAATAATCATATTAAAGAGTATGTAGAGTAAAGAAACTCAGTGTAGAGTTTACTAACAGCTGCTCCAAGAACCCAAATCAACCACATAAACAAAATTGTAGCAACAGTAATAAAAACAATATAACAGCCACTCTTATTGGACACTTTCTACCGTTAAGGAAGTACACTTACTATCTCTAATCCTCATGATCACACAGTAAATTAGATATTATTCCTACATTTATGCAAGTGAAGAGATTAGACTTAACATATTCTAGGTCACTTAGCTTGGTTCTAGAGCTTAGTCTCAGATGCAAGCTCTCTGACTCCAAGGCCTGTCCTCTGTCCATTACTTACACAAAACTGTCCAAAAAGGGGTGAAGAAATGAGAAAAGAAACAATAACAAAGGGTAAAAACAGATAAGAGAATAAAATGGTAAGGAAAAATGTATGAAAGTATAGTCATGCATGGGAGTGCCAGGGCAGGATCAACAGGTTCCCCTGTAGCTCTTCATTAGCACAAATACCCTCCAATTTGTTCTAAGCCTTCTGAGGTGAGCTTCATCAAGGCTCAACAATGCTGAACCCACAAATCCTTTCAATGTAGCCCTATTTCTACGTTGGGTTTTTGCTGATAAGTCTGAGGAAAAACTCCCTTAAACTTTCCAGAAGCCCAATTGTTTGAGAGCATCTATGATACATACTGTATTTCCTCAGAGAGTCTTTTTCTGATTATGTCATACTCCAAGGATGCAACCATAATGATTCTGAGGTTTAAGGAAAAGAATCTTCAGTCATGTCCTTCATTTCATATTTGACCCCTCCATCTTTTTTCTTTTCTTTTCTGGCAACACCCTGGATTTGTTCTTTGCTTGGAAACCATTTATGAATTTAATTTTAGGATCATTTCCCTTCCTGGGAACTGCTGCTTTGTGTCTTCCTATTCACCTTCCCAAAATTGAGTTTATGGTTTCCATAAGATTATATATCATGACAAAAGTATCTTACAAGTCTCCTTCAACTTTCACTGCATTTTGCAAATTTTGATGAGTTGTATTTTTATTTTTATTTCATTGAATACATTTAAAATCGCTCTTGAGACTTATTTGACCTATTTATAACTTAGAAGTGTGTTGTTTACTATCCAGGTATTTTAGGACTTTCCAGCTATCTTTCCATTGTTGATTTCTAGTTTAATTTCACTCTAGTCTGAGACATACATTATAATATTTCTGTTCCTTTCAATTTTTAAGGTGTGTTTAATGATACATAATAAGGTCTATCTTGGTGAATGTTTCATGTTAGCTTGAGGAAAATATGTATTCTAATGTTTTTGGTATTCTATAAATGTTGATTACATCCTGTAGATTCCAAATAGAAAAATCAATCAATATAATATACCACATTAAGAGAGCAAAGAAAAAAAGTGGTCATCCAATTGATTCACAAAAATCCTTTGATCAAATTTAATAATTTTTCTGTTAAAAAAATACTAAAAAATTAGGAATAGAAGAAAACTTCCTCAACATAATAAAAACCATGCATGAAAAGTCCACAGCTACATCCTACTCAATGATGAAAGACTGAAATCTTATTCCCTAAGATAACAAAAAAGACAGTAATGCCCATTTTCCCCTCCTCCATTTAACATAGTATTAGAGATAGTAGCCAGTGTAATAAAACAAGGGAAAGAAATAAAGAGATTTAAAATTGGAAATGAAGAAATAAATTCTCTCAACACACGACAAGATATTAAATATAGAAATATCAAAGATTTCACCAAAAAATAGAAAAAATAAACAAATTCAGCAAATTTGGAGGATACAAAATCAACAATTAAAAATCAGTTACATTTCTATACACTAACATGACAATTCAAAAAATTAAGAAAGCAATCCCATTTAAAATAGGATCAAAGTGATTAATTAAAAATAAATTTAGCCTAGAATAAGAAAGATTTGCATACTGAAAACATTGCCAAAAGACATTAAATAAGACATAAAGAAATAGACATCCATGTTCATAGGTGGGAAGTTTTAATATTGTTAAGCTGTCAGTACTACTCAACAGATTCTACAGATCTCATGCAATTCTTATCAACATTCCAATATTTTTTCCAGAAAATAAAAGGTTCTAAAATTCATAGGGAATTTCAAGTGATTCCAAATAAACAAATAAAAAATCTTGAAACAGAAGAACAAAGTGGGAGATATCATACTTCCTGATTTCAAAACTTAGTACAAACTATTGTAATCCAAATAGACATATAGACGAATAGAGTAAATAAATCTTCTCATATGCGGTCAAATGATTTGGTAAAGGTGTCAAGACCATTCAGTGGGAAAAGCACAATATTTTCAACAAGTGATACTGAGGAAATTCGATATTCACATGCAAAAGGATGAAGTTATACCCTTACCTTCCTCCATATTCAAAAATTTACTCAAAATAGAACAAAGATCTAAATGTAAAAGCTAAACAAAATCTCTTAGAAGAAAACGTAGGGGAAACTCTTCATTCTATTGGGTTTGGCAGTGATTTCTTGGATATACACCAAAGGTGTTTGTAGACAACAAATGAAAAAATAGATAAATTGGTTTTTACAAAAATTTAAAACTTTTGTGCATATCAAAGGACAATATCAAAAGAATAAAGGGTAACTCACAGGATGGGAGAAAATGTTTACAAATCATACATTTGATAAGAAATTAATATACAGAATATATAAAGAACCCTTTAACTCAGCAACAACAAAAACAAAAACAAAGAGCTCCTTTCAAAAATAGTCAAGGACTTGAAGACACCTTCCCCAAATAACAAAGATAAATGGCCAATAAGTACCTGAAAAGGTGCTCATCATCATTATTCATTAAGGAAATGAGATACATTTCACACACATTAATATGGTTGCCATTTCTTTAGAAACAGAAAACAAATTTTGGTAAGGATGTAGAGAAATTGAGAATCCTGTACATCATTGGTAGGAACAAATTGAACAGCTAATGTAGAAAACAGTATAACTATTCCTCAGAAAATTAAATGTAAATTTACCATTTGATTCAACAGTTCAACTTCTAGTTATATATCTCAAAAGAACTGAAAGTAAGAACTCAAATATATAGTTGTACACCAATGTTTATAATAGCATTATTCAAAACAGTACAAAAAAATGGAAACAATCTAGTTATCCAATAACGTATGAATGGGTAAATAAATTGTAGTGTATTTGCTGGTCAGAATGGCTGTCATCAAAAGAACACAAGCAACAAATATTGGCAATGATGTGGAGCGAAGAAACCCTTGGTGGGCTCTTGGTGGGAAAGTAAACTCATGCAGCCACTGTGGAAAATAGTATGGAGATTTCTCCAAAAATCTCAAAATATAATTACTATATGACCCAGATTCCACCCCTGGGTATATAAAAGCAAAACCAAAACCAAAACCAAAAACACTAATTTGAAAATATACATGCATGTCAATGTTCATAGCATCATTATGTACAATTGCCAAGGTATGGAAGCAACCTAAGTGTCCATGAACAGGTGAATGTATAAAGAAGATATGATATACACACACACACAGATAGATAGATATAGATAGATATAGTATGTATAGATATTTATTGTACACTACACACACACAAACACACACACACAAAATGGAATACTACTCAGCCATAAAAAATGAAATTTTGCCATTAACAGCAACATGGATGGACTTGGATGGCATTATGCTAACTGAAATAAGTCAGACAGAGAAAGACAAATACTATATGATATCACTTATATGTAGAATGTATAAAATACAACAAACTATTGAATATAACAAAAACAACAACAAAAAAGAAGCAGGCTCACAAATATAGAGAACAAACCAGTGGTTACCAGTGGGAAGTGGGGCGGGCAATAAAGGTATGGAGGAGTGGGAGGAGTGGGAGTAACACACTATTGAGTATAAGACAGGCTACAAAGATGTACTGCACAACAAAGGGAACATAGCCAGTATTTTGTAATAACTGCAAATTAAGTGGAAATGTAAAAGTTCTATAATAATTAAAAATTAAAAAAATAAAATAGAGTGTAGTACATTCTTACCATGGAATGTTCTTCAGCCTTAAAAAGAAGGATATTCTAACACATGTTACAGTCTAAATAAACCTGAGGACATTATGCTAACTGAAATAAGACAGTCACAAAAAGAAAAATACTATATGATGTCATTTTTATGAGGTATCCAGGGTAGTTAAATTCATAGAAACAGAAAGTTTACTCACACTTACCAGGAGCTTGGGGAGAGGGAAATGGAGACTTGTTTATTGGATACAGAGTTTCAGCTGAGCATGATGCAATGGGTTGGAGGTAGATAGTGATGATGATTGTAACATCTATGTGAATATACTTAATTCCACTATATTGTACACTTTAAATAGTTAAAATAGTAAATAGTTGTGCATATTTCATCAAAATAAAATAATTAGGCATTTTAAGTGGGAGGGAAATAGAACTTGATTGTCTGCATTTTCTATATTAATGGACAGTAAGCAGGGGCAGAGAGAGATTGTGGTCTTAGACCAAATATATCAGGGGAGGAATTCATTACTCATGTTTTATCAGGGACTGTTTCCTGGGCTAAGAGTGAGCACCATATTCAATGCAGCCTGGGACCACTGTCCACAGAACAGTGGTTAAGGAATAAGATCACATTATCTGAAGTATAAGGAATTCCATCCAAATAACACTGATGAGTGGCACAACCACACTTCCATGGAAAAAGAGACACAAGGAAGAATATTTCAGAGTTGTCATATCAGTCCTAGTACAGTCATAGAAACAGAATCCACTTTAGTTTGTTTAAACATAATAATTTGTACAGGTGATAAAGGAATAGAGATCAAAAAACACAAAATTCTTCACCAAAGCCTTTACTTTTTGGCCTATAGGTAATAAGAGGGATATTTATTACCCTTTGAAATAATAAACAAATGTCACACTTATTCATACATCCAAACATTAATCTATTTATTCATTGTTTCAATCACCATGCACACTAGGATTTACCTTACTTTAAAGTTACCATATTTGGTCCTTAGGGCTCTATAATACACAATTATATCTCCAGGCAAAATGCACTAGGTTGAAACCAAACTTAAAAAATGACTATTTGGTTGCAACTTAGATTCTTGATCACTACACATAAAATATTTATATATATACACACACACATACACATACATACACATACACATGTCTATATACACACACACATCTATATACACACACACATATATATATACATGTATATAATTACAATATTTATTTCTGCCTAAATAACATTATGTAAGGCCCATACACAGTGTAAGCTGCATGAGGACAAGATCTTTGCTTTTCTCTCTTTACATAATCCAGAACAATGGCAGGGAGGACATAAGAATTTAACAAACAATGTAAATAATTAGAACCAAGCATTCCTTAATGAGGATTAGAATAGATGTGTGAATAAATTGTTAACTACTCTTTAAAGAATTTTTATTTTTCTAAGTGACCATTGTCAGTTTTATTATTTTTTATTGAAAGAAAATAGAAACAGTATTTCAAAGAGATATCTGCACTCAAGTTTATCGCAGCATTAACCACAGTAGCCAAGAAATGAAAGCAACCTAAATGCCAACACATGAATGGATACAAAAGATGTGGCACATATACATATACACAAGGGAATATTATTCAGTCACAAGGAAGGAGGATATCCTGCCATTTGCAACATCAATGGACCTTGAGCACATTATGCTAAGTGAGATAGGTCAGAGAAAGACAAGTACAGTGTGATATCACTTGTATGTCAAATCTAAAAAAGACAAGGCTTCTCTTTGCTCTTCAATGCAGGGTGTGTCTAGTCCAAGGGATTAGAACATCTGCTTAAGTCAAGCTCTCAGTGGGAACAGATATACAGATATTTCTGTAGAATAGTTTACTTTTCCATTAAACCCCATGATACATTGGTCACATATTCATTACTATATGGTTTCTTCTTTAAAAGGCAAAGCCATTCATTCTTCCTTCTGAACACTTGAAGCCACGACTAGACGGAGTCATTTAAATTCTCCAGTGGAGATGAGTTAACATCCTCGCAGAGATACTGAGACTGTGGTGAATAAGGTCACAGAGGGGGAAACTGTACCGAAAGAGTTTCTTCTGCTCCTCTGGTCCTTAAGTCAAATTAGAGACCTTAATCTAATATCTAAAATCCAAACAATCTATTATCTCAGAGGTTTGGTGTGATCATGGAATTCTGGCAATTGAAAACAATCACACATGTGTCAGCTTTTTGTTTATACAGAAGTTTCTTACTAAGTACCCTCTGTGCCTAAACATACACTATGAAGATGTAAAGAAAATACATATATATATAAAATGGTGTCTGTCTTCAGACGAACTATACTTTTATTTGAAAAAAATACTAGACCAAGTTAGTTGCACCTGGGCCAAGACTGTGTTCATACCAGGATGTCATGTACCTCTAACAGGGAGACTGTGATGTCTTTTCAGGATCTGAGCATCACTCCTAGCTTGGATCCTGATTCTGAGAGTCCTTGAAGTGTTTGGGCATTCTCATTTCCCAGCATATGGATCCAAGTACATTTCCAGAGGTCCCCTAGGAGAGGCACTGTGAAAATCATTATCATTTATCCTCATCCCAGAGTTGCAAGGTCCTCTCTCCTGGGATCCTGCCCTCCCCTCCAGGTGATAGTTCCATCATCTGAAATTGGTTTAGACCAAGGCTACGGATTATAACATTTTATCAATGTTACCTCTCAGCTTCCTATAAATATCCTTGATTACAATGGTTTCCTCCCCATTCTTTTTTTCTCTACAGACACCTTGTTTTATTTGCCATCTTCAGAATTTTCTCTGGTCAGTTCTGCTAGCTGCCACTCCAACCAAATTATAGACTGAATGTTTGAATGTGTTCTCCAAAATCCATTTGAGGGAACCCCAAATACCAATGTCCCAATGTGCTTGGAAATGGGGTTTGCGAGGGATTAGATAATGAGTGTGGGGCCTTCATGAATCTAATTAGTGCCTGTATAACAAAGAATCATGAGATTCATTCTCTCTGTCTCTCTCTCTCTCTCTGTCTCTCTCTCTTCACCATGCTAGGACACAGTAAGAACCTTGTCATCTGTAAAGCTGTAAGAGGACCCTTACCAAGAAAATAACAATGCTGGCACAGTGCTTTTGGACTTACAGCCTCCAGGACTGGGAGAAATAAATGTTTGTTTTGTAAGCCACACAGTCTATGGTAATTTGTTATAGCAGTCTGAGCTAAGACAAACAACGATGCTCATTACTCTTATTGTATGTACTTGAATTCTGATGTTTAAATGCCAACACCTGGCCTCTATGTGTCTGGGTTTTTCATTCCCCATTACTATCAAGGCATCCATTTCTGCAGTGGTGCATCACCCCTTCTGTACTTGCCAACAGCAGAGACGCCACCACTGAACTTAAGGATGATGGGAATTCCTCTCACCAGTGAATATTCTTAGTGTTTAGTAATTTGTTTCTAAACACTGTAAAAGTGTAATTGAAACCTATGAAGTAAAGGTTACTGTTGTTGAGATTTCAAGGGGTAACAGGAAAGTTCATACCTTATTTTTGAAGCAAATATAAGGGATTAAGAACCAAGGCCAAAGCAAAAACAAGATTAGGATGCAAACGTTATTTTCTAGTATTCTGATCTTTGTCTTATACCCCTCATTAAGCAGGCTAATGTCATTTCTGGAAGCAATGAGCAATTCCATTTATTCACATTCCATTTACTATTTTAATTATTAGTATTGTAGTTTGTTTTCTTTGTTATTCAAGAAATAACACAAACTAACTTTGCAAAATTGAAAATATAGTGTATATAATGAAAAGCATGTGTCCTTTCTATCCCTGATGCCAAGCTGTCTTCTCCAGGAAGAACCAATGATAACAATTTCTAATGAATCTTCCAGAAATGTACTATACATACATGTGTATGAGTGCCCAAAATAATTGCCTTTTTTTTTTTTTACGGTGAACACATTATACAAACTGTTTTGTGCCTCATTTTTTCACTCTACATTCTATCTTCCAGATTGTTCTATATTTATACAAATAGAGCTCCACTATTTAATAGCAACATAGTATTCTAGTATAAATACATGCAAAATATATATTACCAAATTACATAAATGAGCATTAAGTGGTTTCCAATCTTTTGCCATTAGAAGTGAAGCCTCAGTGAAACTCTTGTATATATGTACATACACATATATATGATTTTGCACACATATATATTTCCTAAAACTCAACACACTATATCAAATTGTCCATGCATTTATTCTATCTAATGTGGGCCAGGCATCAGTATTCTCTAGAAATCACTTTTTATATTTAAAGCATTGCTGGATGAAAGTGAAAAGCATGCATATCAGAAATAGGCCAGAGAACATACATGTATATTATATTATATATCTGATTTCTTTACAAGGAGAGCTACTTCTTTTTAAATAGTGAGCTCACTACTTTCATAACATTACCAAGAATGTTAGCTGGGGCAGGCAATAACGAAGTGATTCTTTTGCCAAGGTTGTCCAAGGCTTGTGCAAGCAAGGAACTATCATCATTTTTAGTATCAACAATTCTCTCTCCCAAATGATTTATCTCTGTACTCATCACCTCACATTTCTTTCTAAATCCTTCAGTACACAGATCTTCTTGGACCTAAAAAAAAAAAAAATGAGGAAGGAAGTAAAACATTTTAAATCCCCCATTTTTTCAAGGATTACATTTTGTCAAACTTTGAAATTTTGTCAGACTATCTTTGTTTTATTCCTAAAATTGTTCTCTCTTAATCATGAAAGGAGACTCTTGTAACAACATATATTTCCTGGTTTGGACCGAAATATTAAGAAGAAGTGTAGTTTACAGCCTTAATAATATTCATATACCTTAGGGTATTGCCAGGAGGCTAAGCCTGGCATGAGGACAAATGTAATATTTTCCAGTCAAAAAATGCAAATGAGAGGTAGCCTTGGTCTGACTGCACTAATTCTCAGTCCCACTCAGGATGACACTGTCACTCATATTATAGAAATCTGTTATAAACACATGGCCCCTAAATTATAGAAATCTTTTATAAATCATGTTCAGATGAACAATGAGAGAAATCCCTCCAAGCCACATGATAGCTTGGGGATCTGTCCACACCTGGAGGCAACGCAGCAAGTGTAAAATCTATCATTTCTATGTGTTTTTAAGTCTGGACATTTCTGGTAGTTTTATGTCAGAACAGATCTACCTCAGGGCCTTGGGCTGAGCAGGTCTCTTGGTAAAAGGTAGTGACCTTGGTAGAGCGTACTAGTTGTTGTTCATATTAAACACACATAATTGGAAAATCTGTTCAATCAAGCCCTGTGAGATCATTTTAAAATTCTCTAAATGGCTATTCAACCCTATTTATATTCTCTGAGGGCTTGGAGTAGAGGGGTGAATACTCATCCTGAACTCTCCAAAGTCTACTTACAGAGCCAAATTTAAAGGTTTTGGAAGGATTCAAAGGCTTCAGGGTTTTAATAAATCACAAGCAGTAGATGCACTTGTGATCTCTGCATGACCATGCTGTAACCTTCACCCATCCCTTCCTGGGGTACCAGGGCAAAGCTATCAAGCTCTACTACTGCCACAGCCTGATTCACCTTCAGCTGATGCTCCAATATCTTGTTTGGCTCTCTCAGCAGGTTTTCTCTTTCTCTCACCATCTTCTCCATCATCTGAACTATGTGTTTCTGGAGACTTCTCTTCTGAGCCTCCACCTGCTGCTGCTGCTCCTGCAGTTTCTGTTTCAGCAGCTCCTGTTCCTTCTCAGCTGTCTCCTTCCAGGTCCATTCTTCTGCCCCAGGAAGGTATTAGAGAGGGAAAAAATAGGCAAGGATTGACCTCCACCCTCCTGAGCTCAGAGGCCAAACCAAATTAAAGAGAGAGGTAGGAAATCTCTGAAGTCCTCCCCCAAAACCCCATGTCCACACCATCGAGAACACACTTCAGAATGTGAGAGAAAAGGCTCTGCCTGTCTGGCGTCCAACCACAGTTCCCTTTGCTGTTTCCAGATGCAGCAGGGTTGTTCCAAAAAAGGAAGGAAGCTCCGGTATTGGGAAGGTTTTGCTCTCACACCTGTCAGAGGGCACTGCAAGAACATACACATCCCACTGTGAGCCCAGCCCTACCCTGTACCTGCTATTTGCTTCTCCCCATCAGTGAGGGCTTTATCTGCCTGCAGGATTTCTCTAGTGCCATCTGGAACTGCAGAAACCTCTGGAGGAACTCATTTGCCTGAGGAACCAAGGAGGAGCACAGAAATTAGATTTCCAATAGGGAAATTAGTGATGCAAAGACAACTAAGTCCATGTAACTTTTGCTTCAAGTTTAAAGTTCCACAGTGGTTCCTTACAATGAGTCCAAGCTCCTTAGAGTGACCTGTCTCTGTCCAGTCTCTTGCCCAGTGCTACTTCCTTCTCCCCACTCTAGAATCCAGCCAGTCAGAATCATGTTCAGTTCTACAAACCCCAAATCTCTGGTGCTTTTACATATCTGCTTTACCAGTGTGAAAGAGTGCCTCTAAATTGTGCTGCTGTTCTCCTCTGCCACTAGCTGTTTATAACTTTAGACAACTTATTTTAACCTGCCTATGCCTCTCAGTTCAGATCTTTAAAATGTTGATAATGTAGATGCTTCTTAATGCTATTTGAAAGATTAAGTTAAAGAGTCTAGGGAAAGAGCTTAACATTTTGGCTATAGGAAACAACAGTTCAATATATATTAGTTGCATTATTATTGTTTATTATTATTATTATTATTATTATTATTATTATTATTATTATTATTATTATTATTATTATTATTATTATTATTATTATATTTGTTTCTAACACCTAAGTAGCTCTTTCCTGAGTGTTATAGCTTGCCTATGTAGTTGACTTCCTGTCTCACTTGTGATCATCCTGTGTACAAAGACTGACTTGTAAATTATCAGTGCTCAACACGTCAAATATGTTGTTGAGTAAAAAAAAAATGAATAATTTCTGTTCTGTCTCTTGTGGATTTAAGAAATCTGTACTCATGGTTGGGAGTTGACATTTGTACTCTCTTCAGGAATAAATAGCATGCAGTGAACCTTAAAAGCCACAGCTGTTTGAATGGCCCCATACACTCTCTTTATGCATGCATGGAGCTGCACTCTCAGATTTTCAGGAGACCCCTTTGAGTATTCTGTAGGTTCCCCATGTTTCCCTTAGTCCTCACCTTCACTCCATTCATGGGCACTTGGTAATATTCCTTTTCAATAATTTCCTTTGCTTTCCTGTAGAGTTCATGACCTCCAGGAACAGAGAAATTTCCTGCTGAGATACTTTTTATTAGTGCCTTTGAAAGCTGATCAAGTTTAGTCTGGCAATATTTGATGGATGTCTCTTCATTCTGCATCAAGAAATCATCTTTCTTATTCTTTATGATTTCCTAGAGGGAAGAAAGATAGAGGGCTGTCACCAGAAGCAAGGAACAGAGGAAGTAAATTTCCAAAGGATCTGGTAGAAGAATTGGTCTAATTGTGTTCCTCATGAGAAAAGTATTCTGCTGGAGGACATGTAATAAAACAGCAGTCACAAGATTTGATTTATTCACAGCTCTGAAAACTCTGGAAGACCATGGGGAAGTTCCCTAACCTCCTTTGGGTATTTCATCTGAGCTGTTGGGGTTGCATTACCTAATCTCTCTGGTTCCTTGAAGCTGCCACATTCAGTGATTCTGTCTTCAATGATAGATACAACAAGGAGCAACCTAAGCTGAAAGTGGCCTGAGATGTGGATCTGAAAAGAGAAATTTTGGTTCCCAGCCATAGGAGTGTGTTCACAGAAAAAGAAGCCAGCTAAAGAATGTCTTGGGTGTTCTGGACAGGCTTGGAATCCACAGAAGTATTTATTTCAAGAGGATATCTATACTGATTTTTCATTGAAGGTCAAAGGGAGTTCCAGATAAACTGCCTGAGTTCTGGCAGTCAAAAAAGAAGGAAATGTAGTCCTTTGAAACTCTGTCCCTCATGAGAACATGGACTACTTTATCCTTGAGTGAGAGATGAGCCATGGGACCGGTAACAACACTTCTAGTCTTCATTCTTCAAGAGGAGGCGACATAAAGTAAATACTAAGACAGATTACTACAAGGTTCCTCTGGAACTCCTGCTTGTCTTCCTTGAAGGAGTGCTCCATGAAGACTGCAGGGGCTTCCCTCTCACAGGCAGCATGCACCTCCAGCAGCTCCTGCAGCATGTCTGTGGGGAAGCTCACTCGCTGGGCTATCTGCTCGCTGTAGTGGTTGTCTGCCTTCTGAATGGCAGCTGAGTTCTCCAGCTGGGCCAGAGTTGTCACTGCATTCTCCAAGCGAGGTACTGCTCCGCTATTGCTAGTATCCAGGTAGGTCACAACCAGAGTCCTCAGCCCTGAAGAAGCCAGGAAATTTAGTGTCTAAATATCAAGTTATCAGTCAATGGCTCCAGGATTCTGAGACTATGCTTCTAGGGTCATATACACATGCACACACACAAACACACACACGCACCCCTACCTCCTTCTACTATTATCACCTTCATTTTCTACTGACTGTTCATTTTTATGGTTTTCCAGGCCACAGGACTAAAAAAGTTAATATCTACTTCTATCTAACATACTAGGGGCTACCTGGAAAATGCAGTTTCTCATTTTAAAAATTGAAAGCAATATAGATTACATAGATAGACAGATGAGGCAAAGTGTAAAATGTTTAATTTCTTCCTAATTCTGAGGCTTTGAATGGATTTTCAGTGATTTATGGGCTAATATTTATTTTTGGACCACTCTAAATTCTCAAAATATCTTCTGAATTCTCCTTGTGAAGAACACTTATTGTATAGGACTTCCTTTGAAAACATGCAGTATTCTGTTTTTACACCAAGAGAGTGATTATATTCTAAGTGGAGAATGTTTTCAGATAAGTGGGAGTCACCGATATCATTGACAAAAGTTGCAATTTGGGGAAGGAATTTGTAAATCCCCCAAAGTGAGATAATTATAAAGTATACAGATTTCTTCATGGAGTATAAAAGTCTGTAAAATCAGAATCCTTTATAGAATCAAACAAAAATACTAGAAAGCACATTATATAAAATATTCAACACATAGCAGTCCCCATGGAAATGGGAAAAAAAGATTCACCTTTCCCAGTGACCATGATTCCTTCTGTGAGGGTCTTGGTCCTTGCATCAATGAAGATGTAAGAACAGAAATTTTTTGTTTGCTCCTGGAATTTAGGATCCAGTTGGTCTTCAGATACCATCACAATATTGGCTAGAATTTTTTTTCTCTATGTTGGCCAGTCAAAGAAAAAACACTTCCATCTTGGAAATAAATGCCTGATGCAGTCTCTGGGTAGATTGGATGTTTGGGCTTTGGGATTCTTCCCTGAGGGACAGAAAAACAGGGATTAGAGTGTGTAGAGTCTTGAGGCGAGGGGGTTACAGGTGTTCATGGCAGGGATTTGTGTGTCTTTGCCATTTCTACACATAGAACTGTTTTAACATAGACATTCAATACTTCTTTGCACATCAGACTTATACCAATGATATAACTGCAGAGAAATTTAGGGAGACATCTGACCCAGTAAAGGAAACCTATGGCTGGTCTCTCCAGACATGCACATAGTAGAGTGGTTGTCTATGATGTGTTTGCTTAACTAGCAGCTAAAAGGATGAAAGATCACATGATACATTCTGCTCAACTCAACCTCATGTAGGACTTGAGCTGTGGAACCAAAAAGGAGAGCTACAAACAAGGGATCATGGACAGTAATTGGAATATTAGGAATGACATCCTCATTATTTAAGAAAAACTGTTTTGATGCTAAAATAATTGATGCAGTGTTATGTATTTATTAGTAAAAACCTCTGAAGTATAAATGTACCTGAAATATAATTTTAAGGTATCACCTCTAATCTATAAACTCTTTGAGGTAAATGTTTATATCTGGTCCTCTCCTGCCAGCCAATTTCTTAATAGCTGTTTTGAGAAATCATAAATAGAAACATGAAAGGAAGAATGACTAAATTGGGATTGATATTTCTCTCAAGGTTTCAATAGACACACATCCTTGGAAATGTAACCCATGAAAATAATTTTTTACCTTGTAATTAATTCATGGGTAAACATGTGGGAATTAGGAGAAAGCTATGATGTGGAAGGTAAAATGAATATTCTAATAACTGTCAGTATTATTGAAAAGGCATAGATTGTAAAGACAGTCACTTCTTCAGGTTTATTTAGAACATACAGTCATTTTGTAGATGATATAATTATACAGGATTAGAAAGTTTTATATCCCTCTTTGAAAAGAATAATACGTGAAATCTATATTTTGTTCATTAGGTAAGCTTTTCACTGCAGTTTCATGTCTAACAATTAGCTGATTAGTTGTTTTCTTCAACAGAGAAAAATTGATGGAACAGGAAACACAGTGTCCAGTCTTTAGAATGTTTCATCACCCATGTAAATCTGGATGCTAAATTTAAAGATGTATAAAAAACAAATTGGTTTTGAGTAATTTCACTTTACACTTTACTTTTCTTGAGTAAACTTCAACTGTAGCCCCTAGATCTTTGCAACCCACTTTCCAGCCACTATTTCCACAGACTTTGATTTAGTCTCAAATACAAATGCAAACACAGAGATGAGGGATATTGTTTAGTAGATCCCACACTCTATTGGACCGTACACTGCCCAGGCCATACTCTGATACCTGGAATCAGCTTCAGGGCATTCTCCAAGTACTCATCTTCTGTGATAGGCTGACCACATAACTGCAGCTCCAGGGTGAAATCCCATACAGTCCAGATAAAGTCTGGAAAGAAATTCACAAATTCTGTGGAATCTTCTACTCTATCAGGTGTTTGAGAGGACTTTGCCCTGATGTTTTGCAAGCTCTGTTGCATAACTAACATTTGGTTAGGGAAAAGAAACTCACTACCAACAATTCCCACATTTCTCTAGTATAAAAATATTATAAACACACTCTTTTGCCATGGGTCCCCTCTGTTCCACCCAAGAAACTAAATGACAGGAAGGGAGAGACTGACTCTATCCTCATCCCCATGAATTCATTGAAACATGGTGGTTCAGGACCTGGAAGGATACTGCAGATGCTCCAGGGCCTGGTGGTTGATGGTGCTCATGCTGTTCTAGACAAAGCTACTGCAGAGAACCACAGCCAGGGCAAAGATCCATGAATCCTTCTTAGACTTATCCTAGAAAGCACATTAGAACAAGAGAGTTAGAAGTTTACCCCTACATTAGAAATTCATCTGTACACTTCTTCAATCATGGTTTCATTTATTATTTCAGCTAACATACTCACCATGCAAAGAAATTGAAGACAGATGTAAATGCAGATATCAACTTTGACAATTACAGAGACATTTCTTGTGTTTGTAAATTTTTCATATATAAAAGGATTCTAGTGTTCACAGTGCTTTCTTTTTCCTCAATTGGATAAAGTAAAATAACATATACAGAAAAACTAATACAGTACCTGTTGTGTAATTAGGAATTCAGTGATGAGTGTGGGCACTTATTCATTCTGCATATATTTATTAATCAGAGTCCATATAAAATATACCATAGTTGGCATAACTGGGTATTTAAATTATATGCAATCAATAAATACTTGCAGGAAGCTACTAAATATCCCCCACTGTTCTTAGATTTTAAAAAAGCAATGCTAAAAATGAAAATTTTCTTTCAACATGATAATTTCAAAGCAGTGGACAAACATCCATAACAGTAAGTGCAACAAAGATAGAAGTATCTGTAAAAGGCTTACTCTCAGTAATGTATATAAGCAGTGAAACCTATAGCTATAACACTAAACTAAAATTTAGAAGTCTATCAAGGAAGAACAGGGCTATGAAATTTGGAGAAAGAATATGTGATCTGAAAGCTTCCTCAATATCTTGAGCTGAATATTAAAGAACTGGTAAATGTGGAACTGAATAAATGAAGGTGATCCCATAGACAGGAAAACCCAGAGAAACAAAATTAGAGATGGGAGAAGACAGGGGTCTTGTAGTTAGAACAGAGTCATTTGAGGGCAGAGGGCAAGTGGAGAAGTTAAGGTGAGTTTCATGCAGCCTAATCAAGGGCCCTAAAGCCCAGGCTAAGTTGTATAAATCATAGCATTGTCTAAATGATGGCATAAACTGGAAATAGTTTTTTTTTATTATAAATGGCATGTAAAGTTGCTCCCAGTGTAAATGCAAAAACTGTGGTTTATGTTGAGAAGATTCTAAATGGGAGTTTGGGGGGATAAGAGTCTATTCATTACTTTCTTTCCCCAAAACCCAGTTTTTAAAAATAATCAATTAGGATAAGAAGAAGTAGCAGTTATGACAAACAATTATTTCAACAGCAAGATTATATCATTGTTTGATATATGGCTTTAAAAATAAGCAGACTTTCTAACTCCTGTTGAGAAAAAAGACAGAGCTATAAAAATGTAGGTACTATTTCCAAATAAATCTCAAAATGGTGAAAGGAGGGATAGTTCATTTCACCCATTAGCAGAAAGCTAAAACACCAAAAATCCATTTTAAAATGTTTCTTGTAGGACAAAAACTTACTTTTATAGAACTTGCACATTCAGAGGTGTCTCACAGATTTCCAGAACACTCTGTGAGTAGTTGATGAACTTCATCATAGAAAATGTAAACCCGTCTCTTAAATCCAACCCTCAAATACACTCTTCACTTTGAAGCTAAGAAGGTGAATCAGAAATTTTTCCTCACTCACAGATTGATACTTCTCCTCTTTCTTAGATATGCTTAACTGTAAGTTCTCAAAACCAGTAGGTGCTGCCTGGATTGCCTTTCAAAACTGAAGGACTTATTCCCCCAGCTGTTGGGAGTGCTGGTGGAAGACAGTCTTCAGGTGTCAGCCCTCTTAATTAGAAAGGCTTCTGGAGCAGCTCTTCAAAAATGTATCAGCACCCCTGTCCCAAAATCAGGATAACTCAAAAAAGCCATTCCAGCCATGGAGCTCCCATGAAATTCCCAGAAATTGGGGATTGCAATGCAATGTAATTTCTTCTCTCCAGCCTGCTTCTTTCCCAATTAGATGGTATTAAATCTGACTGCAGATAATATGGTCTTATCAATTGAAATAAAGACTCTTTTAGGGCAGGACATTTACTTTGGTCACTGATATCTACAATGCTAAGTCCAAAGGCCTGGAACTCAGCCGTTCAATAATGACTTACTAAATGTAATCAAGTCATCCACACAGTGCCAAGAAATAAAATAATTTATCTAAGACACTATGATAACTTACCTAGAAGTGAGATTCCATCAAAATATAGTTTGCCTTATTTACTAAAATTGATTTCTAGATTTTACAGATTAAAAAGTAAAATTTCTAGGACCATGGAGAGATAAGGGGAAAATCCAGAATAAAAAGGATTTAATTGTGAATTTCTGCTTTACCATTCACACATCCCCCAGGCTCTAATTGTGCAGAAGGACCACCAGAGTACGATTGGGCTTGTGTGGGTGAGGCACACACCACATCCAGATGCCCTTGGTTTCAGACTGCACTGTAGAGCCTAGAGGAAATCCTGTGAGGAGAGGGGAGAAAGCAGCATTCAGTTAGAGCAGATAATCTAAACAACCAAGGGGCTACAGAGTCAGATCTATTGGAATGTCAGTATCCCAGCATACGAGTTGGTGCTTTCTCCATTTCCTCAAGAATGTCCTACTTTGTGTGTCATCTGTTTCAAGGAGGAAGGAACATTAATTGTGATAAAGATACCAAGCAATGGCTCAACATAGAGGCAAAGGGGAATCCATGAATCAGACAAAATGGAAGTCACTGATAACCATAACAAGAGTATCTTGAAAGAACGGTGAGGTTCAAAGCCAGAGAGAAATGGACTGAAGACAGACATGGGAAGAGAAAAAGGTGGGAAAAAAATCAAGATTATAATTTTTGTCAGACAAATTTTTCAAAAGTGTGGAGAGGTGTTAGCCACAGTAGTATATGACATACAGGAAATATTTTTAAGATTGTAGACATTTGAACACATTTATATGTTGATGAGTATAGTCCATAAAAAAGCAAAATGTGTTTCAAGAGCGAGTAGACACAATTGCAAGAGTCCAGTGCTTAAGCATGTAAAATAAGGTAGGATTGTGAGAATTGGTAGGAGAAATTTTGCTTTACAGGAATAAAACATACAATATGATAATGAATTACAGTAAGACATTGTTTTAGCAGTGAGAAATAGGAGTGGAAAGTTGATTTGTTAAGAGAAGTTTGGTTTTCCCTACACAAGATCAGGGCAAAAATTAAGAAGCTGAGGTATTAGCTAGAATCAAGCAATTGGTCCTTGACCCTGTACAATACTCACCATGATTCTGACCTGCAAGATGGTTCATCAAGTAGGATTTGCCTGTATGATACGGCCCTACAATGGCCACCACCAGCACTGGCAAAGAAATCTCACCAAGAATCTGCAGAGATTTTTGGTTCACTGAAAGAACCTTGACACTTTCCAGAAGACAAATGGGGTCCATCATTTTGGGTCTGGATGCCATGGCAACCTGCCAACCTAGAAGAGCTTCTTAGTGGAAATCAGATTATAAAGCCATTCTCTAACTCAGAATTATACAAAGCATCTATCAACTTAGGATAAGGTAAGTAAGAGTTCTGTGCTTTCCATTAGACAAAATGTAACCTAGAATTAGCATACTGCAGAGGTTTTCCCCCATCATTCCCTCAAGTCTCTCATGATATTGGTAGTGAAATAATATAATATCACTCTCCAAACTGTTATTTCAAAATAATAATATAATTAAAGTTATTGTTATGATGCACTGAAGGCCTACAATATACCAAGCCCTTTGATAATAAATTACATATCCAGCTAAACTGATATTCACAAGAGACTGAAAGTTAGAAATTAACATAACTACTTTGGAAATGAGGTAAATGGTTCTCACAAAGGCTGAGTGAATGTCATTGAGAAAGGATTGAAAATCTACATACTTGAGCAAAATGACATACTAGCAAACTCTAAGCTCTTGTTTCCCCAAGGAGATATAAACAACAACCAAAATACTAGCTAGAATAACCTTACAGTAGTTCCATAAAACAGTCAAAGGTACAAAGCAACCAACCAAGTACCAAATCAAGAAACAGCCTCATTCAAAATGGTAGGAAATTCTGTGGTTTTTCTGTTGCCCTCTGTCCCCATTGTGGTAAGGTCTTTAAGGAAGTGGCAAATCATTTCCCAATTCCCTCCCCTGATTTAGAGAGAGGGAAATTTATAATATTCTAACCTGTCAGGGCTGCCTCTTCAGGTCTCTGTTTCACCTCACATGAAACTCAGGGAAGGGTGGCAGAGGGGTAGGTGGTGGTAAAACTTGGATATCAGGTGGAAAGAAGCAGCAGGTATTTCTCAAGGAAAAATGTGGAGAAACAGCTCCACAGATGCCTAGAGCAATAGGTTACCAGTGAATATATAAAATAGACTATCTAAGGCATCAATTGAGTTTCCAATTCCCTTTTTCAAAATAAACAGAGCAGAGCAGACTGCATTTACAATGTTCTGACACCTCATGGGCTGACTGAAGGACTGTTATCTTTTCCCTTATTTGGATCTTAGGCAGGGAGAAGCAGTGGGCATTGCTTGTTAAAGCTGCAGGGAGAATGTCCTGCAGACACCTATGACAAGATATTATGGGTGTGTGATATTGAGATGTATAATAAGAAACACAAATTTGATCAATGTCCTTATTCCTGGTTTATAGCTCTTAAAACCCTATTTGA
Organism: Camelus bactrianus; assembly: GCF_048773025.1. Lineage (NCBI taxonomy): Eukaryota > Metazoa > Chordata > Mammalia > Artiodactyla > Camelidae > Camelus > Camelus bactrianus. Next base: position 11,100,875 of record NC_133574.1, read on the forward strand.
TGAGAGAGATGAAATTATTTTTCTTGTAACTTTTGGTCTTTTGTCCTCAATTCCTAAAATACCTCCAGATTGATAAAGATGAAAGGAGAGTCTTTTGTTATTTATAACAAGCACCTTTCAACAACAACTGAATTTATGTTAATGAGGTGATATTGTAAAGCCCCTAGATCAATACAATGGAGTTGTTTGCTAGAGGAATCAATGTTATTAGAAAGTTGTAACATTTAGACTGATGCTCCAACCACTGGGGAGCAGAGAAGAGATGAAAGTTGAGTTAATCACCAATGACCAATAGTTTACTCAACAATATCTATCTAAGAAGTCCCCCATTAAAAAATAAATAAAACCTAACTGAAATGGTTCAGAGAGTTTCTGGCTTGATGAATATGTGGATGTTGTTAGAAGGTGGCACATCCAAAGGGGTCATGGAAGCTCCACATGCTTTTCTTGATATCTTTCCCTTTGCATCTCCTATTTTGCTGTTTATAGGCTGTATCCTTTTTTAAAATAAACCAGTAATCTAGTAAGCAAACTATCCTTCCTGAGTTCTTAAGCCATCCTAGCAAATCATTGAACCTGGGGAAGAGATGGGTAACTCCAATGTACAGCCAGTTAGTCAGAAGCACAGGTGACAACCTGGATTTGTAATTGCATCTGAACTGAGGAGAAGTCTTGTGGGACTGAGCCCTTAATCTGTAGGGTATAAACTAAATCTTGGAAGTTAGTATCAGAATTGCTTATTGTGAAAAAATGCTCACGTATGTGGTGACCAGAAATAAGTATAGAGAATAGAAAGTTGAGAAGAGAAACTGAATTTTTCTTTTTCTTTTCAGGGTGGAGACACACAATAGACAATCAAAAGTTCAAAGGAGGCATCCTTTGGGAAATTAATATACTTAAAAGAGCACATATATGGGAAAACTGAAAAAGCAAAACACAGGCCCAGGGAAGATGCATGCTCAAAAAAGCCTAAAAAGACTTTAGAACTTTTCTTAAGTTTAATCCAAAGTTTCAAAATCAAGAGCCAGCTTAGGAAATGACTTCCTTGTCAAAAGGCCAGTATTCAAAGAATGGGAAAGATGACTGCTTTCATAAATGCTCAATTTTCAGGGGGTGGGAGGGTAATAACTCAGTAGTAAAGCATGTACATAACATGTCCAATATCCTGGGTTAAGTACTGAGTACCTTCATTTAAAATAAATAAATAGATAAATAAATATCCAATTTTTCAACAACAACAACAAAAATCACAAGGCATACAAAATAAATTAAAATATGGCCCTTCTAAAGGAAGAATAAAAAGTGGTAAAAAAAAAAAAAAAACAACCCTGAGGAAACATGTACATTAGATGTTTTAGGCAAAGACTTTAAAATAACTTTTTAAAAATCTGCTTAAAAAGCTAAAGGAAAACTCAGATAAATACCTAAAGGAAATCAGAAAAACAATATATGAACAAAATTAGAAAATGAACAAGGAGATAAAAATAATTAAAAAAGGAACCAAACTGAAATTCTGAGGCTGGAAAATACAATGAATGAATTACACATTTTCTACAGGGAATTAGCCTTGGTGGTGAAGCTCAGGGGAAGAGCATTTGAATACATATAAAGGGGATTAGACTTGCACAGGCAAAAAGACTCAGCAAACTTGAAGACAGGACATTTGAAATTATCAAGTCTCAGGAGCAGAAGGAAGAAATAATTTTTTTAAAGTGAATACAGCCTAACAAACTTATGGAATACTGTCATATAGACAGGTATATACATTATGAAAGTCCCTGAAGCAGAAGGGAGAGGCAGGGCAGAGAGATTATTTGAGGAAATAATGGCTAAAAAATTCCCAATGCAATGAAATATATAAATCTACAAATGCAAGATATTCAACAAACTCCAGTAGGATAAATAATCAGAGACCAATGCTGAGGCATATTATAATCAAACTGTCAAAAGACAAAGAGAGAATCTTGAAAGCGACAAAAAGCAGTAACTCATCACATCCAATAAGATTGTCAGTCAATTTATCAACAAAATATTTGGAGGCCAGAAGGCAGTGGAATGATATGTTTAAATTGCTAAAAACTGAGTGATGGGGTAGGGGGGAACCTACCAATCAAGAATACTGTTTCCAGAGGAGGGGGGTCAAGATGAGGGATAATAACTTCTCACAGAAAAGTGACTGAAAACTGGCAGAACTCCTATACAAACAAGATTTCAAGAGATATTTCCACATAATTAGGGAGGAGTAAAAACTTCAGGTTGGGACCTGCGCACCTAGGGAAGGACTAAGTGGAAAAGGAAGACTGTGCAAATAGACCCTAACCCTGAGGAGTGAGTAGGTCAATCCACAGACTTGGCATCCCAGTCCTGGGGTCCTGCACAGAGGAGACAAATCCCCTTGGCTACTTGGAGAAAGACTGAAACAGATAGAAAGGCTGGAGAAGCCTAGACTAGAAGGAGTGAATGGGTGCTGGTTTGCCACCAGACAGGTTGGAGACAGGTCAGCCTTAGCAACTACCACCTTACTGTACACCCCAGGAATATTTTCTATTCAAATAACAACAAAAAGAGTACTGTTGTGGTTATATCTATATGAGATAAAAAAGTTATTTCAAGCACTGTTAAAAGAGACAAAGAAGGACATTATGTTAAAAGAGTCAAGTTTATCTAGAAGATAAACAATTCTAAATATGTATACCTGAACCTCAGAGTTCCAAAATATGTGAAATAAACATTGACAATATTGAGCAACAGATCACTTAAAAGTAATACAATAGTTTAATACCTTACTTGCAATAATAGGTAGAAAAAACAGAGTACTTGAATAACACTATAAATTAATTGAACCTAACAGACATATACAGAACACTCTCATCCAACAACAAGAGAAAACACGTTTTCCCAGATGGGCATGGAATATTTCCAAGGATAGACCCTATTTTAGGCCACAAAACAAGTCAACAAATTTTAAAAGCTTAAACTCATACAAAGTATCTTTTCTGAACCCAATGAAATGAAACTGGAAATTAATAGATGGAATAAAACTGCAAAGTCTACAAATATGTGAAAACTAAACAAAATACAATTAAGAATAAAAATAAACTACCTGAAAATAATGAAGTCTATGTATGGAAAAACGCACAGGTAACATCATCCTCATAGGTAAACTACTGAAGAGTTTTCCCACCCTCCTGCCTCCCCTTTTTGAGAAGGAGACTGCACACTTTAGGTCAATGTTCCCACACACTTGCTCCTTCTCCCACTTGCCACTCTTCTTCTGTTTCAGGAGGATGTCTTGAATCTTGAGAGATTTAGGCCAAGGTACTTAGCTGAGAGGGGTCAGGATTTTTGCAACTTAATCCCATAAATGAAAATAAGAATGAAAATGCAAATATTGTTTTATATTATATTGAGAGACATATGCATATATTTAGAGAGAGGAAGCAAATCTAGGAAAATGCCACCAGTGGGTAAATCTAGGTGAAAAGGATATGAGATTCCCTTGTAATTGTTTTCCAAGGCAAATTTGATTTTAAAAATTAAGTACTAAAAACACAATTATACCATGGTTCTTCTGTCATATTTCTGATTGGCATTATAATAAAAGTTCCCTATAATATCTATGCATATTTCATAATCAGACTATATAAACTTGATATTATATTCAAATGTCTCAACTATTCAGTTCCATATTTATTGGTCAAGTATTCAAGATGCCTCAAATACTATCAAAAGTATTTTTAAAAAATACCAGCTTTATCAGTTACTACTTGTGTGGCCTTAAACAAGAAGCCTCCCCTAGCTAAACCTAAGTTTTTAAGAATAATTATAGGGGTATTATAAAAAAATGGTAAGTCCAGTCTGGAGGATGTTTTGATAATAAAATCAGATAAGTCAAAGCTTATATATGAGCATAGAATGCAGCACAAAATGGGATTTCAGTGCATGCTTACTGAATTAGATGGAGATTTATCCACAATAATTGCACTAAACAAATTGGGTTACATATTTGAACACAATCTGCAAACTTCAGGTTACTAAGAAACAAGGTCTATAATTTTTTTTTTCAGAGCAAAGCAGCAAGAAAATTCAAACACTGCTCCTGTACCATCTCCTTTTTTCTGATTCTTCATTGTGGGAGAAAAGAATACAAAGGTAAAACAGGATCCTCTAAGAGCTACATTATAATGACCAGAGTTGTCCAGTCCCCCTCTTTAAATGGAAAACTTAAAGGAAGCTGCAGGAAAATGTGAGAGAAACAACTTTATAAAAACCAGGTCTGCAGAATAGAATAGAAAGCCCAGAAATGAACTCACAAGCTTTTGGTCAACTAAACTTCGACAAAGGAGGCAAGAATATACAATGGAATAAAGATAGTCTATTCAGCAAATGATTTTGGGAAAACTGGACAGCAGCATGTAAATCAATGAAGCTAGAACATTCCCTTACACCATACACAAAAATAAACTCAAAATGGATCAAATGTTTAAACATAACACAAGATACAATAAACCTCCTAGAAGAAAACATGGGTAAAACATTATCTGACATACAGCTCAAAATGTTCTCCTAGGGCAGTCTACACAAGCAGTATAAATAAAAGCAAGAATAAACAAATAGGACCTAACTAAGCTTACAAGCTTCTGCACAGCAAAGGAAACCATAAGTAAAACAAAAAAAAATATAAGGAATGGGAAAAAATTTTTGCAAATGATGAAACCAACAAAGGCTTGATCTCAAGAATATATAAGTAGCTCATACGACATAATAAGAAAAAACCAACAGCCCAATTCAAAAACGGGCAGAAGATCTAAACAAGCAATTCTCCAAGGAAGACATACAAATGATCATTAGGAACAAGAAAAAATGCTCAAGATCACTAATTATCAGAGAAATGCAAATCAAAACTACAGTGAGGTATCACCTCACAACAGCCAGAATGGCCATCATTCAAATGTCCACAAATGACAAATGATGGAGAGGCTATGGAGAAAAGGGAACCCTATTACACTGCTGGTGGGAATGCAGTTAAGTGCAGCCACAGTGGAAAACAGTATGGAGATTCCTCAAAAGACTAGGAATAGACATAACATATGACACAGTGATCCCACTCCTGGGCATATATCAAGAAGGAACTCTACTTCAAAAAGACATCTGCACCCCAATGTTCATAGCAGCACTATTTACAATAGCCAAGAGATGTCAACAGCCTAAATGTCCATCAACAGATGACTTGATTAAGAAGAAGTGGTATATTTGTACAATGGAATACTATTCAGCCGTAAAAACTGACAACATAACGCCATTTGCAGCAATATGGATGCTCCTGGAGAATGTCATTCTAAGTGAAGTAAGCCAGAAAGAGAAAGAAAAATACCATATGAGATCTCTCATATGTGAAATCTCAAAAATTTTTAAAATGAATATAAATACAAAACAGAAACTGACTCATAGACATAGAATACAAACTTGTGGTTGTCAAGGGGGCAGGGCGGGGGGAGGGACAGACTGGGAGTTCAAAACTTGTAGATACTGACTGGCATATGCAGAATAGATAAACAAGATTATACTGTATAGCACAGGGAAATATATACAAGATCTTGTGTTACCTCACAGTGAAATGTGTGACAATGAATGTATGTATGTTCATATATAATTGAAAAATTGTGCTTTACAGTGGAATTTGACACAACATTGTTAAATGACTATAACTCAATAAAAAATGTTTTAAAGAAACAGACCTGTGATTTCTTAGCTGTGAATAAGTCACATAATTTTTAACATCAAATTAAAAAACTGCAGCTATTCAATCCTGTTCCAGGTTGGTTTTCAAAATGTGATCTACAGAAAAAAAATCACCCAGAGGGATTGTTAAAACTAGGTTGTGTATGTACAAAACATGCTACAAATGATTCCAATGTTCTTATGAAAAACAAACCCACAAATGCGGGGGCGGGGGTTGGGGGACAGGGGAAGAGAGAGAATAAGAGGGAGGAAGAGGGAGCCAGAGAGACAGAAAGAGAAAGATAGTTTTGATGTGATCATAATGTTTAAGTAATAAAGATCAGGGGTGAGGGGACTAAATTTATCTCTACATAGAGATTTACAGATCTCTCACTGTGAGCTTTCTTAAATTGACTAATAGAAACATTAAAAAGAAACAATCTCTATAGATGACAGTTCCCTATAACCTCCTTGCCAGGGACTGTCTTATTCTCTGAATTCTTACGCCAGCCCACAGAGCTTGACAGAGCAAGACAGGCAAGCCCCCAGGAGGACTCTCTCAAGGAGAAGCACATCGAGGGGGACACAGTGTGTCTGGCTGTCACTTTGTAGCTGCTACTGGTCCATACAGAGAAGCTGAGCTTCCTTTGAACTAAAGCCAGCCACAGACCCCTGCATGCCAGACAGCAGGCCACTTGCCCTTCCTCAGGTGTCACTTTGAATCTGAAATCAATCTTGCTAACTACTACATACAGAATAGATAAGCAACAAAGTCCTATTGAACTATATTCAGCATCTTGTAATAACCTATAATGAGAAAGAATATATATATATCAATCACTGTGTTGTACACAAGAAACTAACACAGCATTGTAAATCGACTCTATTTCAATAAAAACAGAAAAGACATCAATTTTGCACTGCATGTAAAAGACAAGGACATACCTGCTCCACACACTGGGGATAAAAGAACGGTTCTCAGTGCCTCTCACACCTTGCTCACTAGCTCCTCCTACCAGTCTGACTCTCCTTCATGAAAGCTAAAAAAGAGCGAGGAGGTTCATCTTTTCTTGGTCCATCTAGTATGATGGTAATAAAACTGAAGCTGAAAGCAAAAGTAATTCATGCTCTTTTTCAGTTAGCAGAGTCATGCTATATCAACTGATTACATTTCTAATATGGGTGTGTAGTTCATGGTGAGAGGAGATTAGAAAAAGCTATTTAATATTCACATCTTAACACATGCCACCGCTTTCTGTGGGCTGCCCTGCACTGGAAGGCCTTCATAGCCCCCTTCTTGATACATCTCTCCCCCCGTGTAAAGTTGCCAAAGGCGGCTTAAGTTTCCTTAGCAAACAAGAAAAATAGAAAATCCATGGCACAAATGTAAACTAGGCTGTATACAACAAGTATATTTCAAGCATTTTCCTCTTGGTGGGGATTCCTGAGTATTTTTGTTAGTAAAGGGCTTTTAACATTTTACATCTGTTCCTTAATATATATGTTTAGTTAAATGAAAATCTTTTATCATAATTAGAAAATAAAGATTAATGATGGAAATGAACAACCCTTCATTGTATTATCTGGAGATGCTCACTATTGGCATTTTGCTCAGCATGCCTGTACTTCCCTAACACATGGACCCTCTCCTAACATAGATACCCTCTTTCCACAGGAATTAAGCCAACTGGACCAGTTCCAAAGGGATGTATTTGGTCAGATAAGAAAGTGACTGGGTGCACACATTTGTGAGAAAGAAAATGGAGCAGCGTATAAGGGAAAGATGAGAAGTGCAACAGGGAGATGTCCAAGGAAGCCAGACTGTGAGGGTATAGGGAGTACTTCTCCTTCCTCCTCTTCTCCACCTTCCTCAGCATTCTCTGTGTCTATGGGAACTTCTTCATAAAAGGCCAGATAGTAAATATTTTAGGCTTTTTGAGATATAGGGTCTCTGTCACAACTATTCAGTGAAAGCATCCATGCAATAGGTAAACATATGGGCATAACTATGTTCCAGTAAGACATTGTTTACAAAGGTGGACAATGGGAAGTCATCCTGGTTTAAGTAAATGTGGTGCTACGTTATACCAGGGGTTGTCATCAGCTCATACATGTATCATTGTCTTACAAGCCAAGTAAAATGGTCCAAGTCCAGAATCTCAGGCTGAGTGTCTGCTTCTAGTGCCATTTGGGTTAAACAGTGTCTAACTATCCTCATTGTCTTGGAGCAGAGATGCAGAAAAGGAATCTGTGTACTGTCCATGTGTCTATGCATCATCCACATGGGTTCCTGCCTGGTCCCCAAGCCATGCATCCACACATCTATGCCAGTAACTGTCTCACTCCCAACAACATAGCACTGCCAGTAACTCCTAGATCAGCCAAAGAGAAACAAAACGTGATGGAATACACTCAGTGGTAGTGAGGAAGAGGCTGGTTTGGTGTGTGACATCTGCCCAGGTCTGCAGGCCTCTGTGAGTGTGGGAGGAAGCCTGACATCTGGATAAGTGTCAAGGTGACTGTAAACTCAATTTTGGAATGGGGAATAGGAAGACACCAAGCAGCTATCTGGGTATTTTTCAAATTCATTTGAGTTGGTAAAATATCCACTCTGTTTTCAATTAGTCTTTTCCACATGTGGTAGTTGCTTTTAGGGTCCCTACAATTCCAAAAATCCACAGAAGGGAAAAAGAAGCCTAAAGCTGAGTGATTATAGAGAGTTTAAGGGCTAGAGTGGGAAGGGGAAATTCTGATAAGGGTGGATTGAGGGTTGAAGTATATACTTATGGGAACATTTAAATAGACCTCAGGATAGAGTTCTATTAGATTTGAAGGGGAACATGTTAGCATCTCCAGTCTTGGAATAGCCAGTATCCTTTCCATTTGGCTTTTAAACAGCCAGAATGAAAGTGTTGCATGGGATACAAGTAGGAACCAGGAGTACCTTATCTAATAATTCTTGAACTATTAGCACCCATCAAGTTTCTCTTGTGTTATATTATATTGGGGGATCTTGGGGGGGTGGGCATGGACAGAACTAATTCTACTTACCATAGCATTCTATTATGGGGTTCTCCACCTCATACATGCCCATTTTCAGTTAAATTCCTTGTCTAGAAAGAAGAGGACTCCTGTCCACTAATTGACTTAAGTCCACAGTAAGATTGGTACTAGGTTGAAGAGGACAGAGAAGCTTAAGGAAGTCATGTAAAGCCATTAGAGGTAACAAAAGTGAAAGAAATGAATAGGAGACCTGTGAAAGGAGTCCTGCAGTATCATAATGAAGTATAATACCCCAATCCATGAATTTATTGGAGTAGTTGGTCTAAGAGGAAAATTGGGTTGACACAGAAGGGATCTTATAGATATACTGAGGGGCTGGGAGGCAAACTATGAGGGAAATTATCAAAACCCACCACTGGCAGTTTGGTGACTTTGAAGAAGGTGCCAGAAAAGGAAGCAGTGTTAAAAGTGAAATATGTCACTCCAGAATTAAAGAGAAATGTGGTAGGGTGCCCTTCAACTCACAAGGGTAACCTCACCCTGTGAATTTAGTGGGAACTGTGGTCAAAGAATGCTTGCTTCCTCAGAGCTAAGTTAGTATTCCTCCTGTGTGTTTTGGGGGCTTTTCTTTCTATTTGGAGTCTAGACAGTCCAAAATCCAGTGAAATTTTCTTTGTAATGCCAGCAAGTATTCTATTCAATGGAAGCCCATATTTTGGGGTCCTGTCTTTGTTCAGATTTTTGCAATTGTTTTAAATGTAAAGCCATGTGATTTGATAGTGAATTTTCTATTTTTTAGAAACGTTACCCTCACAATGCTGAGCTGATGTCTGAAATTCAGGCATCTCAGCATTTTAACAGTAAACTTTTTTTCTGTCATAAAGCTCAAGTCTTATATCATTCAGAAATCTGCGGCTAGAGCAAAGGCTACTTTTGCAATTCAGTTCAAGCCTTGACTGCTCTTTCCAAATAGTTTCTAATTGCTGGTGTTAATTTGCCACATTTCATCCTTCAGTTGTTTACAATTTTGAACACAGGACCAAACGATTTTAACAAGATAAAACTTGGAATGGCTTCTAACCCTTTTTCTCTAACTCTTACTTTCTGACTGAACTCAGCAGTAATTTGAGACCCCTCCAGGTCTTCCAAGATAGTGGTCCATTTAGCTTTCTGAAACCAAAGAAAAGTATCACCACAAATAAGTTTATAAGTTGATATAAGTTTGGGGAATCTCAGAGAGTAAGCAGCCAAGGCTTCTTGACTTTTTGCATAGTTTCCCTCTTTCCTTTTGGGACTTGGGGAAATCACTCGCCATGCAATTTAATTGAAGACAAAGGTTTAAATGCTACTTTCTCAGTTTGTTTATGGTTGGGAGTAGGTGGCAGGAGTGGTTTGAGCATTGTCTACAGAAGGTGGAGATCCAACAGATTTATTCTCCACAGTAAGCTGAAAAGCAGGAGATCATTTTGAGGGGGGAACTAAAAGAGAGGTTGAAGAGGGAAGAATGGAGGCCCTGGAGGATAGGGCATATGGGATTGTGTTTGAGCAAGCAAACTCCTCTGCTGCCCTCTTGTGGATATCTGTGGCTGAGCAGCCAATCATCAGGCTCCCACTAACGAGCAACTGGTAGGTTGCTTTCCTCCGTGACAGTAACCAGGATGCTGAATCAGTCATAGCCACACTTCAAAAAGATTAACCAGGGAGGCCGAGGGTGGGAAGGGATAGACTGGGATTTCAAAATTGTACAATAGATAAACAAGATTATACTGTATAGCACAGGGTAATATACACAAAATGTTATGGTAGCTCACAGAGAAAAAAATGTGACAATGAGTGTGTGTATGTCCATGTATGACTGAAAAATTGTGCTGAACACTGGAATTTGACACAACATTGTAAAATGATTATAAATCAATAAAAAATGTTAAAAAATTAATTAATTGCTTTGTTTGTTTCTTTAGGCTCAGCTAGTCTTCTGTTGTTGGTAGCTTATGAGAAGTTTCCCCTATTTTCTGTCCTAGTCCCAAGGTTTAGAGTCAAGGAAGAAAGCAAAGCATTTCACAAATGTATGAAGCTGATCCCTGCAAAGAGCTCCTGGATTGTGACTAGGTGGGATCAGAATGGTCCTTCTCAAGTGTCCAGATTGAACTTCATTCAGGGTGCCAGGGAGTTACTGAGCTATTTCTGCTGTTTTTTTTTTCCCTCCAGGAGGGTGCTAAGCATTTAAAATATCTATATCTATATCTATGTCTATATCTATATATATATCTATATAAAAGTCACATGTTCATTTGTACTTTGGGAAAAACAGATAGTGAGAGAAAGAGAAAGGTCTCCTGTGATGTCAACACAGTGACAAGCTGTTGGTGGTTTGCATTGTATCATCCTGTGTGTACATGTATCTTTGAAGAGTTGTATCCTATTAGAGAAGATGTTCTAGACCCCTCTTCTCACACAGCACCATAATTGCAAACATGTTCCTCAGCCATGCTCATCTTTTTCACCTGTGTAGCCGTCCTCATGCTCACATCAGTGCCTTTACACTCTGCTATCACTTGTGAGGATGGGAAGATTTAAGAGGTGTCCCCCGTGGCAGCTCCTTCTTGTCACTCAAGCCTCAGCTCCAATACAGCCACCCCAATGTAACCTTCCCTCTCCCTCAATCTAGGGAAACTCCTCTGTCATTTATTATTTCCTTCATGCCATGCACCAGTCCTATCGGTAATGAATTTTTTCATTTATTTATTGGCTTGTTTTTGGCTCTCCCCTGAGAGCAGAAGCCTTCTCTATTTTCTTTATCACTCTGTCCTCAGGGCTTAGGGTAGTATTGATGCCAAGAACTTGCCTGAGTGGTAACTGTTCACTGATTGGCTGAATTCATTCTGTGGCTGGACCATCTGTACTAAATGTGTTTAATTGATTTATTTTTGCAGTGCATTTAGATTGTACCCTGAGTTATAATATTTTTAACAGCATTGCAAGAATGCCTTTCTACACTTGGACAGTTCTTTTCTCTCTCCAAACATTAAATTGATACATTTTAAACATACAGAAAAGTGGAAAAGATAGTGCAATGAACACCCATATACCTTCCATTAAGATTTAAAATTTGTTAATATTTTGTCACGTTTACTTTCTCTCTCTACATACTTTTTTCAATGAACCATTTAAAACTTGTTTCATGACAATTCACAATACCCCTAAGTATTTCAGCATGCATCTCCCAAGAATAAGTATCTTTTCCTAAATAAACATTTGTTATTAGTGTAACTGGGAAAGAATGGTAATTTATAATTCTCTAATATAACCTGATAGCCAATATTTGAATTTCCCCAATTGCATCTAACATACCTTTTTAGCTGTATCATTTATTTATATCTTTGAATCAGGGTCAAACCAAGTATCATGTCCTATATTTATTTGTTATATCTGTTTATATAAACCTAGAAGTATCATTTTGTGTTTTTAATGTGTTATTCATTTTAAAAACAGCATTGAATTTTAAAAGAAACTAGTTTTCATATAGAATATCCCACCTGTTTATTTTCTCATGGTGTCTTTTATATTGTTTTTCTTTCCCTATATTTCCTATTACTGAAGTTATATCTGGATACCGGCTTAGGTTATGTGAATATAATCACTTATAGTCATGAGTCTTTTTGATATTAAATTTATCCCAAACTTGCCCATGATATGTCCATTTGGCATATTTGATATGACCTATTTGATATGACCTCATTAATCTTTGAGTGTACTTTTGTTTTCTGGCACCAAACTATATCATAGCCACATGTTGTGTTTTTCCCCTACACCTGCAATCAATCTGTGATTTCTCTAAGGAACATTGTTTGCTACATTTTTTTAAGTGAACAAAAATTTGAAAACAAAAATCTGGGTGTTGCATTTATTCATTATTTCTGCAGTACTGTTGCTTCAAAAACATTTTAGTGGGCCAAACTGCTATATATATATAATATATATTTATATATATATAATATGTATACACATACACACACTTTTTAATTTAATTTTTATTAAAGTTTAGTCAGTTTACAATGTTGCATCCGTTTCTGATACACAGAATAATGTTTCAGTCATAAACACATACATATATTCATTTTCATCTTTTTCTTTATATGTTACTACAAGATACTGAATATAGTTTCCTGTGTTATACAGTATAAACTTGTTTATCTATTTTATATATCTTAACAAGTTTTTAAGTGTGTAGTGCAGTATTGTTAACTGTAGGCATAGTACCATACTGCAGCTCTCTGGAACATACACATCTTGTGCAACTGACAACCTAATGAGCAACCAATCTCCCTTTCATCCTCTTCATAGCTCCTGGCAACCAGCATTTTATTCACTACATCTATGACTTTGACAATATTTAGGCACCTCATATAAGTAGAATCATGCAGTATTTGTCCTCTGTGACCAACTTAATTCGCTTATATAACGTCTTCCGGTTTCATTCATGTTGTGTTAAATGGTGGGAATTCCTTACCTTTTTAAAGCCGAGTAATATTCCATTGTATGATTAGACCACATTTTCTTAATCTACTCATTTGTTGCTGGACATTAACTGTTTATAGCTTTGTCTATCTTATAGTTCTTTGTTCCTCTTTTCCTTTCTTGCTGTCTTCCTTTGTGTTTTGTTGATTTTTGTTACTTTTTGATTGTTTTCTCTTTTTCTTCTGTCTTCTCTGTTGGTATTTTCATGTCATGTGGTTACCATGAGGCTTGCATAAAATATCTTAGAGTTATGTCTCTTTTTAAACTGACAATAACTTGACTTCAATCACATACAAATACTCTACTCTTTTACTTCTCCAACTTTATATTTGTTGTCAAATTTTACATATTTTTATATTGTGTATCCATTCATAACTTTTTATACTTATGTTTATTTTTAACACTTTTGTCTTTTAACTCTTATACCAAAATAAGCTATGATTTACACACTACTATCACAGTGTACAATATTCCAAATTTGTTTATATATTTATATTTATCAGTGAGTTTTATACTTAGGTATACTTTCCTGTTGCTATTTAGTGTCTTTTCTTTTCAACTTGAATAACTCCCTTTAATATTTCTTGGTGATGAATTCCTTCAGCTTTTGTTTGTCTGAGAATGTCTTTATCTCTCCTTCACTTTTGAATACCAATTTTGTGGGATATAGTAGTCTTATTTTACAGTTTTTCTTCTATCAGCATTTTGAGTATATCATTCTACTCCTTTCTAGCCTATAAGATTTATGCTGAGAAATTCTCTCATTTCTGGGCTCACTATCCTGTTCCATTGGTCCATATGTCTGTTTTTGTACCAATACAATGCTGTCTTGATGACTGTAGCTCTGTAGTATTGTCTGAAGCCTGGGAGAGTTATTTCTCCAGCCTCTTTCTTTCTCTTCAGTAATGCTTTGGTAATTCTAGGTCTTTGATGGTTCCATATAATTTTATAACGATTTGTTCTAGTTCTGTTAAATATGTCCTGGGTAATTTGATAGGGATTGCATGAAATCTGTACACTGCCTTGGGTAGTGTGACCATTTTAACAATATTGATTCTTCCAATCCAAGAACATGGGATATCTTTCCATTTTTTAGAGTCTTCTTTAATTTCCTTCAGCAGTGTCTTATAGTTTTCTGTATAATTCTTTCACCTCCTTGGTTAGATTTATTCCTAGGTATTTTATTATTTTGGGTGCTATTTTAAAGGGGATTGTTTCTTTACTTTCTTTTTTGTTGATTCATCATTAGTGTAAAGGAATGCAACTGATTTTTGAACACTAACCTTGTGACCTGCTACCTTGCTGAATTCTTTAAACAGATCTAGTAGTTTTTGTGTGGACCTTTTAGGGTCTTCTATATATACTAACATGTCATTGGCATATAGTGACACTTTTACCTCTTCTCTTCCAATTTGGATCCCTTTTCTCTCTCTTGCTTGATTGCTGTGTCTAGGACTTCCAAGACGATGTTGAATATGAGTGGTGATATTGGGCATCTTTGTCTTCTCCCAGATTTTAGTGGGAAGCTGCTGAGTTTTTCAACATTGAGTACTATGCTGGCTGTAGGTTTGTCATATATAGCTTTTATTATGTTGAGATATGTTCCATCTATATCCACTTTGGTAAGAATTTTTATCACAAATGGGTGTTGAATTTTATCAAATGCTTTTTCCACATCTATTGAGATGAGCATGTGGTTTTTGTCCTTTCTCTTGTTGATGTGATGTATTACGTTGATTGATTTGCATATGTTGAACCATCCTTGTGTCCCTGGCATGAACACCACTTGGTCATGATGTATAATCTTTTTTATGTGTTGTTGGATTCTATTTGCTAATATTTTGGTGAGGACTTTGGCATGTATGTTCATCAGTGATACTGGTATATAATTTTCTTTTTTGGTAGTGTCTTTGCCTGGTTTTGGTATAAGGATGATGATGGCTTCATAGAATGAGTTTGGGAGTATTCCCTCCTGTTCAGTCTTCTGGAAGAGTTTGAGAATGACTGGTATGAGTGAACCCACAAACATTTGGTCAACTCATCTTCAACAAAGGGGGCAAGAGTATACAATGGAATAAAGACAGTCTCTTCAGCAAATGGTATGGAGGAAACTGGACAGAACATGTAAAGCAATGAAGCTAGAACACTCCCTTACACCATACACAAAAATAAATTCAAAATGGATCAAAGACTTAAACATAAGACAAGATACAATAAACCTCCTGGAAGAAAATATAGGCAAAATATTATCTGACATACATCTCAAGAATGTTCTCCTAGAATAGTCTACTCAAGCAATAGAAGTAAAAGCAAGAATAAATAAATGGGACCTAATGAAACTTACAAGCTTCTGCACAGCAGAGGATACCATAAGTAAAACAAAAAACACAACCTATGGAATGGGAGAAAATTTCTGCAAATGAAACTGACAAAGGCTTGATCTCCAGAATATATAAGCAGCTCATATGACTTAATAAAAGAAAAAACCCAATCCAAAAATGGGCAGAAAAGCTAAACAAGCAATTCTCCAAGGAAGACATACAAATGAGCAATAGGCAGATGAAAAAGTGCTCAATATCACTAATTATCAGAAAAATGAAAATCAAAACTACAATGAGGTGTCACCTCACATCAGTCAGAATGGCCATAATTTAAAAATCCACAAATGACAAGTGCTGGAGAGGCTGTCCATAAAAGGGAACCCTCCTTCACTGCTGGTGGGAATGCAGTTTGGTGCAGCCACTGTGGAAAACAGTATGGAGATTCCTCAAAAGACTAGGAACAGACTTAATATATGACCCAGGAATCCCACTCCTGGGCATATATAGAGAAGGAAACCTAATTCAGGATGACACCTTCACCCCAATGTTCAAAGCAGCACTATTTACAATAGCCAAGACATGGAAACAGCCTAAATGTCCATCAACAGATGACTGGATAAAGAAGAAGTGGTATAGTTATACAATGGAATACTATTCAGCCATAAAACCCAACAACATAATGCCATTTGCAGCAACATAGATGTTCCTGGAGAATGTCATGGTAAGTGAAGTAAGCTAGAAAGAGAAAGAAAACTACTATATGAGTTCACTCATATGTGGAATCTAAAAATAAAAACAAACAAACAAAAAAAAAAACAAAGCATAAATACAAAACAGAAATAGACTTATAGACATAGAATACAAGCTTGTGGTTGCCAAGGGGGTGGAGGGTGGGAAGGGATAGACTGGGATTTCAAAATTGTAGAACTGATAAACAAGATTATACTGTATAGCACAGAGAAATATATACAAGATCTTATGGTAGCTCCCAGAAAAAAATATGTGACAATGAATATATATATGTTCATGTATAACTGAAAAATTATGCTCTACACTAGAATTTGACACAACATTGTAAAGAGATTTTAAATTAATAAAAACATTAAAAAAAAGGAAATTCTCTCATAGTTATGGGTTCTCTTGTATGTGACAAGTTATTTTTTTTAATGACACTTTGTAAAGTCTGTCTTCATCTTTGATTTGACAATTGCTTATAATGTGTCTCAGTGTCGACTTTGAATCCATTCCCTTTGGCTTCTTTATGCTGTATGAATATGGATATTTATTTCCATCCATAAATTTGGGAAATTTTCAACCATTATTTCTTTCTAATAAACTTTCTGTCCCTTCTCTCTCTCTCCTCCTCCCCTCATACAGTTCTAGTATTTCCTTCTTTCTACTCACTTTGGGCTTTCTTTGTTTATTTGTTTGTTTGCTTTAGTTTCTTTTGGTGTAAGGTTAGATTGTTTATTTGCTTTCTTGTTTCCCAAGATAGGCCTTTATAACTATACATTTTTGTCTTAGAATGATTTTTGCTGTGTCCTATAGATTTTGGAATGCTGTATTTCTATTTTAATTAGTTTCAAGGTATTTTTTAATTTCCTCTTTGATTTCTTTGTTGACCCATTTACTTTTTTAGAACCTTGATCTTTAGCCTCCATGTGTTTGTGGCTTTTTTTTTTTCCAGTTTTCTTATTATAATTGATTTTTAATTTTATACCATTTTGGTCAGAAAAGATGCTTAATATAATTTCACTCTTCTTAAATTTATTGAGTTTTGTTTTGTGGCCTCACATGTGATCTATCTTGTATAACACTTTATGTGCATTTGAAAGGAATATGTATCTGCTGCTTCTGGGTGGAATGTTCTGTGTTTATCTATTATGTTCATCTGGTCTGAAGTATTGTTTAAGGTCATTGTTTCCTTTCTGCTTTTCTGTGATCTAGCCATTAATGTAAGTGAGGTGTTAAAGTCCACAAATATTATTGTATTATTGTCATTACTATTATTATCTTACTGTCTCCCTTTGTGTCTGTTAATATTTGCTTTGTGTATTTAGGTAATCCTATGTTGGATGCATAGATATTTACAAGTCTTGTGTACTCTTTTAAAAAGTATTTTATTTATTATTGTATGATTTAATTATTTAATTTTGGGGGCAGGGTAATTAGGTTTGTCTATTTTTAGAGGAGCTACTGGGGATTGAACCCAGGACCTCATGCATGCTAAGCAAGAACTCTACCACTTGAACTATACCTTCCCCCATAAAATTGTTATATCCTCTTGTTAAATTGATCCCTTTATCATTATGTAATGCTCTTCTTTGTCTCTTTTTACAGTCTTTGTTTTAAATCTATTTTGTCTGATGTAAGTATTTCTACCCCACCTTTATTTTTGTCTCCCTTTGCATAGGATATATTTTGCCATTCCTTCACTTTCAGTTAGTGTGTATCTTGACCCAAAGTGAGTCTTTTGTAGGCAACATATACATCGATCTTGTTTTTCATATGTTCAGTCACTCTATGTCTTCTGTTTGGAGACTTTAGTCCATCTACATTTAGAGTAATTATTGATAGGTATGCAATTATTGCCATTTTGTTAATTTCTTTCTGGTTGTTGATAGTTCTTTAAAACTGATTCTGCATTAATCTCAATTTGGTTCTTGAACACCCATTTCATATAGTTTAGATTTTCTTGCCTTATCCTCTAAGATGCCTCAGTTCTCTTCCATATCTTCTTCTCCTTCTCCTCCTACTACATCTTCTGTGCTGCACTCAGGATATTGTATTCTGATTTGTCTCCCAGAACAGCAGTTCTCTTGTCAAATGTCTCTAATCTGCTTTTAATGATATATTTTGGGTGTTTAATTTCAGCTATTCCATTTTTCATTTAAAGACTTTTCCATTCCTTTTGAAATTTGCTGTCACTATATAATCTTCTATTACTTGCAAATATTTTAAAGTTTGTCTTTTATTTTTTTAAACAGAGAAAGCTTATGAGTTTGTAATCTGTATTCAATAATTTTCAACATTTAAATTTTGTTAGTCACTTTATTCTTTTTTTTTTTTTTTTGGAAGGGTGTTTGCTCATTGTTTCCTTTTGAGCTTGGCAATTTTTAAATTGTTATTGCTATTTAATTTCTTTTAAAATTTCTTGTTGGAATTGTAAGATGAATGGGGTAAAATTATCTTCCATTGTGAAGGATTCATATTTAATTTTTTAAGGTGCCTGTGGATATTACCAGTCCAGAGTCATCCTAAACCAAAATTTTGGCTTGATTTCCTGGACCATCCAAGAGATGCAACCCTGTAGTAACTATATTTACTAGCTTCTGTATTTAATGGTTTGGCATCTTGGGCCTTTGCAG
This sequence comes from Camelus bactrianus, assembly GCF_048773025.1. Taxonomy (NCBI): domain Eukaryota; kingdom Metazoa; phylum Chordata; class Mammalia; order Artiodactyla; family Camelidae; genus Camelus; species Camelus bactrianus. The sequence goes on from NC_133574.1 coordinate 11,119,806, forward strand.
TCCCTGAAGAGACTGATCAATCTGGGGTTAGCCTATTCTTAGAAATAGTAAAGGACTCCCTTGCAAGTGTGCCTTTTGTAAAAAACCAACCAATCAATAGGCTATATTCCAGCCACTTCCTCTATCAGCCTTCACACTCTGGGCCACTATCCAACTGCTCTAATCACCTGATGATCAGATATCAGTCAACTATGGACACCCCCATACCATACAGCCTGCTGAAATTATTCAAACTAACCAATCTTAACCTGACTACTTTGCTTAACCCCTTCCCTTTCCCCTTCCAGCAGCAGCCACAATAAAGCTCTTGCCCAGGTTTCACCTTGCTCACTCTGCTCCTTACTGACCCTGGTACTTTCTTGTGTTGCCCCACATTGTCATGGCATGCCCTCTCCTCTTGGGAGCTGTGAATAACAAACCATCTTTTCCATGACAATCATCTCCTTATCTGTTTGCCTCACCATATTTGAATAATAAAAAAATATACACTTACAAACAAACCCCTGGCTGCAAATAAATATGATAGCCATGAATCTTTTTTTTTTTTTGCTTCTCTTCTCTCTCCTTTCCATACTGTATCAAATCAACATTGAATATAATGCATTGGGAGTGAGGGAAGGCAGATTCCATTCAAGTTCACACTTTCTTTGTAGATGTACTCCAGTTGTTTTCATCCTTGGCTTGCAATTAAAATCACTTGGGAAGGAGGCCTTAAAAAAACACTCATGCTTAGCTCCAAGTCCAGCTCTGTTAAATCAGACACTCTGGTGATGGTCCAAAGGTCAAGTGTGAGCATTTTTAAGAGCATCCCTGTTGATGTTTATGTACAGAAAATGTTAAGAATAACTAGTTTAGTCTTTCAATATCTAAAGGAGGTCTCCCACTAGACCATGTCTGTCCTCCTAACACCTTCTACAGACAAAGCTGAACTTTGCCATTTTGCCAAGGAAAAATACTTGAGGAGTTAAGCTCTAATTTTTCAGAATAGAGAATAAAGAGTAGACTTGGAGTTGGGAAGTCAATGAATTGACAAATAGCACAATCACATTGAGAATCACACAAGGTTTATAGTGATCACATTTAATATATTAACATTGAGTAAGTTTAGCACAGATCCAGGAATACAATAAGTGATTAATATATATTATACTGTTATTATATTTTCTAATATAACATATAGTTTTATGTATAATAAAACCAATTCTAGTTTTATTATCAAATAATGCTGGAATTCTAAATAACGACTCTATGATGTGTGAAATAGTGGATAATTTTCAGGATAGATGAGATAGCATCTATTCCCTTTAAGCTGAAAAAAACAAACAATGCACAGTTATTCATTTGCCTCATAAAGTTTAGGGAGTATTCCGATCTGAAGTTATTTTTTGAAGTGAAAGTTTAAGCCCTTCAAAATGCAGCAAGAATTCTTTACTAGGGCTCTACTATGGGAATTTCAAGCTTGGAATTTTTAATGTTCAAGCAAAACATATTTCTTCATTAATAAAGACACTTTGCCATTGAAGCTTCATCACATTTTGTGTTGAATGGAACTGTTGTCATTGCATTAATCTTCAGTGTTCTTGAGAGGCAAGAATATAGAATTATACATCCCATTTTATATTGCTTTTATTTCTCATAATTGGTTAATATCATGTTATTAAAACCTAAGTCCTTTACCTTTATTTTTCTTCTTTTCTCCTTTGATATTTTAGTACATGCATTTTTACATTATTTTTAAATTGAGATATAACTGGCATATATTACTTTCAGGTACACAAAATCATGGATTTGAAATAGATATATTATATATATATATCATATTTATGTATTTGATACAAATGATCACATTAAGTCTAGTTAAAATCCATTGCCAAAAATAGCTATATATATTTTTCCTATGATGAGAACGTTTAATATCTACTCTCTTAGCAACTTTCAAATATATAATACAGTATTATTCACTATGGTCATTAAGTACATTGCATCCCCATAGACTCTTTGGGTGAGCTCTGGCTTTGGAACTCTGGCTGCTTATCTCACACCTTCAAAATTGATGGCACATTCCTTTGTTTGACAACAGCTTCCATGCTCCACTTACCTCACTGAGTTCCCACTTTCCCTTGAAATTTGGCCTAATGATGTCATTCAGTACTAGTTTAATATTTTTATTGCTTTTGAAAAGATACATTTCCTTAATCCAGAAGTTTAAATTATTTTCAATACAAGGCTTTGTCTGAAATTATTATTCAGATTTGGTCACTCTATTTCCCAATTCTTAGGCTTCAGTTATTTCCAATTCTCACTGATCATCCTCTTGCCTCTGTTCTCAAACGTACTGTAGCAGAGCATTCCTGGTACCAGTAAGCTTACGTCTATGTCCTGCCTTGAGTGCCTTTCATCTATTCTGTCTCAGGATTTTCTTTAAACTGAAAGGCAGCTCATTTTGCACAAGCACAGCTTGAAAGTTTAGGGGTTTTAAAGACATCTACAAAAACTCTCAATCAATGGGAAATGTGAGTTGTTGGATAAATCTCCACATTGCCCTTCAAAGGGATACTTCTGAAGTGCATTCTATGTAGTACTTCAGAATATCCATTTTGGGATTGACCTCATTTCCCAGAAGGGGAACCAGTCCCATAACTCGCCTTTCTTGTCTTTTCCTTTTTCCCTGTCTTACTGTCCCTTTTTGCTATCTATACTTCTCTGGATTCCTGTCATCACTTCCCAAATAAGCCACATACATCCAAATATCTGTTGCTGTGAAATTGTCTCTCTATAGAAGCTTAAGATCTTACTAGTTCTCTCTTCATTTCAATTAACCTTTAAAGAAACTACTTTATAGCTGTTTATGTTAGGAAACATATGATGGCAAAATTATTATTGCATGCATGGGATATATTTGTATATGTGGATTTCTACTTCACTATAATTGAATTTCTATAAAATCTACATTGAATTTATATTGAATTCTGTAAAGCACTTTTCTCAGGAAAATTCACACATTACTGGATGGATGATGGTTTTGAGTTACCACACGATGTCAGAGTCAGTAAGCCATTACACCTTAGGTTTGGCCTTGTGCAGCACCCGTGGGAACTGTGTTGTTCTCTAATCTGTGCTGGGGATGAACAGACCATGTTGCACAAGTGTAGGCAGAAGTACCCCTGAAAAGTCTGTTATAACCTTCACCAATGCCCCACCCTCTCAGCCCAGCTGAGGTCACCTTGACATGTACCCAGATATCAGGCTTCCTCGCTCACTCACAGAAGCCTGTAAACCTAGGAAGATGCCACACGGCCAAACCAGCCTCTTCCAAACCACTACCACTGACTATATCCCATCGAGTTCTTTTTCTCTTTGTCTGGTCTAGGAGCTACTGGCAGTACTATGTTGTTGCGAGTGAGACAGTTACTTGCATAGTCATGTGGATGCATGGCTTGGGGACCCAGGCAGGAACTCACATGGATGATGCTTAGACAGAATGACTGTACATCTGCACCTCTGATGCAAGACAATAAGGATGTTTAGATACTGTTTAACCTTGATGGCTACTTGTATACTCCTCCCACAGTACCTCTTAATAGCAAGTGGATTTCTACAAGGGCAATTATCATCACAACTTTAGATGACCTTGGTCTGGATAAGTATTGGCCTCTATATCAACGTTTGATATCTGTCTTATCCACTTTTCTGCCATGGTATTGATATGGTTGCTTTGAAAATATTGGACTTTCCAATAATTTTTATAATGATAAAAAGTCCTCATAGTTGGCACTTTGCACCAAATACTGTAGTCTGCTTTCCCCAAAGCAGGGACACTCTCCTGAAGAACCACCATATAATGTACAAATGAGGAAGTGATATGCTTTCCACATTATTATTTAATCTGTAGGCTCACTTCAACTTTCACCAGTAGGTCTAACTGCTTGTTTTCTTTTTTTTTTTTTCTTTTTCTAGAATTGTTACTGAGATTCTCTCCTTTTTACAACTTTGATGGGTTTAAAACTTACATGATAATCACTTAACCTGGGAGAACTTTTCTTTATGGCTTTTTTCACTAGGGATCTTTTTAGTGTGTATTACTATCATGCATTGTATCAGTACTACATTCCTGATTATTTTGATTGTGATTAAAAATACATAATATGACACAAATCATTTTAAATCATAACATTTAAATCATTTTAAGTACACACTTTTGTGGTATTAGCTGTCTATAGATAATTGTATAAACAAACTTAGTAACATGCATACCTCCTTTAAGCATGGGAGATACCAAGAAAATTGATTAATTCCCTGAAATGGCCCAAGACATCACTTGAAATACCATCTTCATCTAAAACCAAAAGAAAGGAAGGGTATGTTCATTGTACAGATTTAAATCTTAGCCTTCTCCATTAATAACAGTGTTTTGTTGTTGTTGTTGTTGTTGTTGTTGTTTGAGATTTAGTCATTTTTCTATTCCTGGCACAGAGGGGGACACAACCTTTCAAATGGAGATTTCCATTATAAATATAAAATTGCCTCAAAAAGGCAAAATTGACTTGGGTTTCAGAGAATCTCATGGTTCTTTTTTAAGAAATCTGTCCATTGTAATCTTCAAGCTAAAGGGATCTATGTTAGAGTGTAATTTGCCATCCTTCACATGGGTATACCCTAATTATCTTATGTATTCATGCATGGAAGGATATCCTCATATTTTAAAGATTTTAGGCATTATGAGTAGAGTTGTTGTGCAAAATTGCAGGCTAGGTTTTGTTTGGACACTTTCAAAGCAGTTGTCTAAATACTAGAGACACACTGTTGGTTCCTCAGGTGAACTTTGACTAGCTTTGGAAAAAACTGCCAAACTGTCTTTCAAAGTAGCCACACCGGGATTCCTCCAGCAGTGAGGGAGAGTTCCTGATTTTCTTCATTCTCTATAAATCACAGGTAATATCATTTCTTTGGAGTTTAGTGGTTCTAATAAGTGTGCATTTCTATATCATCATTTTAGTTTGTAATTCCTTAATGGTATATGATTTTCTTTGGAAAGGTGTTTGTTAAGATCTTTGCCAGTTTTTATTTGGGTTGTTTATTATAAAATTTTTGATGTAATTGTGTCCAAATCCTTAATCAGTTTTGTGTTGTGTAGATTTATTTTTCTCAGTGTGTGGTTTGTGTTTAGGTTTTCTGAATAAGATCATAAACAATGTTTAAATTTTTATTTTTTTTAAATTCCATGATACAAATTTTACTTTTGTGGATAGATTTGGGGATTTTTTTTTTAAAGTTCATCACTTAGACAATGTTATGTAGATTTTCTTACATGTTTTCCTTTAGAATATTTATAGATGTGCATTTTTATAATTGTATGGACAATTTAGAGTACACTTGGTAAACACTGAGTGGTTACACCTGCAGTTCCCAGCTGGTCAGAAGGTGACTCCATGCACACTCTCTGACCCTTGAGGTGCACGTTTCTCACTGAGGGGCTTGGCTCTTTGTGGAGCTAGTGGAGGCTGGGCCTCTTCAGGACCCGTTGTGGTTTCAACTTCAGGACAATGCTCAGGTAAGTACACACAGGCAGGAACCAGACTTCTTCAGGAACCAACAGGAGGCAACATCATGAGAGTAAAAGATGTGGAAAAAGTGGGCAGAAGCTTTCTCCATGTGGTTACAGCCAAGGGTTTCCATTTTCAGAGGATCCAGCAGAGAAGGGGCTTTAAATGGAACTTGTGGAGTTTACTCTTAATTTTGTGTGTGATGTTGACAGTGTCTCGTGTCATTTTGGGGGAATATGGTTTCCAGTGTTCTTGGCACCATTTATTGAGGATAATGTCTTTCCCCATTATGTGTCCTTAGCTCTTTTGTTGTGAATTAACTGACAACATAAACTGGGTTTATTCCTGTGCTCTCTATTCTATCACTCTGGTTCATGTGCCTGTTTTTGTGCCAGTACCACACTGCTTAGGTAACTGTAGCTTCATCATGTTCTGTGAAGTCAGTGAGAAAGATGCCTCTAGCTGTTTTCTCCATTCTTAGGATCATTTAGGTTATTCCAGGTTCTTTGTTCTACACAAATGCTAGGATTTCTTGGTTTTTGTGTCCATGAAAAAAAAGCTATTTGAATTTGATAGAGTTTGCAATTAATGTGTACACTGCTTTGGCTTGATGAATGTTATACCAATGTTCTTCTAATGTATGAGCACAAATTTTGTGGATGTGTGTCCTGTATCAATTTCTTTATCACTGTTTTATAAGTTTCCATGTGCAGGCCTTTCACATCCTTTATAATTTATTTCTAGACATTTTGGTTATTTTTGGGTACAATTGTGAAATAAGTTTGTTTTAGTAATTTATCTTTCTGGAACTTATTAGCATATAGAAAGTCAACTCATTTTTCTTTTTTTAACATTTTTTATTGCTTTATAATCATTTTACAATGTGTTAAATTCCAGTGAAGAGCACAATTTTTCAGTTACACATGAACATATATATATATATATATATATATATATATATATATATATATATATACACTCATTGTCAAATTTTTCTCTCTGTGAGCTACCATAAGATCTTGTATTTATTTCCCTGTGCTATACAGTATAATCTTGTTTATCTATTCTACAATTTTGAAATCCCAGTCTATCCCTTCCCACCGTCTGCCCCCTTATCAACCACAAGATTGTATTCTATGTCTATGTGTCTATTTCTGATTTGTATTTATGCTGTTTGTTTGTTTGTTTGTTTTAGGTTCCACATATAAGTGATCTCATATGGTATTTTTCTTTCTCCTTCTGGCTTACTCCACTTAGAACGACATTCTCCAGGAGCATCCATGTTGCACAAATGACGTTATGTTGTCGATTTATATGGCTGAACATTATTCAATTGTATAATTATACCACTTCTTATTTATCCAGTCATCTGTTGATGGACATTTATGCTGTTTCCATGTCTTGGCTACTGTAAATATTGCTGCTATAAACATTGGGACACAAGTGTCTTTTTGAAGTAGGGTTCCATCTGGACAGAAGCCCAGGAGTGTGATTCCTGGGTCATATGATAAGTCTATTCCTAGTCTTTTGAGGAATCTCCATACTGTTTTCCACAGTGGCTGCACCAAGCTGCATTCCCACCAACAGTGTAGGAGAGTTCCATTTCTCCACAGCCTCTCCAGCATTTGTCATTTGTGGATTTTCGGATGATGGCCATTCTGACTGGTGTGAGGTTATACCTCATTGTAGTGTTGGTTTGCATTTCTCTGATAATTAGTGATATTGTGTATATTTTAACAATTGATTTTTCTGTATTGATATTTTATCATACAACTTTTCTAAACTCATTTATTTTATCAGTTTTTTTTTTTTTTTGGTAGTTAGTCTCTGTAACAGCATCTTCAGTATACCCGCAAAAGGAGTAGTCATAATCATAATGATCAGATATAAAAATGTCAGGTCTAAATGTAAACTATTGGATGGCAAGTCAAGGGCCAACTTGAGTACAAATAATATATACAAAATTGTTAAGAAATACCAAAGGAGAACATAGTTGTAAATTAAGAAGTGTGACAAATACAATCAGGACACGAAGCAGGCACACTCATCCCATGACCCTACTCAAATAGTGATAACTTTTTATAGCCCATTAGCAAGTACAAGTCATTAATGAGGAGGTGATTCATGACAAGGTGAGCACACCATAGAGTGTGCTTTGATGCATTAAAGTGTAGTTGAAAGAAAAGCACCTGGTTTACACCCAGTAGATTCCTTACTTCATGAAAAATTTGAACTAAAGCCAGCCCAGGCTTCCTACCATATTCAACTATCATAAGTAAATTAGAGATTTGTTTACCACTTAATATATTGAAGATAGAAAATTAAATCTAGTAGTATAAAGTACCATTAGGGAAAGATGAAATAAGTTAAATACCTTGAAACCAGATGATGTATTTATGAACAGTTTACTGGAACAAATTCATCTATATGGTATAATAGAAGATTTATGAGTAGAGGTAATAAGCCCAACAAGTCTGATGATAGCAGGTTGTTCATAAAAGAATTTTAGTTCAATTTTTATTATTAATTAAAAACAAAACTGTTAATATAATTTAATGTAATTTTAAAAGGTACAGGTTTGTAGATGCAGGATATAAGCTTCTCTAGAGAATAAGCATAAACAATGCTGTAGTTTGCTTAAAAGCAGCCACCAATTAAGAAAGTATTCAAGGTTAAGAACACATTCATCTCAATATCAATAGCAAAATAATAAACCTCATAATTTAATACTGGACTAATCTATTAGTAAAAGCAATACTATTCATATTGGCAGCAAGAAATATTTATCCTTGCATAAGCTTATATCAGGATGAATCACTTACTGATGGTTAACAGTAAAATAAACCCTAACCAATACTTAATTATAAAAAACTGTTAGTCCAACACAGGTTTGCATTTAAGGAATGACTTTCTAAAAGGAAAAGGAACTTTGTAATCACATGTCCTGCATGTTTACCAGGAAGGTTACCTCTAGCACTTCTAATTTTAGAGGCACTGCCTAACAAAGGACATATTGAATGGCCATGGTTTCCTGACACTGAAAATGTAGCATAATCACTTGTTTTCTAAATAAGCAACTAGGAGAATGGCACAAGGTTTTTACTGTCTCTTTTCATCAGTGAAATTGACCTTCCCAATAAGAGGTGGGAGCCATATAAAATGAGAAGTTCCTTTGGTGCTTTATGTGTTTAATCTATAAAATAAATAACTGAATCTTAAGGGATAGCATAGCATTTAATGGGTTCATAATTATGGTTGTGTTGACCCCAATGAATATAACCAGCTTCAAGTGATTAAAATTTAGACCAGCTTTTCAAAATGCTGTAGCATGTATTGATCCAATACATTGATTAACATAATAAAGTACTCTAAGAATAATAGCTCAATTCAAATTTAGAATTCATTTCAGCAATAGATTTTATACCCTCAGAATTGGATCAGAAGATCCCAGTGTTGTAACTGCTGAAAATGTTTCATTTAATGATTAAATTTCTGTGAGATATGAGTTCAGACTGGAATGATCCCAGTAAGTTTGTATCTATTATACACTTGTCCCAGTATGAGAGGACAAAAGAATTAAGGGTCACTTTATAAAATCACCATCAAATTAATTGGTGATACAGTAAAATTTTAATAATTTATATATACCCTAGTGTAGAACATGGTTTGCTACAGTAGCAGAACACAATTGCTTCAAACATAAATCTTTATTTCCTTAAGGTTAAGTCCTCTTCCTAAGAACAGATTTACAATCTACATTCTTTTACTAAGTATTACAGGTTTGCTCACTGTGTCATTATTCACATTAATTAAATGGAATTCCTAGGTTCTGGAAATTTAGAGAGGCCCAAATATCATCAATTTGTCTATATTATTGCACCAATGCTGGCCTTAACCATGGCTTTCACATTAGCAGTTCCTCTTAACATAACTTATCCACTATCCACTGATGTAAACTTAGGCACACTTCTTATACTGGCTGTATGAAGCCTAGCTTCTTATTCCATGCTCTGATCTGGATGAGTATAATATTAAAAATACACACTAATCAGAGCTTTATGGGCAAGAGCACAATCTCAAATAATGTAAACTAGCAATTATTGGTTTATTATCCCCACTGATAAATGGATCATTTATACTCTCATTTATTAAACAAGAATACCTATGATTAATTTTCCCCTCCCAACCCCTAGCCATATTTTTTTATATTTACCTCTACTGTAGCAGAAATCAACAGAACCCCATTTTGATTTAACAGGAGAATCAAAACTTGTATATACCTTCCATGTAGAATATGTAGCAGGTCTATTTTCTCTGATCTTTATAGCTGAATATGTCAGTATCACGATAATAAATGGTTTCAAAATTATTCTATTTTTAAGGGCATTTCAAAATCCCTGGATAACAGAATTAGATACAGCCAAATTACATACAGCCAATGTTATTATTCAAACATGCATCCTAACAATATCCTTTCTATGAATTTGAATATCCTACACACAATTTTTAGATGATCATCTTATACATCTCTTACTTTTAACATTTTTATTGAGTTATAGTCATTTTCCAATGTTGTGTCTAATTCCATTGTAGAGCATAATTTTTCAGTTATACATGAACATATATATATATATATATATATATACATTGTTACATTATTTTCCCTGTGAGCTACCACAAGATCTTGTATATATTTCCCTGTGCTATACAGTACAATCTTGTTTATCTATTCTGCATATGCCTGTCAGTATCTACAAATTTAAACTCCCAGTTTATCCCTTCCCACCCCTCTCCCCCTTGGCAACCACAAGTTTGTATTCTATGTCTATGAATCTATTTCTGTTTTGGATTTATGTTCTCTTTTTAGATTTCTTTTTTATACATCCCTTATTTATGAAAAAAATTGACACAAAGACTAGCTCTATGTATATGTTTCAGTACCTGTCAGTGCATCAGGCATCCCACTACAAACATAAGAATTATGTCTGACCAAAGAGTTTTTGTTTGTTTGTTTTGCTTTGCTTTTAGGGGGGAAGAAAGTAGGTTTATTTATGCATGTTTAAATTTATTATTATTATTATCATTATTATTATTGTTATTTAAAATATTTATTATTATTATTATTATTATTATTATTATTATTATTATTATTATTATTATCATCATCATCATCATCTAAGCATACACTCTACCACTGAGCTATATCCTCCCCCAAAAGAGCTCTTTTAAAATAGTAAATAAAAGAGGTTTAATCAGTTCCTAGAATCATAGGAATTGATCCTACCCCTAAGAATTTTAAAATGTTCATGCTACCACATTATGCCACATTCTATGGTGAATATAGTCTGTTAAATAAACTATCAGGTACATACCCTAAGAGTATTGTTTTATATCTTTAGTATACTAGTAAACCCTATTTTTACTGTCACTCTGCTGACCATTATCTCAGGAATCATTATTTTAATAAAAAGCTCACATGGTACTAGTATTTCCATTCTAAAAGAAAATTAAATGCACAAGTTATAGAAGCATCCAACAAGTCTTTTCTAACAATAAACACCACATCTATACTATTTATATTGGATATTATTATTAATCTAGTATACTCCAGTCAATGAACAAGTACAAAATTCTTTAATCTAAGAGCATCCACCATTTTAACAATAGCCCTAGACATAAAATTGAACTTCTCCCATTTCTTTTCTGAGTGATTGAATTTATACAGGGCATACATCATACAATAGAGCCAATCTTATTAATGTGACAGATGTACACCCCTATGTGTTACACCAAATCTCACTGCCCACTAAACATACTATTCTTCAAAGCTGTATTATGAAGTATCATCAGAAGCTGAGACAGACTAACAAAACTAACTAGAAAATTTATAGCCTGCTCATCAACTGTCCATATAAGATGAATAAAAGCTATTACTATGTGTAATCCAATCATGACAACCCTAAATGCACTAATTTGTATCAAAAACACTGTCAACTTACTATTTATGCCCTGTGCATGGACTGCAACAGTATCATTATCACACACATAAAATAAAACTCTTCTGATCATAATTTTTATCCCCATCATCATATTGTCTAAGGTGGTCTGCCACCAGTATAAGGGTTTTTCCTCAAATGAGTAATAACTCAAGATATAACAAAATTCATTAATATCAATCTACAAACATTAATATTCCTTGCAGCATTTTTCAACATATGTTTGTACTTCTGGCTAAAATCCTCCATAGCACTACCTATATTTTTAACAATAAATTATGAAAAAAATGAGATTTTAAACATAGAAAACAACACTCTGATTATTACTAATCCTAACAGTCACAGGATTACTGCCCTTAATATCAACTGTATCAGTGCTTAAGTATGGATTCAGGTTATACACACCAACAGTTTTCAAATGTTTAAGGAAGTACAATTTCCTTTCTGAAAATATGGATTACAAGAGAGTTTGTACTACATCAATTGAAGCCAATCAAACACTTTAATTAAGGTAAATACTTAGTAGATTGGTGGGCTTCCACTACAGGAAGTTTCAGTCAGCAGATAAATCTTCTAGTAAACTGGCTTCAGTCTATTTCTCTCAAGATCGCTTTGGGCACTCCTTCCATGTTTAGTTTTGTTATCAACATGGGATGTCTTCTTTTTATAAGGTTTTATTTTATTTCTTTTGGTAATGTCTTTTCCATTTCAATTTACTAGTCTTACACCTTGATAAAATTGATTCTTAAGTATTCTAGTAATATTGATATTATGTAAAATAAAATTCTGTTAAATTATTCTTGATATTATTCATTGTTAGTGTGTACAAGAAAGAAATTCTGATACATTGACAATTTGTATTGTCTACTTGCTGAAGTATTTGAGTCGCTTACAGCTTAAAAGTTAAGCTACTCAGTGAAATGTTCATGATTTCAAGACTTATATATATACATATGATGTCATCTGATTGGTGAATAGATTTGTTTTTAGTGTAACAATTTTATTTGTTGATACTCTTACTGTCTTTCACCCTGGCTTTTTGTGGAAGTTCCAGGAAAATAGTGAATAAAAGTGTTGAAAGGAAATCTCTGGGCTTTATTCCAGATTTTTATTTACTGTTTCTTATAATGCTGTGTATCGTACTAAGATAATTTGTTTCTACCCCTATTTTCAAGAGTGTTTATTCCATGAAGTAAGAGTGGAGTTTTTTTAACGTTTCTTGTGATCAATTGAATCAGATTTTGTAATTTCTCCTGCTGTAATATTGTTGTTTAGTATACCATTTAGTTTTATGTTAAAATTTAAGACATTGTTTGGTTTAAAATGTTAAAAAAGTATAAAATCTTCTGTGGAGACATTTGCTTAAGGTGCATAATCTTTTTATTGTGTGGTTAAATTAAGGTAAGTAGTACTTTAGGTAAGTGGAGGAATCGAATTTAATAGGCAAGTTGATTGTTTTTGTGATGTTTCTGTGGGATTTTATTCCATCAAGATAGTCTTAGGTTATTCCAAGAAAATAGGATTAAGGGATGAGGGGTAGAGACAGGGTGAAAGTAAAATAGTCAGTGGTAAGTGTTAGGCGAATTGTGTTAAGGGTCAGTGCTAGGGAACAGGGGCCTGGGGAAGTATTGGATGTTTATGTCATGTTTATGGGCTGTGGTTGGGTCTATGGGTAAGAGCTGGGTTCGGCATTATGGCCTAGGGTCAGGGCAAAGTTCAAGGTCTGGGTCATGGTCTAGGTCAGGGTCTAGGGTTTAGGATCTAGGGTCAGAGTCAGGGTTTTAATGTTCGGGTTTGGGTTCAGGCTTGGGTTGGGGTTCGATTCGGTGTTGGGGCTGGGGTTGGAATCAGGTTAGGGTTAAGGTTAGGGTCAGGGTTCAGGCTTATGGTCAGCATTCAGACTTAGGGTCAGGGTTCAGGTTCAGGGTCAGGGTTAGGGCTAGGGCTCTGTCTATGGCTAGGTTTAGGGTAAAGGCTTGGTTTCAGATTAGGGTTTAGGGTTAGGGTTAGGGTAGGGTTAAGGTAAGTTCCTGTTCAGCATCTGGGTCTGGGTCAGAATCTGGGTCAGGGTCAAGTTCAGGGGTCAGCATTACGGTCTGGATAGGAGTCAGTGGTTAGTGTTAAGGTCAGTGTTTTTGGTGTGGGGACAAGTTTCAGGGACAGTTTCAGGGTCAATGTCAGTCAGGTTCATGTTCAGGTACAGGGTTTATGGTCAGGGTCAGCAGATGGGGTCAGGGCTTCTGGGTCATGGCTATGGATAGGGCTAGTGTTAGGACTAGGGTTAGGACTAGAGCCAGGGCCAGGGTTAGGGCTTGGGGCAGAGTCAGGTCTAGGGTCAGTGTCAGGGTCAATTTCATGGGTAGTGCTGGGTATAGGGCTAGGGGTCAGGGTACAAGTTTAGGGCACGGGTAAGTAGGATGCGGGCTCAGGTGATGGTTAGGGTACATGTTAGTGTTTAGTATGAGGAAGTGGGTGAGGTTGAGGGAGAGGATGAGGGTGAGGATCAGGATGAGAGTGAGGCTCATGTTCAGTTTAGGGGTCAGGGACAAGTTTCTGGTTGGGGTTGGGGCAAGGTTGGGGTTGGGGCAAGGTTAGGGTTGGGGCTGGGGCTGGGGCAGGTTCAGTGCCAGGGTTTAGGAAAAGGAGAAGTGTTCATGGTGAGGGTCAGAGTTCAAGGTTAGGGACTGGATCCCAGAATGGAAAATGTGGAGAAGCATACATTCAGCTAGCGTAATGGGCAAGGGTAAATATAGAATCACTTACCCTGAGTTCTCACCACGTTTCCTAGAGCCGGTTTCAAGATAAAGGCCGTTTGTGATGGAAAATCGAGTTGGAGAGAGTGCCTCCCCCTATATATACATAGGTATGACTGTGTCCAAATGAATGAAACTCAGTGTTCGCAGAAAGGTAGGTGATGGATGGCTTCCACACACATTCAGTTCAGAGATTTATTTTTTAAATTTTTTATTGATTTATAGTCACTTTACAATGTTGTGTCAATTTCCTATTTAGAGCACAATTTTTCAGTTATACATGAAAATATATTTCACATTTTTCTCTCTGTGAGCTACCATAAGATCTTGTATATATTTCCCTGTGCTATACAGTATAATCTTGTTTAACTATTCTACAATTTTGAAATCCCGATCTATCTCTTCCCACCCCCCATCCCCTTGGTAGACACAAGTTTGTATTCTATGTCTATGAGTCAGTTTCTGTTTTGTATTTATGCTTTTTTTTTTTTTTGATTCCACATATGAGTGATCTCTTATGGCATTTTTTTTCTCTTTCTGTCTTACTTCACTTAGAATGACATTCTCCAGGAACATCCATGTTGCTGCAAATGGCATTATATTGTCGGGTTTTATGGCTGAATATTATTCCATTGTATAAATATACCACTTCTTTATCCAGTTATCTGTTGGACATTTAGGCTGTTACCATGTCTTGGCTATTGTAAAGCTGCTATGAACATTGGGGTGCATGTGTCATCCTGAAGTAGGGGTCCTTCTGGATATATGCCCAGGAGTGGGATTCCTGGATCATATGGTAAGTCTATTCCTAGTCTTTTGAGGAATCTCCATACTGTTTTCCACAGTGGCTGCACCAATCTGCATTCCCACTAGCAGTGTAGGAGAGTTCCCTTTTCTCCACAGCCTCTCCAGCATTTGTCATTTGTGGACTATTGAACGATGGCCATTCTGACTGGTGTGAGGTGATACCTCATTGTAGTTTTGATTTGCAATTTTCTGATAATTAGTGATATTGAACATTTTTTCATGTGTCTATTGATCATTTATATGTCTTCCTTGGAGAATTGCTTGTTTAGATCTTCTGCCCATTTTTGGATTGTGTCATTTATTTTTTCTTATTGAGTCATATGGGTTGCTTATATATTCTGGAGATCAAGCCTTTATCGATTTCATTTGCAAATTTTTTCTCCCATTCCATAGGTTGTCTTTTTATTTTACTTATGGTTTCTTTTGCTGTGCAGAAGCTTGTAAGTTTCATTAGGTCCCATTTATTTATTCTTGCTTTTATTTCTACTAGGAGAAAAGTTTTGATATGTATGTCAGATAATGTTTTGCCTATGTTTCCCTCTTATTGTATCTTGTCTTATATTTAAGTCTTTGATACATTTTGAGTTTATTTTTGTGTATGTTGTAAGGGAGTGTTCTAGCTTCATTGTTTTACATGCTTCTGTCCAGTTTTCCCAATACCATTTGCTGAAGAGTCTGTCTTTATTCCATTGTATATTCTTGCCTCCTTCATCAAAGATTAGTTGACCAAAAGTTTGTGGGTTCATTTCTGGGCTCTCTTTTCTGTTCCATTGGTCTATATGTCTGTTTTATTACCAATACCATGCTGTGTTAATGACTGTAACTCTATAGTATTGTATGAAGTCTTGGAGAATGATTCCTCCAGCCTCTTTCTTTCTCTTCAGTAATGCTTTGGTAATTCTAGGTCTTTGATGGTTCCATATAAATTTTATTATGATTTATTCTAGTTCTGTGAAATATGTCCTGGGTAATTTGATAGGGATTGTATTAAATATGTCAATTGTCTTCTGCAGTGTGACCATTTTAACAATATTGATTCTTCCAATCCAAGAGCATGGGATATCGTTCCAATTTTTAAAGTCTTCTTTAATTTCCTTCATCAATGATTTTTTAAAATTTTTTATTGATTTATAATCATTTTACAATGTTGTGTCAATTTCCAGTGTAGAGCACAATTTTTTCAGTTATACATGAACATATATATATATTGATTGTCACATTTTTTTCTCTGTGAGCTACCATAAGATCTTGTATATATTTCCCTGTGCTGTACAGTGTAATCTTGTTTATCTATTCTAAAACTCTGAAATCCCACTCTATCTCTTCCCAACCCCTGCCCCCTTGACAACCACAAGTTTGTATTCTATGTCTATGAGTCTACTTCCGTTTGTATTTATGATTTGTTTTTTTGTTTTTTGGGTTTTTTGTTTGTTGGTTTTGTTTTGTTTTGTTTTTTTAGATTCCACAGATGAGCAATCTCATATGGTAATTTTCTTCCTCTTTCTGGCTTACTTCACTTTAATTACATTCTCCACGAACATCCATGTTGCTGCAAATGGCATTATATTGTCAGCTTGTGTTGCTGAGTAGTATTCCATAGTTTATATATACCACTTCTTCTTTATCCAGTCATTTGTTAATGGACATTTAGGCTGTAGGTGACACCTGCACCCCAATGTTCATAGCAGCATTACCTACAATAGTCAAGACATGGAAACATCCTTCATTATTGGTTCATAGTTTTCTGTGTATAATTCTTTCACCTCCTTGGTTAGATTTGTTCCTTGTTATTTTATTACTTTGGGTGCTATTTTAAAGGGGATTGTTTCCTTACTTTCTATTTCTGTTGATTCATAATCAGTGTAAAGAAATGCAACAGATATTTGAACATTAATCTTGTAACCTGCTACCTTGCTGAATTCTTTGATCAGCTCTAGTAGTTTTTGTGTGGACCTTTTAGGGTTTTCTATATATAGTAACTTGTTGTTGGCATATAGTGACACTTTTATCTCTTCTTTTCCAATTTGGATCCCTTTTATTTCTCTCGTCTGCTGTGGCTAGGACTTCCAAGACTATGTTGAATAGGAGTGGTGATAGTGGGCATCCTTGTCCCAGATTTTAGTGGGAAGCTTTTGAGTTTTTCACCATTGAGTACTATTGTGGATGTAGGTTTGTCATATATAGCTTTTATATGTTGAGATATGTTCCTTATATACATAATTTGGTGACAGTTTTTATCATTAATGGGTGTTGAATTTTATCAAATACTTTTTCTGCATCTATTAAGATGATCATGTGGTTTTTGTCTTTTCTCTTGTTGATGTGATGTATTACATTGATTGATTTGCATATGTTGAACCACCCTTGTGTCCCTGGGGTGAACGCCACTTGGTCATGGAGTATAATCTTTTTTATGTGTTGTTAGATTCTATTTGCTAATATTTTGATGAGGATTTTGGCATCTATGTTCATCAGTGATATTGGCCTATAATTTTCTTTTTTGGTAGTGTCTTAGCCTGGTTGTGGTATCAGGATGATCGTGGCTTTATAGAATTAGTTTGGGAGCATTCCTTACTTTTCAATCTTCTGGAAGAGTTTGAGAAGGACTGGTATCGGTTCTTCTTTGCATGCTTTGTACAATTCCACATTGAAACCATCCAGTCCTGGATTTTTATTTATAGGGAGGTTTCTTATTGCAAATTTGGTTTCATTACTAGTGATTGGTTTGTTCAAGTGGTCAGATTTTATTGATTCAGTCTTGGTGGACAGCATGTTTCCAGAAACTTGTCCATCTCCTCTAGGTTATCCAGTTTGGTTTCATATAGTTTTTCATAATATTCTCAAATGATATTCTGTATTTCTATTTTATTTGTTGCAATTTCTCCATTTCTTTTCTTTTTTTGCTAATTTGTGCTCTCTCTTTTTTCTTCTTTGTGAGTTTGGCCAGAGTTTTGTCGATTTAATTTACTTTTTCAAAAAACCAGATTTTGGTTTGGTTGATTTTACCTATGATCTTGTTAATCTCTATTTTCTTTATTTCCTCCCTAATCTTTATAATTTCCTTCCTTCTGCTGCCTTTTGGGGTTTTTTGGTCTTCTTTTTCTAGTTCATTCAGCTGGTGGGTTAAATTGTTTATTTGAGGTTTTTCTTCTTTTTAGAGGAAGGGCAGTATCACTATAAACTTCCCTTTTAGCACTGCCTTTGCTCTGTCCCATAAATTTTGTGTGGTTATGCTTTCATTGTCATTTGTCTCAAGGTATTTTTTAATTTCAGCTTTCACTTCCTCATTGACCCATTTTTTTTTAAATAACATTTTTTTTAATCTCCAAGCTTTCCTTTTCTTCTTCTTTGTTTCTCTGTTGTTGATTTCTAGTTTCATGGCATTGTTGTCAGTAAAGATGCTTGAGATAATTACTATCTTCTTAAAATTGTTGAGGTTTCTTTTGTGCCCAAGTACATGATCAATCCTGGAAAATGTTCCATGTGCACTTGAAAAGAATGTATATCCTATTTTTGGGGAGTGTAATTCTCTGAAAATATCCACCAAATGTAATTTTTCTATTGTATTATTTAATTTCTCTGTTGCATTATTTAATTTCCCTCTGGAAGATCTGTCTAGTGATGTTAATGTGGTGTTAAAATCTCCAACTATGATTGTATTCCCATCAATATCCCCCTTTATCTCTGTTAGTAATGGTTTTATGTACTTAGGTGCTCCTATATTGGGTGCATATATATTAATGAGTGTAATATCCTCATCTTGTATCACTCCTTTAATCATTATAAAACGTCCTTCTTTATGGCCTTTGTTTTAATGTCTATTTTGTCTGAAATCAGTACTGCAACACCTGCTTTTTTGGCTTTTCCATTTGCATGGATTATCCTTTTCCATCCTTTCACTCTCAATCTATATGTGTCCTTCTCCCTGAAGTGGGTCTCTTGTATGCAGTATATTGAAGGTTCTTGCTTTATTATCCAGTCTCCCACTCAGTGTCTTTAGACTGGAGCATTAGTCCATTAACATTTACAGTAATTAATGACAGATGAGTGTTTATTGCCATTTTGAACTTATCTTTGCAGTTGATTTGGTATTTCCTCTTTGTTCCTTTCTTCTTCCTTTTGTGGTTTGGTAATTTTCCTTTGTATTATCATGAATTTTATTTAGTTTTAGTGACTCCCTTGTAAGTTTTTGGCTCGTGGTTACCCTTTTTTTTAAGTCTATTTACCCATTACTATAACTGTTTTTATTAAACTGATAGTAACATGATCTCAAACTCATTCTACTGAGAACAAGAAATTTAAAAAAAAAATCTATATTTTCCTTCCTTCCTCTCCCACTCTCAATTATTTATATGCCTTCTTTTATAATTTTGTGTTTATTTTATTTGTAATTCATGAGTTATCACCTTTCCAGTTGTGAGTTTCTCATTTATGTAGAATCCTGCTTCTTTTCTATTTAGAGTAGAACTTTCAATATTTCTTTTAGCATGGGCTTAGTGTTGCTAATCTCTGTAGTTTTTTCTTGTCTGTGAAATTCTTTGTCTCTCCTTCTATCCTAAAGGATAGCCTTGCTGGATAAAGTATACTAGTCTGCATCTTTTTTTCATTCAGGGCTTTGAATATATTTTGCCACTCCCTTCTGGCCTGTAGTGTTTGTGTAGAGAAATCAGCTGAAAGTCTTATGGCGGTTCCCTTGTAACTCCCTCTTTGCTTTTCTCTTGCTGACTTTAGGATCATTTCTTTATCCTTGACTCTGGCCATCATGATTATGATATGTGTTGGTGTGGGTCTTTTTGGGTTCTTCCTGTTTGGGACCCTCTGAGCTTCCTATACTTCGATATCTGATTCCTTCTTTAAGTTTGGGAAGTTTTCAGTCATGATTTCTTCAAAAACCTTTTCAATCCCCTTTGATCTTTCTCCCCCTTCTGGGACCCCTATTATGGGAAGATTGGGATGCTTTATATTATCCCATAGGTCCCTTATGTCATTTTCATTTATTTTAATTTGTTTATCTTGTAGCTCTTCTCATTGGGTGCTTTCTATTGTCCTGTCTTCTAGGTCACTAATTTGTTCCTCTGCATTTTCTAGTTTGGTTTGCTCAGCCATTAGATCACTCCTCATCTAAGTCAATGAGTTTATCAATTCTACTTGGCTCTTCTTTATAGCTTCAATTTCATTTTTGGCATATTTTATTTCTCTAAACACTATCTCTTTTAGTTCCCTCAATATTTTGATCACTCCTTTTTTGAAATGTTGATCAATTAGTCTATCAATATCTATTTCATTGATTTTCTTTCAGGGTATTTCTCTTGGTCTTTTAATTGGGGATGTTTTCTCTGCTTCTTCATCATGCTCATGCCTCTCTGGCACTGTGTTATATGGAGTATCAGTTATCTATTGTGGTCCTTAAGGAGTTTATCTATCTAATGTCTTTGTAGGAATAAGACTTAGAAAAAAAAGAGAGAAAGAATTTTAAAAGAATGAAGAAAAAAGGTTTGAAAAGAGTGTATAATGAATGATAGAACAGGAAGTTGAAGCAGAATAGCAATCGGGTTGAGATGTCATTTAAAAACCTTTAAAAAAGGAGAAAAATGGAAAAGATGTATCTGAAGCCTGTGTGTAATCAATAACAGGACACCAAAGCCAAGAGAAATAAAAATGAATTAAGAAGTAAAAATTAAAAGAGTGATAGAAAATAGAACAGGTAAAAACAGATTTAAAAAACAAAACAGGAGGGGCTCAGTGTTCTCCTGTAGACTGTGTGCTTTTGATGTGAGATCTTTCTGTCTTTATCCTGTTTTGGAAGCTCAGCTTGCTGTTTCCAGAGGCCCTCCATTGGCACCCTTGTCTGTGCTGCTCCCAGTGCCTGTCAGCAAGCAGATTGTGCCTCCTCCCAACACTGAGTCAGGTGCAGCTCTCCTTTGCTATGGGTGGGCATGTCACTGTCCCTCCCAATGCCACAGTCAGATTTTGCAGACTGGCCAGGTAGAAGGGTGGGTCACTGCCCTTCCCAGCACTGTGGTCAGGGGCTGCGTTCCTGCCCAAAAGTCAGGGGCCACCCTCCTTCTCCTGGTGCCAGTCGCTTTGCTGCTTTCTGCTGCTGTGCTCTCCGCCTGGGTTGGTGCTCCACAGGTGGGCTCAGGGAAGGCTGAGGAACATCCCTGTCCCTGCATTGATATATCTAGAAACAATTATTCTGATTTCTCAGCAAGTTTCCTAGAGCTGGTTTCAAGGGCAAGGGGCTTTGCCCTGTAAAAATTGTGTTAGAGCGAGTGTCTCCCCTTAGATATGTAGGTAGCATAATTCCCTTAACACAGAAATCCAGTGTTCCCATCAAGCTCGGTAAAGGATGGCTTTCTCACACATTCACATCCCAGAATGGAGTATGTGGAAAGGCATTCTTTCATTTACCAGAAATGGAAATTTTACATCTAGAAACACTTACTCAGATTTCTAAGCATGTTGCCTAGAGCCGGTTTAAAGGGAAAGTCTGTTTGCACTGGAAAACCGAGTTGGAACCTGTGACTACCAATAGATATGTAAGTAGTGTTGTTCCCCTAACACAGTAACAATGTGTTACCAACAAGCTAGTTGAAGGACGGCTTCACACACATTCGGATCCCAGAATGGAGCATTTGGAGATGCATTCTTTCTTCTAGCAGAATCGGCATTGGTACATCTAAAAAACACTTACTCTGATTTCTCAGCATGTTTGCTAGATCTGATATCAAAGGAAAGGAGTTTTTGCTGGAAAACAGTGTTGGAGCGATTGCCTCCTCATAGATATGTAAGTAGTGTAGTTCTCCTAACACAGAAACACTGTGATTCATTAAAGCTAGGTGAAGGACACCATCCACACATTCACATCCCAGAATGGAGCATGTGGAGAGGAGTTCTTTCATTTAGCGTAAAAGGTAAGGTTACATCAACAAAAACTTACTCTCTTTTCTTAACATGTTTCCTAGAGCCGGTTTCAAGGTAAAGGCAGTTTGAACTGTTAAACAGACTTGGAGCCGCTGCCACCCCATAGATACGTATGTAGATTACTTTGGCTAACCCAGAAACAATCTTCTCCCAACAAATTATTTGAAGGACGGCTTCCACACACATTCGGATCCCTATATGGAGCATGTGGAGAGGCACTCTTTCATCTAGCATAAAGGGCATAGGTACATCTAGAAACACTTACCTGATAACTCAGCATGTTTCCTAGAGCCAATTTTAAGAGAAAGGGAGTTCGCACTGAAAAACAGATTTGGAGTGAGTGCCTCCAGATAGGTCACTTGCTTAGTTCCTCTAACACAGAACACCTGTTTCCCAACAAGCTATTTGAAGGAAGACTTCCAGACACATTCGGATCCCAGAGTGGAGCATGTAGGGAGGAGTTCTTTCACCTAACATAAAGGGCATGGGTACATCTAGAAACACTTACTCTGTTTTCTCAGCATGTTTCCTAGAGGCGGTTTCAAGGGACAGGCAGTTTGTGCTGGAAAACCGAGCTGGAGACAGTGCTTCCCCAAAGATATGTAAGTAGCATTGTTTTGCTAACCTCAAAACCCTGTGTTACCCACTAGCTAGGGGAAGGATGTCTTATATGAACACTTACTCTGCTTTCTCAGCATGTTTCCTAGAGTTGGTTTCAAGGAAAAGTCACTTTGCACTGGAAATCCAATTTGGAGCGATTGCCTCCCGAAAGATCGGTAAGTTGCTTAGTTCCCCTAACACAGAATTCCTGTGTTCCAAACAAGCTAGTTTAAGGCCGACTTCCACACACATTCGGATCCCACATTGAAGCATGTGGAGAGGAGTTCTTTCACTTAGCATAAAGAGTATGGGTACATCTAGCAATAAATTTTCTGATTTCTCAGCATGTTTCCAACAGCCTGTTTCAAAGGAAAGGCAGTTTGCTCCAGAAAACTGATTAGAAGCAAGTGTCTCTCCATGGATATGTAAGTAGTGTAGTTCTCATGCCACAGAAACCCTGTGTTCAAAGCAAGCTAGATGAAGGATGGCTTTCACACACATTAGGATCCCAGAATGGAGCATTTGGAGATTCGTTCTTTCTTCTAGCATAAAGGGCATAGGTATCTAAAGATACAGTTAGTCTTAATTCTCCACATATTTCCTAGAAGCAGTTTCAAGGGAAAGAAGATAGCACTGGAAAACCGAGTTGGACTGAGTGCCTCCATATGGATTTGTAAATAGAGTATTCCCCTAACACAGAAACTCTGTGTTCCCAACAAACTAGTTGAAGAATAGCTTACATACACATTTGGATCTCAGAATGAAACATGTAGAGAGGCATTAAGTTCATCTAGCATTTAGAGGATTGGTACATTTAGAAACAATGACTCTGAATTCTTAGCATGTTTCATAGGGCCTGTTTCAAGACAAAGGTAGTTTGTGCAGGAAAACAGTTTTGGAGCGAGTGCCTCCCATCAATCTGTAGGTAGCGAGTTCCTCCAACACAGAAACAATGTGTTCCCATCAAACTTGGTTAAAGATATCTTCCACACATATTCAGATACCCAGAATGGAACGTGTGGAGAAGAGTTCTTTCGTCTAGCTCAAAGGGCATGGGTACCTCTAGAAACAATTACCCTGATTTCTCAGCATGTTTCCCAGAGCCGGGTTAAAAGGAAAGGCAGTTTACTCTGGAAAAGCAAGTTGGAATGTGTGATTCCCCATATGCTTGTAAGTTGTAAAGCTCCACTAACACAGAAAATATGTGTTCCCAACAAGTTAATTGAAGGACATCTTCCACACACACTCGGATCCCAGATAGGAACATGTGGAGAGGCGTTCATTCATGTAGCATAAAGGGCATGATTAGATTTAAAAACCATTACTCTGATTTCCCAGCAAGTTTCCTTGAGCTGGTTTCAAGGGAAAGGAATTTTGATCCGGAAAACTGTGTAGGAGTGAGTGCCTCCCAATTGGTCTCTAAGTAACATTGTTCCTTTAATACAGTAACTATGGTTTTCCACCAAGCTAGATTAAGGAAGTCTTCCCAACATTCGGTTCCCAGAATGGAACATGTGGAGAAGCGTTCATTCATCTAGCCAAAAGGCATGTGTACATTTAGAAACACTTACTCTGAATTCTCAGCATGTTTTCTGGAGCCGGTTTCAAGGGAAAGGGTGTTTTCCCTGGAAAACCGAGTTGGAGCTATTGCCTCCCCATATGTATGTAACTTGTGTAGTTCTCCTAACTCAGAATCTCTGTGTTCCCAGCCAGATAGTTGATGGACGACTTCCACAGACATTCATATTCCAGAATGGAACATGTGGTGAGGTGTTAATTCATCTAGCAGAAAGGGAATGTATACATCTAGATACACTTTGATTTCTCAGCATGTTTCCTAGAACAGGTTTCGAGGGAAAGGCAGTTTGCCTGGAAAACAGAGTTGGAACAAGTGCCTCTATATAGGTTTGTAAGTAGAGTAGTTCCCTGAATGCAGGAACTCTGTCTTCATAACAAGCTAGGTGAAGGAGGCCTTACACCCACATTTGGATCCCAGAATAGAACTTGTGGAGAAGTGTTCATTCATCTTGCACAAAGGGCTTGGGTACATCTAACACAAATACTCAGATTTCTCAGCATGTTTCCTAGAGCTGGGTTCAATGGAACAGCAGTTTGTGCTGGAAAACATAGTTGGAGCTCCTGCATCCCCATATGTACTAATGTAATGTAGTTACTTTAACACAGAAGCTATGTGTTAAGAACAAGCTATGTGAAGGACGGCTTGCACACATATTCCGAACCAAATAAGGAACTCGTGGACTGGCATTCTTTCATCTAGCACAAAGGGCATCTGTACAGCTATAAACACTCTGAATTCTCAGCCTGTTTCCTAGAACCAGTTTTAAAGGAAAGGCAGGTTGCACTTCAAAACCAAGTTGGAGTGATTGCCACGACATACATATGTAAGTAGCGTAGTTTGGCAAACTTCAAAACACTGTGTTCCCAACAAAATATTTGAAGGAAGGCTTCCACACATATACATATCCCAGAATGGAGATGTGGAGAAGCATTCTTTCATCTAGCATAAAGGTCATGGGTATATCTACGAACACTTACTCTGATTTCTCAGCATGTTTCTCACAGCCGGTCTCAAGGGAAAGGCAGTTTGCAATTCAAAACCGAGTTCAAGCGAGTGTCTCCCAATAGAAATGTAAGTAGCTTAGTTCCCCTAACACAGAACACCTGTGTTTCCAACAAGCTAGTTGAAGGGCGGCTTCCACACACATTTGGATCCCAGTATGGAGCAAATGGAGAGGCTTTCTTTCATCTAGCATAAAGGGCATGGTTACATCTAGAAATACTTACACTTATTTCTCAGCATCTTTTCTACAGTTGGTTTCACGGGAAAGACAGTTTGCCTGGAAAACCATCTTGGAGCAAGTGACTCCTCATAGATAGGTAAGTAGTGTAGTTACCATAAAACAAAACACATGTGTTCCAAACAAACTAATTTAGCAGGACATCCACGCAGATTTAGATCACTGAATGGAGAATGTGGAGAGGCAGTCTTTCATCTACTATAAAGAGCTTGGGGACATCTAGAAACAAATTCTCTGATATTTCACCATGTTTCCTAGAGTCGGTTTCAACAGAAAGGCAGTTTGCGATGGAAAACAGTATTGGAGCTAGTGCCTCCCCATAGATAATTAAGTAGAATTCTTCCCCTAACATAAAAACCTGGTATTCCCAAAAAGCTGGATGAAGGACGACTTCCACACACATTAGGATTCCAGAATGGAGCATGGGGATAGCCATTCTCTCATCTAGCATAAAGAGCATGGGTATATCTAGAAACACTTACTCTGATTTCTCAGCATGTTTCCTAGGGCCGTTTTCAAGGGAAAGGAAGCTTGTACAGGAAAAACTAGTTGGAGCAAGTCACTCCCCATAAATAGGTAAGTAGCATAACTCCTTTAACACAGAACACCTGTGTGACCAACAAACTTTTGAGAGCAGCTTCCACACACATTCAGATCCCAAATGGAGCATGTGGAGAGGCGCTATTTCATCTAGCATAAAGAGCATGGTTACATCTAGAAAAACTTACTGTGATTTCTCAGCATGTTTCCTAGAGCCTTTTTAAAGGGAATGGCTGTTTGCTCTGGATATATGAGTTGAAGTAAATGCCTCCCCATAGATATTTAAGTTGTGCAGTTCCCAGAACACAGAACAACTCTGTTCCCAACAAGCTATATGAAGGAAGGCTTCCACACTCATTTGGATCCCAGAATGGAGCATTTGGAATGCCGTTCTTTCATCTAGCATAAAAGGCATGGGTATATATAGAAACACTTAGTCTGATTTCTCAGCATATTTCCTAGAGCTGTTTCAAGGGATAGGCCATTTGCATTAGAAAACCTAGTTGGAGCGAGTGCCTCCCAATAGATAGGTAAGTAGCATTATTCCCGTAACTCAGAACACCTATGTTCCCAACAAAGTAGTTGAAGGACGGCTTCCACACACATTCAGATGCCAAAATGGAGCATGTGGAGAGTCGTTCTTTCTTCTATCATAAAGGGCATGTGTACATCTAGTAATACTTACTCTGATCCCTCATGTTTCCTAGAGTCGGTTTGCAGGGAAAGGCAGTTTGCGCTGGAAAATTGAGTACCAGCAAGTGCCTACTCACAGATATTTATGTAGCTTAGTTCAGTTAACCCAGGAACACTGTGTTAACAATAAACAACCTGAAGGACAGCTTCCACACACATTGAGATCTCAGATATGAGCATGTGGAGAATGGCATATTCATCCAGCATAAAGGACCTGGCTACAAGTAGAAACAATGACACTGATTTAATAAAATGTTTCCTTCAGCCGGTTTCCAAGTAAAGTCAGTGTGCACTGGAAAGCCGAGGTGGAGTGCCTCCCCATAGATATGTAAGTAGCATAGTACCCCCTCATCAAAAACTCGGTTTTCCAAACAAGGTAGGTGAAGGATGGCTTCCACACACATTCAGATCTGAGAATGGAACAAGAACAGAGGCATTGCTGCACCTAGCATCAAGGGCTGGGCATCATCTATAAACACTGACTGTGATTTCTCAGATGTTTCCTAGAGTCACTTTGCAAGGAAAGGCAGTTTGTGCTGGGAAAATGAGTAGGAGGAGCTGCTTCCCGTAGAAATGTAAGTTGCTTTGTTCCCCTCAAGCATAAGTTATGTGTTCCCAACAAGGTAGGATAAGGACGAATTCCACACATATTCAGATCTGAGAATGGAACAAGAAGAGAGGCGTTGCTGCATGTAGTATCAATGGCTGGGTAATATCTGGACACACATACTGTGATTTCTCAGCATGTTTCCTAGAGCCAGATTGTAAGGAAAGGCAGTTTGCACTGGAAAACCGAGTTGGAGTATGGGCCTCCCCATGGATATGTAACTAGCGTAGTTCCCCTCAAGCAGAAACTCTGTGTTCCCAAGAAGGTAGGTGAAGGACTGCTTCAACACACATTCTGATCTGAGAATTAAAAAAGGAGAGAGGTGTTTCTCCACCCAGCATCAAGGGCTGCGGGACATCTGGAAACACTCACTGATTTCTCATCATGTTTACTAGAGCTGGTTTGGAAGGAAAGGCAGTTTCCACTGGAAAAACGATTTGGAGTGATTGCCTCTCCATAGATATGTAAGTAGCCTAGTTCCCTTCAAGCAGACACTCACTGCTCCCAACAAGGTAGTTGAATAACAGCTTCCACACACATTGAGTTCTGAGAATGGAACAAGGAGAGAGGCATTGCTGCATCTTGGTTCAAGGGCTAGGGGACATCTAGAAACACTGACTGTGATTTCTCAGCATGTTTCCTACAGCCGGTTTGCAAGGAAAGGCCGTTTGCACTGGAAAACTGAGTTGGAACAAGTGACTACCCATGGATATATAAGTAGCGCATTTCCCCTTAAGCAGAAACTATGTGTTCCCAACAAGGTAGGTGAAGGACGGCTTCCACATGCATTCAAATCTGAGAATGAAACAAGGGGAGAGACGTTGCTGCATCTAGCAAGGGCTGGGGGAACTTTAGAAACACTGACTATGATATCTCAGCATGTTTCCTAGAGCATGCTTGCAAGGAAAGGCAGTTTGCTTGAAAACGGTGTTGGAGAGAGTGCCTCCCCTTTGATATGTAAGTAGCATAGATTACCTCAAGTAGAAACTGTGTTCCCAACAATGTTGGGGAAGCACAACTTCCAACACATTCTGATCTGAATATAGAACAATGAGAGAGGCAATGCTGCATGTAGCATTAAGTGCTGGGTGACACCAAGAAACAATGACTGTGAATGCTCAGCACTTTTCCTAGATCCTGTTTGCAAGGAAAGGCAATTTGCAAAGTAAAGCCGAGTTGGAGCGAGTATCTTCCAATAGATTTGTAAGTTGCATAGTTCCCCTCAAGCAGAATCTCGCTGTTCCCAACAAGGTAGGTAAAGGACAGCTTCCAATCACATTCAGAGCTGAAAATGAAACAAGGAGAGAGGTATTGCTGCATCTAGAATCAAGGGCTTGGAGACATCTAGAAACACTGTAATTTCTCAGCATGTTCCCTACACCTGATTTTCAAAGAAAGGCAGTTTGCAATGGAAAACTGAGTTGGAGCGAGTGACTCCCCATAGATATGAAAGTAGTGTGGTTCACCTCAAAAAGAAAGTTTATATTCCCAACAAGGTAGGTGAATGACAGCTTTCACACACATTCAGATCTCAGAATTGAACAAGGAGAGAGGCGTTACTCCATGTAGAATCAAGGGCTAGGGGATATCCAGAATCACTGATTGTGATTTCTCAATTTGTTTCCTAATGCTGGGTTCCAAGAAAAGGCAATATAAGCTAGAAAAGCGAATTTGATCAAGTGCCTCCCCACACATATGTAACTAGCATAGTTCCCCTCAAGCAGAAACTCAGTGTTCACAGCAACTTAAGGGAAGGACGGCTTCCACACACATTCAGATCTGAAAATGGAACAAGGAGAGTGGCTCTGCTGCATCTAGCATCAAGGGCTGGGGAACATCTAGAAACACAGACTGCGACCTCTCAGCATGTTTCATAGAGCCGGTTTGCAAGGAAAGGCAGTTTCCATGGGAAAAGCATGTTGGAGCGAGGGCCTACCCCTAGAAATGTAAGTCGTGTAGTTCCCCTGAAGCAGAAACTAAGTGTTCCCAACAAGGTAGGTGAAGGAAAGCTTCCACACACATTCAGATTTGAGATGGAACAAGGAGAGTGGCGTTGCTGCATCTAGCATCATGGGCTGGGGGACATGTAGAAATACAGTCTGTGATTTCTCAGCATGTTTCCTAGAGCCAGTTTGCAAGGAAGGGCATTTTACACTGGAAAAGAATGTTGGAGTGAGCTCCTCCCCATAGAGATATAAATAGCATTGCTCCCCTCAAGAAGAAACTCAGTGTTCGCCACAAAGAAGTGAAAGATGGCTTCCACACACATTCTGATCTGAGAATCTAATAAGGCAAGTGGTGTTGCTGCATATAGCATCAATGCCTGGGGACATCTAAAAACACTGACTGTGTTATCTCAGCATGTTTTGTAGAGTCGGTTTGCAGGGAAAGGATTTTGCGTGGGAAAACTGAGTAGGAGCGAGTGCCTCCCAATTGATATGTAAGTAGTATAGTTCACCTCAAGCAGAATGTCTGTATTCCCAACAAGGTATTTGTAGGATGGCTTCTAAACACATTTAGATCTGAAAATTGAATAAGAAGAGAGGTATGCTACATCTAGCATCGAAGGTTGCAGGACATCTAGAAACACTTACTGTGATCTCTCAGCATGTTTCTTAGAGCTGCTTTGCAAGGAAAGGTTCTCTGCACTGGAAAATCAAGTTGCAGCAAGGGCTTGCCCATAGAGATTTAAGTCACATATTTTCCCTCAAGCAGAAACTTTTGTTCCCTACAAGGTAGCTGAAGGAAGGCTTCCTCACACACTCAAACCTGAGAATGGAACAAGGAGAGAGGTGTTTCTGCATTTAACATCAAGGGCTGGAGGACAGCAAGAAACACTGACTTTGACTCTCAGCATGTATCCTGGATCTGGATTGCAAGGAAAGTATTTGGCGCTGGAAAACCAGGTAGGAGTGAGTCCCTTTGAATAGCTATGTAAGTCACATAGTTTCCTGCAAACTGAAAATCTGTGTTCCCAACAAGGAAGGTGAAGGAAGGCTTCCAACACATTCAGATCTGAGAATGGAACAAGGAGAGAGGCGTTGCTGCATCTAGATCAAGGATTGGGGGACATCTAGAAACATTGACTCAGCTATATCAGCATGCTTCCTAGATCCCCTTTGCAAGGAAAGGCCACTTGCATGGGGAAGCTGAGTATGAGCGAGTGCCTACCAAGAGATATGTAAGTCGCATAGTTCCCCTTAAGCAGAAACTCTGTGTTCTCAACAAGGTAAATGAAGGATAGCTTCCATACACATTCAGATCTGAGAATGGAACAAGGAGAGAGGCATTGCTGCATCAAGCATCAAGGGCTGTGGGACATGTAGAAAGAATGACTGTCATTTCTCAGCATGTTTCCTAGTGCCAGTTTACAAGGAAAGACAGTTTTCACTGGAAAACCGAGTTGGAGCGAGTGCCTCCCCATATATATGTAAATAGTGCAGTTCACCTCAAGCAGAATGTCTATGTTCCCAACAAGGTAGGTGAAGGGCTGCTTCCATACACATTCAGATTTGAGAATGGAACAAGGACAGAGGCGTTGTTGCATCTAGCATTAAGGGCTGAGTGACACCAAGTAAGAATGACTGTGATCTCTCAAAATTTTTCCTAGAACATGTTGGCAACATAAGGCATTTTGCAATGGAAAGCCGAGTTGGAGTGAAAGCCTTCCAATAGATATGTAATTAGCGTGTTTCCTCTCAAACGGTAAGTCTGTGTTCCCAACAAGCTAGTTGAAGGACAGCTGCAACAAACATTCATATCTGAGAATGGAACAGGGAGAGTGGCATTGCTGCATCTAGAATTAAGGGCTGGGGGACATCTAGAAACACTGACTGTGATCTCTCAGCATGTTTCATAGAGCTGGCTTGCAAGAAAAGGCAGTTTCTGCTGTAAAAGCAGTTAGAGCATGTATCTCCCAATACACATGGAAGTAGTGTACTTCCCCGCAAACAGAAACTCTGTGTTCCCAACAAGGAAGGTCAAGGATGGCTTCTTCACACATTCAGATCTGAGAATGGAACAAGGATAGAGGCGTTGCTGCATCTAGCATCAGGGGCTGGGTACATCTCACAACACTTACTTTGATTTCTCCACATGTTACCAAGAGCCAGTTTGCAAGGAAATGCATTTTGCATTAGAAAACCGAGTTGGAGAGAGTGCCTCCCAATAGATAGGGAAGTAGTGTTATATCCCTGAAGGAGAAACTGTGTTCCCAACAAGTATTTGAAGAAAGGCTTCCACACACATTCAGATCTGAGAATGGAAGAAGTAGAGAGGTTTTGCTGCATCTATATGCATCTGTAAGCTAAATGAAACAATGCCTCTCCACATGATTCATTTTAGAATCTGCATGTTTGTGGAAGCCATCCTTCTCTTAGCTTGTTGGCAACATGGAGATTCCGGTTATGAAAACTATGCTACTTATATATCTATAGGCATGCACTGACCAATCCCAGTTTTACAGCCAAAGTGCTTTTCCCTTATAACATGTTCTAGAAAACATACTGAAAATTCATTGTAAGTGATTTTACATGTACCCATGCTGTTTATGCTAGATGATTCAATGGCTCTCCCCATGCTCCATTCTGGGATGCGTATGAATGTGGAAGACCTCCTTCACCTAGCTTGTTGGGAACACAGAGTTTCTGTGTTAGGAGAACTAAGCTACATTCCTATCAATGATGAGGCACTGACACCAAGTCTGTTTTCCAGCATAAAACTCCTTTCTTGGAAATCGGGCCTAGGAAACATGCGGAGAAATCAGTGTAATTGTTTCTAGAAATACTCGTGCCCTGTATGCTAGATGTAAGAACGCATTTCCACATGCTCTGTAATGGGACCCAAATGTGTTTGGAAGCCATAGTTCACCTAGCTTTTTGAGAAGAAAGATTTTCTGTGTTACAGGAAAAATGCTACCTAAATATCTATGGGGAAGCACTTGCTCGAACTCAGTTTTCCAGGGCAAACTGCCTGTCCTTTAAGAAAGGCACTAGGAAACATGCGGAGAAATCAGTGTATATGTTTCTAGATATACCCAAGAAATGTATGCTTAATGAGTGAATGCCTCTCTGCATGTTTCTTTCTGCAATCCGAATGTGTGTAGAAGCCATTCTTCACCTGTCTTGTAGGGAACAGAGAGTTTCTGTGTTAGGGGACTGAACTACTTACATATATATAGGGAGGCACTCACTCTAACTCAGTATTCCTGCACAAACTGCCTTAAACTTGAAAACGGCTCTAGGAAACATGCTGAGAAATCAGAGTATGTGTTTTAGAGATAACCATTTCCTGTAGGTTAGATAAAAGAACGCATGTCCACATGCTCCATTCTGGGATCTGAAAGTGTGTGGACACCATCTTTCACCTAGCTTGTTGGGAACACAGAGTTACTGGGCTAGGGCATCTATGCTACATACACACCTATGGGCATGCACTCACTCCAGCTTGGTTTTCCAATGAAAATTGCCTTTCCCTTGAAACCGGCTCCAGGAAACATGCTGAGAAATCAGAGTAAGGGTTTCTGGATGTGCCCATGCCCTGTATGCTAGATGTAAGAACACATCTCCACATGCTCCATTGTGGGATCTGAATGTGTGTGGATGCTGTCCTCCACCTAGATTGTTGGTAACACAGAGTTTCTGGGCTAGGGGATCTACACTACTTGCATACCTATGGGTATTCCCCCCCCAACTTGGTGTTCCAGCACAAAATGCTTTTCCCTTTAAACTGACACTAGGGAACATGCTGAGAAGTCATAGTAAGTGTTCCTAGATGTACACATTCCCTATACACTGGATGAATGAACACCTCTCCACATGCTCCATTATGGTATCCGAGTATTTGAAGAAGCCATCGTTCACCTAGCTTGTTGGGAAAACATAGATTCTGGGTTAGGGGAACTACGCTACTTACATACCATTGTGTAGGCACCCCGCAACTATTTTTCCCAGCGCAAACTGTCTTTCTCTTAACCCAGCACAAGGAAACATGCTGAGATTTCAAGGTAATTGTTCCTACTTGTACCCATGACCTGTATCCTAGATGAATGAAGGTCTCTCCACATGCTCTCTTCGGAGATCTGATCTGAATGTGTGTGGAAGCCATCCTTCACCTAACTTGTTGGTAACACAGAGTTTCTGTGTTAGGGGTACTACGCTACTTACATACCTATAGGGAGGCAGTTGTTTCAACTCGGTTTTCCAACACAAAGTGTCTTTCCCTTCGAACCGGCTCTAGGACAGTTGCATAGAAATCAGAGTGTTTCTATATATAACCATGCCATATATGCTATTTGAATGAATGCCTCCCCACATCCTCTATTCTTAGATTGCAATATGTTTGGAAACAATCCTTCACCTAACTTGTTGGGAACACAGAGTTTCTGTGTTAGGGTAACAACGCCACTTACATATCTGTGGGCAGGAACTCGTTCAAACTCAGTTTTCCAGGGCAAACGGCCTTTCCTTTGACATCGGCCCTAAGAAGCATCTTGAGTTATCAGAGTATGTGTTTCTAGATATAACAATTAAATGTATGATAGATGAATGAACGCCCCTCTACATGCTCCATTCTGGGATCTGAATATGTGTGGCAGCTGTTCTTCATCTAAATTATTGAGAACTCTAAGTTCCTGTGTTAGGGCATCTACTCTGCTTACATATCAATGGGGAGAAAATTACTCCAACTCGCTTCTCCAGGGCAAACTTCCTTTCCTTTGAACCCGGCTCTTGGAAACATGCTGAGAAATCAGTGTTTCTAGATGTACCCATGCCCTGTATACTAGATGAATGAACGTTTCTCCACATGCTCCATTTTGGGATCCGAATGTGTGTGGAAGCTGTCTTTCACCTAGCTTGTTATGAACATATACATTCTGTGTTATGGGAACTAGGCTACTTATATACCTATGGGCATGCACTTGATCCAACCAGGTTTTTGAATGCAAACAGCCTTTCCCTTGAAACCTGTTTTAGGAAACATGATGAACGGTCAGAGTAAGTGTTCCTACATGTCCCCATGACCTGTATGCTAGATGAAAGAATTGATCTTGCCGTGCTCCATTCTGGGATCTGTATGGCTGTGGAAGACTTCCTTCACTGAGCTTGTTGGGAATACAGAATTTCTGTGTTAGGAGAACTCAGCTATATTCATACCTATGGGGAGGCACTGGCTCCACATCAGTTTTCCAGTGCAAAATGCCTTTCCTCTGAAATCGGGTTTAGGAATCATGCTGGTAAATCAGAGTAAGTGTTTCTAGATATATTCATACTTTGAATGCTACATAAATGAATGCCTTTCCACATGCTCCATTCTGTGATTCGAAAGTGTGTGGTAGTAGTTCTTTACCTAGATAGTTGGTAACATATAGTTTATTGGTTAGGATATCTACACTACTTATATTAGTATGGAAAGGCACTCACTCCACTCAGTTTTCCATTGCAAACCACCTTTCCCTTGAAAATGGCTCTATGAAAGATGCTTAGAAATGAGAGTAAGTGTTTCTAGATATATCCATGTGATGTATGCTAGTTGAATGAATGCCTCCCCACATATTCCATTCTTAGATCCCTATGTATTTGGAATCTGTCCTTCAACTAGCTTGTTGGTAACACAGAGATTCTGTATTAGGGGAAATGTGCTACTTACATACCTATGTGGAGGCACCCGCTACAACTCAGTTTTCCAGTGCAAACTGCATTTCCCCTGAACCCAGCTCTAGGGAACATGCTGAGTGTTTCTAGATATACCCATGCCCTGTATGCTAGATGAATGAACGCCTCTCCACATACTACATTCTGGGATCAGAATGTGTGTGGAAGCCATCCTTCACCTAGATTGCTGGGATCACAGTTTCTGTTCTAGGGGATGTAATCTACCTACATATCTATGGGAAGGAACTGGCTCCAACTGTGTTTTACAGCACAAAACTCATTTTGCTTGAAACTGGCTGTATGAAACTTGCAGAGATATCAGAGTAAGTGTTTCTAGACATATTCATGCCCTGTATGCTAGATGAAGGAGTGTCTCTCCACATACTCCACTCTGGGATCCGAATGTATGTGGAAGCCATCCTTCACCTAGCTTGTTGGGGACATGGAGTTTCTGTCTTAGGGGAATTACACTACTTATCTATTTATGGGTAGGAACACGCTGCAACTCGTTTTTTCAGCGCAAACTGTCTTTCCATTAATACCGGCTTTAGGATAAACGCTGAGAATTCAGAGAGTGTTTCTACATGGACTCATGCCCTGTATGCTGGATGAATGAAGGCATTTCCACATGGTTCATTCTGGGATCTGAATGTTTGTGGAAGACGTCCTTCATCTGGATTGTTGGGAACACAGATTTCTGTGTTCAGGGATTTACACTTCTTAAAAATCTATATGAAGGCACATACTCCAACTCGGTTTTCCTGTGAAAATTGCCTTTCCCTTGAAAACCGCTCTAGGAAAGATGCTGAGAAATCTGATAAGTGTTTCTAGATATACCCATGCCATGTATGCTAGTTGAATTAACTCATACCCACATACTCCAATGTTAGTTCCCAACATGTTTTGAAGCAATCCTTCAACTAGCCTGTTGGGAACCCAGAGTTTCTGGGTAAGGAGAGCAAAGCCATTTACATATATGTGGGCAGGCACTGGACCGAAGTCAGTTTTCCAGCACAAATGGGCATTCCTTTGATATTGGCTCTATGAAACATATTGAGAAATCAGAGTATGTGTTTCTAGATATAACCATTACCTATACGATAGAAGAATGAACGCATCTCCACATGCTCCACTCTGGAATCTGAATGTGTGTGAATGCCATCTATGACTTGCTTGTTGGGAACACTGAGTTTCTGCGTTAGGGGAACTACACTACTTACATGTCTGTTTGGAGTCACTCATTCCTTCTCTGTTTTCCAGCACAAACTGCCTTTCCCTTGGAAATGTCACTGGGCAAAATGCTGAGAAATCATAGTAAGTATTTCTAGTTATACCTATGCCCTGTATGCTAGACAAATGAACACCTCTTCACATGATCCATTCTAGGATCCGAATGTGTTTGGAAGCCATCCTTCACCTAGCTTGTTGGGAACACAGACTGTCTGTGGTTGGGGAAAAACTCTACTTACATACCTATGAGTATGCACTCTCTCCAACACGGTTTTCCAGCACAAATTTCCTTTCTCTTGAAACCTGCTCCAGGAAACATGCTGAGCAATCAGGATATGGGTTTCTAGATGTACACCTGCCCCTTGTGCTAGATGAATGAACGCTTCTTTACATGTTCCATTTTGAGTTTCTAATCTGTGTGGAAGCAGTCCTTCACCTACCTTGTTGTTAACATGGAGTTTCTGGGATAGGGGCACTGACCAAACTGTATATATAAGGGAAGGCTCTCGATCCAACACGACTTACCAGCACAAACTGCCTTTACATTGAAACCGGCTCAAGGAACCATTCCGAGAAGCAGGGTATGTATTTCAAGATATATCTTTCCATTTTGAGCTACGTTAGAGAATGCTTCTCGTCATGTTCCATTCTTGGATCCGAATGTGTGCGTAAGCCAACCTTCACAAACCTTGTTGTGAACACAGAGTTACTGGGTTAGAGTCACTGGCCTACCTATATATATTAGGGGAGAGCCTCACTCCAAGTCATTTATTAGCACAAACTGCCTTTACCTTGAAACTGACTATAGGAAACATGCTGAGAAATCAGGGTAATTTTTTCTAGATGTACACTTGCTCTCTGTGCTAGATAAATGAATGTTTCTCCACATTTTCCATTCTGACATTCGTATGTGTGTGCAAGCCCTCCTCACATACCTTGTTCAGAACACAGAGTTTCTGTATTAAGGGCACTAGGCTACTTATATATATGAGGAGGCACTCACTCCAACTCAATTTTCCAGCGCAAACAACCTCTACCTTGAAACTGTCTTGATGAAACATGCTGAGAAATCAGGCAAAGTATTTCCAAGGGTAACCTTGCCCACTCTACTAGAATGAAAGAATGCTTCTGTGATCCTAATGTGTGCAGAAACCGTGATTCACATACCTTGATCCAAACACAGATTTTCTGGTTTAGGGGCACTGGCTTCCCTATATATTTTAGGGGAGGCACATACTCCAACTCAGTTTTCCAGTGCAAACTGCCTTTACCTTGAAACCTACTCTAGGCAACATGCTTAGAAATGAGGGTAAGTGTTTCCAGATGTACACTTGCCCTTTGTGCTAGATGAATGAATGCTTTTCCACATGTTCCATTCTGGGAACTGAATGTGTGTGGAAGCTGTCCTTTACCTAGCTTGTTGGGAACACAGAGGTTCTCGGTTAGGGGCACTGGCCAACCTATGTATATTGTGGTAGGTACTTATTCCAACTCAGTTTTCCATTGCAAACTGCGTGTACCTTGAAACTGACTGTAGAAAGCATGCTGAGAAATCAGGGTAACTCTTTCTAGATGTACCATTTCCCTTTGTGCTAGATGAATGTACGATTCAACTAATGTTCCATTTTGGGATCCAAATGTGTGTGGAAGTCATTCTTCACCTGTGTTGTTTGTAGCTCACAGTTTTTAGGTTAGTGACACTGGCCTACTTATATATGTAAGGGGAGACAATCACTCCAACTTGGTTTTCCAGTGCAAAAGCCTTTACCTTGAAACCTGCTCTAGGAAATATGCTGAGAAATCATGGTTAGTATTTTCAGAAGTACTCTTGCCCTTTGTGCTAGCTCAATGAACGCTTCTCCACCTGTCACATTCTGGGATCCAAATGTATGTGTAAGCCACCCTTCACCTACCTTGTTGGGAAAAAAGGGTTTCTGGGTTAGGGGTAATGGTCTACCTGTAATAAAAGTGGAGTGAATCACTCCAACTCGGTTTTCCAGCACAAACTGTGTTTACATTGAAACCATCCCTAGAAATCATGCTGAAAAATCAGGGTAGGTGTTTCTAGAGGTACTCTTGCACTTTCTGCTTGATGAATGAACACTTCTGCACATCTTTAGTTCTGGGATAAGACTGTGTTTGGAAGCAGCCTTTCACCTACTTTATTCTGAATGCAGTGTTTTTCGGTTAGTTGCATTGGCCTACCTATTTATAGAAGGGGAGGCACTCACTCTAACTTGGTTTTCCAGAGCAAACTGCCTTTACCTTGAAACCCAGTCTAGGAAGCATGCTGAGAAGTCAAGGTACTTGTTTCTAGATGTACATTTGCCCTTTGTGCTAGCTGAAAGAAAGCTTCTCCACATGTTCCATTCTAGCATCCGAATGTGTGTGTGTAAGGCAACCTTCACCTACCTTGTTCAGAACACAGAGTTTCTGGTTTAGAGGCACTGGCCTACCTCTGTATGTAAAAAGGGGAGTGACTCTCTCCAACTTAGTTTTCCAGCAAAATTGCGTTTACTTTGAAACCCTCTCTAGGAACCATGATGAGAATTCAGGGTGTTTCTAGATATGTCCACGCCCTTTCTGCTGCAAGAATGAACGCTTCTCCACTTGTTCCATTGTGGGATCCGAAAGTGTGTAGAAGCAGTCTTTCACCTACACTTTTGTGAAAATAGTTTCTGGGTTAGTGGAACTAGCCAAACTTTATATATAAGTGAAGAACACACTCCAACTCGGTATTCCAGCACAAACTGCCTTTACCTTGAAACCAGCTCAAGGAACATGATGAGAAAGGGTAAGTGTTTCTAGATGTAATCTTGCCTTTTGTGCTCGGTGAATGAACGCTTCCCTACATGATTCATTCTGGTATCCAAATGTGTGCCGAATCCTTCATTCACATACCTTGTTCTGAGCACAGAATTTCTCGGTTAGTGGCGCTGGCCTGCCTATATATCAAAGGGGAGTCACTTGCTCCAACTCGGCTTTACAGAGCAAACTGGCTTTACTTTGAAACCAGCTTCAGGAAACATGCTGAGAAATGAGGGTAATTGCTTCTAGATGTACCCTTTTCTTTTGTGCTACGTGAATGAACGCTTCTTCACATGTAACATTCTGAGATTCATCTGTGTGTGGAAGCCATCCTTCAACTACATTTTTATGAACACAAGGTTTCTCGGTTAGTGGCACTGGCCCACCTGTACATATAAGGGAGGCACTCTCTCCAACTGTTATCCAAAGCAAACAGCCTTTACTTTGAAACCGGCTGGAGGAAACATGCAGAGAAACCAGGGTATGTGTTTCTAGATGAACCCTTTTCCTTTGTGCTAGATAAATGAACACATCTCAACATGTTGCATTCCGACATCCCAATGTGTGTGGATGCTGTCATGTAACTATCATGTTGGGAAAACAGAGTTTCTGGGTTAGGGGGTCAGTCCTACCTTTATATATAATGGGAGGCACATGCTCCAACTTTGTTTTCCAGAGCAATCTGCCTTTACCTTGAAACGGCTTGAGGAAACATGATGAGAATTCAGGGTAAGTGTTTGTAGATGTACACTTGTCCTTTGTGCTAGATGAATGAACGTTTCCACATGTTCCATTCTGGTATCCAAATGTGTGTGGAAGCCATCCTTCAACAATCTTGTTGGGAACACAGACTTTCTGGGTTAGGGGCACTTGCCTGCCTATATATATATATAAGCAGATTCACTTGCTCCAACATGGTTTTTGAGCACAAACTGCCTTTACATTGAAACCATCAATAGGAAACATGCTGAGAAATCAGGATAATTGTTTCTAGATATATCCTTGGCCTTTGTGCTAGATGAATAAACTCTTCAGCATATGTTCCATTCTGGGATCTGAATGTGTTTAGAAACCGTCCTTCAACTACCTTGTTTGGAACACACTGTTCCTAGGTTGTGGACACACGCCTATATATATATATATATATATATATATGGCAGGACATATTCCAGCTCTGTTTTCCAGGGCATACTGCCGTTTCCTTGGAACCTGCTCTAGGAAACATGCTGAGAAATCAAGGCAAGTGTTCTCAATGTACTTTTGCCCTTTCTGCTAGATTACAGAATGCTCCTGCATATGTTCCATTATGGGATCCTAATGTGTGTGGAAGCTGTCCTTCACCTACCTTGTTGAGAACACAGAGTTTCTGGGTTAGGTGCACTGGCCTACCTGTATATAAAAGTGGAGTCACTCGCTCCAACACGGTTTTCAAGCACAAACTGCCATTACCTTGAAACTGTCTTTAGGAAACATGCTGAGAAATCAGGGTAAGTGTTTCTAGATGTACCCTTGTCCTTTGTGCTAGATGAATGATCGGTTCTACACATGTTCCATTCTGGGATCTGATTGTCTGTGGAAGCCATCCTTCAATTACCCTGTTGGTAATACCTAGTTTATGGGTTAGTGACACTGGCCTACCTATATATAATTGGAGACACTCACTCCATCTTGGTTTTTCAGCACAAACTTCCTCTCCCTTGAAACCAGCTCTTGGAAACTTGCTGAGAATTCACATTGTTTATACTTGTACCCCTCACTTTCA
Organism: Camelus bactrianus; assembly: GCF_048773025.1. Lineage (NCBI taxonomy): Eukaryota > Metazoa > Chordata > Mammalia > Artiodactyla > Camelidae > Camelus > Camelus bactrianus. The sequence goes on from NC_133574.1 coordinate 11,160,540, forward strand.
GTCTTGCTGAATGAAGGCTTTCCCACATGTTCCATTTTTTGATCCAAATGTGTGTGCAAGCTGTTATTCACCTACCATGTTGGGAACAAAAATTTGTTGTGTTATGTTGACAGGCCTTCCTAAATACATAATGAGAGGCACTCTATCTAACTCGGTTTTCCAGCTCAAACCTCCTTTAGCTTCAAACCATCTCTACAGAACTTGATTTTTATTTCAGGGTAATTGTTTCTAGATATACCATGCCTATTCTGGCTAGCTGAATGAACGCTTCTCCACATGTTCCAATCTGGGATCTGAATGTGTTGGAAGCTGTCCTTCAACTACCTTGTTGGAAACAGACTTTCTTTGTTAGGATGACAGGCTTACCTATGTACTTAAGGGGAGCAATCACTCCAAATCAACTTTCCAGCACAAACTGCCTTAATTTGAAACTTTCTCTAGGAAACATGCTGAGAAATCAGAGTATGTGTTTCTAGATATATTTATGTTTTACATGAAGTTCTATGATTCATTTTGAGTTATTTTTACATAAGGTGTAAGACTTAGGTCAAGGTTCATTTTTTTCTATGCATATCCAATTGTCCCAGTACCTTTGGTTGAAAAGACTTTTCAAATGTTGCTTTTTGTATCTTTGTCAAAAATCAGTTTCCTGTTCTTGGGTGGGGGCTATTTCTGGGTTTTCTATTCTGTTCCATTGACTTATGTGTCTATTGACTAATATAAATTTTATGTAATGGTTCTAAATATTTCCTACTATAAATCTAGTCGCCTGTCTACTCTAGTCTCCTGTTCATTGCTGTCCTCAACCAGGGACTCTTATCATTATGTTCCTGGTGTAAGTTTCTTGCTTTGGGGTTTGTTTTTTATTTTTGGTCTATAAAGAAGATATAAAGAATCTTGAATAATATTCTATTTAATGGTATTTTGTGAATTTCCTTGTGAAGAATTTAGTCTCTTTATTAAGCTTTCTTAGAGGGAAAGCCCTCAGCCTCACCATTGAGTATATTAGCTGTGGGCTTTTCATATGTATCATTTATTATGTTGAGGTAGGTATCTTTTATTCCTAGTTTGTTAAGGGTTTACATAATTAAAAGGTGTTAAATTTTGTCAAATGCTCTTTCTGCATAAATTGAGATGATCATGGGTTCCCTTCATCTTTATTCTGCTACTGTGGTATATTAAATTGATTAATATTTGTATGTTGAACCATTCTTGCATTCCAGGAATAAATTCCTTTTGGTCACAGTGTATAATACTTACAAACGTGCTGTTAAATTGTCTGCTGATATTTTCTTGAGAATTTTCATCAGGGATATTGGTCTGCAATTTTTATAGTGTCCTTGTCAGGATTTGGTATCAGTGTAATGCTGACAGCATAAAATGAGTCTGGAAATGCTCCATCCTATTCAAATTTTTGGAAGAGTTTGGGTGAGAATTAGTGTTAATTCCTCTGTAAATGTTTGGTAGACTTCACAAGTGAAGTCTTCTGGCCCTGAGCTTTTATTTGTTGGAAGTTTTTTGATGATTGATTCAATCTCCTAAATAGTTTTGGATGTTTAGATTTTCTATTTCTTTATGGTTCAGTCTTGGTAGGTTTTGTGATTCTAGGAATTTGTCCGTTTCATCTGAGATATCCAAATTTTTGGTGTACAATTTTTCATAATGCTTTTATAATACTTTTTATTTCTGTAAAATTTATTGTAATATCCCTTCTTTCATTTATGATTTTAGTTATTTGAGTCTGTTTCCTTTTTCCAAAGTCAACCTAGCAAAAAGTTTGTCAATTTTGTTTATGTTTTCAATAAAGCAACTCTTGGTTTTATTGATTTTTCTCTGTAGCTTTTCTATTCTCATTTTGAGTATCTCTGCTTTAATCTTTATTATTAAATTTCTGCCACTAGTTTTGCATTTAGTTTGTTCTTTTTTAGTTTTTAAGTTGTAAATTGTTGATTTGGGAATTGTTCTTTTTTTAATCTAAGCATTTGCAGGTATAAATTTCCTTCTTAGTACTACTTTTGCAGAATCCCTAATTTCTGTATGCTAAGTTTTCATTTTCATTTGACTCAGTTTTCCTAAATTTTCTTATGGTTCCTTGTCTGACCCATGGGTTGTTTAAGGGTGTTAATTCCTCACATTAGTGGATCTTCCCAGTTTTTTTCTGCTACTGATATCTAGTTTCATTCCATTTTGATTTAAAAGATTATTTGTACGATTTCAATCTTTTTAAATTTATTGAGACATTTTTGTGGCCTGACATATAGTGTAACCTGGAGAATATTCCATATGTATTAGTGAACAATGTGTTCTGTTGTTTTGTGAAGTGAAGTTTTCTATATATATATCTCTTAGATTCAACTGATCTATAATGTTGTTCAAGCCACCTATTTCCTCATTGACCTTCTGTCTTGTTGTTCTACCTATTATTGAAAGTGTGTTATTGATGTCTCCTACTATTATTGTAGAGCTGTCTACTTCTCCCTGCAATTTTGTCAATGTTTGCTTCATATATTTAGGAGCTTTTATATTTGTTACATATATCATTATAAATTATATTTGTATAACAACTCAATTGAAAAATAGGCAGGAGACCTGAATAGACATTTTGCCAAATAACACATACAGATGGCCAACAAGCAAATGAAAAGATGCTCACCACCACTAATAATCAGAGAAATGCAAATCAAACCCACAATGAGGCATCACCTTTCACCTGTCAGAATGGTCATCTAAATGAACCCAAATAACAAATGTTGGCAGGGATATGGAGAAAAGTAATCCCTCATACGCTGTTGGTGAGAATGTAAATTGGTGTAGCCATTGTAGAAAACAGTATGGAGGTTCCTCAAAAAGCTAAAAATGGAACTACCATTTGATCCTTGGTGTATATATATAGATACATATATACACACACACATACATACAATGGAATACTAATCAGCCATAAAAAATGAAAATTTGCCATTTACAACAACATGGATGGACTTGCAGGGTATTATGCTTGGTGAAATGAGGCAGACATAGAAAGACATATACTGTATGATATAACTTATACGTGGAATCTAAAAAATACAACAAATTATAAACTAGTGAATATAACAAAAGAAACAGACTTATAGAGAACAAACTAGTGGTTACCAGGTTACATTGTTTGTCTTTGTGTTGCTTTGTTAAGTGACTGTGCTAGTTTGTCATCATTCAGGATCATCAGGGTGTGCTTAAATAACACATTTCTCATAATAATTGAATCATCTTACTTTTTGGAACTCTTAAGAGTTTCTTCATTTCTAACATATGAGAGTTTTCTCCTGCACAGTGAAAAAAAAGTGACAATGAATATATGTATGTTCATGTATAACTGAAACTTGTGTTCTAAACTGGAATTTCACACAACACTGTAAAATGACTATTACTCAGTAAAAAAAAAAATTTAAAAAGAGAAAAAGAAAAAAAAGAAACTTTTTTAATACAAAATAAAACACTAAAATATAAAATAGAGGAAAAAAAGTGTTTTCTCCTGGATCCATCTCCCTGTACTCACTTGAAACTCTCATTTTTAAATGTTGCTTTATGGTTTGGTTTGAAGTTTCTAACCCTAGTCTGTATTAACTTTTATATCTTTTCCTTTTTAAAGTTTATCTGAAAAGAAAACTAGAAAAAAAAACCCTCTTGCAACTGTGATATCAAACAGAATTATATTACAATAAATGTCTTACTAAAGATGAAATGCATTTTTAAACACCTGTAAACAGAACTTACCTGCATGAGGTATGGTTACTAAGCCTAATGTATGGATTTTCCTTGCTTCTGCTTTGAATTCCATGATGCTGAACCACAGAGGTTGTTGTTGTTTTGTCCCTCCATGTTGTCATGCAGGTGGTCCCCCTATGGTGGTACAAAGAATGACCAGCAATACACCAGACAGGAGATCGTGTCTGATGTGAAAGCGATGATCATGGCCTATGCTGGGAAAAAAACAGTAAAGGGAGCTTTAATTTAGAGCCTTTTTATTTATGGTCAACAGACAAGCCAGAATTTCAATTTCAGCAGTAGATTTTTTTTAAGATTCAGAAAACTTAATTCTTTCCTGTAAACTGAATATAGATAGTGAATGTCTTAAAATCTTTGAGCAACTGCTTTAAAGTAGAATAGTTACTTTGCTTTTGGTCTTTAACTTAAGGGAATATCCAGAAGTCCAGTGGCATTTCAAAAGCAAGGGCTTGATCCTTGCCTATTACATTTTTTAAGTGCTGTAAGAATAACTGTAGACTAGGGTACTGTGGATAACTCAAGAACTACTTGGATATGTTATATGAAAGTTATATTATGAAAAATTAGAAATATCATGAAAATCAATCAACCTTGGAGATCAATTTGGTATAATTTATTCTTTAATAATGTAGATTTAGATAGCCCTTTTGTATATGTAACACTTATGAAGATAAGTTGGCTTTATATAACTCCTTTGTAGATAAATGATTAAAAATTTGATTTTTTTATCATTTGCTTCTTAAAAATAGAATATTAATTTCATAAAATATATTTTCCTTCAAATTCATAATTTTTCCCTATACTATCTTCACTTGTTTAGATAATTGAACCCACAATCTGATTTATTTTAAACACTCAGTATTGCTTCTGTCAGTTGCTTTATTAGATAGCAAGAATTCTTTATTATTTTTAATAAAATGCATTAGCAGGAAACTATACAGGGTTTCTTCCATTCACAGAGTCAAGTAATGATACCTGTTTTGTTAGATCAAGTGTCTAAGCCTCTCAACTTCCAAAAGATTACATGGACAAAGTTAAAAAAGTCATAAGTGATCAACTAACAAAATTTAACATGTTCATTGATTAAAAGTATAAATATGGGTCAATCTTAAATTCGGATATAAAGCTTTTATATGAATGAAAGCTTTTACATGAGCTTTCTCCAAAATTCTTTAATTTGGGCTTTAAACCCTCCAGTAAAAAACTGGTTTGAAGGAAGAAGAAAGTCGAAAATAGATTCAAACCAAATTCTATGGGAATAAACAAAGCTAAATGTTTCAGTCATTTTTTGAAGCAGAACAGATATGTTTTCTGCACCATATGTTTTTAATAGTATTCATCTTAACATACAGTTTAGACACCATGAGACCACAAGCCAACAAACAAGATCTCAGGCAAATCAAGAAAAACAACTAAGGGATTTTCTATTGCAAAATTACCCCAAATAGAAATGTAATAGAGGAGAACGAATCTGACGCCATATTGGATCTGTTCCTTTACTTTGAAGCACTGTGCCCTATTTTCCAGGCTTAATCTTGCTGGCTCTGCATCTTTTGTAAAACAACGTTGCCTTTAGCCTAAAACCTACAGGAAAGCCTATTCTCGGGGCTCTGACTTTTAAGGATGTTAGCACTTCTGCACTTAGGCAGAGATGGCAAGTTGCAAAATAGAGAATAACCGTTTTTTTGTTGGAGAATTACAGGGACACCATAGCCTGACCCACATGGATGGCTACAAGAACAAAGAATGCCTGCAGCAAGAAGTTTGCACAATCAACCACACCCCCTCTCCTTTTTAGTTTAAAAGGAGCCTGAATTCTGATGGGCAAGATGGTTCTCCAGGACACTTGCCCCCATCTTCTTGGTCTGCCAGCTTTCTGAATAAAGTTACTATTCCTTGCCCCAAAACCTCATCTCCTGATTTATTTATTTATCACTGTTGGGCAGTGAGCAGAACAAGTTTGGCCTCGGTAACAGAACCAGCTTTGTCATTTCCTCTGATGTGAAATCTCTCTGGGTGTACACGTGCTTGCCTGGTGGTTGTGGTGGTGGTGGTGATGGTGTTGGTGGTGGTGGTAAGCAAAAATATTTCACTTCTCCTACATTTCAATAGGCTAAAATTTCCTGTTATTTAATTCAACTCTAGACTTTTACATAATTACCTGCAGATGTGCTTCTGGAAGCTACAAAAATTCCAACAAGGAAAACAATTCTATTGTCTCCTGACAAGATACTTTTCGTCAAAACTGAGCAGCTCTGAAATACACTGTGGGAGTACAGATAGATGTAGTGTGCTTCATTTCCCATGCTGTTCCAACACAATTTTCCACTTATATCAAAGTAAATTAAAATCAGCCTTCAATAGCAGATGCTCTAGCATGATACAATAATGTCAATTTCACTTATTTATTGAGCCAGAGCAGCTTTAGAATAAATTATTTGATACCAAACTCCTGCTTGATGCCCTGTCTTCTCCCTGGTGGCTAATTTCTTCTTCTTACTTCCTTAAAGTTCTACTGTTATGGGAAGTTAGCCTTTACTATGCACATTTGATTGGGAAGGCACAAATTAAATATGTGAGGGGATGACATACATGTTTAATTCTTTCTTATACATATATACAAGCACACAGGACCTGTGTCTTGGAAGATTTCATTTCCTAATGTGGGCAAGAGGATGGTCTATAGTACAATCAATGATCTTAAAGCAGTTTTCTAGGGTATAATAAAGCAATGCCTGAGTTATAAGGCAGAACAACTACTGGATATGGATCAGTGGCACCAATCAGTGGGTGCACGTTTGTACACAAACACGCCCATGCACATGGAGCAGCCTTGGAGACAATCCATCTGTGTTGATGGAGCAAAGCCATGCTAGGGTGATGAGGAAAAAGTGCTTAATACAATCAAACCAGGACACCTGAGTAATGGGTAATAGGAGTCAATTGAATTTTCTGGTTAGCTGAAGGTCAAACAAAAACACTTTTAGTTACAAATGTCATTGCTAAAAATTTCCTTAAAGCACGGGAGCCCACTTTCCTGCCTTGCTTAGTGTCATATGACATATTAAACATGACAGATTCATACTTCTCTGAATGTGGAACTGGAAAGGCCTCGCTGTCATATTTCTGAACATTAGTCTATGTTTTGCAGCACAGTGGATACTGAAAATGGGGCAATTTGAGTGAATGGAAATGGACATAATCTAGCAGTCATTGTCTGTGTGTGATTTGCCAACTTTCTCCAAAAAGTAGGGGTAGCAAGCAAATCAGATAAAGTGAGTGTTCTTGGGGTGGGGAGTCAGGTGGGCTGACAGCTAAGTGGTCACAGGAATCTTGTTTGACTGTGTAAAATTGTGACTATGATCCAGACAGTGACACATTGTCAAATTCTTGTGCCTGTAGCTTTGATACCTGGCCAAGTCTGTGCAGCCAATTTTATCGATGGTGCATAATGAAGATAACTAACATTCCCCGAGGACCAGGTTGTGTGGCTTCCATGCATTGACTCACTGAATTACCTAAGCACTCTTTGTGGTACATAACAGTCTTAAAATATGCGGCAGGGAATTACTCTGTTTACAGATGATAAAATGAAGCTGTGAACAGTTGAAGCCTGGCCCGAAATCATGCAGATGGGAATCTGCCATGCTGGGAGCTGAGCTCGGGCCAGACTCTAAAAGCTGAAGTGCCCAGCAAGTCCCCTAACCCAGGAACCTGGCCCACAGCCACTGCCAGGCCCTGTTCTGTTTCTATGAATGCTCATGGGAAAATGCCAGGGACTCAGGACCAGTGTGACTTGATTAAGAAATTCAAACTGCAACAGCCTTTTGTTGGGGACTGTAATCTGGGAGTGAAATTGGCAGTGTAGTAAGGGAGGAAACAGCCTTGGTTGTAAGGGTATTTCTAGGGAAGGAGGTTCCCTGATGGGCTGGCATGGGAATCTGTGGTTGTGAGCCTCCAGTTGCCCTGTGGGAGTGGAGGCAGGGAAGGAGAGAGATTCTTCAGACTGGTCATAGTCAATACAGTTTGTAAACAGCTGAGTTCTGTTCCCTCACAGCTCAGACACATTCAGGGCATGAGGATGCTTAGCTAATGAACAACAGTGTGTAGTAAAGGCCAAGAGTGGGGTGGGGAGGAGATATGTGACCACCCCCTGGAAGGACCTCTGCCCCAGGGGACCAGGAAGGTAATGAATGTTTGGGGATGCACAAAGTGTTTATATGGCCTCATCAGGTAGTTCCCACTTTAAACTGATAGTCTGGAGTATATGGTAAAATACGGTGGAATGACTGCTCTTATTTTAGGTTCTACAAACTCTTAAACAAATAGATTTGTATCTCCATTATACAAGCACTGCTGGGTAACCTTTATATTCATGTTAGGATCAAAAGAGTGAGTACTTATTAATATTATTATCATGCTTCTACTGAATTAACACTCCAGCAACAGTATAATGGTCCCACTTCTTAACAACTGCCTCTGTAAGAGCCCTTGTAAGTCACAAATAATAATTATAAAGAAAATATATTAAAAATAATAATTATAGTTACAACAACTATGTTATTTTTAACGATGATAGTGTTAGCATCTCCCTCTCATATTAAACAATACCCAACACTGGATTCCTTAGGAAGGACCGCTAATGCATTTTTGGACTTTTCAAGGTCTTCACCGTGTGAAGCCTTTTTACTCACATTGGTCCACCACAGCCAGAATTGCTGTTCCTTGCATGATGGGCAGCCACGATCCGATGTCCTGGCCTTTTTCTGGCACCATGCATCTCTATTGGGTAGTCAAGTTTCCACATGTCCACTCTGATTTCCAATATATTTTTCCCCAGAGCCAACAGTGGGGCCAGTGGAAAAGAGGCCACAAATAAGGTGGTGAATCTAATTTGAATAACTGTTGAAGGAATGGACACACATCATGGAGTGGTGGATGGATGGAAGGACAACATATATTCCTTTACTCCTTTAAAGAGAGGGAGGCATATGGTGAACAAAATCCCAAAGAGAAAAGACGGTCATGGTAATAATAATGTTCAATAGTGAAAGAATCCAATCAAAAGACAAATATAAAATCTCTGGGAAGAAGACTAATTACAACCTGTTTCTTTCACATATATACACTTAATAGAAATAACATACTTAAAAACCTTTAACCAACCATAGTTATTTGCTGATAATAAACTTGGGAATCTTGAAGCATATTATTCATTCTCAGTGTTGAAATAATACAATCTTGGAAGATGATTTGTAATTGAGGATTAAAAAAAGAATATTGTGGAAGTATCTAACAATTTAAATAGAAATAAGAAATGTACCTTTGGGAAAGCTATGCATAGAGAATGTTGGAGGAAATATGCTGCAAATAGGCAAGTGAGCAAGCTCCCTTGAGTCTGGGAAGGTGAGTGCAGCACATCCAGAGAGTCTATGAAGTTGTTACAAGTCACAGAAAGGTATGCAATTAAAGTGTCTTCATAAGCATAATATCCTTCTTCAGGAATTTTTATATTGATATTTCTATGGTCTGTGTGGTCACAGGAAGTGAAAATTATGGTGGTGGCTTGGAAGTTCTTTTCTCTTTGTCTGTAATTTACACGGCGTTGTTACAGATGGGGCAACAGAGACCTGTGCTAAGCTGTTCCATGGGGTGGGGGAGCAGTTAGAAATGATAAGGCCAGAGATCTAAAAGACTTTTAGACCCTCCCCTCCTAACTGGCAGACCTTTAAAGTAAACTAGCACAGGTATGTAAATAAGACAGTGGATGAGAGGCAAATTTATGGTCCCTTTAGGGTTACTGCTCAGTCAAGGGATAGGGACTTCTCATGCCAGGAACGGCAAGACCATGGATGGGGTGGATGGGTAGGAGGAGCTGACATTTGCTTCTGACCTGAGAGGCAGGGTTGTGTTGCAGAAAAGCAGACAGTGTTGGAAAGATAAAGCAGCTCCATAGCCCAGAAGGAGCTGTCATATTCAGGGAGGTCAGAGAGGCAAGAACCAGAGTTAGTGATGCCACAAAGTCAGCAGCGTGGCAGCAGTGATGTCAGTATCTGTGTCCATAACCCACCTAACCCTACATGAACTCATCTGCCTACAGGGGCCAGGTAAGTAACAGAAATGTGTGAAGTGGGTGCAGTTACTGGCAAATTGGCAAGTGGATATCCTAATGAAATGCACTGCTCACAATCACCATATTGGAAAGTGGGCCCCACACTGTCAGATCTCTTTCTCATTCAAGAGAAGCTAGAAATTAAGACTTTATTAGAAATCAACCCAGTTCAAATCCCAGAAATCATTTATAATGAAAACAAAAGCACAGACTACTTAGAAATAAATTAGTGAAAAATGTTAAGATGGTTCTGATAAATGAGTTAAAAAAAAAAAAAAGATGATTGAATGAACAGTAGAATGCACCATATTCTTCATTGGACAGACTCAAATTTGGGAGACATAGCACACTTTTTCTCCAAAATAAATTTAGAATCTGAATGCAAATTTAGTTAATAATCCCAAATGGATTTAAGAAAAAAAGCTGAAAGGTGATGCTAATGTTCTTCCAGAAAAATACACAAATATACAAGTAAAATAATGAAGAGGGATGTTTGAATTGGTAATATTAGGGACCTTCTGGAAAAGGATAAATTAGGACCAACTCTAGGAGGTATTAATCTATGGTCATGGAAACAGTTTAGAAATAGTGCACTGAGATTATGAATGAAATAGAATACATTTCAAGAACAGATGTGGATATTTATGAGATTTCAGTAATATTATACAACTGACACTTCAAATCAGTGGATTGAACTATTGGAGTAATTAGCTAAATCATTGGAAGTCCTGGTAGAGTGTCCTCACTTTTGACATTAAAATAAATTCCAGATAGCTTTTTTTAATTAAAAACTAGAACACCAGAAAAAATACCCCAACATGATTTAATCTGTTCAGATATTCAAGCGAGAAGAACTTTCTAAAAAGCTTTTGGAACAAAGACCAAAAACAACAAAGGCCTAGCAACACATCAAGGCCAGAAAAGCCCACTGTAAAACAAAACTAACCCTCACCTGACCTTCTTTCACGGCCCTGTATTGCTCTCTGATACTTTATACACTTTATTCTTCCCTTTAAATTCCAGTTTCTTGGGGAAGTACATGCGCTGATAACTCCTCCAGGGCTCAGAGCCCTGCATCCCCCACGGCCCTCACCACGGCACTGAGAAAGAGTTGCAGTGTCGGTGGCTGTGAGTTCCAAACCAGTGGGCGTATTCAGTCCCTGTTTATTTGATTACCAGGTAGCTTTTGCTGTGGACAAATATTTTCCTCTCTGTGGAATGTTCTTTCCCATTGATTTTTGTTTTACTTAAATAAAATTAAAAAGCCCAGGCAGATATACACAGATCAGTTTTTTAAAGTCTACCTAAGTATAGTTCTCCTCCTCCATTTCCCCAGTCTTGGCAATTAAAGGTGGGCTTTAACTCTTGCTTTTGTGCCCCACACACCCACCTTTCTCACTATGCTTCTTTTAGTCAGTGTTCAAATCCCTCTTAAGCCAGGTTACAGTCTTCCCTGTGTTGCTTCAACTAGTTTTCTCCCAACTGCTCTGCTATTCTTCTTTCTCTTGGTGGATTTCTGTTCTCCCATTTGCCATGTACATGGCCATTTTCCCCAGGGCTTCATCTTCAATCCTCTGCCTGGGAGGACTGAATCACCCCCATGGCCTCACCCACAGCACCTCTGAGATCCTGACTGATGAATCCAGCTTAAAAATGGACATCACCCCTCAGATGTCCCATAGACACTTCACACTCAAAATGCCACACACAGAACCACCTCCTCAAAACCAGCTTCTCCTCTTGTACTCCCCCTGCAGACCCACTCTCTGGATGGGTCGCTGGAAAGTCATCTCAGCAGCTCTGTGCCCCGCCACCATGCAGTCACCTCTACAGCAGTTACCACTTCTGCCGCCCATGTCACTATCACTCTGCCCAGGGCCTCTCTGCAAGCGTGTGACACTTGTTGTCATGGTTACCTGTGGTGGCCCCCTGAAGTATCATTTCCCCCAAATATGGGCCTCCCCCCAAAATAGTATCTTCCATTCTGCTGCCAGAATAACCAGATCTTCTCTAACATAAACATTATGCAATTCTCTTGCTTACAAATATTCCAATTTATACCTGTTTTTTAAGGATAACTAAAGTATACTCATCATGACAGAGGCCTTGTATACCTGATATTCCCACTTGTGGATACTTTGTTCTAGCCCTACTTGTTCTTCAGTCTGGCCAAGCGGCTTCATGCCCGTGTACTCTTATATGTCTCCACCTCTCTGCATGAAGTGTCCACTTTCTCTACCACATGTTAGAGAACTAATTTCCATTCATCTTTCAAAATTCAGTTCAAATATCTCCAGGTCTCCGAAGTCCAATTTGTGTTCACCTGCTTAGTAATCCATTAACTACTCGCCATGCCTCACCTGGCCTGGGGAGTGCAGACACCAAGTCTTACCTGTCTTGGTCTCCCCAGCAGTTTATACAGTTTTTGGCATAGCAGGTGCTCAATGTTTGTTGGGTGGATAAATGAATGAGTGAGTAAAGAGATGAGCAGTCTACAATCCCCCCAGTTACTCAGCTGCCATTTTGGAAAGTTCATTCTGCAGAGACAAGGAAATCTCAGTGCAGGTAGTGGGCAGACAGAGCAGAGGTGAGGGTGTGGGGGAGACAGGCCTGGTCCTGGAGAGTGCAGAAGAGGTGTGGATTGGATAACACTGGAGAAGGAATGAAGGGGGCAGGTGCAAGGAGATGTTGAAGAACAACTGATATTAACTGTAGTAAATTAAAAGGAGAACATATTATATGAAGGGAAGATCAAGTTAACACAGCACAGGTGGAAGAGGCAGTAACAGAGACAAAGAGGTCTCACTTCATCCTTCACTGCATTTCACTTACGGCACCTGCCCTCTGGGAAGGCATCACCAAATTCTTGACAGACTGGTGTTTGTGTTGTGGGTGCTCTAAGTACAAAAAGGTATCCTATGGCTTCCAGATTTTAAGAATGATTGATTATTTCTCTTATGTCCCATGTCTGAGTTCTCAGACAGCAGGATCATTTGCTGGTGGGGGGAGAGCTATTGTGGTTAACAACTCATGGTTACTCTAATAATCTCAAAGGATGGTAGGGAATTCACTAAAACAACTAAAAGAGAAATTTCACTCAGAAAAAAACATATGCCATATAGAATCTTGTGGGGGCCTTGAGGGCAATGTTACCACCAACTCATCTAAGAGTTGTACATGAGTGTGTTGAAACTCCAAGCTCAAGTCACTTAAACACTTATGAGAACCAGGGTCCAGGCTGTGGTGCTCTGGATGTGGACAGGAAGATGCAAAGCCTGACTACTGCCTCCAACAGGATCAGTCCAGCCGAGGAGCACAATGGACACGGACACAATCACACACCATCAGGAGAAAAATCAAGTGCAATTCATGCCTAGAGAGGAGAGCAGAAAATCTCTAAAAAGTGGAGGGGTTCCTGCCAAGGCTTGGCAAGAATCTTCCAGGCAGAAAAGCAGAGAAAGGTAATTCAGGCGAAGGAGAATAGGGTTGGTGTCTGGGTGCGAGGCCTAATGAAGCACGGGTGGAGGGCTCCAGGATCACCTCTCAGAAGCTGTTCCCCTTCAGCAGCTAAGAGGTATAACTAAAAAGGAAGGTGGGGTGTCATTAATGATCATGGGGAAAACTGGGAGGAGGAAACTGAGGTCAGGAGATCATCACCAAAGGCACATTATTTTAGAGGAACAAAAATAATTCAAAAAGCAATTGGAAATTCTTTCTCCCATGAACCAAAAGGACAAAAAATAGGTTTCATTCCAGCGTTGAATACAGAATAACAGACTGCCTACTCTCAGAAATGGATTGAATTTTCTAATTCATTAGGGATTATTTAGATAATAGGAAAACTAATAAATCTGAAAAATCTCTCTAGAATTGATGTTACTCCATCCTGTTTTGCAGGGTAGGGGGAGGCTGAAATATTTAATTGGTATTTTAATGAGACTATAAAGTTCTGAAAATCCTATCAATTTCTCCTGAAAGCCTACAACTTTTCCTTTCAATTCCCTTTACTTGACTTAACTAGAACAATAATTTTTTTTCCAAGACTTTTTCTTTGTGTGTTAAAATAATAAATGCTATGCTGCCCCCAGAATGTTGTTGTTATTATTAATGCTGATAATAGCTCCAATAAGAAATATTTACAATTATGACTCATTTTGGAATAAGAGGTCATTGGCTTATAGTCCCTTTGAAAATAAGCAAAATAAACGAACATAACTTCTACACCAGGGACTGCAGCTGCACCTTTAATGGAAGCTGGTCATGAAATACAGCAAAAGCAAAAATGTAACTCAAATCAGACCCCAGGCCACAAAGCATCACTGACTGAAGATGCCACAAGATGACCTTTCACTCACTGAGGGAACCAGATGCGATTCCATGTATAATGTATATATTTAAAAGCAATTATTTTATATATAGAATGTGATATAGGAAAAAAAATCCTTCCTCTATCTCTAGACTTATAAACAGGAAGCACAAAGGGGTGCCTTTGCAGACATGAACCCTCATGAATAAATGCAAAGCCTATTGGCCAAAATCCTTTTCTGTCTCCTAAGGTTAAAAAAAACTAATTCAAGGCAGTGGTGAGCTGAAAGGGCTCAGACAGAAAACGTGCACATCATCAGCTTTCTAGTAGATAAAAGTGTCCCATGCATAATAGAAAAGATGGCTTTTCCTATGGAAATCTATTTTAAGATACAACCATTTAAAGGCAACTGAGATCTCAAAACCAAGCTCAACCAAAGAGAAACAGAGCCCAAGCAAATGCACAGAAATGGGCAAAGACATTGGAGAAGGAGGGGATCTGTGCTTAACCGATATTTGAGATCAGCAAGTTCATCCTGAATTCAAGCCAGTGATGTGCCATGAGGTCACTCAAGGAACCAGGCAGAAACCATCGGTCAGAAGAATGTTAAAAGGAACAATGTGAAAGGCAGGTGTGAGATGTGTAAGGGGTGACCCTGTGAACCTTGCTGCCATGACGCAGGATGCTCTTGCAGGCTTTCTGCACTGGCTGGCGGGCTCACATGACCCTGTTTAGAAGGATATCAACCAACAGCTGTGCCACACGGGCTACATGAATATTCCATTTCATTCCTTGGCAGTAAATCTTCAGCTTTGTACAACATAAATATTGACAAAGATACACAGAGGCACCCTATTTGAAAGCCTGACTGCATAATTGCTTCTAATGGAGAAAAGCGGGCTCCGTTTCAGTATGATGGTCATTGTTTGGCTCAGTAACCGATGCTTCTGAGACCCAAAACATACTCTAGTATAACTGACAGCACCGAAATCTCCACTGATGACTTACTCATTTTAAGGTATTCATAAAATAACCCCAGTTTGCCCATGGGCTGCAGATGGCAGTACCGTTCCCATTGTGGGGTGGTCTCTTCTGCTTCCGAAACTGTGGCACCATTAGATTCATGACCCAGATGCCAAACAGATTAAATTATAAAGCAGGATATTATCAGACCAAGGTGATAAAAGTATTACTGACAGTTCAAGCTGAACACATCATCTTCCCAAGAATTTAATTTCTTGTTTTCAGGATAAATTTCTTTTTATTGCTGCCACCCTACCCCCAAACATTGTGAAAACTATTCCTGACTATGTATCTGGGTTTACCAAAACTGTAATGACTGCTAATTTATCTCCTACCTCCTTTTCAGGTGGGCATTTTAGCTTTTAGAAGTTACCTTCCCTCATTTGTCTTTTTTTCCCCCATTTCTCTGCTATTATCCACCATGGCCTTTCCAGTCTGAAAATCGTCAGAGAAAATAAGTGAAAGAAAGAAAGACAGGGTCTGTGAGCTGGTGATAAGTGCTGTGGAGGAAAATAAATGAGGACGAGGAATTTGTGCTAGGGAGCAGTGGGGATGGTGCAGTGACCTTTGAATAAGGTAAAGAAGGAGGCAAAGGGGTGGGCAGAGAGAACAGTGATCATGGGCCTGGAGGTCCCTCATGCTGGACAGACAGCATGGAGACTGGTGTGGGCCAGAGCAAACAGGAAATCAGTGGTGGTTTTGGGGGTGGAGCCTATGAGACCACAGTGAGGATGTGGGCATTTTTCCCTCTGAATGAATTGGAGAGCCATGGAGGGTCACCGAGCAGAAAAGTGATACTCTAACTTTGGATCAAACAAGTCCAAGGCCCTAATTTATGCTGAACAAATCAAGGGTCAGAGAAGTGACATGCCGCCTCAAAGTCAGTGCAGAGCTTAAAAGAAACACAGCCTTGACTCACAGCCCAGTGCTCTGCCCCCTCCTGAATGCTGTCCCACAGAGCTGTCTCTAAGGTTATCTTTTTTCCTCACTCAGATTCTTGTGGTCCAACTGAATGCTTCCCCCTGTTTCAAATGGCAATTTGTCCTGAAATGAAATCGGGGTTGGCAGTGAAACAAGGCATGGGCCTGTAGCCTACAGAGCTGTTGTCCTTGAAAGCAACAGCTGGCACGTGTCTTACTCGTGGAGTTCAGGAGAAGAGACAGAGCAACAACAGACAACTTAGCGTCTGGCAAAGCTTCGGCTGACTGCACTGCACGTTTGGATGGATTTCAAATTTGGACAGAGAGGCAGCTTCACATGAAAGGCAGGTGTATACACCGTACATGCACACACGACTATATGCACACACACACGGACACACACAGAGTATGTGATGTGACTTGTAAAGAGCTGCCCATGCTAGGTTTCCCACTGCCTCTGATCTCAGTGTTAACCTTTCTCTGGCCATGCTCCCAGGTTTGCTACGAGATTTCTTTGCAATGGAACATGCCCTTCGCTTCACAAACTTTCCCCACTGCTTTCAATGACATTAGGGGAAGAGCAGGGAGCTCTGGGAAGGGGTGGGGATATGGACTGAAGATACCCCTGAATCTGAATTCACACTTCATGGCTTATTTGTTATTTAACTTTATTTACATTCAAAATGCAATTGTTGCAGATCTCAGAAGATGATTTACACTCACTGCTATGGCAGAAAGTTGCGGTTAGTAGACCCACCACTGGATCCTCTTATTCAACACGTTCTTCCAATAATTCAGATATTACTGTATCACAAATGTCCATTTCTATATTTTGATATCTGCTTTTCAGTATAATTATCTTCCTTCTTTATTCTCTAAATCTTAAGATTTTAAAACATTTTTCTGAGAAGTGGTCCACAGGCTCTTTAATTATGATAAGTAGATAAAGAGATCCTGTAAATCAAAACCACATTTAAATCCTGAGATAAACTCAACTCTGTCATATACATGGCTAGGTTTAGTCTGCAAATACCTTGCTTAGTAATTTTTCCATCAAACAACAAGGTCCTACTTTATAGCACAGGGAACTACATTCAAAAAATTTTAATAGCCGATAGTGAGAAACAATATGACAAGGAATATATATATATATATATATGTATGTATAACTGAATCACTATGCTGTACACCAAGAATTAACACAATATTTTAAACCAAATATACTTTCAACAAAAAAAGTTGAAATAAAATTGGGAGATGAAACTTCCACTGCCCCGGCTGCTGTCAGGATGAAACGATTCAGAGCAGGCTAGGTATTAGCAACCCCCCAAACACATCAAAATGTGGGATCTTCCTTTTGAGCAGCACAGGCTAACTGGCTGTAGCCACCTGTAAATAAAGCTGAAGTCACTTAGAACCTTGGTTTGGGGACACCGTGGCCACAGGTTTGGGGGTCACTGCAGCACCTACGAGAATGACGGGGACAGCCTGCTGCTGAAGCTGCTCCCTAGGATGCAGCCCAGAGTGCTGCAGTCAGGTCTGAGGTTCAGCCGGGAGCATGCAACTCCACAGCCACTTGGAGCCCTTCGGTGCGTGTGGCACTGGGAGCGCGCTCATCAATCACCCTTCCTGGCACCAAGACTTGGGAGTCTCTTGGGGGAATTTTTCTCTGCCTCATACTTCCTGTCTCAGCCTCTTGTGGAATCCGGTCCATGTCCCACGGAAACAGGGCTTTTACCCTCCAGGACCCAAATCCATCACGGTTTGGATCCAGGATGAAACTTCCATGTTAACTCATCTGGCAATCCCTTCTTGTGCTGAACTGCTCTCCCCCGCCGATGGTATTAGGTCATATTAGAAGTCCCAACTTGCTTGTCCTTAGCTAAGACTCTGACCCTCTTTCTCAGTCTTCCTTAGTGGAACCACTCATCTGTCGCAGAAAATCTTGGGCTGTCATCTACCCATCATTGTCCTCGGTCTCTTGGGTTTTCTGTTGGGTTATGGTTCTTGTGCAGGGATATCAATTTGCACATGTGAAACACCTGTAGACATTTTAAAAAATACCGGCACTTGATCCTCCCCCTTCTCCAGCCAAGGCTGGAAGCTTTCTCCCTCTAGCAGGGGTTACACAATCATTTGCTTGGGAATTGACCACAGATTAGCATAATCATAGTAAATTGCCCTTTACTCAGTGCTTGCCACGTGACACTTTCTACTTCATGTTGTCTTGTACCTTCATTATCACATTTAATCTCTGCATTATAGATAATCACCATTTCTGTTGAGGACACTCCCACTTGCTAATCTTGAATACAAGTATCTTTGATTCTCTGAATCTATTTCATTCCTGAGTTTCCTGTTCCTGAATTTAAAGAGTGAATTACAGACACATGTAATTAAGATTCTCTTATTATATGTCTCTGCCTCATCCTCTAACCAAATCATATCTGGAGAAGAGAGATTTTCTTATTATATAGTAGTGCATACCCGCGGTGGAAAATGTAGAAAACATAAAGTAAGAAAATTACAGCCATACATTATCTAAACACCAAAGGACAATGCTATGCCATTTTGGGCATTTAACTATTTTTCTTAATATTTTATCCTAAAATTTCTCCAGGGCAAGTTGCTTAACCCTGGAGTCATACTAGCCTTTTGTCAAGTACAGAATAACATTCCCAGAAATGATCCCAATATCAAAATAGTATGTGAGGCTGGGAAGGCCACAGGGCTCTCAGCTTATTCTCTGAGTCCTACAAATAATGCTGTTAATTCACTGATTTTATGCATTCGATGCCTGTGAGTCACTCAGTCACTCAGCTGGGTCGGACTGAGACCTACTATATACCAGGTGCCGATCCAAGTCCTGGGGAGACCCCAGAGGGAGCCTGGATCATGGCTTCACTGTCCTTCTTCATTTGCTCCCAGAATCCTACTCAAGAGCCCCACATGGAATTGGGGGGTGTAGGCAGGTGAGTTATTCATTTCATTATGTTCCTTTGGACATATTTAAATAGCATGAAAATAGTCGCTAATTTTGATAAGTTTTCTTTTCCCTTCCTATGTATTTTTGAGGATGGGTGTAGTTTTGGCATAGCAAGAATTACTGATAGATCTTTGGTATGTTAGGATTTAATATGAAAAAGTAAGAAAGAAACTGGCACCTTATACAAAGAGAAGAGGCAGTGAGGAAAACACAAGCCACCCTTGAACTTGGCTACCACTCCGCATTCCTGGTTTTCAAACAAGGGAATTATAATTCAAAACATATTCCCTAAATATTTTAGCCCATAGTAGAAATACATAGAGGCAAAGTTCAGCTCACTGGAACCTACAACCATGTGCTTACTTAAGGGAAAGAATAAAAAGACCACAGATACTATAATGCATCCTTTACTTTAAACTAGTTCATGTGAGCAAGTTTCATTTCACATGAATTTCTCAGTACCAATTTAGGAAATATATCCTTCTCCTTGATTGGTTAAAATAGCTCACTGACAACCAGATTCAACAAAATTTAGTGTTAAATAATTAACATATTTCCCTCAGGAAATGCTTTTGAGTAACCTGTGTTTAGTATTTCCTCTATCTGATCTATTTCTTTTCACAGAGAAAAATAGTATTATTTGCACATGAGCTACATTTACTCCTCTGGAAAAATCTGACTGTGGGCTCAGTGTAAGAGTTGTGCACTGCACAGTAGGGAAAAAAAAGATTCATTTCACAGCAAAGATCAGAATCTTTTTTTTGAGGGGTGTGGTGAGCTGGGGGACAAGTGAAATGCCTTTGTTTAGAGACAGGCCACAGTAATCCATACTGAATCTGAAAGATGAAGCCCTTGTGAAGAAATGTGGAAGGACACACTGACAACCAAAGGTGTTCACTCTGCAAAAGCTGAAAGAAAGAAAGAAAAAATAATTTAACTGCCCTATAAAGAGAATGGACAGAAACTTGGTAATGAGGGAGAGTGAAGGAAGGTTTAGGGAAGGGAGGAGAAACAATGAAAGGGAAGTTGGATGTGGTGGGCAGAATAGCAGGTTTCTGGAGCTTACAATGAAGGATGATAAGAAAAAAAGTAAAGTTTTAAAAAAGTAACAAAGTTTAAAATAGTTTAAAAATTAAAAAAATAAGTTAAAAAATAAATTTTTTAAAGTGTCATGGAAGATTTTAAAACGATGGATGTTTTTTATTTCAAAATTCAAGTTGTTTGAGTTTCTCCTCCATGCTCCAAACATCAGTAACACTTGCTTGTGTAAGTGGTTTTGGGGGACACCACAGAGAGGGGTGAGCTCTGCAGTTAGGTTGGCCAGGAGAAGAATGCTGGTTTGGAAGGCAAGACAGAAGAGAGATCAACAGTTTTGTGAGAACAGAAACTGAAAGCCAAACATTATCCTAAAAAGGTTAGCACGGTAGGCAGAAAAATGGTCCCCCCCAAAGATGTCCATGTCCTAATCCCCAGAACATATGAAGAAGTCAGGGTCCCTGGCAAAGGGGGACTATGGTTGCAGATGCAGTTAAGGTTGCTAACCAGCCAACTCTAAGAGAGAGGTGGGCCCAGTGTAATCACCAGGGTCATTAAAGGAGGAAGAGGGAGGCAGAAGAGGGGAGAGAGGAGAGGAGATATGACCACAGAATCAGTGTCAGAGGCACACCATGCTGACCTTGAGAGAGAGAAAATAGGTCACAGGCCAAGAGACACAGGTGGCCTCTGGAAGCCAGAAGAGGCAAAGATACAGGTTCCCCTGGGTCCTTCAGAAACAGCCCTGCCAACACGTTGACTTCAGCAGGCTTCTGCATTCAAGAACCCTAGGAGGTTTAATTTGTGTTGTTTAGTTGAAACTTTTCCTTTTTTCTTCCTACTCCCATGACGCTTGGGGATACTTGTTACAGCAGCAACAGAAAGTGAATACAGTAAGCTCCTTGAATTGTGCAGAAATTGCAGATAACACTGGACTGTCCACCTTGATATGGGATTGGGCTTATGTGAAAATCTAAAGGACAGTGTGACCTTAGCTAATATCTGCTTTTCTCATTTTTAGGAAGAGAACAGCAAGTCAAAACCTCTGTAGTTATTATTTTAGACAAGTGTCTTTTAAAACATTATGTAACCCTGTGCCTTAGGACCCCAAGAGAGCCTCTGTTCTTAGAAGAACATGGATTCAGAGAGATAGGGTCTTACATCTGAGTCCCACAGTGGTCTCTTATTGGCAATGTGAGCTTGGGCAAATCACTTACCCTCTTTAAGCCACAGGATCTTCATTTGCAAAAGGGAGATAAGAATAAGGATTGTTTGGGTGATTAAATTATACACACACACGCACACACACATATATGTACAACACTTAATACAGTGACTAGCACATACTAGGCACTCAACAAATTCCTGTTATGGATTTTTAAATGCATGTATAAAAGGAGGAGAAAGTTGTGGGAAGTTGTGGGACATCTTAGCTCACGGCCCCAACAAGGGCCATCTCTCAAAGGGCTCTGATCAGTCAGCCCCCAGTGATGGGCTAATAAGCAGAAATTATAGCACTTGGGGATTTAAGTTAAACATAAAAAGAAGGTATTTAAGCATAATTATTAAACAGCAGGTACGTTTACACTGTTGGATGGATCATCTTATCTGGAGACCATTAATAAGCAGAGTCTCCCCTGTTTTAGAGATGGGCATGCAGGAAAATGACTTGGATGGGTGGGCCGTTCTCACCCCAAGATCACATGACTTAGTCTTCACGGAAGTAACACCTCTTGTATGTTATTACAGATTGACTGTCCTCCCATGATTATTGTCAGCTGTGTCATCAGTTCAAGGAGACAGCCACCTGGGTCACACTGGAATATTAGAAAGAAAATATCATTTAAATTTTAGATAGCTATAACATGAAATAAAGTCATTATTTTATGGCTAAAATAATCTAAGGAACAGACAGTAAAGACACTCTTCTTTGAGCAACTAGGGGAAAACATGAACCAGGTTAGACTGTCAGAACACAAAGCTGTATTCACAGCACTTCATTTCTGTATTTTCACAGCCAATACATCGGATCTCCCGGATAAGTCACAAATCTGCCCTTAAAGAATGTGATGTAGAAACACGAAGAGTAGTAGTTGACAAACTGGAACAAGAACACCTCCATGGCTAGGTTGTTCTCATAGTCATTCTGGTCCTTGGGAGCTCTGCAGCTAGAATAAAGAAAAGTTAAGTCTCTAAAGCTGTGAACAGCTTTGAGACTAATCAAAGCCACGGATACATGAGTTAACACGGTAAATATATATATATATATATATACACACACACACACAATTCACACTGTTTTCATTTAAGCTGTTTTGAATTCCTTAACATAGCTACTATGTTAATTCCAAGTGTACACACTGTTGTAACAGTTTCTCACACTATGAACACAATATCCCACAAGGCAAAAAAAAAATAGTCAGCTGTTCCTTAAAATTTGTAAGCACAACAGTATCCAATGGGCAAGAACTGTCCTCTGTCAGGTGTAAGTTGATAGAAAACTACTTCTGAACATCCTGCTAAATGATATTCTCTTGTCTCCCTGAATGGCAGGAAGGTAGGACTATTGAAGAAAAGAAACAAAACACGGGGAAACTTGCTAGAAGAATTTGGGGAACATAAAACAGGTCATTCTCCTAGTTTAGAATTTAAATTGGTCTTAGTGTTTTCAGAAGATGACTACTGAGCAGACCACTGGGAGAACGACCCAGCCACATGCAGCTTGTGGGAAGCACTTGGGCCGCTACCGCTGGCTGGGATAAAAGCCAGAGAGAAGAAACATTTATTATAGAAGCTATAGATGATGAGAATGGAGGTACACTAACAGGAACAGCATCGGGGAAAGACACATAACACTGTGATTACTTGTCCTCTCCGTAACACACGAGCAAATCTGCCACTGGAACCATGACCCTCTTCCACTTATTTGCAATAAAGGGACTATTTACTTTCAACAATAGGGTACATGATCTAATGTAATTGAAAATACTATTCAGCACTGACCTCTTTACACAGAGCTTGGACATTCTAATGCTTGCTTTGTCCCTTTAACTAATGCAGAGCCGGAGCTAATTCACTTCTCATATAGGCTAGAGAAAATACGTTTACACTTGACGTTTTCTAAAGACTGTAATGTACTGGAATTGAAGTGCCCAAAAGATACAGTTTCTGTTTTGACCTGGTTCTAAAAGTGGTGTAGAAATGACCTCAGCTGCAGTAGGAGCTTACCAGAGTCAGTCCTCATGATTGCCACTTTCTCATATACTGCCTTCAGGGTCACAATGATGATAAAACTGATGAGAGAAGCAGTGATGGGCGTGGCCCATCTGCACAGTCAGGTACTTCTGGATTGGGTCTCTTCCATGCAGGTTCTTGGGAAGTTTTGCAGAAAATACAATGAACACTGAGAGTCCGTAGACATTGATGGCAATAACTGAAGCAATGGTGAACAGGACCTGACAACCCAAAAACCCAGCAGCATGAGACTCACTAATGATCATATTTTTACACAGAAAACTTGCCCCAACCCACGCTTAAACAGACAACATGCATGTGCTGTAAACCTCACATAAACGTGAGAAGTGATGTAAATCGCACATAAATGCCACAAAAGACGTGAATATCAGGCACGTTAATCTTTAGGGTAGGAGGAATGAAGGATGTCAAAAAGAATGAGTGCATCCACTAATGTAACATGCTGACAGCAGGAGCAGCTGTGTGCAGGGCATAGGGAATATATGGGAACTCCACTTTCTGTGAATTTTTCTGTAAACCTAAAACTGCACTAAAGAAGGAAGCCTGTTAAGTATATCTTTAAATGGGTGAAAATGGAGTAACTGGTGACATGTTCTTTTGGAGACAAGTCTGTGATAGCAGAACCAATGAAAATATCCCTTCTACATCTATAGAATTACTTAGGTTATGAACTAGTTGTAACCCATGAAGGGGATATGCTTCCTTTAAAGGGAGAACCTATCACTGATTCAGGGGCCAGCAGGTGCTAGCTGTCGTCTTCATTCTGAATAGGACCAGTGAAGTTGTGGACATGTCCTGAGGGAAACACTGGAAGTGACAGCAGATCTCTGCTGATGAAAGCTTCACATGCTTTTCATACTCCTTGAGATCTTAAAATGGCAGGTATTCATACTCCCTGCATTTGCACAAGATTCATGTCCCTGATCCATTGTAGTTGTGACTGTGTGGACCCAAGGGCAACAGGGGTGTGAAGCATAATTTGCACGTGGCTGATAGGGTTTCAGTTCCTCACTAGACAGGTTTTTTTCTGGCCACTGAAGAATGCACATTAAAGATCCCATTTTTAAACTGTTTTCCTTCCATCTATCTTCTTGGTCATAGTCCAGAAGCATGTCTCAGTGTCCCTGGCTGCTCCTGATGGCTTCCTCTGAGAGAAAGCTCCAAAGAATGTGAATTTCAAGACTAAGTAAACCACATCATGTTATTTACAGTAATAGCGGGAGGCTGGCTTGCACCTGCAGGAGAGAGCAGAGGGAGTGTTTACAAGCCCCTCCTGGAGCCACACTCCTGCATCTGGATCCCAGCTCTGATGCTAGCTGTGGGGCCTTGTGCAAATTTCTTAACCTCTAGGGGCTTCAATCTCCTCACCCATATAATGGGGGGATAATAATAGCAATTTATAGGCTTATTGTGATGAGTCAATGATTTACTAATTGTGAAAACAATTAGAACATTAATCACAGGCATGTGAAAAACTCTACCTAATTATTAGCTATGAATATGGTGACCAAAGTATTAAAAAGGTGTTTTTTTTCTTAGTTTTTAAGCCATCAGTTTGTAGAGAAAGCATGTCATTTCCTCCTCTACTCTCTTTCATTATCCTTTTCTTCACAGTTAAGGCTTCATGCTTGTGAAAGGAATAACTTTTTGGTGTGTGTGTGTGATTAAATGTGAAAATTAGTTAAGGCTGAGAAAAATGTATTATAGAAGGTATATTAAGCCTTCCTCTCTTGTACAACACATATAGGCCATTTAAATAGTATACATTTTTAAAAAGTCTGCATAATAAATTTTTTAATTATGTATTAAGTAATCAAAATAGTTAAGATTCTTTAAATGCTTACTATTGATTCAGCACAGATCTATTTTTCTAAATCCTCACAATCACCCTGTGGGAAAGGTAATATTATATCGCTTTTACAGATGAGGAAATAGATCCATGTGGAGATGATGCAATTTGCCCCAAATGAAACAACTATTAAGTGAAAGAACTGAAATACTCAAAGAGCCCAAAGACACACTAACCGTATAGCACTGCCTCCTACATGGTCTGTGAAATCAATTCTAATTCATTTCAGAACTTATACAAACTTGACACATTTCCATTTTTCTTCCAAGAACTTAGTGGGTTCAATATTTCTTAAGAAACAGGAAAGCTTTCCATTCTCCTTCCTCAAGTTTCTTCTTACTTATCATCTTTTCTGATCATAACTTTAATATTTGCTCATTAATGAAAATTTGAAAGTACTCAGTAGTGGACAGAACTGCTGTCCTGGAGCTGTCCCCAGTCTTAGAAGAGGACCCAGATTTTGCTTTAGGATAAATAACTTCCCTTCTATCTTTAGTCCTGTGATTTAAGCTTGATTGACACAATCTTTCTGAAGCACCAGAGGTAGATCTCAGTTGGTTTAAGACAAATAATACCCCTCATTCTATTGGTCTCACACATGATTTGAGAATTGGCAAATAACACAGTAAAAGTCACTGTTATGTGAGGAGATACATGCTGGTGCCCATGTGAATGATGAGCTTCCTCTATCAAGAGAGGAATCTGCCAAAAGAGACCTCTCTTGGCTTGGATGGATGTGTGATTTGGGATGCTGAGTGCCTAGAAGCAGCATGCTGAGATATCCTTGGACACAGAATGAAGACAGGACAAAATCAGCCCTCGACATCATCTGGGCTACAGTATCTCTCCTTAACTGAAGTCAGACCTCAGACCTGAGGTTTTCATTTACAGGAACCAATAAATCCCATGCATCCCCATTTTTTGGTTGTTGTTTAAACACATTGGAGATTGATTTTGTCACCTACAATCAAAAGACTCCAAATCTGAAAATGAATAAAAAATAAAATAAGAAAAATTCTTCTACCTATAGACATAATTCCTTCAGAACAGTGCATTGTTTGTATATTAAAAATCATTTTATATATTAATTTTATTCTCAAGCCTATCATAAGCATAACAATTTGACATGTCATAAAATATATTCATGGACACACTTTTTCATGACTGTATAATATTCTACTATGTGAAGTGTTGGAAGAATATTTTGGCTGAGATTTTATATATATATACATATCAAAGTATGTCTGTGACTTTCATCCATACTGACTTTCCCCTGCCATTTTGAAATACTTCCTTATTAAAAGTTTTTCAAAGCTGAATTAGTGGATTAAAGCATATGAATATTTTTGACTCTTGATATGAACTGCCAGACTGCTCTCTAAGAAGGTTGGAGGAGTACACCGGAAACTAACACAGCATTGTAAATCAACCATACTTCACAAAAACTATCCAGTAGCCTAGGCATGGGATTGGTGATCACTGGCTCTTCATCCTCATAAACAGAGCTGTGTCACTTGAGAGGTGGAAAACTATTTCATTCTGATGTGCACTGACTGAATTACTATTGGAGTGTGACATCTATTTTTTCCTTTGTGAATATGTGTTCATCTTCTCTGCCTTCTACGCTCCTGAAATGCTTTGGTGTTACGTTTGAAGTGATCTGAACTCTCTGTGTATTGAAGGAATTAGCCCCTTGTCGGATTTGTAAACAAATAACATCCTCTGGTGTTTTGTTTAAAATTAGGATGCTTCTGATGCATGGAAATCTTTATATATTTTCCTCTGAAACTTACTGCTCATCTAGAGGTTGTATATTCATCCATATTTATTTCTAGTTTTTTTTCTAATTGTGTTACTTTTTTAAATGTTTCTGGAATTTCTCACAATATATGGTTGACTGTTTTATTTCAATCTTTTCTTTTCCCCTTAAGTAGCTATCATATGTTCCATTTATTGAATAACCTTTATTTATCTCCCTGATTTGTAATGCCTTCCATCTCATATATTAAATTATTATTGATATCAGAAACCATATCTGGACTTCCTGTCCTATTTTCTAATCTGGCTATTCTTGAGCTAGTAAAACTCTCATTGTCTTATTATTATATTAGTAATATGATTTTATTCACAATAAACCACAAATCAATTTTATAACTTCTGATATTTTGGAGATATGATCTTTTAATCTAGAATCATGTGATTAAAGCTTCTTTTATGTCTTTTAGTAGTTTTTATTTATTTAACTTTTTTTGACAGTTCCTACTATCCTTTTGTTAGGCTATTCTTAGACATTTTACCTTGGTTGTTACTCTTGGAAAATTTTAGAATTCTTCATGCCTCCATCTGGTCTCTTAATCAGAATCCGGAGAATCCTAAAGCACTGATCTGATTTGAACAAATGAGTTGAAAAGAACTGGGGAAGCACTGTGAGCAGAAGAGACTCTGGAACCTCCAGATTGGAGCCCTGCATTGGCTGAGGTGTTCTCTGGAAACAGTTTTCTCTATGAGACTACATATTCCCCAGCTTGACTTTCAGTTTCCTCAGCATTTCACATTAGATTTTAAGAAGTCTGTGGCAGATTCTTACCCAGAAAAAGAGCACTTGCACAAAGGGTTATATGTATACACTTTCCCCAGGTGGTAAAAGGAACACGCTCTTCTTCCTAATTAAAAAAATGTTTAGTCAATCAAGGGATTACACCAATGAAATGATTTTTCTCCTAACTGGTCACTAAATCCTAAGCATAATTTTAAAAAAAATAATAATTTTCAGACATAGCCTCCTTATTTTTTAACTGCATGGGTTTTTTTCCTTTTTTTTTTCTTTTCTTTTCTTTTCTGTTAATGATGTCAAACAGACAACAAAATACGTACAGTGTTCATTTTAATATTATTTTTTGAAAATGCACATGTGAACAGCAAACTGTTTCCCTGCCATGGTCTGAGCTTAGGGGTCTGGGTACCTGACGAGGCCAAGCTGTAAAGCTCTATTCCTGAGCTTGCCTTAGATTTCAGAAGTGACGGAAGTGACAGCTTAGAGTCCGTGCAGGACAGAAAGTTTCACAGGTGTCTGCAGCTAACTGGTCTCCACTGTGTGTTTCTTGGTTGGGCTTAATATGTTAATTAGCTACAACTCTGAAGTTTTAGAGTTTCCAATTTAGAGTTTATATTTAGATGTTTTTTAGAGATGATATCAGTAAGACTCAAGGCTTACCTGGATTATAAAAGCAGCTAGAGTATAATAAGACCTGTAACTAAGTACATGGCCCCTCCTCTGTGCCAGGAATTCTTCCAAGTAGATTCTGTACACTAATTCGACCCGTCCTTACCACAGTCATGAGGAAGGAACTCTCCTATTCTTATTTTATAGGAAACTATGGCACAGAGAAGTTAAGTTGTCCAAGATCACTCAGGAAGCAAGCTGCTGTGTTCAAATATGAATTTAGGCAACTTCATTCCCAAGGTCTCACTACCACAATGCTGGCCTCTCTAAACAATGCAGCATGCATTCGCAATTAAAATAAAACACTTCAATTAAAAAACTAAAAAAAAAAATTTAAATTTTTTTTAAATAAGGAAGAACTATAAAGTGAAATGAATCTTCATCTTCAATTTTTCAACAAGCATGTTCCAATGAAAATTTAAACTTATTAGTTGGCAATTTTAAATTTAAAATTGGCCGTTTAAATGACCAAAAAACTTTTCTTCAGTATTTTTTGTATTCTGCCAATATGATACGTTTTTGTTTTTCAGGACTCAAAAACATTATGAACATCTAATTTTGTCTAAGTTTCAGCTTTCATCTCTGAACGTACAGTCTTTCACCAACATATGCTTTGACCGCCATCTTCAGTTGTAAACAATGGGAACTATTCATAATGGGGATTATTAGAATCTTATTACATTTTAAAAGGCAAATGTCACTTTCTATTGGTAGCTGAACCTCATTATTTTCCTTTTATAAAAAGAGGAGTTTGACCTGCTCCCTCCAGAAATTTTCAGTGCCAATGTTCTGTAGATCTGTGATTCAATTTATAAAATCTATAGTTGAAGACATTTTCAGTTGCTCCTAGTAAAAGCATTTTATTTCCAAGAGTTATTCATGCTCACAACTTGCTGTCCTGCTGCTGCTGACTGCAAGTACCATCAGCTCTAAATTATCTCAGCTGATGGAAAGAAGCAATAATACAGATGACTCAAAAAATCATCTTTTCATAGCTCTGGAAGGTTGATACAAAGATATATAGTTTTATTTTTTTTAATTTTGCAGCAGGAGTGGCAGCAATAAATTTACATTTCCAATTATATAAAATGCCTAGCTCAGTGCACAAACACTGATGGCACCTCACCAAAGTTTCCCTGCTTTTTCTACCCTTTCTCTGACTTTAGGATGAGAGCCACGCTACTTTGTGCACATCCTAAAAGGAAGGGGGAGCAGTGACCAGGACTTAGTTCAAGACAAAAGGGCACCTAGTCTATGATGAAAAGGAGGCCGCAATAATGAAGGCACATGTGAAAAAATGGGAGTCAACTATAAAAACCAATGTGTCTTTCTTTCTACATCTATGTCATGGCGGCTTATTTATATTTTGCATTTTTTTATTGGTGTTATGAAAGGATACAATTCAATGCCTCTTTTCTTATACAATTACCAGCCTTTTCCTTTTCCCCCTTTTTACTGTTATTATGAAGGAAGGACCACACTTCTCTTCTGTATCCACCATTCCAGGCAGTGCTCCTTCATCTTGGCTGCACATTAGAATAACCAGAGGAGCTTTAAAAACTTCCCTATGCCAGAATGTACCCCAGGCCACTAAGTACCATCAGAGTTTGCAGTGATGGAATCCAAGCACCAACATTTTTTAAGGTTCCCTGGTGATTTCAACAAGCAGCCAAGGTGGACAACTCCAAAAGTAAATAGAGTAAAGTGCATCTAATCAGCGCCTGTTATTCCTGGGTAATCTCATCTTTCTCCACGTGGGGACACCACACCTCCTATTCTGACCAGACTTGTTCTTCCTGCTCAAACCTGTCCAATTTGTACTCAAGTTCTGCCTGGCGCTGCTTCCAGAACTCCAGAAGTATGGTGACTAACACAGAGAGAGAACAGCAGAATGTGGATCTTCAGTGAAGACTGATGCTTCAGAAATCTGTACTTAATATTTATTACCCTTAACACTTTGGTAAATGATTAATAAAATCATATTTTTTTAATAGGTGATACTAAAGAGAAACATGAGTTAATGCCTTTCTTTAAAGAAAAAGGAAAATGTAGATAATTTATTGAACTTGTGAAAACAGAATATCTAGCTCTCTAGCTCAGGGGAAAGGTATTAACGTGATGGTCAGAGACAGGTGACTGTGTCTGATGCTAAAGTAACTGCTACAAGCACATTATGCCCACTAAAAACACAAAAATCGGGGGGAAGGGTGGGTATAGCTCAGTGGTAGAGCACGTGCTTAGCATGTACAAGGTCCTGGGTTCAAACACCAGTACCTCCATTACAAAAGAAAGTTAAAAAAAAAGCACAAGTAACTGTCATAATTTAAAGGAGTGCATGGTCCACCCTCCAAGTCTTCTCCTCACATCCCTCTGTCTCTTCTGTGTGAAGGACCTGAGGGTAGGGAAGGGGATGAGAATGCTTTAGTAGCCCCTGCATTTCTATTCCACAACCCCAGTCACACAAAATTTAAATAATATTCTTAAATATGGAAAACTGCCATTTTCCTCAATCTTCGGTAAAGTAATTTTTCGAAATCGTCATTCTGTTTTAAGACTCAACACTTCAAATAGTAGACAAAAACAACATGAAATGTTAATTGAAAATGTGGCTTCAGGGTAAATCACCTAAGCCCTTCTTCCAACCAGACTGTTACCCCTAGGCCCCAACTACAGAGAAATTTCAGAATAACCACTGTTCCCTCCACCATTATACCTGAGTCTCTACCATGCTCTGAGAATAAAGAGAAAAGAGACACAGTCCCTGCTTCCGGGAACTCCTAGGTGCACAGAAGTCATCATGAAATGAAGGCTGAGGAGGCGTGTTAAGAGGGCTTGTATAACAGTTAGCAGAGAGTGCTCGGGGCAGAGAGCCAGAACTGTAGCCAAGGCTTTCCCAGAAGAGAGAACCACTGTGGTGAGTTCTGAGATGCCCTAGAAGTGATCAGGTGAAGGTATAATGTTAAGGCAATTTCTCCCTGGGGAGCTGCACATGCAAAGTTGGGAGGCCAAAGAGAGCCAGGTCCCTTCCCGGAACTCCAAATAGTCTTGAAGTGAGCACAATGTGTGGGAAGCGAGGCAACCAGGTGGAGAGATCACAAGTGCACATCACAAAGGACTCTGTGTGCCTCCAAGGTAGAGTTGACATGCAAAGTGATCTAGAAAGAAACAAGATAGATGCAGGGAGACCTACTGGCAGGTTCATGTGAAGGCCTGCTGAGGCCCCGCCAGGAGGAGAGAGAAGAAAATATTTAAGCAGGTGGACGGATTGGCCACAGGTTTAATGGAAGGGAAGGAAGAGGTCAAAGATGTCGGGCAGCTTTCTGGCTTTGGCAGTGTCTTAAATTATAGTGCCATTCCCTGAAATAAGAAGGGCAGGAAGAGGGGCAAGCCATGAGAGGAGACAACTGATTCAGTTCTGGGTGGGTGCCTGTGGGCTCCAGGAGAGGTGTCCAGTAGGCAAATCAAAGTCTAGAAATCAGGAGAAAGTTCTAAGCTGAGCCAAGTAGTTTTCCTGTTTCAAGAGGATAATGGGTGTGAGTGGACAAGCTCAAGAGAAGAGGTGTGGAGGGTTAGCTCTCACCCTCCTGCACATGGGAAGCATCTGGGAGCCTTTAAAAAATAGTGTGCCCCAACCTGGAGTGGGGACTTTGTACTGTTTATTGTTTTTTAAATACTTCTTTCCTTTTTTGGGGGGTAGTTAGTTTTATTTATTTTAATGGAGGTACTGGGAATTGAACCCAGGACCTCTTGCATGCTAAGCACGGTCTCTACCACTGAGCTGTACCCTCCCCACCTTTTTTTGTTTTTAGACATTAGCTCTACTGAGCAGTCAGGGTTGAGACTCAACCTGTAGAGAGCAGAGAACCTTGGGATAGAGATCAAGGAGAAGCTGCCCAGAGCCCTGCAGACCCCACCAGGGGCAGCCAGAGACACAGGGAGCCTCAGACGGGCTGTGAGGAAGGTGAAATCAACACTCCCCAATGGCAAAGATGACAAACATGTTTCAAGTACCCACTTCCCAGCAGTGTTTGTTCTGACTTTACTAGTTTTCCAGTAATACTGAGTGAGAATAGAAATAATCTGGACACAGGGATCAAATTCAGATGACGGTTCTGACCATTCTTAACTGCGTGATTACTGATTAAAATGCTACCCATCTGCCACGTGTAATATGGGGGACCTAGAACCGTGCTCATGGGCTGCTGTGAGCATAATGAAATGACATCTATAAACGTCCTCCTGTCTCTCAGAGGTAATTGCTACTATTGTCCCCATTTGGGACACCAAGAAACAGAGGCACAGAAAGCTTCAAACACTTGCCCAAGATGAGGGTTGGGGTTAGGATTCAAGCCAATGACTTCTTGGATCCAGAGCCCAGGATCTTCTTACAAACAACACATCACTGCCCAGGCTCCCTGCTCCAAAACCCGCCTCCCTTTGGATCAGTTCCATGGCAACTTTGCTGCACAGATGTCGTCACTGCCTGCCTGCCTGCCTGGTGTCTGATCCCGGCACTCCTCCCTCCATCCCACACAACGCTTCCTTGGGCACACCAACACTCACAAGGCCATTGCTGTGGCTACTCGGATGTTTACACGGAAACGCAGGTGGCAGCCCAGCTTTTTGCTATAGATGCTGCTGTCAGTGGAGGCAAAGAGCTCACAGTTTGAGGGAGAGGCCAATTCTGGTCTCTTTGGCTGGAGAGCTGGATGGAATCTAGTTTCCCTCTGCAACTTAGACACCCAGCATGAGAGATATGTAAGGCCATCTGGACTCTCAACATAGAAATGATGCCCCCACAGTTGTACTTAACATTGTAATCTCATGGCTCCACCAGAGAGCAAAGGCCATGGCCTGTTGTTCACCAAGTTTTGTTTCCTTGCACGACAGCTAAAATGGGGTGAGTTAACACTGGACCAGAAAATCTACAAAGCCCTTGTGTACTATTTCTTGACACCTGCATGTCACCCAAATATCCCAGATCCTCCAATTAAACAACTAGTAAGAGGAACTGAGCTGGCTCATCTCTCAGACCCCTGATGGCAGGACTGATTTGGCCTCTCCTGCTCTTGGGATGATCTGTTCTCCTTCTATGTGCTCTATCCCAATTGAAAGAGACTGTTCTTTGTTTATGGGCTAGGGAGTATTTGTGGCTCTCTGACCAGAACTTTCAAAAGTAGAGCTCTTGGTGAGAATGGAAGCATGGCACCCACATCTCATGAGATCAGCTACCCAACAGCCTCATCTAGCCAAGACTGTGGCCAAAACCAGGGGTCCATGCTGTTGAGTGTTGGGTCTGGAGAGCAATGCCTCCACCACTGAGAAGCTGCTCCGCCACTTGTGCCCTTGTCCCCATCCAGGGGGATGTGATGCATCCGTGGGATGAAAGCCTTGAGGGCATTAGGTGACTGTGGACCAAGCTGTGACTGGCTGGTCCTTCTCCCAATGTGACCCATGTTAGCCTCACATGCAGAAAATCCCCAAAGGGACCCCTGCTTGAGTGAATGGGTCAGCTATCAGCCAACTGTCCTCAGGCCACCTAAGAAGCAACACAGTATACACAGTGAGCCACGAACTCACTGAATTCCCCAAGGCTCACAGCTCCCTAATTTGACACCAGGTACCCCCAGGAAACAGAAGACCCTTACTTTAAAATTGACTTGAGAATTCTAATGCCAATGCTGCCTTCACCTTCCACTTATGAAGTTCTTTCCACTCTTTCCCCTGCTCTGCAATTGTGCAATCAGTCCAGAGCTCCTCCATGAGACAGGAGTGAAGGGGGCTGGGCAGAGCCATTAAAAGAATGGCACAGCCATTAGCACCAAGACGGTGGAAAAGTCAACTCCCAGTAGATTTTGAGCTTCAACACACACTCACCGAAATACAGCAGGATGCTAAATGGCACTCCCACAGGTGCCAGGACAGGTTCAAGACTGACCATAAAAGGTCAAAGGGTGAGTGGTGGCCCAATTTCTGGGAATCCCAACACCTTCCCCAAAGCGGTTGGAATATTCCTCCCACTTATAAGCATATGAAGATACTGAGTGCATAAAAACTAACCCCACACCTCGTGGCTGCTCTCTCTGCTGAGGGAGACAGCCCACACTCTGTCTGTGGAGTGTGTATCTACTTTTACTTTAAACTGGAGTACCCAACTCCCACGCCTCATGGCCTTTCTCTTGCCTTCTGAAACACCCCAGTCTGTCTATGGAGTATATATCTCGCTGAATAAATCTACTTTTACTGAATTGTGTCTCTCTCTTGAATTCATTCCTGTGCAAACCAAGGACCCACACTTGGCAAGGTGCATCCCAGGGATCCAAATAAGACCTGGGATACGGCCATCCTCTCCCCCCCATTTTCCTGTAACATACATTCCTTCCCAAAGGATCTCACATTGTGCACTCCAAAATAGACAGCACTCATGTGTCCTGACCTGGATCTGCTTCTGCGTGTATCATTCTCATGTCCACTAGAATGTCACCTTCATGAGGACAGGGATTTGGTTCTGTTCACAATGGAAGCACCAGCACATCACAGGTGCTGGAGAAGTATTAACTGATTGAATGAGCTGTTGGAAGTCCTGGGAATTCCACATGCAACTCCTAGCCTCTTGGGTCCCAGCTGACTCCAGTTGCTCCCGGCTACTCATGGCTGACCTCTTGCCACCACTCTCTGCTCTGCCATCACCTGAGCTGGGATGAGCTGAGATGAGCACACACCTCAGAGAGCATGGCAGCTGGTTCATGAGGTTGCAACACACTCGCCCCTTGACTTCTAGGGGTTACTTAGGATGGACAAACTGAAGGAAGCACCATGAGCACCGCCCTACCCCACAAATCACTTGAAGCACCAGGACTGCACACAGGGGAAACGCTGGCCCTTTCCAACCTAAGGAGAGGGACTATGGGTGAGAAGAGGGTCTCTGTCAACTAACAGTCTCTTTACAAGCCCAGTCTTAGAAAAGCTCTTTAAAGACACTTATGGTATCTTCCTTGTGTTTCTGTAATCCCTCTAGATTTTATCATTTTCATCTACACATCAGAAATACAGATGCTCTTGAAATCTCTATTGATTTTCAATGAAGAAAATCTTCAATTTCCTTCTCTGCTAAGAAAATTACTGCACTTTATATAAAAAAAAGCAGCTTCCTTTCATGAGTTTCTATCTTCAAACACCTAATTTCACAAGAATCAGTGAAGCAGGACATGAAAATCATGCTGTGCTTTACCACCTACTGGTGGGCAGGAATGAAATGAATGAGTACTGATCTCATGAGACGGGAAGGCTGGGGCTGTCTTATTCCTGCTACAGATGGAAGGGTCCATATCTGTAAGGGCGAGGAAGGACCAAGGATGAGAAACCAAAATTTTCTAACCCATTTCCCTTTTTCAGAGTCCCAGACAAAACAGTGTGAGTGTATCAACAAAAACAAGAACATCTGCACCCTTCTAAAAGCATGCTACGAATTTACTACTACACACGGCACTCTGTCACTGACCTAAAGGCTGATGACAGCCAAGAAATTTGCAGGGATCTTATTCTGTGCTCATCCCTTTTTGTCTTTGGAACCTCAGGAAATTTGCCTCCTCTCCATGAATGTCATTTTCCTCATCCTTCAAATGGGAGTGTAACAGTCATTCATTTGCTCATTGTCTATTTGACAACAGGAGACGGCTTATGAAAACAACAACAAAAAAAAGCAAAACAGCTATTCTGATCTGTGCTGTCTTCCTCCTCCTCCCTGAACATGAACTTACAGGGTAAAATGGTATCTTTCACTAAATCCCTAACTTAAGGAGCACTTCTGATAAGGAAGTCACAGGACTGCCATGTAACCGAGAAATGACCTGGTGAAAAAGAATGAGTTGCCAGCAAATCCTCAAAACCCATAAGGGTGCAAACCCTGGGAGTTACAGGCATGGGAGGGAGTTCCTTAGTTCCCCATTTCACAAAGCCGAGAACTTTGCAGGGTCCATGAAAGACAAAGATAGCCCAGTACAACCACACCATGTTTTGGAGTACACCAGGTCCACATCACTGCTGAACTGCACTTCTTTGTGTCCCAGGGCAAGAGCCCTGGGCGGGGGTGACTGTGTTTGAGGATGGACAAGAAATTCCTGTTCTGTCTCTTTTGCTCTCTCTCTTCCTGCAATAAAACAACTGGTAGGACTCTGGTGCGGAGCACTGCACCCACATTCTCTGGCAAACCACACACCAGGCAGCTCTAGCTGATCTGAGAGAGGACTCTTCAATGAACATATATACACCAAAGTCAGGCAGAAGGCTGCCTGTGACTTTGGGAATCCAAACCAGCTTGTCCTGTTAATCAGGATGTTAGACATCTACAGAAAGTGTGCACCAGATGAAGACGATGCCTTAGACAGCGTTGGTGGTTATGGCCAGCAGTATCTAAGGACAAGTCATGCTCTGGCAGATGGGAGCATTTTGGTTTCTTTAAGAGTTTGATACTGAAGGGCTGTGATATTTAATTGGGCCTTGAAACTCCAGACTTCTTTACACACAAAGGCAGACAAGTTAGGTAAGCCAGCTCAGTCTTTATTCCAACTTCCTAACCAAAAGTCTATGAGGTTGAAAATATATTTCTCAGACTCTTCTGCAGCAAGGGTTCCAGATGTGGCTTTAAAAATGCCCATCAGAGATTGAGATTTGCAAATATTAACTACTATATAGAAAAGTAGCTAAAAAAACTAAATTTCTTCTGTATAGCACAAGGAACTATATTTAATATCTTGTAATAACTTTAATGAAAAATATATGAAAAGGAATTCATACATATATATGTGTATATGAATGACTGGAACATTGTGCTGTACATTAGAAATTGACACATTGTAACTGAGTATACTTCAATTAAAAAAAAAATATATATATATATAAAGCCCATCAGCAGCATCTGAGTGTCACTAAAAGCAGAAACCCAGATGAATGGAGGCAGAGGTGGTTGGAGGAGCTACATTATTTTGCTGGGGTGGATGCAGCCGGCATGGCAGAGATCTAGAAGAAATGCTCACAACAGCCACTTACTGATCTGCAACTGAGTTAGGCTAACAGCTTCCTGAAATCCTCCCCGCCCCTCCTGATGAGCAAGGTGTCTGGCGTTTCTCTGGAAATCACTAGGCGCAGCCTGGAACTCAAAGGTAAAAATTAAAAACTGCAGTCAGGCAGCAAAGGGACTGGCAGGACACGTTGGACAAAAGTAGGTCAGAAACAACAAGGAATGTGGAGGAGATAGAATGTGTGCTGAGGACCCTGACTTCACTGGTGGATTGTCTGTGTTGAGGACTCTGAGTCAGTATGAGTAGATGGATTGGTGTGGACTTAAATGGTGGCCATTGTTCAGCTAAGTGTGTGATTTGGATGATATTTATTAGAGGAGGGTTATTTTTTCCCCCTTCAAAATTGATCATTTCTAGGGAGCAGAAAAAT
The DNA here is from genome assembly GCF_048773025.1 of Camelus bactrianus. Classification (NCBI taxonomy): domain Eukaryota; kingdom Metazoa; phylum Chordata; class Mammalia; order Artiodactyla; family Camelidae; genus Camelus; species Camelus bactrianus. Next base: position 11,198,464 of record NC_133574.1, read on the forward strand.
ACTCTGCCACACAAAATCTAATTGCAAAAGAGATGCTACCGGCTGATGGTGATATGAAAAATTTCAGTTCTGCAGTTCCAAGGTTTCTTTAAGGAGGTTCACAGCAGTAGGTACTTAAAATAAAGACATCATCATATGTACATATCCTTAAAGATACACATATGGTGCTATAAGTGGGCCTGAAATGTGTTCTGCATTCTAAAATCCAATGAAATAAAATCAGTAGCTCAGTATGCCTGTCGGCTCTATAAACATGATGTAGCTAATGATCACAGAAAGCAAGATCAGCTAGGAAATTTGAGATTTGTCTTTTCTAGTGTCAAAGTTAATATTTTTTGCTTTACTAAAAAGCATTTTTTTAATTCGGGCTCTCAGCATCCATTGGTGTACGGGGTTTAGTAGATGTGTTCAGATGTTCTAGACAGTGAATCAGAGCAAAGACTGAAGTTTAGACAGTAGTTAAAAATCTCACCCGTGTGATCAGCATCCACATATTGCTATACTGAAAATCCTTAAAATTGAGAACTTCATTAAAGCAACGAAAAGAGATGGAAAAAAATAGCCACTGACTAGTGGAAGTTTTGTATCGTGTAAAAATGACAAAGGGCTATTCATGAGCATATTTTTAAAATCTCTACACTTTAATAAGAAAAACAACAAACTGACAACAGATTGCACACTGCTCCCTGTAGGAAAAGCCACGCAGATGGACTCTTATGTGAATGGGGCTGGAGCTGTAGAATTGGCTAGTCTTACAAGTAATTCAGTTAAAAACAAACGCACATGGGATACACTTCTAGAATATCTGAGTAAAAATGTTGGAAAATTTACTCCTCTATGAAGCAATGACATTGGCAAAATTTGTCAAAATTAACCTCTGCAGAACTCTGGAAATTAAACAAAGGCTTCCAGAAATCCAGAGAGTGTTTATTTGAGGGAAAAAAACCAGCTAAATCTCCATAAAGATAGTGAGTTTTGTGGCATTGTAACTTGATCTACCCCATCCCCATTTCCTCACCTAAATGGTGGCCTTCAAAAGCAACAGTCTCACAATCAAGTTAGGGGCAGAAGTGATTTGAAGTTACCCAAAAAATCCGTCCCCAGAGAGCTGTCACTATTTGACCTATCTCAAACTCATGCTGTGCAAACAGCCAGTCCCCAGAGTGTGTGTGGAAAACAATCAGCAGTGAGTATTTAACATTACAACTGCCTGAGGCAGTGGTACCAGTAGAGGCTAACTAGATGCTGACTAGGAAACTTAGAAGGCAAAATTGAATAATGAGACATTCTAGGGGTGGAGGTACTGTTAAAAATCTCCAAAAAAATCCTGAGAATTGTAGAAGGCCATACACATGTGTGGCACATGGCAAGGAAAGATCTGAGAAAATCTTAAGCCTTCAACTCTGGCTGAAGTTGAGGTTCTGCATAAGCAAGAACTAAAGGCTATGGAAGAGCTGCAGACTGCCTGCTGGTGCTGAAGGCATCCCTCAGCACACAGACAAACAGCCACCTGGCAACAGCTCAAACTATTGGCTCCAGGCATTGAAAAAAATCACTGTCCAATCATTATTACAGTGATGACAACTAGGCTTTCTGCACACACACTGATCTCATGGCCATGCATGATAAAGAATACAGACTTTACAGAATTTGTTCAGGAAAGTAAATAAATAGCTGCAGCAGCAATGACAATGAAAGCAACGATAAACCCTAGAGATGAGGAAAATCTGGCTATCAGATCTGGCACATTGTAATATTTTAAATGTCCAGTTTTCAACAGAAAATTACAAGATGTACAAATAAACAGAAAAATTTGGCCATAACACAGGGGAAAAAGTAGTCAATAGAAACCCCCTGAGGAAGCCCAGACACTGGACTTACTAGACAAAGACATAAATAAGCAATTACACATATATTCAAAGAGCTAACAGAAACCATGCCTAAAAATTAAATTATGTGAACATCTCATTGTACAGAGAATATCAATAAGTAAAATTTATATTAAAAACCAACTAGAAATTCTAGAGATACAAATATAATGACTAAAATGTAAAATTCAATAAGAGATTTCTCTGTAGATATGAACTTGTTGAAGAAAAAGTCAGTTAACTTAAAACTACTGAGATTATCCATTCTGTGGAACAGAAAGAAAAAGGAATGAAAAAAAAATGAACACTGTGTCAGAGATAGGTGAGACACCATCAACAATACCAATACACACATAATGGGAGCACCAGAAGGAAGGAGAGAAAAAAAGGGGTAGAATGATTATATAAAGAAATAATGGCTGTAAACTTCCCAAATTTGATGAAAACATTAATTTGTACATCCCAGCAGCTCAACAAACTTCACGTGGTATAAACATAGAGACATCTAAAATAGGCACATCAGACTCAGGGTGTCAAAAGACAAGAACAAAGAACCTTGACAGCAGAAAGAGAAAAGTGGCTCAACATATACAAAGTCTTCTCAGTAAGACAGTTGATTTCTCAAAAACCATGGAGACCAGAAGGCAGTGGGATGGTATTGTCAAAGTGATAAAAGGAAAAGACTGTCACCAAGTATTTTATAGCCAGCAAAGTGATTCTTCAAAAAAATTAAAGGAGAAATTAAGACCCTCCTACAAAAACAAAATCTGAAAGAATTCATTGCTAGCAGGACTGCCCTACAAGAAATACTAAGGATAGTCCAGCAGGTGTAAATGAAAGGACACTCACCTGAAAAATAAAGAGCACTAGTAGAGGTAACTACATGAGTAAAAAAAAAAACAAACAGTATAAATATAGTATTACATGTAAGTGTTTTCTTCTGTTTGATGTAAAAGACAACTGCATAAAAGAATACTTATGAAACTGTGTAGATGGGCTTATAAATGCATAAATGTGTAATTTGTATGACAGTGACAGCATGAGGAGGGGGAGGGAAAAGATTGATACCAAAGCCAAGTTTTTGTGTACTATTGAAATTAAGTTGGCATTCATGTGAACTAGATTGCTTTAAAACATGATGTTAATTATAATCTCCAGGGCAATGGAGGAGAAAGAGGAGGAGTAGGAGGAGGAGAAGGAGAAGAAAAAGATAAAACAACAAATTAAAATGGCACACTTGAAAATGCCTACTTTGTAAAAAAAAAAGTGTAGTAATAGAGGAATGGGAAAAAAAGACATATAGAAAGCAGATAGCAGAGGTAACTTCAACCTGATAAGAAATTACATTAACGTAAATGAATTAAACATTCTAATCAAAATGCTAAAGGCAGAAATAAATGGAATAGAGAATTGATGAACAACAGAGAATAACCAACAAGAAGAAATGTTGGTTCTTTGAAAAGATCAACAAAATTGACAGTTTAACAAGTACTGAAGAAAAAAAAGAGAGAAGATTTAAATTACTAAAAAGAAATGAAAGGAACGATGTCACTACTGCCCTTACAAAAATAACAAGGAATATAAGGGAATACCATGAATAATTTTATAGCCAATAAATGAGATAATCTAGATGAAATGGATAAATTCCTAGAAGGACATAAATGACTGAAGCTAATTCAAGGAGAAATAGAAAACTCAAATAATCCTACAATAATTAGTGACTGAAAGAGTAATTCAAAACATTCCCACAAGGAAATTTTAGGCCCCTATGGCTTTTCTGGTGAATTCCATCAACTACTTAAAGAAAAACAAAACAAAAGAAAAACAAGCAAAAATAAACAATGCTTTACAAACTCGTCTGAAAAAAAGAGGTGGGCACACTTCCCAATTCATTCAATGAGACTAGTATCACACTGATACCAAAACCAGACAAAGGCATCACAAGAAATCTAAAGACTGTCTCTTATGAATATAAATGCAAAAATCCTCAACAGAATACAAGCAAATCCAATCCAGTAACATATAAAATAGGCCACAATTAAGTGGGATGTATCCAGGTATGCAAAGGCAGTTCAACGTACAAAAGTCAATTCATGTAATATGCCAAATTAATAGAATAATGGATAAAAACTAGGAATAGAAGAGAACTTCCTCAACTTGACAGACAACATCTATGAAAAACCTGGAGCAAAGATCATACATAATGGTGAAAGACTTAATTACTTCCTCCCAAAATCAACATTGTATTAGAGGTTCTAGTCAAAGCAACGAGACAAAGAAAATAAAGCCTCTAGATTAGAAAGAAAGAAATAAAACTATTTCGATTCCACATGACATGATATTATATATTGAAATCCCAAGGAATCCACAAAGTAAAAGAGAGAGAGAGAAAAGAAAAAATAACTTATTAAAATTAATAACCCAGTCTGACCAAAATTTTAAGACACAAGTCAATATATAAAAAAGTAATTATATTTCTATACAACAGCAGTGAATAATCTAAAAATAAAATGAAGGAAACATTTTCATTTACAACAGCATCCAAAAGAATAAAATACTTAGGAATATTAAGAAAAATATGTGGAATACTGAGAAAAATGTCTGAAACTTGTATATTGAAAAGTAAAATACTACTGATAGAAGTTAAAAATGACCTAAAATAAATGGAAAGCTCTTCTGTGTTCATGGATCAGAAGCCTTATTGTTAGGATGGCAATTGTCCTCAAAATGACCTATAGATTCATTGCAACTCTGGCTTTTTGGCAGAAATGAACAAGCTGATCCTAAAACTAATATGGAAATGCAAGATACCCAGAATGGTCAAAACAATCTTGAAAAAGAACAAAGTTTTGAAGTTTCCAAATTCAAAACTCACTAACAAAAGTGTAATCCATACAGTGTGGTACTTGCATAAAGGACAGACAAATAGATTGAGAGAAAAGAACTGAGAGTCCATAAACAAACTCTTACACGTAGCCAGTTAATTTTTGACAAAGGTGCCATGACAAACCAATGGGGAAAAATAATCTTTACAAAAATGATTCTGGGACACCTGAACATACACCTGGAAAGAAAGAAAACTGAACTTTTATCTTAACACCATTTATGAAAATTAACTCAAAATAAATCAGAGACCTGAAACTATAAAATTTTACAAAATGAACAATGAGAAAATCTTCAGGACATTGGATTACAAATACTTCTAAGATATGACACCAAAAGCACAAACAACAAAAGAAAAAAAAAAATCAAGTAAACTGGACTTCCGTAAAATTAAAAACTTCTGTGCTTCAAAGGACTTCGTCAAGAAAGTAAGAAGACAATCCACAAAATGGGTGAAAATATTTCCAATATGATAAGGGACATTTATCCAGAATAGACAAAGAAGAGTTAAAACGTGACAAAACAAAGACAAATACAATTAAAATGGGCAAAGGATTTGAATAGATGTTTCTCCAAAGAAGACATACGAATGGGAAATAAGCACATAAAAAGATGTTCAGCATCAGTAGGCATTAGGGAAACAGAAATCAAAAGCACAATATCATGCCACTTCATACCAACTAGGGTGACAAATATATATGATATATGATATATAAATATGTATGTATAAACCCGGTAATAAAAAGTGTTGATGAGGATGTGGAGAAACTGGACTCCTCGTACATTACTACTGGAAATATAAAATGGTGCAGTCAATTTAAAAACTAGTTTTGCAATTCCTCAAAATATTAAAAGTAGAATACAACCCAGCAATTCTATTTTTGATATATCTTCAAGAGAACTGAAAATATGTGTTCACACAAAAACTTGTCCATGAGCATTTACAGCAGAATTATTCATCATCAACAGATGGATGGATAAGCAATGTGGTGTATTTATAAAAATGGCATATTATTTGAACACAAAAATTAATTTGGGTACTGATATATGCTACACCATGGATGAGCCTTGACAAGGTCACACTAAATGAAAGACGACAATCAAAAAATGCAGCATACTGTATGGTTCTACTTATATGAAATGCCCAGAACAGGCAAATCCATAGAGGCAGAAAGTAGAGTGGTGGCTGCTGGGGGCTAAGATAAAAGAAGGCTAGGGAGTGACTTACTAAAAGGTACTACTTCCTTTTGGGGGTGATGGCTACACAAACCTGAAATGTACTTAAAACCCTAATGCACAATTTCAAAGGCTGCATTTTATGGCATGTGAATGATATCTCCATAAAGTTGTTATTCTTGAAGCTGAGCCCACCTATGGAGCAACTGGCACAGCACTGACTGCGGCATCTGGAGGGGGAGTGACCCACCCGCCCACCGCGAAGGAGAGCAGCACCTGATCCAGTGTTGGAGGGGCGCGATCTTCTTGCCGACAGACACTGTGAGCAGCACAGACGAGGGTATCAACAGAGCAAGTTGAGTTCGTGAAACAGGGCAAAGCCACAAAGACCTCTCAATAAAACCATTAAGAGCGCAGTGTTTAGGAGAACACATCTTTGTTTTTTAAATCGTTTTATGTCTGTTTTATTTTCTATTACCTTTTTAACCTTTACTTTTTAAACATTTCTATATGTTTACAGTTCTCATTTCATTTTTAATTCTCTTGGTTTTTATCTGTTATTCATTATTCACAGGTTTCAAATATTGTGTTTTGATTTTTCTTCTTTTTATTAACATTTTAAAAAGACATCTCAACTCGATTCCTATTCTGCTTCAACTTGCTCTTCTATTATTGATTATACACTGTTTTCAAACCTTCTTTTCCTCCAGTCTTTTAAAATTCTCTCTCTCTCTCTCTCGTTTTTAAGTTTTATTCCCACATAGGCTTTAGATAGATAAATAAATAAACATCCTTTAAGGACCAAAATACATAACTGATACTCCTTAAGCCACAGTGCCAGAGAGATATGAGCAGCATGAAGAAGCAGAGGAGGCACTCCCAATTAAAAGAGCAAGAGAAATCCCCTGAAAGAACGGTCAATAAAATAGGCATTGATGGCCTACTAGATCAAGATTTCAAAAAAGAAGTATCAAATTACTGAAGGAACTAAAAGAGATAGTGTTTAGAGACATAAAATATGCCAAAAACAAACTAGAAGCTATAAAGAAGAACCAAGTAGAATTCGTAAATTCATTGGCTGAAATGAGATCTGAACTAAAGACTATATAAAGCAGGCTAGATAATGCAGAGGAATGAATAAGTGACCTAGAAGACAGGACAACAGAAATCACCCAATCAGAACAGATGAGAGAAAAACAAATAAAAAACAATGAAAACAATATAAGGAACTTATGGGATAATATAAAGCATGCCAATCTATGCATAATATGGATTCCATAAGGGGAAGAAAAAACAAAGGGGATGGAAAAGGTATTTAAGAAATCATGACTGAAAACTTCCCAAACCTAAAGAAGGAATCAGACACCCAAGTACAGGAGGCTCAGAGGTTCCCAAACAGGAAGAGCCCAAAGAGACTCACACCAAGACATATCATGATCAAGATGGCCAGACTGAAGGATAAAGAAATGATCCTAAAGGCAGCAAGAGAAAAAAAAAGAGTGAGTTACAAGAGAAGACTCTCAGCTGATTTCTTTACAGAAACACTACAGGCCAGAATGGAGAGGTAAGATATATTCAAAGTCCAGAAAAAAAAAAAAAAAAGCAGGCTAGGATACTTTCTCCAGAAAGGCTATCGTTTAGAATAGAAGGAGAGATAAAGAAATTCACAGAGAAGCAAAAACTAAAAGACTTTAGCAACACTAAACACATGCTAAAAGAAATGTGGATCCAGCAGCCACAAAAAGCCTCGTGGAACACACCGAAGTTCCACCTGAAATCCAACCGGTAACTGCCAACCACAAACATTGCAGCATCTTTTCAGTGTTGGGGGAGGGACTGCATCAGACGAGAAATTCCTAAGTTAAAAGTAATTATCTCCATTAGCATCCCATGGTTCTGTTTTTCCGACCCTCTTTCCTTTAGTTCAGATCTCAATACACATTACAAAGAGAGGGAAGTGTGTGAATGTTAAGTTTATATTTCCACACGACTTTAAGCTTTCAAACAGTTAACAATTCACAAAGACCACCCAAAGGAATCTTATGTTTGTGTAATAGCCATTCATTCAGAATACCTATCCGTCTGTTGCTCTTATGCTGAAAAACCCACAGTCTCAAGACATTGATCCATTTGTTTCATGGGGGCTGAAATTCCTAGAAATGAAGCCCATCCCAATGTACACTTTACTGTCTGTCTCTTTTGCTCTTAGTACAGCTTTGTAGAACTACTTGTCTTTGTTATAGGCGTATGCCATTTATTCTATAAGTAGGGATGTATATCACATACAATCTTCCTTTTGGAAGAAGAGTCAATCTATATAATGGAATATGAATCGAATTTATACAAAATAGGCATTTGGGTTTAGTCACGATTTGCTCTTATGAATAAACATTTTTCAATCTTATTGCTCTCATCTGTTTTCTGAATACAAGTGTGTTGAGTACATGCAAGCAGAGATACTGGTTCGGTGCGTGCTGAATGATACTTGACACTCCTTTGAGTATTTTCTCTTAAATTCTCATGGTTCCTTTGCATATATGTCAGCCAACAGTACTCTTTGGTGTTTGTTTGTTTGTTTGATATTTTGATTGTTTTCTTGTTGTTTGTTTGCAAACACATTAGTCCATGCATCACTCCATTTGCATTAAAAAGGGAGTCATATACGATGATTCAGTTAGTATACTGCTGAAAATCACCTATGTGTTCCTGCTTCCCTCTCCCAAATGTAGGGTTTTGATCTCCTCCTTGCCTTCTTCTTGTTAATTCTCTGCAAATCATGGCTCTACTTGCATTTCAAATGATGATTTTCTTATTTCAATTTCATCATGCTACTTTTCTCTCCAGGGTAGAATTGTCAATCTTTGTCTACGGATAAGATTTGAACTGCTGAATTCTATTCAGATTTGCCAATCTGTGAAATTGTGTATATCTGCCATTATCAGTTATGGCGTTCTTGTGGCATAGGCTACTCTAGATTGCAGCTTTTTCTCATTCAAGTTTCGGTATATGTCCTGGCACTCCTTCCTGTCCTGCAATATATGTGTCGAGTTATCAGCTGAAACACTTACGGAGTTTCTGTTGTGTCTACTTTTCTATTCAGGGTAGAATTCTCAATCTTTCTTTTAGGATAAGTTTTTGACTGCTGAATTATTTTACAATTTGCCGATCTGTGAAATTGCCAAGCTCTGTCGTTAAAGGTAATGGCTATCTTGTGGCATAGGCTACCGTATAATGCAGCTTTGTCTCATTCATGATTTTGTCTATGTCTTGGAACTCTTTCCTGTACAGTGATATTTCTGTCTAGGTATCAGCTGAAACACCTGTGGGGGTTCTGTTGTGACTGAGTTGCTGTCCTCTAGGTGCACTGAAAATCACAGAGCTTATCATGAAGTTTGATGATTTGAATGAAAATATAGCTGCTTGTAGGTCTATTGGGATTCCACATTATTTGGATGCTGTTTGCTCATGGTTTCAGATAGATGATTGTTTCTTGGCTTTCTGTAAGTTTCAGTCTGCTTTTTCTCCAAATACCTATTCAGAGTTTGATTTTTATGTCTAGCTTTTCCCTATGGGGCTCTTATGAATCCTAGTCTTTCATGCTTTGTCTTACCCAAGGATTAAACAGCAATACTTGCATTGGTTTACACATGCTTTTCTATGCCAACTTCTGATACAGGGATTTATATTCCCTTGTGTTAACGTACATTCATCATCCCTCTGCATTATCTAGTCTGCTTAGGGCTGAATTTTGAACTGCTATTATCTCATACATTGAGTATTCTGATTTTATTTGGCACGTCTAAATGATTCTATTCCCCATTTCTGGTATTGTGCCTTTTGTGATTCTGACACACTGTTTTATTTCAGTGTTTCTCTCACCTCGGTTTTCAATACATGCTCTGATAATGTTTCATAATCTAGGTGTTTGAAAGCTTTATTTTGGACCTTCAATCTCTTTGAAACATAAAATGGTACTTCCTGTTTCTTGTACTATATTTCTTTTTCTCTACTGGTCTAGTACTCTCAGGGATCTAATGTAGGATTGTAGGGCTTGGTAAAGTGAAAATTTTAGTCTCTTAGGTGTAGGCAATTCCATGAAATTTCTGAGAGGACAAATTTTCCTGCACATTGATTCCATGTCATTTTCCTTGTGTGTAGTCTTGTATATATCTAACTGATGGTGTTGCCTTTGATGAGATGAACGCAACATACTCCCATCGTTTAGAACAATCTCAGATTTGTTACGCTTATGTCACTTTTCCGAAAGTTCAGAGGACACTTCCCCTTGTGGAAATGGAGCATCTAAATATATTCAGCTTTGCAGGCTGTTGTATGTCATTTTGTAGTGTTTTCTAAAGAGCACATTGACAGTGCGCTTGTCATTTCTACTTCCATAAGAATGTTCCAATCTTACCAGTTCTTCACAGAGCTTCTCTGTCCACGTAAAAACCTGTGGAAACATATCTATGCATGTCATGCAACAGGGCCTGCTGCCATTATTGCTCACCCCGCCTAGGTGTCCTCGGGGATGTGCAATGTCAAGGCCATCCAAATTTTAGCATCTGCATTTGGGAGAAAATGGTGAAGTAAATGCTTCATCTTCCCACGCTGCGGACCTAGACAAATGCTCTTTGTTGTCTCATCCTTGTGGCGTGGGACCACGAAAGGAAACCCAGCTGTCCCACATCCTCTGTCTCATAGCAAACCCTAATCCCAGTCCAGGCTAGGAGTTTAGCTGATTGAAAAGCTTTGAAAACTGATTTCAACCCCAAGGCCCCCTGGATTCCTCAGACCCGATGCATGATTTATCTGATTGAGCCCCCACGTGCTCTATTGGCAAAATGCCAAATTGGTCCCTGGGCCTGCAGATGCAGTGCATGTGGCCATGAGACATTTCGAAAAAGTCAACTTTGCACACCGGAGTGGTTGATTTCTCATTGGGGTTCAAGGTCAGTTTTCTCTATTGGTAGGGCCAACCACAATCCACAACATATTCCAGATCCCTGAGACAAAGCGTGTGACATCATCCATAGTCCTATAAAACATTTTACGCAGCCATGGCTAGCTAAAATTCGGCTGATCGTTTCTTGCCCTCAGAATCAATTGTGGGGACAATTTGTGCTGAATTATATCAGTTCTGTCAGCTTAGCATCAGCTGTGCAATCTTCTAATACTCAGAGCATCGCTTTGAATCCCATGTGTCCGGCCGCTTAAGAGTGTGCGAACAATTGAAACAGAGTTTCACCTTTGTTGCTCCATTACCAGAGGTCAGGTACTGCACTGATTTCCATTCTCTAATTTGCTTCTCCTCCATCCACATTTTCTGAGGCATTATACTGTCTTTGAAAGTAAGGGAGCACTCTTTGGCAAGTCTCCTGAACCAAGGGCTTGGTGAGAGGATGTTTAAATTTCTGTGTAATTGGGAGCGAGTTAGCATACAATGCACTGTTACACTGCCACCTGGGCATCAATAAATCAACACTTTCCATATATAAGTCACAGAAATGGGATTATTGTTTATCTCTTTTTCTATATAATCATGATGTTAGTGTTTGTACGAAGACTCCATTTTTGTCATTGTGTTGATACCTCAGTTGTAGCCTTTCAAAAGTTTAATAAAATTGATTTACATATTTTGAGATTTATATGAAAATGAAGTTAGTTTTTGAAAAATACTAAATCTACTTACAATCCACACTTGTCAAATTCAGGTACCATTTTGTCAGCTCTAAGGAAAAACTAGACAGATAAAATGTAAAAACCACTAGAAAATGATGAAGGGGACAGGTAATCTCTTTACTTTTGATGCCTCCAACACCAACAGGAATCATGAAATTATTATTGTAAGCATGAAATTACCCCCACACTTGGTTTCCCTTTTACATGTGGTGCCCTTTCCACCCAATGACACATACTGGCGAATGATGTCATTTCATGCAGTAATATTTCTCTCCAAGAAAACACAAAGAATCTGAAACAAGATATTAATATGTAGGCTTGGTTCAAATAGGAACTAGGGGCATTAGAGTAATGAGAATCCTGCTGCAGCTTTGCTACTCTATTGAGAACCAGGTGCTCTTCTACCAACCATGAGAATGCTTAAACGTCCGAAAATGTTGGGTAAACCAGTTTAACACAACCAAGTCTGCACCCACATGATATAATGCACCCGGGCTTGAATAAAGGGAAAATACTGTCCACATAAAAAAAAAATGTCCTTACATATCTATGGCGACATTTACTGTTCACTTCACTAACTGACTTATAATTGTTACCTATACTGTGTAGAAAAACTGAGGCCTAATACATATTGAAGTTCAGTCAAAGAATCCCCACACTCCTTTCACCCCAAAGAAAACGGAACCCCAGAATTTGCTGAAACTAGGGGAACATCATCATTTCTAAGTGTGAGCTATGTATTTAAATTCTATCTATGATAGCCGAGAGTATTTGTCCATTGAGGAATTCAGTGTTGTGCACAGAGTGTGAAGTTGTAGGAAAACTGATTCTAGGAGGGGCTTGCAATTCTCCTATTGGCTTCATTGCAGCTGAAGTGCTGATCATCTGGAATGGATGACTGAGTGGATGGGAGGGAAGGGCAAGTTCTTGATATGTGGAACAAACCCGGGTAAAACTTATCAGGACTTCGTGCTCTGTGGTCTGTGTGATTATTAAATGTCCCTTTGGACGTGTGGATTCTCACGGCCTCTTTCAAGAACAAGAGATTTTTTATCAACTCTGCCATCTCTTCTCTTTTAGACGTCAGGAATATTGGACCACTCCTTGGGGCAGAGCATTGAGTACCTTCTTCAAGTTCACGTTGACCCTCAACAGGTTTCTGCTAGTATCAGCCAGGCTCAACATGTCTCATGAATGTCTTTGGAGCGTGGTGTTCTGGAAAGTAGTCTCCATGCAATTATTCTCAATTGTAGCAGAACAACATTCAGCAATGTGTTCGTATCTGACCTCAATCGGTGCAGCCAACTTTTCTGCAAGCTTCTCTTCGTGTCTCCCATAAAGTCGACTTCTACAGTACTGGGCAAGTCTGAAAGTACCTCGGATCCTCACCAGTATGCTGATGACGGGCAGATCTTCCACTGTCTGACTTTTCAGTTTCTAGAAACTGACCCGTGATCTCAGGTGATTGGGCAGCAGCATTATCACGAACATATCAGCTCCCCATATAATAGACATAAGCCAAGCTCCACAGAGGGTGTCAGCCCCTACATGACTCTGATCCACCCACAGATCTCTGCCTAGTTACCTTGGATCCGGAAGCCACAACAATCCTCGTGGAACACACCAACGTTCCACCTGGATTCCAACTGGTAAATGCCATCCACAAAGGTTGCAGCATCTTTTCAGTGTTGGGGGAGGGACTGCATCAGACGACAGATTCCTAAGTTAAAAGTAATTCTCTCCATTAGCATCCCATGGTTCTGTTTTTCCGACCCTCTTTCCTTTAGTTCAGATCTCAATACACATTACAAAGAGAGGGAAGTGTGTGCATTTTAAGTTTATATTTCCACACGACTTTAACCTTTCTAACAGTTAACAATTCACAAAGACCACCCAAAGGAATCTTATATTTGTGTAATAGCCATTCACTCAGAATACATATCCATCTGTTGCTTTTCTGCTGAAACACCCACAGTCTCAAGACATGGATCCATTTGTTTCATGGGGGCTGAAATTCCTAGAAATGAAGCCCATCCCAATGTACACTTTACTGTCTGTCTCTTTTGCTCTTAGTACTGTTTTGTAGAACTACTTGTCTTTGTTAAAGGCGTATGCCATTTATTCTATAAGTAGGGATGTTTATCACATTCAATCTTCCTGTTGGAAGATAAGTCAATCTATATAACGGAATATGAATCGATTTTATACATAATAGGCATTTGAGTTAGGTCACGATATGCTCTTATGAATGAACATTTTTCAATCCTTTTGCTCGCATCTGTTTTCTGAATACAAGTGTGTTGAATACATGCAAGCAGCGATACTGGTTCGGTGCGTGCTGAATGATACTTGACAGCTCTTTGAGTATTTTGTTTTCAATTCTCATGGTTCTTTGCATATATGTTAGCCAACAGTACTCTTTGGTGTTTGTTTGTTTGTTTGATATATTGATTGTTTGCTTCTTGTTTGTTTTGCAAACACATTAGGCCATGCATCTCTCCATTTGCATTAAACAGAGAGCCATATAGGATGATTCAGTTACTATAGTGCTGAAAATCACCTATGTTTCCCTGCTTCCCTCTCCAATCTGTAGGGTTTTGATGTCTTCTTTGCCTTCTTCTTTTTAATTCTCTGCAACTCATGGCTCTTCTTTTACTTCCAATGATGGTTTTCTTATTTCCATTTCATCTTGCTACTTTTCTCTTCAGGGTAGAATTGTGAATCTTTGTCTAAGGATAAGTTTTGAACTGCTGAATTCTATTCAATTTTGCCACTCTGTGAAATTTTCTAGATCTGCTGTTATCAGATATGTCGTTCTTGTGTCATAGGCTACTCTAGATTGCAGCTTTTTCTCATTCAGGTTTCAGTGTATGTCATGGCACTCCTTCCTGTCCTGCAATATTTGTGTCGAGATATCAGCTGAAACACTTCCGGAGTTACTGTTGTGACTACTTTTCTATTCAGGGTAGAATTCTCAATCTTTCTTTTAGGATAAGTTTTTAAATGCTGAATTATTTTACAATTTGCCGATCTGTGAATTTGCCAATTTCTGTCGTTAATGCTAATGGCTGTCTTGTGGCATAGGCTACCGTATAATGCAGCTTTGTCTCATTCATGATTTGGTGTATGTCTTGGCACACCTTCCTGTGCTGTGATATTTCTGTCTAGGTTTCAGCTGAAACACCTGTGGGGGTTCTGTTTTGACTGAGTTGTTGTCCTCTAGGTGCATCAAAAATCACAGAGCTTAACATGATCTTTGATGATTTGAATGAAATTATAGCTGCTTGTAGGTCTATTGGGATTCCACATTATTTGGATGCTGTTTGCCCCTGGTTTCATATAGATGACTGTTTCTTGGCTTTCAGTAAGTTTCAGTCTGCTTTTTCTCCAAATACCTATTCAGAGTTTGATTTTTATATCTAGGTTTTCCCTATGGGGTTCTTTTGAATCCTAGTCTTTCATGCTTTGTCTTACCCAAGGATTCAACAGCAATATTTGCATTGGATTACCCTTGTTTTTCTATGTCATCTACTGATACAGGGTTTTCTTTTCCCTTGTGTTCACGGATATTCACGAGTCCCTCTGCATTATCTAGTCTGCTTAGGACTGAATTTTGCCCTGCTATTATCTCATACATTGAGTATTCTGATTTTATTTGGCACGTCTAAATGATTCTATTCCCCATTTCTGGTATTGTGCCTTTAGTGATTCTGAGACCCTGTTTTACTTCAGTGTTTCTCTCACCTCGGTTTTCAATACATGCTCTGATAATGTTTCATAATCTAGGTGTTTGAAAGCTTTATTTTGGACCTTCAATCTCTTTGAAACAAAAATGCTAATTCCTGTTTCTTGTACTATACTTGTTTATATCTACTGGTCTAGTACATTCAGGTATGTAATGTAGAATTGTAGGGCTTGGTAAAGTGAAAATTTTAGTCTCTTAATTGTAGGCAATTCCATGATATTTCTGTGAGGACAAATTTTCCTGCACATTGATTCCATGTCGTTTTATTGTGTGTGTTGTCTTGTATAACTCTAACTGCTGGTGTTGCATTTGATGTGATGAAAACACAATACTCTCATCGTTTAGAACAATCTCATTTTTATTACGCTTATGTCACTTTTCTGAAAGTTCTGAGGACCCTTCCACTTGTAGAAAGAGAGCATCTAAATATATTCAGCTTTGCAGGCTGTTGTATTTCATTTTGAAGTGTATTCAATACAGGACATTGAGAGTGCACTTGTCCTTTCTACTTCCATAAGAATGTTCCAATCTTACCAGTACTTCCCAGAGCTTCTCTGTCCACAGAAAAACCTGTGGAAACATATCTATGCATGTCATGCATCAGGGCCTGCTGCCATTATTGCTCAACCCGCCTAGGTGTCCTCGGGTCTGTGCAATTTCAAGGCCATCCACAATGTAGCATCTGCATTTGGGAGATAATGGTGAAGTAAATGCTTCATCTTCTCATGCTGCGGACCTAGACAAATGCTCTTTGTTCTCTCATCCTTGTGGCTTGGGACTACGAAAGGAAACCCAGGTGTCCCGCATCTTCTGCCTCATAGCAAACCCTAATCCTGCTCCAGGCGATGACTTTAGCTGATCCAAAGGCTTTGGAAACTGATATCAACCCCAAGGCCCCCTGGATTCCTCAGACCAGATGCATGATTTCTCTGATTGAGCCCCCATGTGTCTATTGGCAAAATGCCAAATTGGTCACTGGGCCAGCAGTTGCAGTGCATGTGGCCATGAGACATTTCGAAAAAGTCAACTTTGCACACCGGAGTGGTTGCTTTCTCATTGGGGTTCAAGTTCAGTTTTCTCTCTTGGTAGGGCCAACCACAATGCACAACACACTCCAGATCACTGAGACAAAACGTGTGACATCATCCATAGTCCTAAACCTCATTTTACGCCGCCACTGCTAGTTCAAATTCGGCTGCTCGTTTCTTGGCCTCAGAATCAAATGTGGGGACAATTTTTGCCGATGTATTTCATTTCTGTCAGCTTAGCATCTGCTGTGCACTCTTCTAACACTCAGCACATCGCTTTGAATCCCATGTGTCCGGCCGCTTAAGAGTGTGCGACCAATTGAAACAGAGTTTCACCTTTGCTGCTTCATTACCAGAGGTCTGGTATTGCACTGATTTCCATTCTCTAATTTGCTTCTCCTCCATCCACGTTTTCTGAGGCATCATACTGCCTTTGTAAGTAAGGGAGCACTCTTTGACAAGTCTCCTGAACCAAGGGCTTGGTGAGTGGATGTTTAAATTTCTGTGTAATTGGGAGCGTGTTAGCATACAATGCACTGGTACACTGCCACCTGTGCATCAATAAATCAACACTTTCCATATATAACTCACTGAAATGTGATTTTTGTTTATAGCTATTGTCTATTCAGTCATGATGTTAGTGTTTTTCCGAAGACTACATTTTTGTCACTGTTTTGATACCTCAGTTGCAGCCTTTCAAAATTTTAATACAATTGATATATATATATTGAGATTTATATGAAAATGAAGTTAGTTTTTGAAACATACTAAATCTACTTACAATCCACACTTGTCAAATTCAGGTACCATTTTGTCAGCTCTAAGGAAAATCTAGACAGATAAAATGTAAAATACCACTCGAAAATGATGAAGGGGACAGGTAAACTCTTTATTTTTGATGCCTCCAACACCAACAGGAACCATGAAATAATTATTGTAAGCATGAATTTACCCCCACACTTGGTTTCCCTTGTGCATGTGGTGCCCTTTCCACCCAATGACACATACTGGCCAATGTTGTCATTTCAAGCAGAAACATTTCTCTCCAAGAAAACACAAGGAATCTGAAACAAGATATTAATATGTAGGCTTGGTTCAAAAAGGAACTAGGGACATTAGAGTAATGAGAATCCTGCTTCAGCTTTGCTAGTCTATTGAGAACCAGGTGCTCTTCTATCAACCATGAGAATGCTTAAACTTCCGAACATGTTGGGTAAACCAGTTTAACACAACCAAATCTGCACCCACATGACAAACAGCACCCGTGCTTGAACGAAGGGAAAAGATGGTCCACATAAAAACTTTCATTACATGTCTACGGCGACTTTTACAGCTCAATTTTCTAACTGACCTATAATAGTTAACTATACTGTCTAGAAAAACTGAGGCCTAATACATATTCAAGTTCAGTCAAAGAATCCCCTCACTTACCACACTCCCTTCACCCCAAAGAAGACGTAAACGTAGAATTTGCTGAAACTAGGGGAACGTCATCATTTCTCTGTGTGAGCTATTTATTTAATTTCTATCTCTGATAGTGAGCATATTTGACCATTGAGGAATTCAGTGTTGTGCACAGAGTGTGAAGTTGTAGGAAAACTGTTTCTAGGAGAGGCTTGTTCTTCTCCTATTGGCTTCATTGCAGCTCAAGTTCTAATCCTCTGGATTGGAAGACTGAGTGGATGGGAGTGAAGGGGAAGTTCTTGGTAGGTATGCCCAAAAGAGGGAAATATTTTCCAGGACTTCGTGGTCTGTAGTCTATGTGATTTTTAAATGCCCCTTGGGACGTGTGGATTCTCACGGCCTCTTTCAAAAACATGAGCTTTTTTATCAACTCTGACAACTCTTCTCTTTTTGACGTCAGGAATATTGTACCACTCCTTGGAGCAGAGCATTGAGTACATTCTTCTAGTTCACATTGACCCTCCACAGGTTTCTGATAGTATCAGCCAGGCTCAACATGTCTCATGAATGTCTTTTGAGCGTGGTGTTCTGGAAAGTAGTCTCCATGCCATTATTCTCCATTGTAGCATAACAATTCTCAGCAGTGCATTCGCATCTCTCCTCAATATGTGCAGCCAGCTTTTCTGCATGCTTCTCTTCGTGTCTCCCATAAAGTTGACTTCTACATTACTGAGCAAGTCTGGAAGCTCCTCGGAGACTCACCAGTATGCTGATGACGGGCAGATCTTCCACTGTCTGACTTTTCAGTTTCTAAAACTGACCCGTGATCTCAGGTGATTCGGCAGCAGCAGTATCACGAACATGAAGAGCTCCCCATATAATAGACCTAAGCCAAGCTCCAAGGACGGTGTCAGCCCCTACATGACTCTGATCCACCCACAGATTTCTGCCGAGATACCTTGGATCCAGAAGCAACAACATGCCTCGTGGGACACATCAATATTCCACCTGGAATACAACCGGTTACTGCCATTCCCAAAGTTGCAGCATTTTTCAGTTTTGAGGGTGGGACTGCATTAGACGAGAGTTTCCTAAGTTTAAATTGATTCTCTCCATTAGCCTCCCATGGTCCTTTTTTTCGACCCTCTTTCCTTTAGTTCCGATCTGTATACAAAATATATCAGAGGGAATGTTGTGCATGTTAAGTTTAATTTTCCACACGTCTTTAACCTTTCTAACAGTTAACAGTACACAAAGACCCCACTATAGGTATCTTATGTTTGAGTAATAGCCATTCACCCAGAATACATATCAGTCTTTTGCTTTTCTGCTGAAACACCCACACTCTCAAGACATGGATCCATTTGTTTCATGGGGTCTGAAAATCCTACAAATGAAGCCCATCCCAATGTACGCATTACTGTCTGTGTGTTTTGCTCTTAGAACAGATT
Organism: Camelus bactrianus; assembly: GCF_048773025.1. Taxonomy (NCBI): domain Eukaryota; kingdom Metazoa; phylum Chordata; class Mammalia; order Artiodactyla; family Camelidae; genus Camelus; species Camelus bactrianus. The sequence continues at coordinate 11,217,698 of NC_133574.1, forward strand.
TGTAGAACTACTTGTTTTTGTTATGGGCATATGCCATTTATTCTTCATGTAGGGATGTATAGCACATTCATTCTTTCTGTTGGAATTTGACTCAATATTTATAAAGGAATATGAATCGATTTTATACAAAATAGGCATTTGAGTTTGGTCACGATATGCTCTTATGAATGAATATTTTTCGATCTCTTTGCTCGCATCTGTTTTCTGAATACATGTGTGTTGAGGACATGCAAGGAGCAATACTGGGTCGGTGCGTGCTGAATGATACTTGACACCCCTTTGAGTATTTTCTTTTGGATTATCATGGTTCTTTTGCATATATGTCAGCCAACAGTACTCTTTGATTTTTGTTTGATATTTTGACTGTTTGCTTGTGGTTTGCTTTGCAAAAACATTATTTCATTCATCACTCCATTTGCATTAAACAGAGAGACATATAAGATGATTCAGTTAATATAGTGCTGATAATGTCCTATGTTTTCCTGCTTCCCTCTCCCAACTTAAGGGATTTGTTGCCATCCTTGCATTCTACTTGTTTACTCTCTACATCTCATGGCTCTTCATGCATTTCAATTGATATATTTGTTATTTCCATTTCATGTTGCTACTTTTCTCTTCAGGGTATAATTCTCAATCTTTGTTTAAGGATAAATTTTGAACCGTTGAATTCTATTCAGATTTGCCAGTCTGTGAAATTGTCTAGATATGCCGTTATCAGATATGGCGTTCTTGTGGCATAGGCTTCTCTACAATGCAGTTTTTTCTCATTCAGCTTTTGGTGTATGTCTTGACACTCCTTCCTGTCCTGCAATATTGTGTCGAGTTATCAGCTGAAAGACTTCCGGAGTTTCGGTTGTGACTACTTTTCTATTCAGGGTAGAATTCTCAATCTTTCTTTTAGGATAAGTTTTTAACTGCTGAACTATTTTACACTTTGCCGATCTGTGAAATTGCCAAGCTCTGTCGTTAATGGTAATGGCTGTCTTGTGGCACAGGCTACCGTATATGCAGCTTTGTCTGATTCATGATTTGGTCTATGTCTTGACACTCCTTCTTGTACTGCGATATTTCTGTCTAGTTATCAGGTGAAACACCTGTGGGGTTTCTGATGTGGATGAGTTGTTGTACACTACGTGCATCGGAAATCACAGGGCTTATCATGATTTTTGATGATTTGAATGAAATTATAGCTGCTTGTAGTTCTATTGGGATTCCACATTATTTGGATGCTGTTTGCTCCTGGTTTCGTATAGGAGATTGTTTGTTGGCTTTCAGCAAGTTTCAGTCTGATTTTTCTTCAAATATCTATAGAGTTTGATTTTTATATCTAGCTTTTCTCTTTGGGGCTCTTATGATTCCTGCTCTTTCATGCTTTGTTTTACCCCAGGTTTCAAAAGCAATATTTGCATTGGTTTACACTTGTTTTTCTATGTCACCTTCTGATACAGGGATTTCTTTTCCCCTGTGTTCACGGACATCCACGAGTCGCTCTGCATTATGTAGTATGTTTGCAACTGAATTTTGCCCTGCTATTAACTCATACATTGAGTATTCTGATTTTATTTGGCTCGTCTAAATTATTCTCTTCCCCATTGCTTTTATTGTGCCTTTTGTTATTCTGAGACACAGTTTTGCTTCAGTGTTTCCTCACCACGGTTTTCAATACATGGTCTTATTATGTTTCATAATCTAGTTGTTTGAAACATTCTTTTGGAACTTCAAACCCTTTGAAACAGAAAATGTTACTTCCTGTTTCTTGTAGTATACGTCTTTAACCCTACTGGTCTAGTACTATCAGGTATCTAGCGTAGAATTGTAGGGCTTGGTAAAGTGAAAATTTTAGTCTCTTAGGTGTTGGCAATTCCATGATATTACTGTGAGGACAAATTTTTCTGCACATTGAATCCATGTCATTTTCCTGTGTGTGTTGTCTTGTATATCTCTAAATGCTGGTGTTGCTTTGATGAGATGAACACACCATACTCTCATCGTTTAGAACAAACTCAGATTTATTACGCTTATGTCACATTTCTGAAAGTTCAGAGGAACATTCCCCTTGTGGAAATGGAGCATCTAAATATTTTCAGCTTTGCAGGCTGTTGTATGTCATTTTGTAGTGTTTTCTAAAGAGCACATTGACAGTGCGCTTGTCCTTTCTACTTCCATAAGAATGTTCCAATCTTACCAGTTCTTCACAGAGCTTCTCTGTCCACAGAAAAACCTGTGGAAACATATCTATGCATGTCATGCAACAGTTCCTGCTGCCATTATTGCTCACCCCACCTAGGTGTTCTCGGAGCTGTGCAATTTCAAGGCCATCCAAAGTGTAACATCTGCATTTGGGAGATAATGGTGAAGTAAATGCGTCATCTTCTCATGCTGCGGACCTAGACAAATGCTCTTTGTTTGCTCATTCTTGTGGCGTGGGACCACGAAAAGAAATCCAGCTGTCCCGAATCCTCTGTCTCAAAGCAAAACCTAATCCCAGTCCAGGCTAGTACTTTAGCTGATGCAAACGCTTTGGAAACTGATTTCAACCCCAAGGCCCCCTGGATTCCTCAGACCCGTTGCATGATTTCTCTGATTGAGCCCCCACGTGCTCTATTGGCTAAATGCCAAATTGGTCCCTGGGCCTGCAAATGCAGTGCATGTGGCCATGTGGCATTTCGATAAAGTCAACTTTGCACACCGGAGTGGTTGCTTTATCATTGGGGTTCAAGGTCAGTTTTCTCTCTTGTTAGGGCCAACCACAATGCACAACACACTCCAGATCCCTGAGACAAAGCGTGTGTCATCATCCATAGTCCTATACCTCATTTTACGCAGCCACTGCTAGCTCAAATTTGGCTGCTCGTTTCTTGGCCTCAGAATCAATTGTGGGAACAAATTGTGCCGATGTATTTCAGTTCTGTCAGCTTAGCATCTGCTGTGAAATTTTCTAACACTCAGCGCATCGCTTTGAATCCCATGTGACCGGCCACTTAAGAGTGTGCGAACAATTTAAACAGAGTTTCACCTTTGCTGCTCATTTACCAGAGGTCAGGTACTGCACTGATTTCCATTCTCTAATTTGCTTCTCCTCCATCCACGTTTTCTGAGGCATCATACTGTCTTTGCATGTAAGGGAGCACTCTTTGCCAAGTCTCCTGAACCAAGGGCTTGGTGAGTGGATGTTTAAATTTCTGTGTAATTGGGAGCGAGTTAGCATACGATGCACTTGTACACTGTCACCTGGGCATCAATAAATCAACACTTTCCATATATAACTCACTGAAATTGGATTCTTGTTTATCTCATTTTTCTATACACTCATGATGTTAGTGTTTGTCCAAAGACTACATTTTTGTCATTGTGTTGATACCTCAGTTGCAGCCTTTCAAAATTTTAATACTACTGATATACATACTTTGGGATTTATATGAAAATTAAGTTAGTTTTTGAAACATACTATATCTACTTACAATCCACTCTTGTCAAATTCAGGTACCATTTTGTCAGCACTAAGGGAAATTTAGACAGATTAAATGTAAAACACCACTTGAAAATGATGAAGGGGACAGGTAATCTCTTTACTTTTGATGCCTCCAACACCAACAGGAATCATGAAATTATTTTTGAAAGCATGAAATTACCCCCACAATTGGTTTCCCTTGTGCATGTTGTGCCCTTTCCACCCAATGACACATACTGGCCAATGTTGTCATTTCAAGCAGTAACATTTCTCTCCAGGAAAACACAAGGAATCTCGAACAAGATATTAATATGTAGGCTTAGTTCAAAAAGGAACTAGGTGCATTAGAGTAATGAGAAACCTGCTGCAGCTTTGCAAGTCTATTGGGAATCATGTGATCTTCTATCAACCATGAGAACACTTAAACGTCCGAACATGTTGGTTAAACCAGTTTAACACAACCAAGTCTGCACCCTCATGATATACTGCACCTGGGCATGAATGAAGGGAAAAGACGGTCCACAGGAAAATATTTCCTTACATGTCTACGGCGAATTTTACAGTTCATTTCACTAACTGATTTACAATAGTTACCTATACTGTCTAGGAAAGTTGAGGCCTAATACATATTCAAGTTCAGTCAAAGAATCCCCTCACTTACCACACTCCCTTCACCCCAAAGAAAACGGAACCCCAGAATTTGCTGAAACTAGGGAACATCTTCATTTTTTTGTGTGAGCTAAGTATTTAAATTCTATCTATGATAGCGAGAGTATTTGACCATTGGGGAATGCAGTGTTGTGCACAGAGTGTGAAGTTTTAGGAAAACTGGTTCTAGGAGGGGCTTGCTCTTCTCCTATTGGCTTCATTGCAGCTAAAGTGCTGATCATCTGGAATGGATGACTGAGTGGATGGGAGGGAAGGGCATGTGCTTGATAGGTATGACCAAACTCGGGTAAATGCTTACCAGGACTTCGTGCTCTGTGGTCTGTGTGATTATTAAATGTCCCTTTGGACGTGTCAATTCTCACGGCCTCTTTCAAGAACATGAGCTTTTTTATCAACTCTGCCATCTCTTCTCTTTTAGACGTCAGGAATATTAGACCACTCCTTGGTGCAGAGCATTGAGAACCTTCTTCAAGTTCACGTTGACCCTCCACAGTTTTGTGCTAGTATCAGCCAGGCTCAACATGCCTCATGAATGTCTTTGGAGCGTGGTGTTCTGGAAAGAAGCCTCCATGCCATTATTCTCGATTGTAGCAGAACAACTCTCAGCAATGTGTTCGCATCTGTCCTCAATCTGTGCAGCAAGCCTTTCTGCATGCTTCTCTTCGTGTCTCCCAAAAAGTCGACTTCTAGAGTACTGGGCAAGTCTGAAAGTACCTCGGAGCCTCATCAGTATGTTGATGACGGGCAGATATTCCACTGTCTGACTTTTCAGTTTCTAGAAACTGACCCGTGATCTCAGGTGATTGGGAAGCAGCAATATCACAAACATAAACAGCTCCCCATATACTAGACCTAAGCCAAGCTCCACAGAGAGTGTCAGCCCCTACATGACTCTGATCCACCCACAGACCTCTGACGAGTTACCTTGGATCCAGAAACCACAACAAGCCTCGTGGAACACAACAACGTTCCCCCTGGAATCCAATAGGTAACTGCCACCCACAAAGGTTGCAGCATCTTTTCAGTGTTGGGGGAGGGACTGCATCAGACGACAGATTCCTAAGTTAAAAGTAATTCTCTCCATTAGCATCCCATGGTTCTGTTTTTCCGACCCTCTTTCCTTTAGTTCAGATCTCAATACACATTACAAAGAGAGGGAAGTGTGTGCATTTTAAGTTTATATTTCCACACGACTTTAAAATTTCTAAAAGTTAACGATCCACAAAGACCACCCAATGGAATCTTATATTTGTGTAAAAGCCATTCACTCAGAATACATATCCGTCTGTTGGTTTCCTGCTGAAACACCCACATTCTCAAGACATGGATCCATTTGTTTCATGGGGGCTGAAATTCCTACAAATGAAGCCCATCCCAATGTACGCATTACAGTCTGTCTCCTTTGTTCTTAGTACAGTTTTGTAGAACTACTTGTCTTTGTTATGGGCATATGCCATTTATTCTCCATGTAGGGATGGATAGCACATTCATTCTTTCTGTTGGAAGTTGACTCAATATATATAAAGGAAAATGAATCGATTTTATATAAAATAGGCATTTGAGTTTGGTTATGATATGCTCTTATGAATGAATATTTTTCAATCATTTTGCTCGCATCTGTTTTCTGAATACATGTGTGTTGAAGACATGCAAGGAGCAATACTGGGTCGGTGCGTGCTGAATGATACTTGACACCCCTTTGAGTATTTTCTTTTGAATTATCATGGTTCCTTTGCATATACGTCAGCCAAGAGTACTCTTTGGTTTTTGTTTGATATTTTGATTGTTTGCTTGTGGTTTGTTTTGCAAACACATTTTTCCATGCATCACTCCATTTGCATAAAACAGAGAGACATATAAGATGATTCAGTTAGTATAGTGCTGATAGTCTCCTAAGTTTTCCTGCTTCCCTCTCACAATTTTAGGGATTTGTTGCCCTCCTTGCATTCTACTTGTTTACTCTCTACATCTCATGGCTCTTCATGCATTTCAATTGATGATTTTCGTATTTCCATTTCATGTTGCTACTTTTCTGTTCAGGGTATAATTCTCAATCTTTGTTTAAGGATAAGTTTTGAACTGTTGAATTCTATTCAGATTTGCCAGTCTGTGAAATTGTCTAGATGTGCCGTTATCAGATATGGCGTTCTTGTGGCATACGGTACTCTAGCCTGCAGCTTTTTCTCATTCAGCTTTTGGTGTATGTTTTGTCACTCCTTCCTGTCCTGCAATATTTGTGTCGAGTTATAAGCTGAAACACTTCCGGAGTTGCTGATGTGACTACTTTTCTATTCAGGGTAGAATTCTCAATCTTTCTTTTAGGATAAGTTTTTAACTGCTGAATTATTTTACACTTTGCCGATCTGTGAATTTGCCAAGCTCTGTCGTTAATGGTAATGGCTGTCTTGTGGCATAGGCTACCGTATAATGCAGCTTTGTCTAATTCATGATTTGGTGTATGTCTTGGCACTCCTTCCTGTACTGTGATATTTCTGTCTAGGTATCAGCTGAAACACCTGTGGGGGTTCTGTTGTGACTGAGTTGTTGTCCTCTAGGTGCATCGAAAATCAAAGAGCTTATCATGATCTTTGATGATTTGAATGAAAATATAGCTGCTTGTAAGTGTATTTGCATTCCACATTATTTGGATGCTGTTTTCTCCTGGTTTCATATAGATGATTGTTTCTTGGCTTTCAGTAAGATTCAGTCTGCTTTTTCCCAAATACCTATTCAGAGTTTGATTTTTATGTCTAGCTTTTCCCTATGGGGCTCTTATGAATCCTAGTCTTCTTGCTTTGTCTTACCCAAGGATTCAACAGCAATATTTGCATTGATTTACATTTCCTGTTCTATGCCATCATCTGATACAGGTATATCCATTCCCTTGTGTTCACATACATTCACGAGTCGCTCTGCATTATCTAGTCTGCTTAGGACTGAATTTTGCCTTGCTATTATCTCATACATTGAGTATTCTGATTTTATTTGGCTCGTTTGAGTGATTATCTTCCCCATTTCTGGTATTGTGCCTTTTGTGATTCTGAGACACTGTTTTACTTAGGGTTTCTCTCACCGCAATTTCAATACATGCTCTGATAATGTTTCATAATCTAGGTGTTTGAAAGCTTTATTTTGGACCTTCAATCTCTTTGAAACAGAAAATGGTTCTTCCTGTTTCTTGTAGTATACTTCTTAATCCCTACGGGTCTAGTACTATCAGGTATCTAGTGTAGAATTGTAGGGCTTGGTAAAGTGAAAATTTTATTCTCTTAGGTGTTGGCAATTCCATGATTTTTCTGTGAGGACAAATTTTCCTGCACATTGATTCCATGTCGTTTTACTGTGTGTGAACTCTTGCATAAATCTAACTGCTGGAACTGCCTTTGATGAGATGAACGCAACAAATTCTCATCGGTTAAAACATTCTCAGATTTATTACGCTTATGTCACTTTTCTGAAAGTTCAGAGGAAACTTCCACTTGTGGAAAAGGAGCATCTAAACATTTTCAGCTTTGCAGGCTGTTGTATGTCATTTTGTAGTGTTTTTTAAGAGCACATTGACAGTGCGCTTGTCCTTTCTACTTCCATAAGAATGTTCCAATCTTACCAGTTCTTCCCAGAGCTTCTCTGTCCACAGAAAAACCAGTGGAAACATATCTATGCATGTCATGCAACAGGGACTGCTGCCATTATTCCTCAACCCGCCTATGTGTCCTCGGCGATGTGCATTGTCAAGACAATCCAAAATGTAGCATCTGCATTTGGGAGATAATGGTGAAGTAAATGCTTCATCTTCTTCCACTGTGGACCTAGACAAATGCTCTTTGTACTCTCATTCTTGTGGCTTGGGACCACGAAAGGAAACCCAGCTGTCCCGCATCCTCTGCCTGAAACCAAACAATAATCCCAGTCCAGGCTAGGACTTCAGCTGATCCAAACGCTTTGGAAACTGATTTCAACCCAAGGCCCCCTGGATTCCGCAGACCTGATGCATGATTTCTCTGATTGAGTCTCCACGTGCTCTGTTGGCAAAATGCCAAATTGGTCCCTGGGCCTTCAGATGCAGTGCATGTGGCCATGAGACATTTCGATAAAGTCAACTTTGCACACCGGATTTTTTGCTTTCTCATTTGGGTTCAAGGTCAGTTTTCTCTCTCGGTAGGGCCAACCAGAATGCACAACACACTCCAGATCGCTGAGACAAAGCGTGTTACATCATCCATAGTCCTATACCTAATTTTACGCAGCCACTGCTAGCTCAAATACGGCTGCTCGTTTCTTGGCCACAGAATCAATTGTGGGGACAAATTGTGCTGATTTATTTCAGTCCTGTCAGCTTAGCATGTGCTGTGCACTCTTCTAACACTCAGCATATCGCATTTAATACCATATGTCCGGTCCGCTTAATAGTGTACGAGCAATTGAAACAGAGTTTCACATTTGCTGCTCCATTACCAGAGTTCAGTTACTGCACTGATTTCCATTCTCTAATTTGCTTCTCCTCCATCCACGTTTTCTGAGGCATCATACTGTCTTTGCATCTAAGGGAGCACTCTTCGGCAATTCTCCTTATCCAAGGGCTTGCAGAGTGGATGTTTAAATTTCTGTGTAATGGGAGCGAGTTAGCGTACGATGCACTGGTACACTGCCACCTGGGCATCAATAAATCAACACTTTCCTTATATAACTCACTGAAATGGGATTCCTGTTTATCTCTTTTTTCTATACAGTCATGTTTTTAGTGTTTGTCCGGAGACTCCATTTTTGTCATTGTGTTGATACCTTAGTTGCAGCCTTTCAAAAGTTTAATAAAACTGATTTACATATTTTGAGATTTATATGAAAATGAAGTTAGTTTTTGAAACATACTTAATCTACTTATATCCACACTTGTCAAATTCAGGTACCATTTTCTCAGCTCTAAGGAAAATCTAGACAGGTAAAATGTAAAATACCACTCGAAAATGATGAAGGGGACAGGTAAACTCTTTACTTTTGATGCCTCCAACACCAACAGGAACCGTGAAATAATTATTCTAAGCATGAAATTACCCCCACACTTGGTTTCCCTTGTGCATGTGGTGCCCTTTCCACCTAATGACACATACTGGACAATGTTGTCATTTCAAGCAGTAACATTTCTCTCCAGGAAAACACAAGGGATCTGAAACAAGATATTAATATGTAGGCTTGGTTCAAAAAGGAACTAGGGGCATTAGAGTAATGAGAAACCTGCTGCAGCTTTGCTAATCTATTGAGAACCAGGTTCTCTTCTATCAACCATGAGAACTATTAAACGTCCGATCATGTTGGGTAAAGCAGTTTAACACAACCAAGTCTGCACCCACATGACATAGAGCACCCGGGCTTGAATGAAGGTAAAATACTGTCCACATAAAAAAAATGTCCTTACATATCTATGGCGACTTTTACTGTTCACTTCACTAACTGACTTATAATTGTTACCTAAAATGTGCAGAAAACTGTAGGCCTAATTCATATTCAATTCAGTCAAAGAATCCCCTCACTTACCACACTCCTTTCACACCAAAGAAGACTTAACATCTAAATATGCTGAATCTAGAGGAAAGTAATCATTTCTTTGTTTGAGATATTCATTTAATTTCTATCTATTATAGTCGAGAGTATTTGACCTTTGAGGATTTCAGTGTTGTGCACAGAGTGTGAAGTTGTAGGAAAACTGGTTCTAGGAGGGGCTTGCTCTTCTCCTATTGGCTTCATTGCAGCTCAAGTTCTGATCCTCTGAAATGGATGCCTGAGTGGATAGGAGGGAAGGGCAAGTGCTTGATAGGTACTCCCAACCCCGGGTAAATGCTTACCAGGACTTCATTCCCTGAGGTCTGTGTCATAATTAAATGCCCCTTGGGATGTGTGGATTCTCATGACCTCTTTCAAGACCATGGGCAGTTTTATCAACTCTGACATCTCTTCTCTTTTAGATGTCAGGATTATTGGGCCACTTCTTGGAGCAGAATATAGAGTACCTTCTTCAAGTTCACGTTGACCCTCCACAGGTTTCTGCTAGTATCAGCCAGGCTCAACATGTCTCATGAATGCCTTCTGAGCCTGGTATTCTGTAAAGAATTCTCCATGCCAGTATTCTCCATTGTAGCAGAACAAGTCTCATCAATGTGCTCGCATCTCCCTTCAATCTGTGCAGCCAGCTTTTCTGAAGGCTTCTCTTCGTGTCTCCCATAAAGTCGACTTCTACATTACTGAGCAAGTCTGGAAGTTCCTCGGAGCCTCACCAGTATGCTGATGACGGGCAGATATACCAATGTCTGACTTTTCAGTTCCTAGAAACTGACCCGTGATCTAAGGTCAATGGGCAGCAACAGTATCTCGAACTTAAAGAGCTCCCCATAAAATAGACCTAAGCCAAGCTCCACGGAGGGTGTCAGCCCCTACATGACTCTGATCCACCCACAGAGCTCTGCTGAGTTACCTTGGATCCGGAAGGCACAACAAGCCTCGTGGAAAACACCAACATTCCACCTGAAATCCAACCGGTAACTTCCATCCACAAAGGTTGCATCATCTTTTCATTGTTGGGGGAGGGACTTCATCAGACGGGAGTTTCCTAGGTTAAAAGTGATTCTCTCCATTAGCATCCCATGGTCCTGTTTTTCGACCCTCTTTCCTTTAGTTCAGATCTCTATACACAATACAGAGGGAAGTGTGTGCATGTTATGTTTACTTTTTCACACGTCTTTAACCTTTCTAATAGTTAACAGTTCACAAAGACCCCACTATAGGAATCTTATGTTTGAGTAATAGCCATTCACCCAGAATACATATCTGTCTTTTGCTTTTCTGCTGAAACATCCACACTCTCAAGACATGGATCCATTTGTTTCATGGGGGCTGAAATTCCTACAAATGAAGCCCATCCCAATGTACGCATTACTGTCTTGTCTTTTTTGTTCTTAGTACAGTTTTGTAGAACTACTTGTCTTTGTTATGGGCATATGCCATTTATTCTCCATGTAGGGATGGATAGCACATTCAATCTTTCTGTTGGAAGTTGACTCAATATTTATAAAGGAAAATGAATCGATTTTATACAAAATAGGCATTTGAGTTTGGTCACGATATGCTCTTATGAATGAACATTTTTCAATCTTTTTGCTCGCATCTGTTTTCTGAATACATGTGTGTTGAGGACATGCAAGGAGCAATACTGGGTCGGTGCGTGCTGAATGATACTTGACACCCCTTTTAATATTTTCTTTTGAATTATCATGGTTCCTTTGCATATATGTCAGCCAACAGTACTCTTTGGTTTTTGTTTAATATTTTGATTGTTTGCTTGTGGTTTGTTTTGCAAACACATTTTTCCATGCATCACTCCATTTGCATTAAACAGAGAGACATATAAGATGATTCAGTTAGTATAGTGCTGATAATATATGTTTTCCTGCTTCCCTCTCCCAACTTTAGGGATTTGTTGCCCTCCTTGCATTCTACTTGTTTACTCTCTACATCTCATGGCTCTTCATGCATTTCAATTGATGATTTTCGTATTTCCATTTCATGTTGCTACTTTTCTGTTCAGGGTAAAATTCTCAATCTTTGTTTAAGGATAAGTTTTGAACTGTTGAATTCTATTCAGATTTGCCAGTCTGTGAAATTGTCTAGATGTGCCGTTATCAGATATGGCGTTCTTGTGGCATACGGTACTCTAGCCTGCAGCTTTTTCTCATTCAGCTTTTGGTGTATGTTTTGTCACTCCTTCCTGTCCTGCAATATTTGTGTCGAGTTATAAGCTGAAACACTTCCGGAGTTGCTGATGTGACTACTTTTCTATTCAGGGTAGAATTCTCAATCTTTCTTTTAGGATAAGTTTTTAACTGCTGAACTATTTTACACTTTGCCGATCTGTGAAATTGCCAAGCTCTGTCGTTAATGGTAATGGCTGTCTTGTGGCACAGGCTACCTTATAATGCAGCTTTGTCTAATTCATGATTTGGTGTATGTCTTGGCACTCCTTCCTGTACTGTGATATTTCTGTCTAGGTATCAGCTGAAACACCTGTGGGGGTTCTGTTGTGACTGAGTTGTTGTCCTCTAGGTGCATCGAAAATCAAAGAGCTTATCATGATCTTTGATGATTTGAATGAAAATATAGCTGCTTGTAAGTGTATTTGAATTCCACATTATTTGGATGCTGTTTTCTCCTGGTTTCATATAGATGATTGTTTCTTGGCTTTCAGTAAGTTTCAGTCTGCTCTTTCTCCAAATACCTATTCAGAGTTTGATTTTTATGTCTAGATTTTCCCTATGGGGCTCTTATGAATCCTAGTCTTTCATGCTTTGTCTTACCCAAGGATTCAACAGCAATATTTGCATTGGTTTACATTTCCTGTTCTATGCCATCATCTGATACAGGTATTTCCGTTCCCTTGTGTTCACGTACATTCACGAGTCGTTCTGCATTATCTAGTCTGCTTAGCACTGTATTTTGCCCTGCTATTATCTCATACATTGAGTATTCTGATTTTATTTGGCTCGTCTGAGTTATTATCTTCCCCATTTCTGGTATTGTGCCTTTTGTGATTCTGAGACACTGTTTTACTTAGGGTTTCTCTCACCTCAATTTCAATACATGCTCTGATAATGTTTCATAATCTAGGTGTTTGAAAGCTTTATTTTGGACCTTCAATCTCTTTGAAACAGAAAATGTTCCTTCCTGTTTCTTGTACTATACGTCTTTATCCCTACTGGTCTAGTACAATCAGGTATCAAGTGTAGAATTGTAGGGCTTGGTAAAGTGAAAATTTTATTCTCTTAGGTGTTGGCAATTCTATGATATTTCTGTGAGGACAAATTTTCCTGCACATTGATTCCATGTCGTTTTCCTGTGTGTGTTCTCTTGTATAACTCTAACTGCTGGTGTTGCTTTGATGAGAGGAACGCAACAAATTCTCATCGGTTAAAACATTCTCAGATTTATTACGCTTATGTCACTTTTCTGAAAGTTCAGAGGAAACTTCCACTTGTGGAAACGGAGCATCTAAATATTTTCAGCTTTGCAGGCTGCTGTATGTCATTTTGTAGTGTTTTCTAAAGAGCACATTGACAGTGCGCTTGTCCTTTCTACTTCCATAAGAATGTTCCAAACTTACCAGTTCTTCCCAGAGCTTCTCGGTCTACAGAAAAACCAGTGGAAACATATCTATGCATGTCATGCAACAGGGCCTGCTGCCATTATTGCTCAACCCGCCTAGGTGTCCTCTGCGCTGTTCATTGTCAAGGCCATCCAAAATACAGCATCTGCATTTGGGAGATAATGGTGAAGTAAATGCTTCAACTTCTCACGCTGTGGACCTAGACAAAAGCTCTTTGTTCTCTCATCCTTGTGGCTTGGGACGACGAAAGGAAACCCAGGTTTCCCGCATCCTCTGCCTCATACCAAACCCTAATCCCACTCCAGGCGATGACTTTAGCTGATCCAAAGGCTTTGGAAACTGATTTCAACCACAAGGCCCCCTGGATTCCTCAGACCCGATGCATGATTTCTCTGATTGAGCCTCCACGTGCTGTGTTGGCAAAATGCCAAATTGGTCCCTGGGCCTGCAGATGCAGTGCATGTGGCCATGAGACATTTCGATAAAGTCAACTTTGCACACCGGAATGTTTGCTTTCTCATTGGGGTTCAAGGTCACTTTTCTCTCTTGGTAGGGCCAACCACAATCCACAAAACACTCCAGATCCCTGAGACAAAGCGTGTGACATCATCCATAATCCCATACCTCATTTTACGCAGCCACTGCTAGCTCAAATTCGGCTGCTCGTTTCTTGGCCTCAGAATCAATTGTGGGGACAAATTGTGCTGATTTATTTCAGTTCTCTCAGCTTAGCATCTGCTGTACACTCTTCTAACACTCAGCACATCGCTTTGAATCCCATATGTCCGGTCCGCTTAATAGTGTGCGAGCAATTGAAACAGTTTCACCTTTGCTGCTCCATTACCAGAGGTCAGGTACTGCACTGATTTCCATTCTCTAATTTGCTTCACCTCCATCCACGTTTTCTGAGGCATCATACTGTCTTTGCATGTAAGGGAGCACTCTTCGGCAATTCTCCTTATCCAAGGGCTTGCAGAGTGGATGTTTAAATTTCTGTGTAATTGGGAGCGAGTAAGCGTACGATGCACTGGTACACTGCCACCTGGGCATCAATAAATCAACACTTTCCTTATATAACTCACCGAAATGGGATTCCTGTTTATCTCTTTTTTCTATACAGTCATGTTTTTAGTGTTTGTCCGGAGACTCCATTTTTGTCATTGTGTTGATACCTCAGTTGCAGCCTTTCAAAATTTTAATACTACTGATATACATATTTTGAGATTTATATGAAAATGAAGTTGGTTTTTGAAACATACTAAATCTACTTACAATCCACACTTGTCAAATTCTGGTACCATTTTGTCAGCTCTAAGGAAAATCTAGACAGATAAAGTGTAAAATACCACTCGAAAATGATGAAGGGGACAGGTAAACTCTTTACTTTTGATGCCTCCAACACCAACAGGAACCATGAAATAATTATTGTAAGCATGAAATTACCCCCACACTTGGTTTCCCTTGTGCATGTGGTGCCCTTTCCACCCAATGACACATACTGGCCAATGTTGTCATTTCAAGCAGTAACATTTCTCTCCAGGAAAACACAAGGAATCTGAAACAAGATATTAATATGTAGGCTTGGTTCAAAAAGATACTAGGGGCATTAGACTAATGAGAAACCTGCTGCAGCTTTGCTAATCTATTGAGAACCAGGTTCTCTTCTATCAACCATGAGAATGCTTAAACTTCCGATCATGTTGGGTAAAGCAGTTTAACACAACCAAGTCTGCACCCACATGACATACAGCACCCGGGCTTGAATGAAGGTAAAATACTGTCCACATAAAAAAAAGTCCCTACATATCTATGGCGACTTTTACTGTTCACTTCACTAACTGATTTATAATATTTACCTATAGTGTCTAGGAAATATGTGGTCTAATACATATTCAAGTTCCGTCAAAGAATCCCCTCACTTACCACACTCCCTTCACCCCAAAGAAGACGTAACCCCAGAATTGCTGAAACAACGGGAACGTCTTCATTTTTTTTGTGTGAGCAAGTTATTTAAATTCTATCTATGATAGTCGTGAGTTTTTGACCATTGAGGAATTCAGTGTTGTGCACAGAGTGTGAAGTTGTAGGAATACTTGTTCTAGGAGGGGCTTGCTCTTCTCCTATTGGCTTCATTGCAGCTCAAGTGCTGATCTCTGGAATGGATGACTGAGTGGATAGGAGGAAAGGGCAAGTGCTTGATAGGTATGACTATAGCCGGGTAAAACTTACCAGGAATTCATTCTCTGCGGTCTGTTTGATTTTTAAATGCCCCTTGGGACGTGTGGATTCTCACGGCCTCTTTCAAATACATGAGATTTTTATCAACTCTGCCATCTCTTCTCTTTTAGGCGTCAGGAATATTGGACCACTCCTTGGGGCAGAGCATTGAGTACCTTCTTCAAGTTCACGTTGACCCTCCACAGCTTTCTGCTAGTATCAGCCAAGCTCAACATGTCTCATAAATGTATTTGGCGCGTGGTGTTCTGGAAAGAATTCTCCATGCCATTATTCTCCATTGTAGCACAACAACTCTCAGCAATGTGTTCGCATCTTTTCTCAATCTGTGCAGCCAGGTTTTCTGCATGCTTCTCTTCGTGTCTCCCAAAAAGTCGACTTCTACACTACTGGGCAAGTCTGAAAGTACCTCGGAGCCTCACCAGTATGCTGATGATGGGCAGATCTTCCACTGTCTGACTTTTCAGTTTCTAAAACTGACTCGTGATCTCAGGTGATTGGGCAGCAGCAGTATCACAAACATAAACAGCGCCCCATATAATAGACCTAAGCCAAGCTCCACACAGGGTGTCAGCCCCTACATGTCTCTGATCCACCCACAGAACTCTGCCGAGTTACCTTGGATCTGGAAGCCACAACAAGCCTTGTGGGACACACCAACTTTCCACCAGGAATCCAACTGGTAATTGCCATTCACAAAGGTTGCAGCATCTTTTCCGTGTTGGGGTAGGGACTGCATCAGACGAGAGATTCCTAAGTTAAAAGTAATTCTCTGCATTAGCATCCCATGGCTCTGTATTTCCGACCATGTTTCCTTTAGTTCAGATCTCAATACACGTTAAAAAAAGGGGGAAGTGTGTGCATTTTAAGTTTATATTTCCACACGACTTTAACCTGTCTAACAGTTACACATTCACAAAGACCAACCAAAGGAATCTTATATTTGTGTAAAAGCCATTCACTCAAAATACATATCCGTCTGTTGCTTTTCTGCTGAAACACCCACAGTCTCAAGACATGGATCCATTTGTTTCATGGGGGCTGAAATTCCTAGAAATGAAGCCCATTCTAGTGTACGCATTACGGTCTGTCTCTTTTGCTCTTAGTACTGTTTTGTAGAACTACTTGTCTTTGTTATGGGCATATGCCATTTATTCTCCATGTAGGGAAGGATAGCACATTCATTCTTTCTGTTGGAAGTTGACTCAATATTTATAAAGGAAACTGAATCGATTTTATAAAAAATAGGCATTTGAGTTTGGTCACGATATACTCATAAGAATGAACATTTTTCAATATTTTCGCTTTCATCTTTTTTCTGAATACATGTGTGTTGAGGACATGCAAGGAGCAATAATGGATTGGTGTGTGCTGAATGATACTTGACACCCCTTTGAGTATTTTCTTTTGAATTATCATGGTTCCCTTGCATATAAGTCAGCCAACAGTACTCTTTGGTTTTTCTTTGATATTTTGATTGTTTGCTTGTGGTTTGTTTTGCAAGCACATTATTCCATGCATCACTCCATTTGCATTAAACAGAGAGACATATAAGATGATTCAGTTAGTATAGTGCTGATAATCTCCTATGTTTTCCTGCTTCCCTCTCCCAAATTTAGGGATTTGTTTCCCTCCTTGCATTCTACTTGTTTACTCTCTACATCTCATGGCTATTCATACATTTCAATTGATGTTTTTCTTTTTTCCATTTCATGTTGCTACTTTTTTCTTCAGGGTATAATTCTCAATCTTTGTTTAAGGATAAATTTTCAACTGTTGAATAGTATTCAGATTTGCCAGTCTGTGAAATTGTCTAGATGTGCCGTTATCAGATATTGCGTCCTTGTGTCATAGGCTACTCTAGACTGCAGCTTTTTCTCATTCAGGTTTTGGTTTATGTATTTGCACTCCTTCCTGTCCTGCAATATTTGTGTCAAGTTATCAGCTGAAACACTTCCGGAGTTTCTGATGTGACTACTTTTCTATTCAGGGTAGAATTCTCAATCTTTCTTTTAGGATAAGTTTTTAACTGCTGAATTATTTTACACTTTGCCGATCTGTGAAATTGCCAAGCTCTGTCGTTAATGGTAATGGCTGTCTTGTGGCACAGGCTACCGTATAATGCAGCTTTGTCTAATTCATGATTTGGTGTATGTCTTGGCACTCCTTCCTGTACTGTGATATTTCTGTCTAGGTATCAGCTGAAACACCTGTGGGGGTTCTGTTTTCACTGAGTTGATGTCCTCTGGGTGCATCGAAAATCAAAGAGCTTAACATGATATTTGATGATTTGAATGAAAATATAGCTGCTTGTAGGTGTATTTGAATTCCAAATTATTTGGATGCTGTTTTCTCCTGGTTTCATAAAGATGATTATTTCTTGGCTTTCAGTAATTTTCAGTCTGCTTTTTATCCAAATACCTATTCAGAGTTTGATTTTTATATCTAGCTTTTCCATATGGGGCTCTTATGAATCCTAGTCATTCATGCTTTGTCTTACCCAAGGATTCAACAGCAATATTTGCATTGGTTTACACTTTCTGTTCTATGCCATCTTCTGATACAGGGATTTGTTTTCCCTTGTGTTCACGTACAATCACGAGTCCCTCTGCATTATCTAGTCTGCTTAGGACTGAATTTTGCCCTGCTATTATCTCATACATTGAGTATTCTGATTTATTTGGCTCGTCTGAATGATTTCCTTCCCCCATTCTTGTATTGTGCCTTTTGTGTTTCTGAGACAAATTTTAATTAGGTTTTCTCTCACCTCGGATTTCAATACATGCTCTGATAATGTTTCATAATCTAGGTGTTTGAAAGCTTTATTTTGGACCTTCAATCTCTTTGAAACAGAAAATGTTACTTCCTGTGTCTTGTACTATACGTCTTTATCCCTACTGTTCTAAAACTATCAGGTATGAAGTGTAGAATTGTAGGGCTTGGTAAAGTGAAAATTTTAGTCTCTTTGTGGTTGGCAATTCCATGATATTTCTGTGAGGACAAATTTTCCTGCACATTGATTCCATGTCGTTTTCCTGTGTGTGTGGTCTTGTACAACTCTATCTGCTGGTGTTGCCTTTGATGTGATAAACGCACCATACTCTCATCGTTTAGAACATTCTCAGATTTATTAGGCTTATGTCAATTTTCTGAAAGTTCAGAGGAAGCTTCCCCTTGTGGAAACGGAGCATCTAAATATTTTAAGCTTTGCAGGCTGTTGTATGTCATTTTGTAGTGTTTTCTAAAGAGCACATTGACAGTGCGCTTGTCCTTTCTACTTCCATAAGAATGTTCCAAACTTACCAGTTCTTCCCAGAGCTTCTCGGTCCACAGAAAAACCAGTGGAAATATATCTATGCATGTCATGCAACAGGGCCTGCTGCCATTATTGCTCAACCCGCCTAGGTGTCCTCGGCGCTGTGCATTTTCAAGGCCATCCAAAATGTAGCATCTGCATTTGGGAGATAATGGTGAAGTAAATGCTTCAACTTCTCACGCTGTGGACCTAGACAAAAGCTCTTTGTTCTCTCATCCTTTTGGCTTAGGACAATGAAAGGAAACCCAGGTTTCCCGCATCCTCTGCCTCATTACAAACCCTAATCCCAGTACAGGCTAAGACTTTAGCTGATCCAAAGGCTTTGAAAACTGATTTCAACCCCAAGGCCCCCTGGATTCCTCAGAGCAGATGCATGATATCTCTGATTGAGCCTCCACGTGCTCTGTTGGCAAAATGCCAAATTGGTCCCTGGGCCTGCAGATGCAGTGCATGTGGCCATGAAGCATTTCGATAAAGTCAACTTTGCACACCGGAGTGTTTGCTTTATCATTGGGGTTCAAGGTCAGTTTTCTCTCTTGGTAGGGCCAACCACAATGCACAACACACTCCAGATCCCTGAGACAAAGCGTGTGAGATCATCCATATTCCTATACCTCATTTTACACATCCACTTCTAGCTCAAATTCGGCTGCACTTTTCTTAGCCTCAGAATCAATTGTGGGGATAATTTGTGCTGATTTATTTCAGTTCTGTCAGCTTAGCATGTGCTGTGCACTCTTCTAACACTCAACATCGTTTTGAATCCCATATGTCCGGTCCGCTAAAGAGTATACGAGCAATTGAAACAGAGTTTCACCTTTGCTGCTCCATTACCAGAGGTCAGGTACTGCACTGATTTCCATTCTCTAATTTGCTTCACCTCTATCCACGTTTCCTGAGGCATCATACTGTCTTTGCATGTAAGGGAGCACTCTTCGGCAATTCTCCTTATCCAAGGGCTTGGAGAGTGGATGTTTAAATTTCTGTGTAATTGGGAGCAAGTTAGCATATGATGCACTGGTACACAGCCACCTGGGCGTCAATAAATCAACACATTCCTTATATAACTCACCGAAATGGGATTCCTGTTTATCTCTTTTTTCTATACATTCATGTTCTTAATGTTTGTCTGGAGACTACATTTTTGTCATTGTTTTGATACCTCAGTTGCAGCCTTTCAAAAGTTTAATAAAACTGATTTACATATTTTGAGATTTCTATGAAATTGAAGTTAGTTTTTGAAACATACTAAATCTACTTACAATCCACACTTGTCAAATTCAGGTACCATTTTGTCAGCTCTGAGGAAAATCTAGACAGGTAAAATGTAAAATACCACTCGAAAATGATGAAGGGGACAGGTAACCTCTTTACTTTTGATGCCTCCAACACCAACAGGAACAATGAAATAATTATTTTAAGCATGAAATTACCCCCATACGTGGTTTCCCTTGTGCATGTGGTGCCCTTTCCACTCAAAGACACATACTGACCAATGTTCTCATTTCAAGCACTAATATTTCTCTCCAGGAAAACACAAGGAATCTGAAATAAGATTTTAATATTTACGCTTGGTTCAAAAAGGAACTAGGGGCATTAGTGTAATGAGAATCTAGCTGCAGCTTTGCTAGTCTATTGAGAAACAGGTGCTCTAGTATCAACCATAAGAACGCTAAATCATAAGATCATGTTGGGTAAAGCAGTTTAACACAACCAAGTCTGCACCCACATGACATACAGCACCCTGGCTTGAATGAAGGGAAAATACTGTCAACAAAAAAAAAATTTCCTTACAAATCTATGGCGACTTTTACTGTTCACTTCACTAACTGACATATAATTGTTACCTATATTGTTTAGAAAACTGTAGGCCTAATTCATATTCAAGTTCAGTCAAAGAATCCCCTCACTTACCACACTCCGTTCACCCCAAAGAAGACGTAACACCTGAATTTGCTGAATTTAGGGGAACGTCATCATTTCTTTGTCTGAGATATTCATTTAATTTCTATCTATTATAGTCGAGAGTATTTGACCATTGAGGATTTCAGTGTTGTGCACAGAGTGTGAAGTTGTAGGAAAACTGGTTCTAGGAGGGGCTTGCCCTTCTCCTATTGGCTTCATTGCAGCTCAATTTCTGATCCTCTGAAATGGATGCCTGAGAGGATAGGAGGGAAGGGCAAGTGCTTGATAGGTACTCCCAACACCGGGTAAATGTTTACCAGGTGTTCATTCCCTGTGGTCTGTGTGATTTTTAAATGCCCCTTGGGACGTGTGGATTCTCACGACCTCTTTCAAGACCATGGGCAGGTTTATCAACTCTGACATCTCTTCTCTTTTAGACGTCAGGAATATTGGTCCACTTCTTGGAGCAGAGTATAGAGTACCTTCTTCAAGTTCACGTTGGCCCTCCACAGGATTCTGCTAGTATCAGCCAGGCTCAACATGTCTCATGAATGCCTTCTGAGCCTGGTATTCTGTAAAGTATTCTCCATGCCAGTATTCTCCATTGTAGCAGAACAAATCTTATCAGTGTGTTCGCATCTCCCCTCAGTCTGTGCAGCCAGCTTTACTGCAGGCTTCCCTTCTTGTCTCCCATAAAGTCGACTTCTACATTACTGAGCAAGTCTGGAAGTTCCTCGGAGCCTCACCAGTATGCTGATGATGGGCAGATATACCAATGTCTGACTTTTCATTTCCTAGAAACTGACCCGTGATCTAAGCTCATTGGGCAGCAACAGTATCTCGAACTTAAAGAGCTCCCCATATAATAGACCTAATCCAAACTCCACGGAGTGTGTCAGCCACTACATGACTCAGATCCACCCACAGAGCTCTGCCGAGTTACCTTGGATCCAGCAGCCACAACAAGACTCGTGGAAAACACCAACATTCCACCTGGAATCCAACCGGTAACTGCCATCCACAAAGGTTGCAGCATATTTTCTGTGTTGGGGGATGGACTTGATCAGAGGAGAGTTTCCTAGGTTAAAAGTGATTCTCTCAATTAGCATCCCATAGTCTTGTTTTTCGACCCTATTTCCTTTAGTTTAGTTCTCTATACACAATACAGAGGGAAGTGTGTGCATGTTAAGTTTTTTTTCACACGTCTTTAACATTTCTACCTGTTAACAGTTCACAAAGGACCCACTATAGGAATCTTATGTTTGAGTAATAGCCATTCACCCAGAATACATATCCGTCTTTTGCTTTTCTGCTGAAAATCCCACACTCTCAAGACATGGATCCATTTGTTTCATGGGGGCTGAAATTCCTACAAATGAAGCCCATCCCACTGTACGCATTACTGTCTTGTCTTTTTTGTTCTTAGTACAGTTTTGTAGAACTACTTGTCTTTGTTATAGGCATATGCCATTTTTTCTCCATCTAGGGATGAATAGCACATTCATTCTTTCTGTTGGATGTTGACTCAATATTTATAAAGGTATATGAATCGATTTTATACAAAATAGGCATTTGAGTTTGGTCACGATATGCCCTTATGAATGAACATTTTTCAATCTTTTTGCTCGCATCTGTTTTCTGAATACATGTGTGTTGAGGACATGCAAGAAGCAATACTGGGTCGGTGCGTGCTGAATGATACTTGACACCCCTTTTAATATTTTCTTTTGAATTATCATGGTTCCTTTGCATATATGTCAGCCAACAGTACTCTTTGGTTTTTGTTTGATATTTTGATTGTTTGCTTGTGGTTTGTTTTGCAAACACATTATTCCATGCATCACTCCATTTGCATTAAACAGAGAGACATATAAGATGATTCAGTTGGTATAGTGCTGATATTCTCCTATGTTTTCCTGCTTCCCTCTCCCAACTTTAGGGATTTGTTGCCCTCCTTGCATTCTACTTGTTTACTCTCTACATCTCTTGGCTCTTCATGCATTTCAATTGATGTTTTTCGGATTTCCATTTCATGTTGCTACTTTTCTCTTCAGGGTATAATTCTCAATCTTTGTTTAAGGATAAATTTTGAACTGTTGAATTCTATTCAGATTTGCCAGTCTGTGAAATTGTCTAGATGTGCCGTTATCAGATATGGCGTTCTTGTGGCATACGGTACTCTAGCCTGCAGCTTTTTCTCATTCAGCTTTTGGTTTATGTATTGGCACTCCTTCCTGTCCTGCAATATTTGTGTCGAGTTATCAGATGAAACACTTCCGGAGTTTCTGATGTGACTACTTTTCTATTCAGGGTAGAATTCTTCATCTTTCTTTTAGGATAAGTTTTTAACTGCTGAATTATTTTACACTTTGCCGATCTGTGAATTTGCCAAGTTGTGTCGTTAATTTTAATGGCTGTCTTGTGGCACAGGCTACCATATAATGGAGCTTTGTCTCATTCATGATTTGGTCTATGTCTTGACACTCCTTCCTGTACTGCGATATTTCTGTCTAGGTATCAGCTGAATCACCTGTGGGGGTTCTGTTGTGACTGAATTGCTGTACACTACGTGCATCGAAAATCACAGTGTTGAACATGGACATTGATGATTTGAATGAAAATATAGCTGCTTGTATGTCTATTGGGATTCCACATTATTTGGATGCTGTTTGCTCCTGGTTTCGTATAGGTGAATGTTTCTTGGCTTTCAGCAAGTTTCAGTCTGATTTTTATCCAAATAGCTATACAGAGTTTGAATTTTATATCTAGCTTTTCTCTTTGGGGCTCTTATGATTCCTGCTCTTTCATGCTTTGTCTTACCCAAGGTTTCAAAGTCAATATTTGCATTGGTTTACACTTGCTATTCTGTGTCACCTTCTGATACAGGGATTTCTTTTCCCCTGTGTTCACGGACATCCACGAGTCTCCCTGCATTATCTAGTATGTTTTGAACTGAATTTTGCACTGCTATTACCTCATACATTGAGTATTCTGATTTTATTTGTCTCGCCTAAATTATTCTCTTCCCCATTTCTTTTATTGTGCTTTTTGTGATTCTGAGACACAGTTTTGCTTCAGTGTTTCTCTCACCTCGGTTTTCAATACATGATCTGATAATATTTCATAATCTAGGTGTTTCAAAACATTTTTTTGGACCTTAAAAATCTTTGAAACAGAAAATGTTTCTTCCTGTTTCTTGTACTTTACGTCTTTATCCCTACTGTTCCAGTACTATCAGGTATCTAGTTTAGAATTGTAGGGCTTGGTAAAGTGAAAATTTTAGTCTCTTAGGTGTTGGCAATTCCATGATATTTCTGTGAGGACAAATTTTCCTGCACATTGATTCCATGTCGTTTTTCTGTGTGTGTTGTCTTGTATAACTCTAAATGCTGGTGTTGCCTTTGATGTGATGAACGCACCATACTCTCATCGTTTAGAACAATCTCAGTTTTATTACGCTTATGACACTTTTCTGAAAGTTCAGAGGAAACTTCCCCTTGTGGAAACGGAGCATCTAAATATTTTCAGCTTTGCAGGCATTTGTATATCAATTTGTAGTGTTTTCTAAAGAGCACATTGACAGTGCGCTTGTCCTTTCTACTTCCATAAGAATGTTCCAATCTTACCAGTTCTTCCCATAGCTTCTCTGTCCACAGAAAAACCTGTGGAAACATATCTATGCATGTTATGCAACAGGGCCTGCTGCCATTATTGCTCACCCCACCTAGGTGTCTTCGGGTCTGTTCAATTTCAAGGCCATCCAAAATGTAGCATCTGCATTTGGGAGATAATGGTGAAATATATGCTTCATCTTCTCACACTCTGGACCTAGACAAAAGCTCTTTGTTCTCTCATCCTTGTGGCTTGGGACCACAAAAGGAAACCAGCTTTCCCACATCCTCTGCCTCATAATAAAAACTAATCCCAGTCCAGGCTAGTAATTTAGGTGACCCAAAGTCATTGGAAACTGATTTCAACCCCTTAGGCTCCCTGGATTCCTCAGAGCAGATGCATGATTTTTTGAGCCTCCACGTGCTCTGTTGGCAAAAGGCCAAATTGGTCCCTGGGCCTGCAGTTGCAGTGCATGTGGCCATGAGACCTTTCGATAAAGTTAACTTTGCACACCGGAGTTGTTGCTTTCTCATTGGGGTTCAAGTTCAGTTTTCTCTCTTGGTAGGGCCAACCACAATCCACAACACACTCCAGATCCCTGAGACAAAGCGTGTTACATCATCCATAGTCCTATATCTAATTTTATGCAGCCTCTGCTAGCTCAAATTCTGCCTCTATTTTCTTGGCCTCAGGATCAATTATGGGGACAAATTGTGCTGATTTATTTCAGTTCTGTCAGCTTAGCATGTGCTGTGCACTCTTCTAACACTCAGCACATCGCTTTGAATCCCATGTGTCCTGTCCGCTTAAGAGTGTGTGAGCAATTGAAACAGAGTTTCACCTTTGCTGCTCCATTACCAGAGGTCATGTACTTCACTGATTTCCATTCACTAATTTGCTTCTCCTCCATCCACGTTTTCTGAGGCATCATACTGTCTTTGCATGTAAGGGAGCACTCTTTGGCAAGTCTCCTTAACCAAGGGCTTGGAGAGTGGATGTTTAAATTTCTGTGTAATTAGGAGCAAGTTAGCGTACAATGCACTGGTACATGCCACCTGGGCATCAAAAAATCAACACTTTCCTCAATAACTCACCGAAATGCGATTCCTGTTTATCTCTTTTTCCTATACATTCATGTGGTTAGAGTTTGTCCAAAGACTACATTTTTGTCATTGTTTTGATACCTCAGTTGCAGCCTTTCAAAAGTTTAATAAAACTGATTTACATATTTTGAGATTTATATGAAAATGAAGTTAGTTTTTGAAACATACTAAATCTACTTACAATCCACACTTGTCAATTTCAGGTACCATTTTGTCAGCCCTAAGGAAAATCTAGACAGATAAAATGTAAAATACCACTCGATAATGATGTAGGGGTCAGGTAACCTCTTTAATTTTGATGCCTCCAACACCAACAGTAACCATGAAATAATTATTGTAAGCATGAAATTACCCCCACACTTGGTTTCCCTTGTGCATGTGGTGCCCTTTCCACCCAATGACACATACTGACCAATGTTGTCATTTCAAGCAGTAACATTTCTCTCCAGGAAAACACAAGGAATCTGAAACAAGATGTTTATATGTAGGCTTGGTTCAAAAAGGAACTAGGGGCATTAGAGTAATGAGAAACCTGCTGCAGCTTTGCTAGTCTATTGAGAACCAGGTGCTCTTCTATCAACCATGAGAACGCTTAAACTTCCTATCATTTTGGGTAAAGCATTTTAACACAACCAAGTCAGCACCCACATGACATACAGCACCCGGGCTTGAATGAAGGGAAAAGACTGTCCACATAAAAAAAAAATGTCCTTACATGTCTATGGCGACTTTTAATGTTCACTTCACTAACTGACTTATAATTGTTACCTATACTGTGTAGAAAACTGTAGGCCTAATTCATATTCAAGTTCAGTCAAAGAATCCCCTCACTTACCACACTCCTTTCACCCCAAAGAAGACGTAACACCTGAATTTGCTGAATCTAGAGGAACGTCATCATTTCTCTGTGTGAACTATTTATTTAATTTCTATCTATTATAGTCGAGAGCATTTGACCATTGAGGAATTCAGTGTTGTGCACAGAGTGTGAAGTTGTAAGAAAACTGGTTCTAGGAGGGGCTTGCTCTTCTCCTATTGGCTTCATTGCAGCTCAAGTTTTGATCCTCTGAAATGGATGCCTGAGTGGATAGGAGGGAAAGGCAAGTGCTTGATATGTATTCCCAACCCTGGGTAAATGCTTACCAAGACTTCACTCCCTGTGGTCTGTGTGATTTTTAAATGCCCCTAGGGAAGTATGGTTTCTCATGACCTCTTTCAATACCATGGGCATTTTTATCAACTCTTTCATCTCTTCTGTTTTAGACATCAGGAATTTTGGGCCAGTTGTTGGAGCAGAGAATTTAGTACCTTCTTCAATTTCACGTTGACCCTCCACAGGTCTCTACTAGTATCATCCAGGCTCAACATGCCTCATGAATGTCTTCTGAGCCTGGAATTATGTAAAAAAATCTCCATGCCAATATTCTGCATAGTAGCAGAACAAGTCTCATCAATATTTTCGCATCTCCCCTCAATCTGTGCAGCCAGTTTTCTGCAGGCTTCTCTTCGTGTCTCCCATAAAGTCGACTTCTATATTACTGAGGAAGTCTGAAAGTTCCTCGGAGCCTTACCAGTATGCTGATGACGGGCAGATCTTCCAATGTCTGGCTTTTCAGTTCCTAGAATCTGACCCATGATCTAAGGTCATTGGGCAGCAACAGCATCTCGAACTTAAAGATCTCCCCATACAATAGACTTAATCCAAGCTCCATGGAGGGTGTCAGCCCCTACATGACTCAGATCCACCCACAGAGCACTGCCGAGTTACCTTGGATCCAGCAGCCACAACAAACCTCGTGGAACACACCAACTTTCCACCTGGTATCCAACCGGCAACTGCCATCCACAAAGGTTGCAGCATCTTTTCAGTGTTGGGGAAGGGACTGCATCAGGTGAGAGTTTCCTAAGTTAAAAGTGATTCTCTCCATTATCATCCCATCTTCCGTTTTTTCGACCCTCTTTCCTTTAGTTCACATGTCTATACAAAATGCAGAGGGAAGTGTGTTCATGTTATGTTTATTTTTCCATATGTCTTTAACCTTTCTAACAGTTAACAGTTCACAAAAACCCCACTTTAGGAATCTTATGTTTGTGTAATAGCCATTCTCCCAGAATACATATCTGTCTGCTGAAACACCCACACTCTCAGGACATGAATCCATTTGTTTCATGGGGGCTGAAATTCCTACAAATGAAGCCCATCCCAATGTATGCATTACTGTCTGTCTTTTTTGCTCTTAGTACATTTTTGTAGAACTACTTGTCTTTGTTCTGGGCGTATGCCATTTATTCTCTATGTAGGCATGAATATCACATTCATTCTTTCTGTTGGATGTAGAGTCAAACTATATAAAGAATATGAATCTATTTTATACAAAATAGGCTTTTGGGTTTGGTCACGATATGCTCTTATGAATGAACATTTTTCAATCTTTTTGCTCGCATCTGTTTTCTGAATACATGTGTGTTGATTACATGCAAGCAGCAATACTGGTTCGGTGCGTGCTGAATGATACTTGACACCCCTTTGAGTATTTTCTTTTGAATTATCATGGTTCCTTTGCATATATGTCAGCCAACAGTACTCTTTGGTGTATGTTTGTTTGATATTTTGATTGTTTGCTTTTGTTTGTTTTTGAAACACATTAGGCAATGCATCTCTCCATTTTCTTAAACAGAGATTCATATAAGATTATTCAGTTAGTATAGTGCTGAAAATCACCTATGTTTTCCTTCTTCCCTCTCCCATATTTAGGGTTTTGATGTCCTCCTTGCCTTCTTCTTGTTTATTTTCTGCAACTCATGACTCTTCTTGCCTTTCCAATGACGGTTTTCTTATTTCTATTTCATCTTGCTACTTTACTTTTCAGGGTAGAATTCTAAATATTTCTTTTAGGATTAGTTTTGAACTGCTGAATTCTTTTACATTTTGCTGATCTGGGAAATTGCCTAGTTCTGCTGTTTTTAGAGATGTCGGTCTTGAGGCTTATGCTGCCCTAAATTCCAGCTTTTTCTCATTCAGGTTTTGGACTATGTACTGGCACTCTTTCCTTTCCTGCAATAGTCCTGTCAAAATATCAGCTGAAACCCGTCTGTAGATTCTGTTGTGACTAAGTTGCTTTCCTCTAGGTTCATTTAAAATATCTGGGTTTATCATGAACTTTAATTATTTGAATGATATAACAGCTCCTTTATGTCTATTGGTATTCCAGATAATTTAGATGCTGTTTGCTCCTGGTTTCTTATAGATGATTGTTTCTTGGCTTTTAGTAATTTTCTGACTGGTTTTTCTACAAATTAATTTCCAGAATTTTTTTTTTTATATATCTTGCTTTACCCTCTGGGACTCTTATGATTCCTAGTCTTTCATGCTTTGTCTTACCCCAGGGTTCAACAGCAATATTTGCATTGGTTTTCACTTGCTTTTCTATGTCATCTTCTGATAGATGTATTTCTGTTCCCCTGTGTTCACAGTCATTCACGAGTCCCTCTGCATTATTTAGTCTGCTTAGGACTGACTTTAGCCCTGCTATTATCTCGTCCATTGAGTTTTCTGATTTTATTTGGCTCCTCTTTAGAGGTTCTCCTCCCCTTTTCTGTATACTTCCTTTTGTGATTCTGAGACATTGTTGTTCTTCAGTATTTCCCTCACCTCCGTTTTCAATAATTGCTCTGGTAGTGTTTCACATTCTAGATGTTTGAAAGCTTTTTTGGGGGCCTTCAATTTCTTTTTAACTGAAAATGGTACTTCCTGTTTATTTTACTATACTTCTTTATCTCTACTGGTCAAGTACTGTCAGGTATCTAAGTAGACTTCTAGGGCTTTGTTAAGTGAAAATTTCAGTCTCTTGGTTGTATGCAATTCCATGATATTTCTTTGAGGACAATTTTTCCTAGACTTTGATGCCATGTTGTTTTCCTTGTGTAATATCTGGTATATATGTAATTGCTGGTGATGCCTTCGTTGTGATGAACACACCATACTCTCATCATTCAGTATAACCTCATTTTTATTATGCTTATATCACTGTTCTGAAAGTCTACAGGACCCTTGCTCTAGTGGAAACATAGCATCTAAATGTTTTCAGCTCTGCAGGCTGTTGTATGTCATTTTGGAGTGTTTCCAAAACAGCATCGTGTCAGTGCACTTGTCCTTTCTATTTCCATAGAATGTCCCAATGTTAACAATTCTTCCCAGAGCTTCTCTCTCTGCAGATAAACCTGTGGAAACATATCTAAGGATGTCATGCATCAGGGCCTTCTGCCATTATCACGCAGCCCTACCTAGTTTTCCTCGGTGCCGTATAATATCATGCCATTCAAAATGTGGTTTCTGCTTTTGGGAGATAATGGTGAAGGAATTGCTTCATCTTCTCACGCTGTGGAATAGACCACTATTCTTTGTTCACTCATCCTTGTGGCTTTGGACCATGAAGGGAACCACAGAGCTGTCCCGCATCCTCTGCCTCATACCAAACTCTAATCCCAGACCAGGCTATGAATGTAGCTGATCCTAAGGCTTTTGAAACTGATTTCATCCCCAAGGCCCCCTGGATATCTCAGACAAGATGCATGATTTCTCTGATTGATCCCCACATGTGCTCTATTGGCAAATTGCCAAATTGGTCCCTGGGCCTGCAGATGCAGTGGATGTGGCCATGGGATATTTCAAAAAACTCAACTTTGCCCGCCAGTGTGGTTGCATTCTTATTGGGGTCTAAGGTCAGTTTCCTCTCTTGATAGGGCCAACCACCATCCAAAACACACTGCAGATCGCTGACACTCAGTGTGTGCCATGATCCGTAGACCAATATCTCATTTTCCACAGCCACTGCTAGCTCAAATTTGGCAGCTCAGATCTTGGTCTCAGAATCAATTGTGGGGATAATTTGTGCTGTTTCTTTCAGTTCTGTCAGCCAAACATGTGCTGTGCACTCTACTAACACTCAGCGCATCCCTTTCAACCCCATGTGTGCTGTCAACTTCAGAGTGTGCATCCAAGTAAAACAGAGTTTCACCTTTGCTGCTCCATCATGAGTTCAGGTCCTGCACTGATTTTTCTTCTCTACTTTCCCTTCTCCTCCTTCCAGGTTTTCTGAGGCCTCATTCTGTCTTTGGTTGTTAGAGACCACTCTTCAGCATTTGGTCTGGACCACGGGCTGGGTTAGTGGATGCTTATATTGCTGTGTTCATTGGGAGCGAGTGAGCATACGTTGCACTGGTACTCTGCCAACTGGGCTTTGATAAATCGACACATTCCATATATAACTCACAAAAATTTGATTCTTGTTTATCTCTTTGTTCTATACTGCCCTGGTGGGAGGGATTGCCCGAAGACACTAGCTTTGATATTGTGTTGATTCCTCAGTTGCAGTCTTTCAAAAGCTTAATAGAATTTATTTACATATTTTGGGATTTATATGAAAATGAAGTTAGGTTTTGAAACATACTAAATCTACTTACAAGCCAGACTTGTCAAATTCAGGTACCATTTTGTCAGCCCTAAGGGAAAAATAGACAGATAGAATGTAATATAGCAGTCTAAAATGATGAAGGGGACAGGTCAACTTTTTACTGTTGATGCCCCCAACACCAACAGGAACCATGAAATATGTATTGGAACCATGAATTAACACCCACCCTGGGTTTCCCTTGAGAATGTGGTGCCCTTTCTCCCCAGTGATACATAAAGGCAATTGTTGCCATTTCAAGGGGTAACATTTCTCTCAAGGAAATCTCAAGGAAATAAAACAGCATATTTAAATGTAGGCTTGGTACCAAAAGCAACTAGAGACATATCTATGAGAAAACTGCTGAAGATTTTCTAGGCTATTGAGAATCATGTGCTCTTCTATCAACAATGAGAACACTTAACCTTCCAATCATGTTGGGTAAAGCAACTTAACCCAACCAAGTCTGCACACCCCATGATATACTGCACCCGGTGCTTCAATCAAGGGAAAAGTCGGTCCACATAACATGTGTCTTTACATGTTTATGGCGACTTATACTATCTTCACAAACTGCCTTACAATAGTTACCTATAATGTCTTAAAAAACTGAGGCCTAATATATATTCAAGTTCAGTCAATTATTCCCCTCATTTACCACACTCCCTTCACACCAAAGAAGACATAACCCCAGCATTTGCTAAATCTAGGGAAAGGTCATCATTTCTTTGTGTGAGCTAAGTATTCCATTCCTATCTATTTTAGTCGAGACTATTTGACCCTAGAGGATTTCACTGTTGTGCACAGACTGTGAAGGAGGAGGAACTCTGATTCTAGTAGGGGCTTGCCCTTGTCCTAATTCCTTCATTGCAGCTCAGGTGCTGATCATTTGAAATGGATGCCTGAGTGGAGGGGAGGGAAGAGCAAGTGCTTGATAAATAGGCCCAAACCTGGGAAAAGGCTTACCAGGCCTTGGTGCATTGTGTTCTGAATGGTTTGTAAATGCTCCTTGGGACGTGTGGATTCTCATGACTTCTTCCAAGAACATGAGTGGTTTGAACATCTCTGCCATATCTTCTGTTTTATACATCAGGGATCTTGGACCCGTTCTTGCAGCAGTGAATTGAGTACCTTCCTCAAGTGCATGTTGACCCTCCACAGGTTTCTTACAGTATCAGCAATGCTCAATATGTCTCATGAAAGCCTTTCAAGCCTGGTATTATCTACAGAAGTCTCCATGTCAGTATTCTCCATTGTAGCAGAACAACTCTTATCAGTGTATTCGCATCTCACCTCAGTCTGTGCAGCCAGCTTTTCTGCTGGCTTCTCTTCGTGTCTTCCATAAAGTCGACTTCTACAGGACGGGGCAGTCCTGAAATTACCTCAGAGACTCAACAGTAAGCTGATGACTGGCAGATCTCCCACTGTCTGCCCTTTCAGGTATGGAAACTGACCCATGAACTCAGGCCATGGTCAGAAGCATTATCTCTAACTTACACAGCCTCCCGTACAGGAGACCTAAGCCAAGCTCCACAGAGGTCGGCAGCCCCTCCATGACACTGATCCACCCACAGAGCTCTGCCCAGTTACCTTGGCTCCAGCAGCCACAACAAGCCTCGTGGAACACACCAACATTCCACCTGGAATCCAACCGGTAACTGCCATCCCCAATGTTGGCTGCATCTTGTCAGTGTTGGGGAAGGGGCTGCATCAGTCGAGAGGTTCCTAAGGTTAATGTGATTCTCTCCATTTGTGTCCGATTGTCCTTTTTTTCCTTCCCTCTTTCCTTTTGTACAGATCTCTATACAAATTACAAACGGAGGGTTATGAGTCCATGTTAGTTTTATGGTTTCTCACTTCTTTAATCTTTCTAACAGTTAAAAGTACACAGAGACCCACTATAGTAATCTTATGTTTGTGTAATATCCATTCACCTAGAATACATATCTGTCTTTTGCTTTTCTGCTGAAACACCCACACTCTCAGAACATGGATCCATTTGTTTCATGGTGGCTGAATTTCCTAGATATGAGGCTAATCCCAGTGTACACTTTACTTCCTGTCTCTTTTGCTCTTAGTACAGTTTTCTAGAGCTATTTGTCTTTGTTATACGCGTACGCCATGTATTCTCTAAGTAGGTTTGAATAAGACATTCATTCATCCTTTTGGAAGACCCGTAAGCCTATATCACGGACTATGAAACCATTTTATTTAAAGTAAGCATTTGGGTTAAGTCACTCTGTGCTCTTATGAATCAATATTTATGAATATTAAGGCACGCATCTGTTTTCTGATTACAAGTGTGTTGAGTACATGCAAGCAGCGATACTGAGTTGATGCGTGCTTAATGATCCTTGACATCACTTTGAGTATTTTCTTTTGAATTATCATGGTTCCTTTGGATATATGTCAGCCAATCGTACTCTTTGGTGTTTGTTTTTTTGTTTGATTGTTTGTTTGTTTCTTTACTTTCTTTTTCCTTTGATTCATCATTTGTGTAAAGAAATGCAAGTGATTTTTAACATTAATTTTTTAACCTGCTACCTTGCTAAATTCTTCAATCAGCTCTAGTCGTTTTGTGTGGACCTTTTATGGTTTTCTATATATAGTATCATGTCATCTGCATATAGTGACACTTTTACCTCTTCTTTTCCAATTTAGACCCCTTTTACTTCTCTTTCTTGCCTGATTTCTGTGGCCAGGGTTTCCAAGACTATGTTGAATTGGAGTGGTGTTAGTGGGCATCCTTGTCCTGTCCCAGATTTTAGTGGGAAGATTTTGAGTTTTTCACTGTTGAGTGCTATGCTGGCTGTAGGTTTGTCATAGCTTTTATGATGTTGAAATATTTTCCCTTAATACCTACTTTAGTGAGAATTTTTATCATAAATTGTTGTTGAATTTTATCAAAATATTTTCTCCATCTATTGAGGTGATCATATGGTTTTTGTCCTTTCTCTTGTTGATGTGAAGTATTACATTGATTTATTTGCAAATGTTGAACCACCCTTGTGTCCATGGGATAAACCCCTCTTGGGCATGTTGTATAATCTTTTTTATGTGCTGTTGGAGTCTATTTGCTAGTATTTTGGTAAGGACATTTTCATCTGTGTTCATCAGTGATATTGGTCTGTAATTCTCTTTTTTGGTGGTGTCTTTGCCTGCTTTTGTTATAAGGGTGATGGTGGCTTCATAGAATGAGTTTGGGAATATTCCTTCTTTTCAAACTTCTGGAAGAGTTTGAGAAGGACTTGTATGAGTTCTTCTTTGTATGTGTGGTAGAATTCCCTGGTGAAGCTGTCCAGTCCTGGACTTTTATTTGTAGGGAGGTTTTTTTATTGTTAATTCGATTTCATTCCTTGTGATCGGTTTGTTCAAGTGGTCAGTTTCTTCTTCATTCAATCTTGGTGGACTGTATGTTTCCAGAAACTTGTCCATCACCTCTAGGTTATCCATTATTTTCCATGTAGTTTTTCATGATATTCTCATATGATATTCTGTATTTCTTTGTTATTTGTTGTAATTTCTCCACTTTACTTTCTTATTTTGCTTATTTGTGCTCTCTCTTTTTTCTTCTTTGTGAGTTTGGCCAGAGGCTTGTCGATTTTATTTACTCTTTCAAAAAACTAGCTTTTGGTTTGACTGATTATTTTCTTTATTTTTTTTAATCTCTATTTTATTTATTTCCTCCCTGATCTTTATTATTTCCTTCCTTCTGCTGACTTTTGGGTGTTTTTGCTCTTCTGTTTCTAGTTACTTTAGCTGGTGGGTTAGATTGTTTGTTTGATATTGTTCTTCTTTTTTGAGGAAGGCCTGTATCACCCTAAACTTTCCTCTTAGCACTGCTTTTGCTGCATCCCATAAGTTTGTGTGTTTGTGTTTTCATTTTCATTTGTCTCAAGGTATTCTTTAATTTCAACTTTGATTTCATCATTGACCCATTGGTTTTTTAACAGCATGTTGTTTAATCTCTATGCTTTCCTTTTTTTCTCCTTTGTTTCTCTGTAGTTGATTTCTAGTTTCAATGGCATTATGGTCAGTAAAGATGCTTGAGATAATTTCTATCTTCTTAACATTGTTGAGGCTTCTTTTGTGACCAAGTGCATGATCAATCCTAGAAAATGTTCCATGCACACTTGAAAAGAATGTATATCCTATTTTGGGGGATTGTAATGTTCTGAAAATATCCACTAAATCTAATTTTTCTATTGTATCATTTAATTTCCCTGTTGCCTTATTTATTTTCTGTCTGGAAGATCTATCTAGTGATCTTAATATGTTGTTAAAATTTCTGACAATGATTGTATTCCCATCAATTTCCCCCTTTATCTCTGTTAGTAGTTGTTTTATGTACTTAGGTGCTCATGTTGGGTGCATATATATTAATGATTGTAATATCCTCATCTTGTATTGCTCCTTTAATCATTATAAAATGTCTTTATTTATCTTTCTTTATGGCTCTTGTTTTAAAGTCTATTTTGACTGAAATCAGTACTGTTACACCTGCTTTTCTGGCATTTCCATTTGCATGGAATATCCTTTTCCCTCCATTCACTCTCAATCTATATGTGTCCTTCTTCCTAAAGTGTGTCTTTTGTATGCAGTGTACTGAAGTTTCTTGCTTTATTATCCAGTCTGCCACTCTGTCTTTTGACTGGAGCATTTAGTCCATTAACATTTACAGTAATTAATAGATAGGTGAGTGTTTATTGCTATTTTGAACTTATTTTTGCAGTTGATTTGGTATTTCTTCTTTGTTCCTTTGTTCTTCCTTTTGTGGTATGGTAATTTTCCTTTGTATTATCTTGGATTGTATTTAGTTTTTGTGACTCACTTGTAAGATTTTGGCTTGTGGTTTCACTTTTTTTAAGTCTGTTAACCAATTACTGTAACTGTGTGTACTAAACAGATAGTAATGTAATCTCAAACCCATCCTACCGAGAACAAAACATTTAAAAAAAAAAAAGAAAGAAAATAATACTCTATATTTTCTTGTTTCCCTCTCCCACTCAATGGTTTAGATGTCTTCTTTTACAATTTCATGGTTATTCTATTTGTAATTCATGGTAGTTATCACCTTTCCATTTATGAGTTCTCATTTCTGTAGCATCCTGCTTCTTTTCTATTTAGAATAGACCTTTCAATATTTCTTTTAGCATGGATTTAGTGTTGCTAAAGTCTTTTAGTTTTTGCTTCTCTGTGAAATTCTTTATCTCTCCTTCTATTGTAAAGGATAGCCTTGCTGGAGAAAGTATCCTTGGCTGCTTTTATTTTTTTTTTTTTTTTCATTCTGGACTTTGAATATATCTTGCCACTCCCTTCTGCCCTGTAGTGTTTCTGTAGAGAAATCAGCTGAGAGTCTTATCTTGTAACTCACTCTTTTTTTTTCTCTTGCTGCCTTTAGGATCATTTCTTATCCTTCAGTCTGGCCATCTTGATTATGATATGTCTTGGTGTGGGTCTCTTTGGGCTCTTCCTGTTTGGGAACCACTGAGCCTCCTGTACTTGGGTGTCTGATTCCTTCTTTAGGTTTGGGAAGTTTTCAGTCATGATTTCTTTAAATACCTTTCCCATCCCCTTTGTTTTTTCTTCCCCTTCTGGAACCCATATTATGCATAGATTGGCATGCTTTATATTATCCCATAGGTTCCTTAAATTGTTTTCATTGTTTTTTATTTGTTTATCTCTCATCTGTTCTGATTGGGTGCTTTCTGTTGTCCTGTCTTCTAGGTCACTTATTCGTTCCTCTGCATTATCTAGCCTGCTTTGTATAGGCTTTAGGTGAGATCTCATTTCAGCCAATGAATTTACCAATTTTACTTGGTTCTTCTTTATAGCTTCTATTTTGTTTTTGGCATATTTTATGTCTCTAAACACTATCTCTTTTAGTTCCTGCAGTAATTTGATACTTCTTTTTTGAAATCTTGATCTAGTAGGAAATCAATGCCTATTTTATTGACCGTTCTTTCAGGGGATTTCTCTTACTCTTTTAATTGGGAGTGCTTCCTCTGCTTCTTCATGCTGCTCATATCTCTCTGGCACTGTGGCTTAAGGAGTATCAGTTATCTATTGTGGGCCTTAAAGGAGTTTATTTATTTATATATCTAAAGCCTATGCGGGAATAAAACTTAAAAACGAGAGAGAGAGAGAGAGAATTTTAAAAGAATGGAAGAAAAGAAGGTTTGAAAACAGTGTAAAATCAATAATAGAAGAGCAAGTTGAAGCAGAATAGGAATCGAGTTGAGATGTCTTTTTAAAATGTTAATAAAAAGAAGAAAAATCAAAACACAATATTTGAAACCTGTGAATAATGAATAACAGATCTAAACAAAGAGAATTAAAAATGAAATGAGAACTGTAAACATATAGAAATGTTTAAAAAGTAAAGGTTAAAAAGGTAATAGAAAATAAAACAGATATAAAAAGATTTAAAAAACAAAGATGTGTTCTCCTAAACACTGTGCTCTTAATGGTTTTATTGAGAGGTCTTTGTGGCTTTGCCCTGTTTCACGAACTCAACTTGCTCTGTT
This sequence comes from Camelus bactrianus, assembly GCF_048773025.1. Taxonomy (NCBI): domain Eukaryota; kingdom Metazoa; phylum Chordata; class Mammalia; order Artiodactyla; family Camelidae; genus Camelus; species Camelus bactrianus. The sequence continues at coordinate 11,255,114 of NC_133574.1, forward strand.
GATACCCTCGTCTGTGCTGCTCACAGTGTCTGTCGGCAAGAAGATCGCGCCCCTCCAGCACTGGATCAGATGCTGCTCTCCTTCACGGTGGGCGGGTGGGTCACTCCCCCTCCAGATGCCGCAGTCAGTGCTGTGCCAGTTGCTCCATAGGTGGGCTCAGCTTCAAGAATAACAACTTTATGGAGATATAATTCACATGCCATAAAATGCAGCCTTTGAAAGTGTGCATTAGGGTTTTAAGTACATTTCAGGGTTGTGTAGCCATCACCTCCAAAAGGAAGCAGTACCCTTTAGTAAGTCACTTCCTAACCTTCCTTTCTCTTAGCCCCCAGCAGCCACCACTCTACTTTCTGCCTCTATGGATTTGCCTGTTCTGGGCATTTCATATAAGTAGAACCATACAGTATGCTGACTTTTTTGATTGTTGTCTTTCATTTAGTGTGACGTTGTCAAGGCTCATCCATGGTGTAGCATATATCAGTACCCAAATTCCTTTTTGTGTTCAAATAATATGCCATTTTTATAAATACACCACATTGCTTATCCATCCATCTGTGGATGATGAATAATTCTGCTGTAAATGCTCATGGACAAGTTTTTGTGTGAACACATATTTTCAGTTCTCTTGAGGATATATCAAAAAATGGAATTGCTGGGATGTATTCTACTTTTAACATTTTGAGGAATTGCTAAAGTAGTTTTTAAGTGAGTGCACCATTTTATATTTCCAGTAGTAATGTATGAGGAGACCAGTTTCTCCACATCCTCATAAACACATTTTATTACTGGGTTTATACATACATATTTATATATCATACATTATATATCATATATATTTGTCATCCTAGTTGGTATGAAGTGGCATGACATTGTGCTTTTGATTTCTGTTTCCCTAATGCCTACTGATGTTGAAAATCTTTTTATGTGCTTATTTCCCATTCGTATGTCTTCTTTTGAGAAACATCTATTCAAATTCTTTGCTCACTTTAATTGTATTTGTCTTTGTATTGTCACGTTTTAAGTCTTCTTTGTCTATTCTGGAAAAAAGTCCCTTATCAGGAATATATTGGAAATATATTCACACATTCTGTGGATTGTCTTCTTACTTTCTTGACGAAGTCCTTTGAAGCACAGAAGTTTTTAATTTTACGGAAGTCCAGTTTACTTGATTTTTTTTCTTTTGTTGTTTGTGCTTTTGGTGTCATATCTTAGAAGTATTTGTAATCCAATGTCCTGAAGATTTTCTCATTGTTCATTTTGTAAAATTTTATAGTTTCAGGTCTCTGATTTATTTTGAGTTAATTTTCATAAATGGTGTTAAGATAAAAGTTCAGTTTTCTTTCTTTCCAGGTGTATGTTCAGGTGTCCCAGAATCATTTTTGTAAAGATCATTTTTCCCCATTGGATTGTCATGGCACCTTTGTCAAAAATTAACTGGCTACGTGTAAGAGTTTGTTTATGGACTCTCAGTTCTTTTCTCTCAATCTATTTGTCTGTCCTTTATGCAAGTACCACACTGTATGGATTACACTTTTGTTAGTGAGTTTTGAATTTGGAAACTTCAAAACTTTGTTCTTTTTCAAGATTGTTTTGACCATTCTGGGTATCTTGCATTTCCATATTAGTTTTAGGATCAGCTTGTTCATTTCTGCCAAAAAGCCAGAGTTGCAATGAATCTATAGGTCATTTTGAGGACAATTGCCATCCTAACAATAAGGCTTCTGATCCATGAACACAGAAGAGCTTTCCATTTATTTTAGGTCATTTTTAACTTCTATCAGTAGTATTTTACTTTTCAATATACAAGTTTCAGACATTTTTCTCAGTATTCCACATATTTTTCTTAATATTCCTAAGTATTTTATTCTTTTGGATGCTGTTGTAAATGAAAATGTTTCCTTCATTTTATTTTTAGATTATTCACTGCTGTTGTATAGAAATATAATTACTTTTTTATATATTGACTTGTGTCTTAAAATTTTGGTCAGACTGGGTTATTAATTTTAATAAGTTATTTTTTCTTTTCTCTCTCTCTCTTTTACTTTGTGGATTCCTTGGGATTTCAATATATAATATCATGTCATGTGGAATCGAAATAGTTTTATTTCTTTCTTTCTAATCTAGAGGCTTTATTTTCTTTGTCTCGTTGCTTTGACTAGAACCTCTAATACAATGTTGATTTTGGGAGGAAGTAATTAAGTCTTTCACCATTATGTATGATCTTTGCTCCAGGTTTTTCATAGATGTTGTCTGTCAAGTTGAGGAAGTTCTCTTCTATTCCTAGTTTTTATCCATTATTCTATTAATTTGGCATATTACATGAATTGACTTTTGTACGTTGAACTGCCTTTGCATACCTGGATACATCCCACTTAATTGTGGCCTATTTTATATGTTACTGGATTGGATTTGCTTGTATTCTGTTGAGGATTTTTGCATTTATATTCATAAGAGACAGTCTTTAGATTTCTTGTGATGCCTTTGTCTGGTTTTGGTATCAGTGTGATACTAGTCTCATTGAATGAATTGGGAAGTGTGCCCACCTCTTTTTTTCAGACGAGTTTGTAAAGCATTGTTTATTTTTGCTTGTTTTTCTTTTGTTTTGTTTTTCTTTAAGTAGTTGATGGAATTCACCAGAAAAGCCATAGGGGCCTAAAATTTCCTTGTGGGAATGTTTTGGATTACTCTTTCAGTCACTAATTATTGTAGGATTATTTGAGTTTTCTATTTCTCCTTGAATTAGCTTCAGTCATTTATGTCCTTCTAGGAATTTATCCATTTCATCTAGATTATCTCATTTATTGGCTATAAAATTATTCATGGTATTCCCTTATATTCCTTGTTATTTTTGTAAGGGCAGTAGTGACATCGTTCCTTTCATTTCTTTTTAGTAATTTAAATCTTCTCTCTTTTTTTTCTTCAGTACTTGTTAAACTGTCAATTTTGTTGATCTTTTCAAAGAACCAACATTTCTTCTTGTTGGTTATTCTCTGTTGTTCATCAATTCTCTATTCCATTTATTTCTGCCTTTAGCATTTTGATTAGAATGTTTAATTCATTTACGTTAATGTAATTTCTTATCAGGTTGAAGTTACCTCTGCTATCTGCTTTCTATATGTCTTTTTTTCCCATTCCTCTATTACTACACTTTTTTTTTTTACAAAGTAGGCATTTTCAAGTGTGCCATTTTAATTTGTTGTTTTATCTTTTTCTTCTCCTTCTCCTCCTCCTACTCCTCCTCCTTCTCCTCCATTGCCCTGGAGATTATAATTAACATCATGTTTTAAAGCAATCTAGTTCACATGAATGCCAACTTAATTTCAATAGTACACAAAAACTTGGCTTTGGTATCAATCTTTTCCCTCCCCCTCCTCATGCTGTCACTGTCATACAAATTACACATTTATGCATTTATAAGCCCATCTACACAGTTTCATAAGTATTCTTTTATGCAGTTGTCTTTTACATCAAACAGAAGAAAACACTTACATGTAATACTATATTTATACTGTTTGTTTTTTTTTTTACTCATGTAGTTACCTCTACTAGTGCTCTTTATTTTTCAGGTGAGTGTCCTTTCATTTACACCTGCTGGACTATCCTTAGTATTTCTTGTAGGGCAGTCCTGCTAGCAATGAATTCTTTCAGATTTTGTTTTTGTAGGAGGGTCTTAATTTCTCCTTTAATTTTTTTGAAGAATCACTTTGCTGGCTATAAAATACTTGGTGACAGTCTTTTCCTTTTATCACTTTGACAATACCATCCCACTGCCTTCTGGTCTCCATGGTTTTTGAGAAATCAACTGTCTTACTGAGAAGACTTTGTATATGTTGAGCCACTTTTCTCTTTCTGCTGTCAAGGTTCTTTGTTCTTGTCTTTTGACACCCTGAGTCTGATGTGCCTATTTTAGATGTCTCTATGTTTATACCACGTGGAGTTTGTTGAGCTGCTGGGATGTACAAATTAATGTTTTCATCAAATTTGGGAAGTTTACAGCCATTATTTCTTTATATAATCATTCTACCCCTTTTTTTCTCTCCTTCCTTCTGGTGCTCCCATTATGTGTGTATTGGTATTGTTGATGGTGTCTCACCTATCTCTGACACAGTGTTCATTTTTTTTTCATTCCTTTTTCTTTCTGTTCCACAGAATGGATAATCTCAGTAGTTTTAAGTTAACTGACTTTTTCTTCAACAAGTTCATATCTACAGAGAAATCTCTTATTGAATTTTACATTTTAGTCATTATATTTGTATCTCTAGAATTTCTAGTTGGTTTTTAATATAAATTTTACTTATTGATATTCTCTGTACAATGAGATGTTCACATAATTTAATTTTTAGGCATGGTTTCTGTTAGCTCTTTGAATATATGTGTAATTGCTTATTTATGTCTTTGTCTAGTAAGTCCAGTGTCTGGGCTTCCTCAGGGGGTTTCTATTGACTACTTTTTCCCCTGTGTTATGGCCAAATTTTTCTGTTTATTTGTACATCTTGTAATTTTCTGTTGAAAACTGGACATTTAAAATATTACAATGTGCCAGATCTGATAGCCAGATTTTCCTCATCTCCAGGGTTTATCGTTGCTTCCATTGTCATTGCTGCTGCAGCTATTTATTTACTTTCCTGAACAAATTCTGTAAAGTCTGTATTCTTTATCATGCATGGCCATGAGATCAGTGTGTGTGCAGAAAGCCTAGTTGTCATCACTGTAATAATGATTGGACAGTGATTTTTTTCAATGCCTGGAGCCAATAGTTTGAGCTGTTGCCAGGTGGCTGTTTGTCTGTGTGCTGAGGGATGCCTTCAGCACCAGCAGGCAGTCTGCAGCTCTTCCATAGCCTTTAGTTCTTGCTTATGCAGAACCTCAACTTCAGCCAGAGTTGAAGGCTTAAGATTTTCTCAGATCTTTCCTTGCCATGTGCCACACATGTGTATGGCCTTCTACAATTCTCAGGATTTTTTTGGAGATTTTTAACAGTACCTCCACCCCTAGAATGTCTCATTATTCAATTTTGCCTTCTAAGTTTCCTAGTCAGCATCTAGTTAGCCTCTACTGGTACCACTGCCTCAGGCAGTTGTAATGTTAAATACTCACTGCTGATTGTTTTCCACACACACTCTGGGGACTGGCTGTTTGCACAGCATGAGTTTGAGATAGGTCAAATAGTGACAGCTCTCTGGGGACGGATTTTTTGGGTAACTTCAAATCACTTCTGCCCCTAACTTGATTGTGAGACTGTTGCTTTTGAAGGCCACCGTTTAGGTGAGGAAATGGGGATGGGGTAGATCAAGTTACAATGCCACAAAACTCACTATCTTTATGGAGATTTAGCTGGTTTTTTTCCCTCAAATAAACACTCTCTGGATTTCTGGAAGCCTTTGTTTAATTTCCAGAGTTCTGCAGAGGTTAATTTTGACAAATTTTGCCAATGTCATTGCTTCATAGAGGAGTAAATTTTCCAACATTTTTACTCAGATATTCTAGAAGTGTATCCCATGTGCGTTTGTTTTTAACTGAATTACTTGTAAGACTAGCCAATTCTACAGCTCCAGCCCCATTCACATAAGAGTCCAACTGCGTGGCTTTTCCTACAGGGAGCAGTGTGCAATCTGTTGTCAGTTTGTTGTTTTTCTTATTAAAGTGTAGAGATTTTAAAAATATGCTCATGAATAGCCCTTTGTCATTTTTACACGATACAAAACTTCCACTAGTCAGTGGCTATTTTTTTCCATCTCTTTTCGTTGCTTTAATGAAGTTCTCAATTTTAAGGATTTTCAGTATAGCAATATGTGGATGCTGATCACACGGGTGAGATTTTTAACTACTGTCTAAACTTCAGTCTTTGCTCTGATTCACTGTCTAGAACATCTGAACACATCTACTAAACCCCGTACACCAATGGATGCTGAGAGCCCGAATTAAAAAAATGCTTTTTAGTAAAGCAAAAAATATTAACTTTGACACTAGAAAAGACAAATCTCAAATTTCCTAGCTGATCTTGCTTTCTGTGATCATTAGCTACATCATGTTTATAGAGCCGACAGGCATACTGAGCTACTGATTTTATTTCATTGGATTTTAGAATGCAGAACACATTTCAGGCCCACTTATAGCACCATATGTGTATCTTTAAGGATATGTACATATGATGATGTCTTTATTTTAAGTACCTACTGCTGTGAACCTCCTTAAAGAAACTTTGGAACTGCAGAACTGAAATTTTTCATATCACCATCAGCTGGTAGCATCTCTTTTGCAATTAGATTTTGTGTGGCAGAGTATTTTTCTGCTCCCTAGAAATGATCAATTTTGAAGGGGGAAAAAATAACCCTCCTCTAATAAATATCATCCAAATCACACACTTAGCTGAACAATGGCCACCATTTAAGTCCACACCAATCCATCTACTCATACTGACTCAGAGTCCTCAACACAGACAATCCACCACTGAAGTCAGGGTCCTCAGCACACATTCTATCTCCTCCACATTCCTTGTTGTTTCTGACCTACTTTTGTCCAACGTGTCCTGCCAGTCCCTTTGCTGCCTGACTGCAGTTTTTAATTTTTACCTTTGAGTTCCAGGCTGCGCCTAGTGATTTCCAGAGAAACGCCAGACACCTTGCTCATCAGGAGGGGCGGGGAGGATTTCAGGAAGCTGTTAGCCTAACTCACTTGCAGATCAGTAAGTGGCTGTTGTGAGCATTTCTTCTAGATCTCTGCCATGCCGGCTGCATCCACCCCAGCAAAATAATGTAGCTCCTCCAACCACCTCTGCCTCCATTCATCTGGGTTTCTGCTTTTAGTGACACTCAGATGCTGCTGATGGGCTTTATATATATATATATTTTTTTTAATTGAAGTATACTCAGTTACAATGTGTCAATTTCTAATGTACAGCACAATGTTCCAGTCATTCATATACACATATATATGTATGAATTCCTTTTCATATATTTTTCATTAAAGTTATTACAAGATATTAAATATAGTTCCTTGTGCTATACAGAAGAAATTTAGTTTTTTTAGCTACTTTTCTATATAGTAGTTAATATTTGCAAATCTCAATCTCTGATGGGCATTTTTAAAGCCACATCTGGAACCCTTGCTGCAGAAGAGCCTGAGAAATATATTTTCAACCTCATAGACTTTTGGTTAGGAAGTTGGAATAAAGACTGAGCTGGCTTACCTAACTTGTCTGCCTTTGTGTGTAAAGAAGTCTGGAGTTTCAAGGCCCAATTAAATATCACAGCCCTTCAGTATCAAACTCTTAAAGAAACCAAAATGCTCCCATCTGCCAGAGCATGACTTGTCCTTAGATACTGCTGGCCATAACCACCAACGCTGTCTAAGGCATCGTCTTCATCTGGTGCACACTTTCTGTAGATGTCTAACATCCTGATTAACAGGACAAGCTGGTTTGGATTCCCAAAGTCACAGGCAGCCTTCTGCCTGACTTTGGTGTATATATGTTCATTGAAGAGTCCTCTCTCAGATCAGCTAGAGCTGCCTGGTGTGTGGTTTGCCAGAGAATGTGGGTGCAGTGCTCCGCACCAGAGTCCTACCAGTTGTTTTATTGCAGGAAGAGAGAGAGCAAAAGAGACAGAACAGGAATTTCTTGTCCATCCTCAAACACAGTCACCCCCGCCCAGGGCTCTTGCTCTGGGACACAAAGAAGTGCAGTTCAGCAGTGATGTGGACCTGGTGTACTCCAAAACATGGTGTGGTTGTACTGGGCTATCTTTGTCTTTCATGGACCCTGCAAAGTTCTCGGCTTTGTGAAATGGGGAACTAAGGAACTCCCTCCCATGCCTGTAACTCCCAGGGTTTGCACCCTTATGGATTTTGAGGATTTGCTGGCAACTCATTCTTTTTCACCAGGTCATTTCTCGGTTACATGGCAGTCCTGTGACTTCCTTATCAGAAGTGCTCCTTAAGTTAGGGATTTAGTGAAAGATACCATTTTACCCTGTAAGTTCATGTTCAGGGAGGAGGAGGAAGACAGCACAGATCAGAATAGCTGTTTTGCTTTTTTTTGTTGTTGTTTTCATAAGCCGTCTCCTGTTGTCAAATAGACAATGAGCAAATGAATGACTGTTACACTCCCATTTGAAGGATGAGGAAAATGACATTCATGGAGAGGAGGCAAATTTCCTGAGGTTCCAAAGACAAAAAGGGATGAGCACAGAATAAGATCCCTGCAAATTTCTTGGCTGTCATCAGCCTTTAGGTCAGTGACAGAGTGCCGTGTGTAGTAGTAAATTCGTAGCATGCTTTTAGAAGGGTGCAGATGTTCTTGTTTTTGTTGATACACTCACACTGTTTTGTCTGGGACTCTGAAAAAGGGAAATGGGTTAGAAAATTTTGGTTTCTCATCCTTGGTCCTTCCTCGCCCTTACAGATATGGACCCTTCCATCTGTAGCAGGAATAAGACAGCCCCAGCCTTCCCGTCTCATGAGATCAGTACTCATTCATTTCATTCCTGCCCACCAGTAGGTGGTAAAGCACAGCATGATTTTCATGTCCTGCTTCACTGATTCTTGTGAAATTAGGTGTTTGAAGATAGAAACTCATGAAAGGAAGCTGCTTTTTTTTATATAAAGTGCAGTAATTTTCTTAGCAGAGAAGGAAATTGAAGATTTTCTTCATTGAAAATCAATAGAGATTTCAAGAGCATCTGTATTTCTGATGTGTAGATGAAAATGATAAAATCTAGAGGGATTACAGAAACACAAGGAAGATACCATAAGTGTCTTTAAAGAGCTTTTCTAAGACTGGGCTTGTAAAGAGACTGTTAGTTGACAGAGACCCTCTTCTCACCCATAGTCCCTCTCCTTAGGTTGGAAAGGGCCAGCGTTTCCCCTGTGTGCAGTCCTGGTGCTTCAAGTGATTTGTGGGGTAGGGCGGTGCTCATGGTGCTTCCTTCAGTTTGTCCATCCTAAGTAACCCCTAGAAGTCAAGGGGCGAGTGTGTTGCAACCTCATGAACCAGCTGCCATGCTCTCTGAGGTGTGTGCTCATCTCAGCTCATCCCAGCTCAGGTGATGGCAGAGCAGAGAGTGGTGGCAAGAGGTCAGCCATGAGTAGCCGGGAGCAACTGGAGTCAGCTGGGACCCAAGAGGCTAGGAGTTGCATGTGGAATTCCCAGGACTTCCAACAGCTCATTCAATCAGTTAATACTTCTCCAGCACCTGTGATGTGCTGGTGCTTCCATTGTGAACAGAACCAAATCCCTGTCCTCATGAAGGTGACATTCTAGTGGACATGAGAATGATACACGCAGAAGCAGATCCAGGTCAGGACACATGAGTGCTGTCTATTTTGGAGTGCACAATGTGAGATCCTTTGGGAAGGAATGTATGTTACAGGAAAATGGGGGGGAGAGGATGGCCGTATCCCAGGTCTTATTTGGATCCCTGGGATGCACCTTGCCAAGTGTGGGTCCTTGGTTTGCACAGGAATGAATTCAAGAGAGAGACACAATTCAGTAAAAGTAGATTTATTCAGCGAGATATATACTCCATAGACAGACTGGGGTGTTTCAGAAGGCAAGAGAAAGGCCATGAGGCGTGGGAGTTGGGTACTCCAGTTTAAAGTAAAAGTAGATACACACTCCACAGACAGAGTGTGGGCTGTCTCCCTCAGCAGAGAGAGCAGCCACGAGGTGTGGGGTTAGTTTTTATGCACTCAGTATCTTCATATGCTTATAAGTGGGAGGAATATTCCAACCGCTTTGGGGAAGGTGTTGGGATTCCCAGAAATTGGGCCACCACTCACCATTTGACCTTTTATGGTCAGTCTTGAACCTGTCCTGGCACCTGTGGGAGTGCCATTTAGCATCCTGCTGTATTTCGGTGAGTGTGGGTTGAAGCTCAAAATCTACTGGGAGTTGACTTTTCCACCGTCTTGGTGCTAATGGCTGTGCCATTCTTTTAATGGCTCTGCCCAGCCCCCTTCACTCCTGTCTCATGGAGGAGCTCTGGACTGATTGCACAATTGCAGAGCAGGGGAAAGAGTGGAAAGAACTTCATAAGTGGAAGGTGAAGGCAGCATTGGCATTAGAATTCTCAAGTCAATTTTAAAGTAAGGGTCTTCTGTTTCCTGGGGGTACCTGGTGTCAAATTAGGGAGCTGTGAGCCTTGGGGAATTCAGTGAGTTCGTGGCTCACTGTGTATACTGTGTTGCTTCTTAGGTGGCCTGAGGACAGTTGGCTGATAGCTGACCCATTCACTCAAGCAGGGGTCCCTTTGGGGATTTTCTGCATGTGAGGCTAACATGGGTCACATTGGGAGAAGGACCAGCCAGTCACAGCTTGGTCCACAGTCACCTAATGCCCTCAAGGCTTTCATCCCATGGATGCATCACATCCCCCTGGATGGGGACAAGGGCACAAGTGGCGGAGCAGCTTCTCAGTGGTGGAGGCATTGCTCTCCAGACCCAACACTCAACAGCATGGACCCCTGGTTTTGGCCACAGTCTTGGCTAGATTAGGCTGTTGGGTAGCTGATCTCATGAGATGTGGGTGCCATGCTTCCATTCTCACCAAGAGCTCTACTTTTGAAAGTTCTGGTCAGAGAGCCACAAATACTCCCTAGCCCATAAACAAAGAACAGTCTCTTTCAATTGGGATAGAGCACATAGAAGGAGAACAGATCATCCCAAGAGCAGGAGAGGCCAAATCAGTCCTGCCATCAGGGGTCTGAGAGATGAGCCAGCTCAGTTCCTCTTACTAGTTGTTTAATTGGAGGATCTGGGATATTTGGGTGACCTGCAGGTGTCAAGAAATAGTACACAAGGGCTTTGTAGATATTCTGGTCCAGTGTTAACTCACCCCATTTTAGCTGTCGTGCAAGGAAACAAAACTTGGTGAACAACAGGCCATGGCCTTTGCTCTCTGGTGGAGCCATGAGATTACAATGTTAAGTACAACTGTGGGGGCATCATTTCTATGTTGAGAGGCCAGATGGCCTTACATATCTCTCATGCTGGGTGTCTAAGTTGCAGAGGAAACTAGATTCCATCCAGCTCTCCAGCCAAAGAGACCAGAATTGGCCTCTCCCTCAAACTGTGAGCTCTTTGCCTCCACTGACAGCAGCATCTATAGCAAAAAGCTGGGCTGCCACCTGCGTTTCCGTGTAAACATCCGAGTAGCCACAGCAATGGCCTTGTGAGGGTTGGTGTGCCCAAGGAAGCGTTGTGTGGGATGGAGGGAGGAGTGCCGGGATCAGACACCAGGCAGGCAGGCAGGCAGTGACGACATCTGTGCAGCAAAGTTGCCATGGAACTGATCCAAAGGGAGGCGGGTTTTGGAGCAGGGAGCCTGGGCAGTGATGTGTTGTTCGTAAGAAGATCCTGGGCTCTGGATCCAAGAAGTCATTGGCTTGAATCCTAACCCCAACCCTCATCTTGGGCAAGTGTTTGAAGCTTTCTGTGCCTCTGTTTCTTGGTGTCCCAAATGGGGACAATAGTAGCAATTACCTCTGAGAGACAGGAGGACGTTTATAGATGTCATTTCATTATGCTCACAGCAGCCCATGAGCACGGTTCTAGGTCCCCCATATTACAAGTGGCAGATGGGTAGCTTTTTAATCAGTAATCACGCAGTTAAGAATGGTCAGAACCGTCATCTGAATTTGATCCCTGTGTCCAGATTATTTCTATTCTCACTCAGTATTACTGGAAAACTAGTAAAGTCAGAACAAACACTGCTGGGAAGTGGGTACTTGAAACATGTTTGTCATCTTTGCCATTGGGGAGTGTTGAGTTCACCTTCCTCACAGCCCGTCCGAGGCTCCCTGTGTCTCTGGCTGCCCCTGGTGGGGTCTGCAGGGCTCTGGGCAGCTTCTCCTTGATCTCTATCCCAAGGTTCTCTGCTCTCTACAGGTTGAGTCTCAACCCTGACTGCTCAGTAGAGCTAATGTCTAAAAACAAAAAAAGGTGGGGAGGGTACAGCTCAGTGGTAGAGCCCGTGCTTAGCATGCAAGAGGTCCTGGGTTCAATTCCCAGTACCTCCATTAAAATAAATAAAACTAACTACCCCCCAAAAAAGGAAAGAAGTATTTAAAAAACAATAAACAGTACAAAGTCCCCACTCCAGGCTGGGGCACACTATTTTTTAAAGGCTCCCAGATGCTTCCCATGTGCAGGAGGGTGAGAGCTAACCCTCCACACCTCTTCTCTTGAGTTTGTCCACTCACACCCATTATCCTCTTGAAACAGGAAAACTACTTGGCTCAGCTTAGAACTTTCTCCTGATTTCTAGACTTTGATTTGCCTACTGGACACCTCTCCTGGAGCCCACAGGCACCCACCCAGAACTGAATCAGTTGTCTCCTCTCATGGCTTGCCCCTCTTCCTGCCCTTCTTATTTCAGGGAATGGCACTATAATTTAAGACACTGCCAAAGCCAGAAAGCTGCCCGACATCTTTGACCTCTTCCTTCCCTTCCATTAAACCTGTGGCCAATCCGTCCACCTGCTTAAATGTTTTCTTCTCTCTCCTCCTGGCGGGGCCTCAGCAGGCCTTCACATGAACCTGCCAATAGGTCTCCCTGCATCTATCTTGTTTCTTTCTAGATCACTTTGCATGTCAACTCTACCTTGGAGGCACACAGAGTCCTTTGTGATGTGCACCTGTGATCTCTCCACCTGGTTGCCTCGCTTCCCACACATTGTGCTCACTTCAAGACTATTTGGAGTTCCGGGAAGGGACCTGGCTCTCTTTGGCCTCCCAACTTTGCATGTGCAGCTCCCCAGGGAGAAATTGCCTTAACATTATACCTTCACCTGATCACTTCTAGGGCATCTCAGAACTCACCACAGTGGTTCTCTCCTCTGGGAAAGCCTTGGCTACAGTTCTGGCTCTCTGCCCCGAGCACTCTCTGCTAACTGTTATACAAGCCCTCTTAACACGCCTCCTCAGCCTTCATTTCATGATGACTTCTGTGCACCTAGGAGTTCCCGGAAGCAGGGACTGTGTCTCTTTTCTCTTTATTCTCAGAGCATGGTAGAGACTCAGGTATAATGGTGGAGGGAACAGTGGTTATTCTGAAATTTCTCTGTAGTTGGGGCCTAGGGGTAACAGTCTGGTTGGAAGAAGGGCTTAGGTGATTTACCCTGAAGCCACATTTTCAATTAACATTTCATGTTGTTTTTGTCTACTATTTGAAGTGTTGAGTCTTAAAACAGAATGACGATTTCAAAAAATTACTTTACCGAAGATTGAGGAAAATGGCAGTTTTCCATATTTAAGAATATTATTTAAATTTTGTGTGACTGGGGTTGTGGAATAGAAATGCAGGGGCTACTAAAGCATTCTCATCCCCTTCCCTACCCTCAGGTCCTTCACACAGAAGAGACAGAGGGATGTGAGGAGAAGACTTGGAGTGTGGACCATGCACTCCCTTTAAATTATGACAGTTACTTGTGCTTTTTTTTTAACTTTCTTTTGTAATGGAGGTACTGGGGTTTGAAACCAGGACCTTGTACATGCTAAGCACGTGCTCTACCACTGAGCTATACCCACACTTCCCCCCGATTTTTGTGTTTTTACTGGGCATAATGTGCTTGTAGCAGGTACTTTAGCATCAGACACAGTCACCTGCCTCTGACCATCACGTTAATACCTTTCCCCTGAGCTAGAGAGCTAGATATTCTGTTTTCACAAGTTCAATAAATTATCTACATTTTCCTTTTTCTTTAAAGAAAGGCATTAACTCATGTTTCTCTTTAGTATCGCCTATTAAAAAATGTGATTTTATTAATCATTTACCAAAGTGTTAAGGGTAATAAATATTAAGTACAGATTTCTGAAGCATCAGTCTTCACTGAAGATCCACATTCTGCTGTTCTCTCTCTGTGTTAGTCACCATACTTCTGGAGTTCTGGAAGCAGCGCCAGGCAGAACTTGAGTACAAATGGGACAGGGTTGAGCAGGAAGAACAAGTCTGGTCAGAATAGGAGGTGTGGTGTCCCCACGTGGAGAAAGATGAGATTACCCAGGAATAACAGGCGCTGATTAGATGCACTTTAGTCTATTTACTTTTGGAGTTGTCCGCCTTGGCTGCTTGTTGAAATCACCAGGGAACCTTAAAAAATGTTGGTGCTTGGATTCCATCACTGCAAACTCTGATGGTACTTAGTGGCCTGGGGTACATTCTGGCATAGGGAAGTTTTTAAAGCTCCTCTGGTTATTCTAATGTGCAGCCAAGATGAAGGAGCACTGCCTGGAATGGTGGATACAGAAGAGAAGTGTGGTCCTTCCTTCATAATAACAGTAAAAAGGGGGAAAAAGAAAAGGCTGGTAATTGTATAAGAAATGAGGCATTGAATTGTATCCTTTCATAACACCAATAAAAAATGCAAAATATAAATAAGCCGCCATGACATAGAAGTAGAAAGAAAGACACATTGGTTTTTATAGTTGACTCCCATTTTTTCACATGTGCCTTCATTATTGCGGCCTCCTTTTCATCATAGACTAGGTGCCCTTTTGTCTTGAACTAAGTCCTGGTCACTGCTCCCCCTTCCTTTTGGGATGTGCACAAAGTAGCGTGGCTCTCATCCTAAAGTCAGAGAAAGGGTAGAAAAAGCAGGGAAACTTTGGTGAGGTGCCATCAGTGTTTGTGCACTGAGCTAGGCATTTTATATAATTGGAAATGTAAATTTATTGCTGCCACTCCTGCTGCAAAATTAAAAAAAATAAAACTATATATCTTTGTATCAACCTTCCAGAGCTATGAAAAGATGATTTTTTGAGTCATCTGTATTATTGCTTCTTTCCATCATCTGAGATAATTTAGAGCTGATGGTACTTGCAGTCAGCAGCAGCAGGACAGCAGGATGTGAGCATGAATAACTCTTGGAAATAAAATGCTTTTACTAGGAGCATCTGAAAATGTCTTCAACTTTAGATTTTATAAATTGAATCACAGATCTACAGAACATTGGCACTGAAAATTTCTGGAGGGAGCAGGTCAAACTCCTCTTTTTATAAAAGGAAAAAAATGAGGTTCAGCTACCAATAGAAAGTGACATTTGCCTTTTAAAATGTAATAAGATTCTAATA
The DNA here is from genome assembly GCF_048773025.1 of Camelus bactrianus. Classification (NCBI taxonomy): domain Eukaryota; kingdom Metazoa; phylum Chordata; class Mammalia; order Artiodactyla; family Camelidae; genus Camelus; species Camelus bactrianus. Next base: position 11,270,180 of record NC_133574.1, read on the forward strand.
ATCCCCATTATGAATAGTTCCCATTGTTTACAACTGAAGATGGCGGTCAAAGCATATGTTGGTGAAAGACTGTACATTCAGAGATGAAAGCTGAAACTTAGACAAAATTAGATGTTCATAATGTTTTTGAGTCCTGAAAAACAAAAACGTATCATATTGGCAGAATACAAAAAATACTGAAGAAAAGTTTTTTGGTCATTTAAACGGCCAATTTTAAATTTAAAATTGCCAACTAATAAGTTTAAATTTTCATTGGAACATGCTTGTTGAAAAATTGAAGATGAAGATTCATTTCACTTTATAGTTCTTCCTTATTTAAAAAAAATTTAAATTTTTTTTTTAGTTTTTTAATTGAAGTGTTTTATTTTAATTGCGAATGCATGCTGCATTGTTTAGAGAGGCCAGCATTGTGGTAGTGAGACCATGGGAATGAAGTTGCCTAAATTCATATTTGAACACAGCAGCTTGCTTCCTGAGTGATCTTGGACAACTTAACTTCTCTGTGCCATAGTTTCCTATAAAATAAGAATAGGAGAGTTCCTTCCTCATGACTGTGGTAAGGACGGGTCGAATTAGTGTACAGAATCTACTTGGAAGAATTCCTGGCACAGAGGAGGGGCCATGTACTTAGTTACAGGTCTTATTATACTCTAGCTGCTTTTATAATCCAGGTAAGCCTTGAGTCTTACTGATATCATCTCTAAAAAACATCTAAATATAAACTCTAAATTGGAAACTCTAAAACTTCAGAGTTGTAGCTAATTAACATATAAAGCCCAACCAAGAAACACACAGTGGAGACCAGTTAGCTGCAGACACCTGTGAAACTTTCTGTCCTGCACGGACTCTAAGCTGTCACTTCCGTCACTTCTGAAATCTAAGGCAAGCTCAGGAATAGAGCTTTACAGCTTGGCCTCGTCAGGTACCCAGACCCCTAAGCTCAGACCATGGCAGGGAAACAGTTTGCTGTTCACATGTGCATTTTCAAAAAATAATATTAAAATGAACACTGTACGTATTTTGTTGTCTGTTTGACATCATTAACAGAAAAGAAAAGAAAAGAAAAAAAAAGGAAAAAAAACATGCAGTTAAAAAATAAGGAGGCTATGTCTGAAAATTATTATTTTTTTTAAAATTATGCTTAGGATTTAGTGACCAGTTAGGAGAAAAATCATTTCATTGGTGTAATCCCTTGATTGACTAAACATTTTTTTAATTAGGAAGAAGAGCGTGTTCCTTTTACCACCTGGGGAAAGTGTATACATATAACCCTTTGTGCAAGTGCTCTTTTTCTGGGTAAGAATCTGCCACAGACTTCTTAAAATCTAATGTGAAATGCTGAGGAAACTGAAAGTCAAGCTGGGGAATATGTAGTCTCATAGAGAAAACTGTTTCCAGAGAACACCTCAGCCAATGCAGGGCTCCAATCTGGAGGTTCCAGAGTCTCTTCTGCTCACAGTGCTTCCCCCAGTTCTTTTCAACTCATTTGTTCAAATCAGATCAGTGCTTTAGGATTCTCCAGATTCTGATTAAGAGACCAGATGGAGGCATGAAGAATTCTAAAATTTTCCAAGAGTAACAACCAAGGTAAAATGTCTAAGAATAGCCTAACAAAAGGATAGTAGGAACTGTCAAAAAAAGTTAAATAAATAAAAACTACTGAAAGACATAAAAGAAGCTTTAATCACATGATTCTATATTAAAAGATCATATCTCCAAAATATCAGAAGTTATAAAATTGATTTGTGGTTTATTGTGAATAAAATCATATTACTAATATAATAATAAGACAATGAGAGTTTTACTAGCTCAAGAATAGCCAGATTAGAAAATAGGACAGGAAGTCCAGATATGGTTTCTGATATCAATAATAATTTAATATATGAGATGGAAGGCATTACAAATCAGGGAGATAAATAAAGGTTATTCAATAAATGGAACATATGATAGCTACTTGAGGGGAAAAGAAAAGATTGAAATAAAACAGTCAACCATATATTGTGAGAAATTCCAGAAACATTTAAAAAAGTAACACAATTAGAAAAAAAACTAGAAATAAATATGGATGAATATACAACCTCTAGATGAGCAGTAAGTTTCAGAGGAAAATATATAAAGATTTCCATGCATCAGAAGCATCCTAATTTTAAACAAAACACCAGAGGATTTTATTTGTTTACAAATCTGACAAGGGGCTAATTCCTTCAATACACAGAGAGTTCAGATCACTTCAAACGTAACACCAAAACATCTCAGGAGCGTAGAAGGCAGAGAAGATGAACACATATTCACAAAGGAAAAAATAGATGTCACACTCCAATAGTAATTCAGTCAGTGCACATCAGAATGAAATAGTTTTCCACCTCTCAAGTGACACAGCTCTGTTTATGAGGATGAAGAGCCAGTGATCACCAATCCCATGCCTAGGCTACTGGATAGTTTTTGTGAAGTATGGTTGATTTACAATGCTGTGTTAGTTTCCGGTGTACTCCTCCAACCTTCTTAGAGAGCAGTCTGGCAGTTCATATCAAGAGTCAAAAATATTCATATGCTTTAATCCACTAATTCAGCTTTGAAAAACTTTTAATAAGGAAGTATTTCAAAATGGCAGGGAAAAGTCAGTATGGATGAAAGTCACAGACATACTTTGATATGTATATATATATAAAATCTCAGCCAAAATATTCTTACAACACTTCACATAGTAGAATATTATACAGTCATGAAAAAGTGTGTCCATGAATATATTTTATGACATGTCAAATTGTTATGCTTATGATAGGCTTGAGAATAAAATTAATATATAAAATGATTTTTAATATACAAACAATGCACTGTTCTGAAGGAATTATGTCTATAGGTAGAAGAATTTTTCTTATTTTATTTTTTATTCATTTTCAGATTTGGAGTCTTTTGATTGTAGGTGACAAAATCAGTCTCCAATGTGTTTAAACAACAACCAAAAAATGGGGATGCATGGGATTTATTGGTTCCTGTAAATGAAAACCTCAGGTCTGAGGTCTGACTTCAGTTAAGGAGAGATACTGTAGCCCAGATGATGTCGAGGGCTGATTTTGTCCTGTCTTCATTCTGTGTCCAAGGATATCTCAGCATGCTGCTTCTAGGCACTCAGCATCCCAAATCACACATCCATCCAAGCCAAGAGAGGTCTCTTTTGGCAGATTCCTCTCTTGATAGAGGAAGCTCATCATACACATGGGCACCAGCATGTATCTCCTCACATAACAGTGACTTTTACTGTGTTATTTGCCAATTCTCAAATCATGTGTGAGACCAATAGAATGAGGGGTATTATTTGTCTTAAACCAACTGAGATCTACCTCTGGTGCTTCAGAAAGATTGTGTCAATCAAGCTTAAATCACAGGACTAAAGATAGAAGGGAAGTTATTTATCCTAAAGCAAAATCTGGGTCCTCTTCTAAGACTGGGGACAGCTCCAGGACAGCAGTTCTGTCCACTACTGAGTACTTTCAAATTTTCATTAATGAGCAAATATTAAAGTTATGATCAGAAAAGATGATAAGTAAGAAGAAACTTGAGGAAGGAGAATGGAAAGCTTTCCTGTTTCTTAAGAAATATTGAACCCACTAAGTTCTTGGAAGAAAAATGGAAATGTGTCAAGTTTGTATAAGTTCTGAAATGAATTAGAATTGATTTCACAGACCATGTAGGAGGCAGTGCTATACGGTTAGTGTGTCTTTGGGCTCTTTGAGTATTTCAGTTCTTTCACTTAATAGTTGTTTCATTTGGGGCAAATTGCATCATCTCCACATGGATCTATTTCCTCATCTGTAAAAGCGATATAATATTACCTTTCCCACAGGGTGATTGTGAGGATTTAGAAAAATAGATCTGTGCTGAATCAATAGTAAGCATTTAAAGAATCTTAACTATTTTGATTACTTAATACATAATTAAAAAATTTATTATGCAGACTTTTTAAAAATGTATACTATTTAAATGGCCTATATGTGTTGTACAAGAGAGGAAGGCTTAATATACCTTCTATAATACATTTTTCTCAGCCTTAACTAATTTTCACATTTAATCACACACACACACCAAAAAGTTATTCCTTTCACAAGCATGAAGCCTTAACTGTGAAGAAAAGGATAATGAAAGAGAGTAGAGGAGGAAATGACATGCTTTCTCTACAAACTGATGGCTTAAAAACTAAGAAAAAAAACACCTTTTTAATACTTTGGTCACCATATTCATAGCTAATAATTAGGTAGAGTTTTTCACATGCCTGTGATTAATGTTCTAATTGTTTTCACAATTAGTAAATCATTGACTCATCACAATAAGCCTATAAATTGCTATTATTATCCCCCCATTATATGGGTGAGGAGATTGAAGCCCCTAGAGGTTAAGAAATTTGCACAAGGCCCCACAGCTAGCATCAGAGCTGGGATCCAGATGCAGGAGTGTGGCTCCAGGAGGGGCTTGTAAACACTCCCTCTGCTCTCTCCTGCAGGTGCAAGCCAGCCTCCCGCTATTACTGTAAATAACATGATGTGGTTTACTTAGTCTTGAAATTCACATTCTTTGGAGCTTTCTCTCAGAGGAAGCCATCAGGAGCAGCCAGGGACACTGAGACATGCTTCTGGACTATGACCAAGAAGATAGATGGAAGGAAAACAGTTTAAAAATGGGATCTTTAATGTGCATTCTTCAGTGGCCAGAAAAAAACCTGTCTAGTGAGGAACTGAAACCCTATCAGCCACGTGCAAATTATGCTTCACACCCCTGTTGCCCTTGGGTCCACACAGTCACAACTACAATGGATCAGGGACATGAATCTTGTGCAAATGCAGGGAGTATGAATACCTGCCATTTTAAGATCTCAAGGAGTATGAAAAGCATGTGAAGCTTTCATCAGCAGAGATCTGCTGTCACTTCCAGTGTTTCCCTCAGGACATGTCCACAACTTCACTGGTCCTATTCAGAATGAAGACGACAGCTAGCACCTGCTGGCCCCTGAATCAGTGATAGGTTCTCCCTTTAAAGGAAGCATATCCCCTTCATGGGTTACAACTAGTTCATAACCTAAGTAATTCTATAGATGTAGAAGGGATATTTTCATTGGTTCTGCTATCACAGACTTGTCTCCAAAAGAACATGTCACCAGTTACTCCATTTTCACCCATTTAAAGATATACTTAACAGGCTTCCTTCTTTAGTGCAGTTTTAGGTTTACAGAAAAATTCACAGAAAGTGGAGTTCCCATATATTCCCTATGCCCTGCACACAGCTGCTCCTGCTGTCAGCATGTTACATTAGTGGATGCACTCATTCTTTTTGACATCCTTCATTCCTCCTACCCTAAAGATTAACGTGCCTGATATTCACGTCTTTTGTGGCATTTATGTGCGATTTACATCACTTCTCACGTTTATGTGAGGTTTACAGCACATGCATGTTGTCTGTTTAAGCGTGGGTTGGGGCAAGTTTTCTGTGTAAAAATATGATCATTAGTGAGTCTCATGCTGCTGGGTTTTTGGGTTGTCAGGTCCTGTTCACCATTGCTTCAGTTATTGCCATCAATGTCTACGGACTCTCAGTGTTCATTGTATTTTCTGCAAAACTTCCCAAGAACCTGCATGGAAGAGACCCAATCCAGAAGTACCTGACTGTGCAGATGGGCCACGCCCATCACTGCTTCTCTCATCAGTTTTATCATCATTGTGACCCTGAAGGCAGTATATGAGAAAGTGGCAATCATGAGGACTGACTCTGGTAAGCTCCTACTGCAGCTGAGGTCATTTCTACACCACTTTTAGAACCAGGTCAAAACAGAAACTGTATCTTTTGGGCACTTCAATTCCAGTACATTACAGTCTTTAGAAAACGTCAAGTGTAAACGTATTTTCTCTAGCCTATATGAGAAGTGAATTAGCTCCGGCTCTGCATTAGTTAAAGGGACAAAGCAAGCATTAGAATGTCCAAGCTCTGTGTAAAGAGGTCAGTGCTGAATAGTATTTTCAATTACATTAGATCATGTACCCTATTGTTGAAAGTAAATAGTCCCTTTATTGCAAATAAGTGGAAGAGGGTCATGGTTCCAGTGGCAGATTTGCTCGTGTGTTACGGAGAGGACAAGTAATCACAGTGTTATGTGTCTTTCCCCGATGCTGTTCCTGTTAGTGTACCTCCATTCTCATCATCTATAGCTTCTATAATAAATGTTTCTTCTCTCTGGCTTTTATCCCAGCCAGCGGTAGCGGCCCAAGTGCTTCCCACAAGCTGCATGTGGCTGGGTCGTTCTCCCAGTGGTCTGCTCAGTAGTCATCTTCTGAAAACACTAAGACCAATTTAAATTCTAAACTAGGAGAATGACCTGTTTTATGTTCCCCAAATTCTTCTAGCAAGTTTCCCCGTGTTTTGTTTCTTTTCTTCAATAGTCCTACCTTCCTGCCGTTCAGGGAGACAAGAGAATATCATTTAGCAGGATGTTCAGAAGTAGTTTTCTATCAACTTACACCTGACAGAGGACAGTTCTTGCCCATTGGATACTGTTGTGCTTACAAATTTTAAGGAACAGCTGACTATTTTTTTTTTGCCTTGTGGGATATTGTGTTCATAGTGTGAGAAACTGTTACAACAGTGTGTACACTTGGAATTAACATAGTAGCTATGTTAAGGAATTCAAAACAGCTTAAATGAAAACAGTGTGAATTGTGTGTGTGTGTGTATATATATATATATATATATTTACCGTGTTAACTCATGTATCCGTGGCTTTGATTAGTCTCAAAGCTGTTCACAGCTTTAGAGACTTAACTTTTCTTTATTCTAGCTGCAGAGCTCCCAAGGACCAGAATGACTATGAGAACAACCTAGCCATGGAGGTGTTCTTGTTCCAGTTTGTCAACTACTACTCTTCGTGTTTCTACATCACATTCTTTAAGGGCAGATTTGTGACTTATCCGGGAGATCCGATGTATTGGCTGTGAAAATACAGAAATGAAGTGCTGTGAATACAGCTTTGTGTTCTGACAGTCTAACCTGGTTCATGTTTTCCCCTAGTTGCTCAAAGAAGAGTGTCTTTACTGTCTGTTCCTTAGATTATTTTAGCCATAAAATAATGACTTTATTTCATGTTATAGCTATCTAAAATTTAAATGATATTTTCTTTCTAATATTCCAGTGTGACCCAGGTGGCTGTCTCCTTGAACTGATGACACAGCTGACAATAATCATGGGAGGACAGTCAATCTGTAATAACATACAAGAGGTGTTACTTCCGTGAAGACTAAGTCATGTGATCTTGGGGTGAGAACGGCCCACCCATCCAAGTCATTTTCCTGCATGCCCATCTCTAAAACAGGGGAGACTCTGCTTATTAATGGTCTCCAGATAAGATGATCCATCCAACAGTGTAAACGTACCTGCTGTTTAATAATTATGCTTAAATACCTTCTTTTTATGTTTAACTTAAATCCCCAAGTGCTATAATTTCTGCTTATTAGCCCATCACTGGGGGCTGACTGATCAGAGCCCTTTGAGAGATGGCCCTTGTTGGGGCCGTGAGCTAAGATGTCCCACAACTTCCCACAACTTTCTCCTCCTTTTATACGTGCATTTAAAAATCCATAACAGGAATTTGTTGAGTGCCTAGTATGTGCTAGTCACTGTATTAAGTGTTGTACATATATGTGTGTGTGCGTGTGTGTGTATAATTTAATCACCCAAACAATCCTTATTCTTATCTCCCTTTTGCAAATGAAGATCCTGTGGCTTAAAGAGGGTAAGTGATTTGCCCAAGCTCACATTGCCAATAAGAGACCACTGTGGGACTCAGATGTAAGACCCTATCTCTCTGAATCCATGTTCTTCTAAGAACAGAGGCTCTCTTGGGGTCCTAAGGCACAGGGTTACATAATGTTTTAAAAGACACTTGTCTAAAATAATAACTACAGAGGTTTTGACTTGCTGTTCTCTTCCTAAAAATGAGAAAAGCAGATATTAGCTAAGGTCACACTGTCCTTTAGATTTTCACATAAGCCCAATCCCATATCAAGGTGGACAGTCCAGTGTTATCTGCAATTTCTGCACAATTCAAGGAGCTTACTGTATTCACTTTCTGTTGCTGCTGTAACAAGTATCCCCAAGCGTCATGGGAGTAGGAAGAAAAAAGGAAAAGTTTCAACTAAACAACACAAATTAAACCTCCTAGGGTTCTTGAATGCAGAAGCCTGCTGAAGTCAACGTGTTGGCAGGGCTGTTTCTGAAGGACCCAGGGGAACCTGTATCTTTGCCTCTTCTGGCTTCCAGAGGCCACCTGTGTCTCTTGGCCTGTGACCTATTTTCTCTCTCTCAAGGTCAGCATGGTGTGCCTCTGACACTGATTCTGTGGTCATATCTCCTCTCCTCTCTCCCCTCTTCTGCCTCCCTCTTCCTCCTTTAATGACCCTGGTGATTACACTGGGCCCACCTCTCTCTTAGAGTTGGCTGGTTAGCAACCTTAACTGCATCTGCAACCATAGTCCCCCTTTGCCAGGGACCCTGACTTCTTCATATGTTCTGGGGATTAGGACATGGACATCTTTGGGGGGGACCATTTTTCTGCCTACCGTGCTAACCTTTTTAGGATAATGTTTGGCTTTCAGTTTCTGTTCTCACAAAACTGTTGATCTCTCTTCTGTCTTGCCTTCCAAACCAGCATTCTTCTCCTGGCCAACCTAACTGCAGAGCTCACCCCTCTCTGTGGTGTCCCCCAAAACCACTTACACAAGCAAGTGTTACTGATGTTTGGAGCATGGAGGAGAAACTCAAACAACTTGAATTTTGAAATAAAAAACATCCATCGTTTTAAAATCTTCCATGACACTTTAAAAAATTTATTTTTTAACTTATTTTTTTAATTTTTAAACTATTTTAAACTTTGTTACTTTTTTAAAACTTTACTTTTTTTCTTATCATCCTTCATTGTAAGCTCCAGAAACCTGCTATTCTGCCCACCACATCCAACTTCCCTTTCATTGTTTCTCCTCCCTTCCCTAAACCTTCCTTCACTCTCCCTCATTACCAAGTTTCTGTCCATTCTCTTTATAGGGCAGTTAAATTATTTTTTCTTTCTTTCTTTCAGCTTTTGCAGAGTGAACACCTTTGGTTGTCAGTGTGTCCTTCCACATTTCTTCACAAGGGCTTCATCTTTCAGATTCAGTATGGATTACTGTGGCCTGTCTCTAAACAAAGGCATTTCACTTGTCCCCCAGCTCACCACACCCCTCAAAAAAAAGATTCTGATCTTTGCTGTGAAATGAATCTTTTTTTTCCCTACTGTGCAGTGCACAACTCTTACACTGAGCCCACAGTCAGATTTTTCCCGAGGAGTAAATGTAGCTCATGTGCAAATAATACTATTTTTCTCTGTGAAAAGAAATAGATCAGATAGAGGAAATACTAAACACAGGTTACTCAAAAGCATTTCCTGAGGGAAATATGTTAATTATTTAACACTAAATTTTGTTGAATCTGGTTGTCAGTGAGCTATTTTAACCAATCAAGGAGAAGGATATATTTCCTAAATTGGTACTGAGAAATTCATGTGAAATGAAACTTGCTCACATGAACTAGTTTAAAGTAAAGGATGCATTATAGTATCTGTGGTCTTTTTATTCTTTCCCTTAAGTAAGCACATGGTTGTAGGTTCCAGTGAGCTGAACTTTGCCTCTATGTATTTCTACTATGGGCTAAAATATTTAGGGAATATGTTTTGAATTATAATTCCCTTGTTTGAAAACCAGGAATGCGGAGTGGTAGCCAAGTTCAAGGGTGGCTTGTGTTTTCCTCACTGCCTCTTCTCTTTGTATAAGGTGCCAGTTTCTTTCTTACTTTTTCATATTAAATCCTAACATACCAAAGATCTATCAGTAATTCTTGCTATGCCAAAACTACACCCATCCTCAAAAATACATAGGAAGGGAAAAGAAAACTTATCAAAATTAGCGACTATTTTCATGCTATTTAAATATGTCCAAAGGAACATAATGAAATGAATAACTCACCTGCCTACACCCCCCAATTCCATGTGGGGCTCTTGAGTAGGATTCTGGGAGCAAATGAAGAAGGACAGTGAAGCCATGATCCAGGCTCCCTCTGGGGTCTCCCCAGGACTTGGATCGGCACCTGGTATATAGTAGGTCTCAGTCCGACCCAGCTGAGTGACTGAGTGACTCACAGGCATCGAATGCATAACATCAGTGAATTAACAGCATTATTTGTAGGACTCAGAGAATAAGCTGAGAGCCCTGTGGCCTTCCCAGCCTCACATACTATTTTGATATTGGGATCATTTCTGGGAATGTTATTCTGTACTTGACAAAAGGCTAGTATGACTCCAGGGTTAAGCAACTTGCCCTGGAGAAATTTTAGGATAAAATATTAAGAAAAATAGTTAAATGCCCAAAATGGCATAGCATTGTCCTTTGGTGTTTAGATAATGTATGGCTGTAATTTTCTTACTTTATGTTTTCTACATTTTCCACCGCGGGTATGCACTACTATATAATAAGAAAATCTCTCTTCTCCAGATATGATTTGGTTAGAGGATGAGGCAGAGACATATAATAAGAGAATCTTAATTACATGTGTCTGTAATTCACTCTTTAAATTCAGGAACAGGAAACTCAGGAATGAAATAGATTCAGAGAATCAAAGATACTTGTATTCAAGATTAGCAAGTGGGAGTGTCCTCAACAGAAATGGTGATTATCTATAATGCAGAGATTAAATGTGATAATGAAGGTACAAAGACAACATGAAGTAGAAAGTGTCACGTGGCAAGCACTGAGTAAAGGGCAATTTACTATGATTATGCTAATCTGTGGTCAATTCCCAAGCAAATGATTGTGTAACCCCTGCTAGAGGGAGAAAGCTTCCAGCCTTGGCTGGAGAAGGGGGAGGATCAAGTGCCTGTATTTTTTAAAATGTCTACAGGTGTTTCACATGTGCAAATTGATATCCCTGCACAAGAACCATAACCCAACAGAAAACCCAAGAGACCGAGGACAATGATGGGTAGATGACAGCCCAAGATTTTCTGCGACAGATGAGTGGTTCCACTAAGGAAGACTGAGAAAGAGGGTCAGAGTCTTAGCTAAGGACAAGCAAGTTGGGACTTCTAATATGACCTAATACCATCGGCGGGGGAGAGCAGTTCAGCACAAGAAGGGATTGCCAGATGAGTTAGCATGGAAGTTTCATCCTGGATCCAAACCGTGATGGATTTGGGTCCTGGAGGGTAAAAGCCCTGTTTCCGTGGGACATGGACCGGATTCCACAAGAGGCTGAGACAGGAAGTATGAGGCAGAGAAAAATTCCCCCAAGAGACTCCCAAGTCTTGGTGCCAGGAAGGGTGATTGATGAGCGCGCTCCCAGTGCCACACGCACCGAAGGGCTCCAAGTGGCTGTGGAGTTGCATGCTCCCGGCTGAACCTCAGACCTGACTGCAGCACTCTGGGCTGCATCCTAGGGAGCAGCTTCAGCAGCAGGCTGTCCCCGTCATTCTCGTAGGTGCTGCAGTGACCCCCAAACCTGTGGCCACGGTGTCCCCAAACCAAGGTTCTAAGAGACTTCAGCTTTATTTACAGGTGGCTACAGCCAGTTAGCCTGTGCTGCTCAAAAGGAAGATCCCACATTTTGATGTGTTTGGGGGGTTGCTAATACCTAGCCTGCTCTGAATCGTTTCATCCTGACAGCAGCCGGGGCAGTGGAAGTTTCATCTCCCAATTTTATTTCAACTTTTTTTGTTGAAAGTATATTTGGTTTACAATATTGTGTTAATTCTTGGTGTACAGCATAGTGATTCAGTTATACATACATATATATATATATATTCCTTGTCATATTGTTTCTCACTATCGGCTATTAAAATTTTTTGAATGTAGTTCCCTGTGCTATAAAGTAGGACCTTGTTGTTTGATGGAAAAATTACTAAGCAAGGTATTTGCAGACTAAACCTAGCCATGTATATGACAGAGTTGAGTTTATCTCAGGATTTAAATGTGGTTTTGATTTACAGGATCTCTTTATCTACTTATCATAATTAAAGAGCCTGTGGACCACTTCTCAGAAAAATGTTTTAAAATCTTAAGATTTAGAGAATAAAGAAGGAAGATAATTATACTGAAAAGCAGATATCAAAATATAGAAATGGACATTTGTGATACAGTAATATCTGAATTATTGGAAGAACGTGTTGAATAAGAGGATCCAGTGGTGGGTCTACTAACCGCAACTTTCTGCCATAGCAGTGAGTGTAAATCATCTTCTGAGATCTGCAACAATTGCATTTTGAATGTAAATAAAGTTAAATAACAAATAAGCCATGAAGTGTGAATTCAGATTCAGGGGTATCTTCAGTCCATATCCCCACCCCTTCCCAGAGCTCCCTGCTCTTCCCCTAATGTCATTGAAAGCAGTGGGGAAAGTTTGTGAAGCGAAGGGCATGTTCCATTGCAAAGAAATCTCGTAGCAAACCTGGGAGCATGGCCAGAGAAAGGTTAACACTGAGATCAGAGGCAGTGGGAAACCTAGCATGGGCAGCTCTTTACAAGTCACATCACATACTCTGTGTGTGTCCGTGTGTGTGTGCATATAGTCGTGTGTGCATGTACGGTGTATACACCTGCCTTTCGTGTGAAGCTGCCTCTCTGTCCAAATTTGAAATCCATCCAAACGTGCAGTGCAGTCAGCCGAAGCTTTGCCAGACGCTAAGTTGTCTGTTGTTGCTCTGTCTCTTCTCCTGAACTCCACGAGTAAGCCACGTGCCAGCTGTTGCTTTCAGGGACAACAGCTCTGTAGGCTACAGGCCCATGCCTTGTTTCACTGCCAACCCCGATTTCATTTCAGGACAAATTGCCATTTGAAACAGGGGGAAGCATTCAGTTGGACCACAAGAATCTGAGTGAGGAAAAAAGATAACCTTAGAGACAGCTCTGTGGGACAGCATTCAGGAGGGGGCAGAGCACTGGGCTGTGAGTCAAGGCTGTGTTTCTTTTAAGCTCTGCACTGACTTTGAGGCGGCATGTCACTTCTCTGACCCTTGATTTGTTCAGCATAAATTAGGGCCTTGGACTTGTTTGATCCAAAGTTAGAGTATCACTTTTCTGCTCGGTGACCCTCCATGGCTCTCCAATTCATTCAGAGGGAAAAATGCCCACATCCTCACTGTGGTCTCATAGGCTCCACCCCCAAAACCACCACTGATTTCCTGTTTGCTCTGGCCCACACCAGTCTCCATGCTGTCTGTCCAGCATGAGGGACCTCCAGGCCCATGATCACTGTTCTCTCTGCCCACCCCTTTGCCTCCTTCTTTACCTTATTCAAAGGTCACTGCACCATCCCCACTGCTCCCTAGCACAAATTCCTCGTCCTCATTTATTTTCCTCCACAGCACTTATCACCAGCTCACAGACCCTGTCTTTCTTTCTTTCACTTATTTTCTCTGACGATTTTCAGACTGGAAAGGCCATGGTGGATAATAGCAGAGAAATGGGGGAAAAAAAGACAAATGAGGGAAGGTAACTTCTAAAAGCTAAAATGCCCACCTGAAAAGGAGGTAGGAGATAAATTAGCAGTCATTACAGTTTTGGTAAACCCAGATACATAGTCAGGAATAGTTTTCACAATGTTTGGGGGTAGGGTGGCAGCAATAAAAAGAAATTTATCCTGAAAACAAGAAATTAAATTCTTGGGAAGATGATGTGTTCAGCTTGAACTGTCAGTAATACTTTTATCACCTTGGTCTGATAATATCCTGCTTTATAATTTAATCTGTTTGGCATCTGGGTCATGAATCTAATGGTGCCGCAGTTTCGGAAGCAGAAGAGACCACCCCACAATGGGAACGGTACTGCCATCTGCAGCCCATGGGCAAAATGGGGTTATTTTATGAATACCTTAAAATGAGTAAGTCATCAGTGGAGATTTCGGTGCTGTCAGTTATACTAGAGTATGTTTTGGGTCTCAGAAGCATCGGTTACTGAGCCAAACAATGACCATCATACTGAAACGGAGCCCGCTTTTCTCCATTAGAAGCAATTATGCAGTCAGGCTTTCAAATAGGGTGCCTCTGTGTATCTTTGTCAATATTTATGTTGTACAAAGCTGAAGATTTACTGCCAAGGAATGAAATGGAATATTCATGTAGCCCGTGTGGCACAGCTGTTGGTTGATATCCTTCTAAACAGGGTCATGTGAGCCCGCCAGCCAGTGCAGAAAGCCTGCAAGAGCATCCTGCGTCATGGCAGCAAGGTTCACAGGGTCACCCCTTACACATCTCACACCTGCCTTTCACATTGTTCCTTTTAACATTCTTCTGACCGATGGTTTCTGCCTGGTTCCTTGAGTGACCTCATGGCACATCACTGGCTTGAATTCAGGATGAACTTGCTGATCTCAAATATCGGTTAAGCACAGATCCCCTCCTTCTCCAATGTCTTTGCCCATTTCTGTGCATTTGCTTGGGCTCTGTTTCTCTTTGGTTGTGCTTGGTTTTGAGATCTCAGTTGCCTTTAAATGGTTGTATCTTAAAATAGATTTCCATAGGAAAAGCCATCTTTTCTATTATGCATGGGACACTTTTATCTACTAGAAAGCTGATGATGTGCACGTTTTCTGTCTGAGCCCTTTCAGCTCACCACTGCCTTGAATTAGTTTTTTTTAACCTTAGGAGACAGAAAAGGATTTTGGCCAATAGGCTTTGCATTTATTCATGAGGGTTCATGTCTGCAAAGGCACCCCTTTGTGCTTCCTGTTTATAAGTCTAGAGATAGAGGAAGGATTTTTTTTCCTAAATCACATTCTATATATAAAATAATTGCTTTTAAATATATACATTATACATGGAATCGCATCTGGTTCCCTCAGTGAGTGAAAGGTCATCTTGTGGCATCTTCAGTCAGTGATGCTTTGTGGCCTGGGGTCTGATTTGAGTTACATTTTTGCTTTTGCTGTATTTCATGACCAGCTTCCATTAAAGGTGCAGCTGCAGTCCCTGGTGTAGAAGTTATGTTCGTTTATTTTGCTTATTTTCAAAGGGACTATAAGCCAATGACCTCTTATTCCAAAATGAGTCATAATTGTAAATATTTCTTATTGGAGCTATTATCAGCATTAATAATAACAACAACATTCTGGGGGCAGCATAGCATTTATTATTTTAACACACAAAGAAAAAGTCTTGGAAAAAAATTATTGTTCTAGATAAGTCAAGTAAAGGGAATTGAAAGGAAAAGTTGTAGGCTTTCAGGAGAAATTGATAGGATTTTCAGAACTTTATAGTCTCATTAAAATACCAATTAAATATTTCAGCCTCCCCCTACCCTGCAAAACAGGATGGAGTAACATCAATTCTAGAGAGATTTTTCAGATTTATTAGTTTTCCTATTATCTAAATAATCCCTAATGAATTAGAAAATTCAATCCATTTCTGAGAGTAGGCAGTCTGTTATTCTGTATTCAACGCTGGAATGAAACCTATTTTTTGTCCTTTTGGTTCATGGGAGAAAGAATTTCCAATTGCTTTTTGAATTATTTTTGTTCCTCTAAAATAATGTGCCTTTGGTGATGATCTCCTGACCTCAGTTTCCTCCTCCCAGTTTTCCCCATGATCATTAATGACACCCCACCTTCCTTTTTAGTTATACCTCTTAGCTGCTGAAGGGGAACAGCTTCTGAGGGGTGATCCTGGAGCCCTCCACCCGTGCTTCATTAGGCCTCGCACCCAGACACCAACCCTATTCTCCTTCGCCTGAATTACCTTTCTCTGCTTTTCTGCCTGGAAGATTCTTGCCAAGCCTTGGCAGGAACCCCTCCACTTTTTAGAGATTTTCTGCTCTCCTCTCTAGGCATGAATTGCACTTGATTTTTCTCCTGATGGTGTGTGATTGTGTCCGTGTCCATTGTGCTCCTCGGCTGGACTGATCCTGTTGGAGGCAGTAGTCAGGCTTTGCATCTTCCTGTCCATATCCAGAGCACCACAGCCTGGACCCTGGTTCTCATAAGTGTTTAAGTGACTTGAGCTTGGAGTTTCAACACACTCATGTACAACTCTTAGATGAGTTGGTGGTAACATTGCCCTCAAGGCCCCCACAAGATTCTATATGGCATATGTTTTTTTCTGAGTGAAATTTCTCTTTTAGTTGTTTTAGTGAATTCCCTACCGTCCTTTGAGATTATTAGAGTAACCATGAGTTGTTAACCACAATAGCTCTCCCCCCACCAGCAAATGATCCTGCTGTCTGAGAACTCAGACATGGGACATAAGAGAAATAATCAATCATTCTTAAAATCTGGAAGCCATAGGATACCTTTTTGTACTTAGAGCACCCACAACACAAACACCAGTCTGTCAAGAATTTGGTGATGCCTTCCCAGAGGGCAGGTGCCGTAAGTGAAATGCAGTGAATGATGAAGTGAGACCTCTTTGTCTCTGTTACTGCCTCTTCCACCTGTGCTGTGTTAACTTGATCTTCCCTTCATATAATATGTTCTCCTTTTAATTTACTACAGTTAATATCAGTTGTTCTTCAACATCTCCTTGCACCCGCCCCCTTCATTCCTTCTCCAGTGTTATCCAATCCACACCTCTTCTGCGCTCTCCAGGACCAGGCCTGTCTCCCCCACACCCTCACCTCTGCTCTGTCTGCCCACTACCTGCACTGAGATTTCCTTGTCTCTGCAGAATGAACTTTACAAAATGGCAGCTGAGTAACTGGGGGGATTGTAGACTGCTCATCTCTTTACTCACTCATTCATTTATCCACCCAACAAACATTGAGCACCTGCTATGCCAAAAACTGTATAAACTGCTGGGGAGACCAAGACAGGTAAGACTTGGTGTCTGCACTCCCCAGGCCAGGTGAGGCATGGCGAGTAGTTAATGGATTACTAAGCAGGTGAACACAAATTGGACTTCGGAGACCTGGAGATATTTGAACTGAATTTTGAAAGATGAATGGAAATTAGTTCTCTAACATGTGGTAGAGAAAGTGGACACTTCATGCAGAGAGGTGGAGACATATAAGAGTACACGGGCATGAAGCCGCTTGGCCAGACTGAAGAACAAGTAGGGCTAGAACAAAGTATCCACAAGTGGGAATATCAGGTATACAAGGCCTCTGTCATGATGAGTATACTTTAGTTATCCTTAAAAAACAGGTATAAATTGGAATATTTGTAAGCAAGAGAATTGCATAATGTTTATGTTAGAGAAGATCTGGTTATTCTGGCAGCAGAATGGAAGATACTATTTTGGGGGGAGGCCCATATTTGGGGGAAATGATACTTCAGGGGGCCACCACAGGTAACCATGACAACAAGTGTCACACGCTTGCAGAGAGGCCCTGGGCAGAGTGATAGTGACATGGGCGGCAGAAGTGGTAACTGCTGTAGAGGTGACTGCATGGTGGCGGGGCACAGAGCTGCTGAGATGACTTTCCAGCGACCCATCCAGAGAGTGGGTCTGCAGGGGGAGTACAAGAGGAGAAGCTGGTTTTGAGGAGGTGGTTCTGTGTGTGGCATTTTGAGTGTGAAGTGTCTATGGGACATCTGAGGGGTGATGTCCATTTTTAAGCTGGATTCACCAGTCAGGATCTCAGAGGTGCTGTGGGTGAGGCCATGGGGGTGATTCAGTCCTCCCAGGCAGAGGATTGAAGATGAAGCCCTGGGGAAAATGGCCATGTACATGGCAAATGGGAGAACAGAAATCCACCAAGAGAAAGAAGAATAGCAGAGCAGTTGGGAGAAAACTAGTTGAAGCAACACAGGGAAGACTGTAACCTGGCTTAAGAGGGATTTGAACACTGACTAAAAGAAGCATAGTGAGAAAGGTGGGTGTGTGGGGCACAAAAGCAAGAGTTAAAGCCCACCTTTAATTGCCAAGACTGGGGAAATGGAGGAGGAGAACTATACTTAGGTAGACTTTAAAAAACTGATCTGTGTATATCTGCCTGGGCTTTTTAATTTTATTTAAGTAAAACAAAAATCAATGGGAAAGAACATTCCACAGAGAGGAAAATATTTGTCCACAGCAAAAGCTACCTGGTAATCAAATAAACAGGGACTGAATACGCCCACTGGTTTGGAACTCACAGCCACCGACATTGCAACTCCTTCTCAGTGCCGTGGTGAGGGCCGTGGGGGATGCAGGGCTCTGAGCCCTGGAGGAGTTATCAGCGCATGTACTTCCCCAAGAAACTGGAATTTAAAGGGAAGAATAAAGTGTATAAAGTATCAGAGAGCAATACAGGGCCGTGAAAGAAGGTCAGGTGAGGGTTAGTTTTGTTTTACAGTGGGCTTTTCTGGCCTTGCTGTGTTGCTAGGCCTTTGTTGTTTTTGGTCTTTGTTCCAAAAGCTTTTTAGAAAGTTCTTCTCGCTTGAATATCTGAACAGATTAAATCATGTTGGGGTATTTTTTCTGGTGTTCTAGTTTTTAATTAAAAAAAGCTATCTGGAATTTATTTTAATGTCAAAAGTGAGGACACTCTACCAGGACTTCCAATGATTTAGCTAATTACTCCAATAGTTTAATCCACTGATTTGAAGTGTCAGTTGTATAATATTACTGAAATCTCATAAATATCCACATCTGTTCTTGAAATGTATTCTATTTCATTCATAATCTCAGTGCACTATTTCTAAACTGTTTCCATGACCATAGATTAATACCTCCTAGAGTTGGTCCTAATTTATCCTTTTCCAGAAGGTCCCTAATATTACCAATTCAAACATCCCTCTTCATTATTTTACTTGTATATTTGTGTATTTTTCTGGAAGAACATTAGCATCACCTTTCAGCTTTTTTTCTTAAATCCATTTGGGATTATTAACTAAATTTGCATTCAGATTCTAAATTTATTTTGGAGAAAAAGTGTGCTATGTCTCCCAAATTTGAGTCTGTCCAATGAAGAGTATGGTGCATTCTACTGTTCATTCAATCATCTTTTTTTTTTTTAACTCATTTATCAGAACCATCTTAACATTTTTCACTAATTTATTTCTAAGTAGTCTGTGCTTTTGTTTTCATTATAAATGATTTCTGGGATTTGAACTGGGTTGATTTCTAATAAAGTCTTAATTTCTAGCTTCTCTTGAATGAGAAAGAGATCTGACAGTGTGGGGCCCACTTTCCAATATGGTGATTGTGAGCAGTGCATTTCATTAGGATATCCACTTGCCAATTTGCCAGTAACTGCACCCACTTCACACATTTCTGTTACTTACCTGGCCCCTGTAGGCAGATGAGTTCATGTAGGGTTAGGTGGGTTATGGACACAGATACTGACATCACTGCTGCCACGCTGCTGACTTTGTGGCATCACTAACTCTGGTTCTTGCCTCTCTGACCTCCCTGAATATGACAGCTCCTTCTGGGCTATGGAGCTGCTTTATCTTTCCAACACTGTCTGCTTTTCTGCAACACAACCCTGCCTCTCAGGTCAGAAGCAAATGTCAGCTCCTCCTACCCATCCACCCCATCCATGGTCTTGCCGTTCCTGGCATGAGAAGTCCCTATCCCTTGACTGAGCAGTAACCCTAAAGGGACCATAAATTTGCCTCTCATCCACTGTCTTATTTACATACCTGTGCTAGTTTACTTTAAAGGTCTGCCAGTTAGGAGGGGAGGGTCTAAAAGTCTTTTAGATCTCTGGCCTTATCATTTCTAACTGCTCCCCCACCCCATGGAACAGCTTAGCACAGGTCTCTGTTGCCCCATCTGTAACAACACCGTGTAAATTACAGACAAAGAGAAAAGAACTTCCAAGCCACCACCATAATTTTCACTTCCTGTGACCACACAGACCATAGAAATATCAATATAAAAATTCCTGAAGAAGGATATTATGCTTATGAAGACACTTTAATTGCATACCTTTCTGTGACTTGTAACAACTTCATAGACTCTCTGGATGTGCTGCACTCACCTTCCCAGACTCAAGGGAGCTTGCTCACTTGCCTATTTGCAGCATATTTCCTCCAACATTCTCTATGCATAGCTTTCCCAAAGGTACATTTCTTATTTCTATTTAAATTGTTAGATACTTCCACAATATTCTTTTTTTAATCCTCAATTACAAATCATCTTCCAAGATTGTATTATTTCAACACTGAGAATGAATAATATGCTTCAAGATTCCCAAGTTTATTATCAGCAAATAACTATGGTTGGTTAAAGGTTTTTAAGTATGTTATTTCTATTAAGTGTATATATGTGAAAGAAACAGGTTGTAATTAGTCTTCTTCCCAGAGATTTTATATTTGTCTTTTGATTGGATTCTTTCACTATTGAACATTATTATTACCATGACCGTCTTTTCTCTTTGGGATTTTGTTCACCATATGCCTCCCTCTCTTTAAAGGAGTAAAGGAATATATGTTGTCCTTCCATCCATCCACCACTCCATGATGTGTGTCCATTCCTTCAACAGTTATTCAAATTAGATTCACCACCTTATTTGTGGCCTCTTTTCCACTGGCCCCACTGTTGGCTCTGGGGAAAAATATATTGGATATCAGAGTGGACATGTGGAAACTTGACTACCCAATAGAGATGCATGGTGCCAGAAAAAGGCCAGGACATCGGATCGTGGCTGCCCATCATGCAAGGAACAGCAATTCTGGCTGTGGTGGACCAATGTGAGTAAAAAGGCTTCACACGGTGAAGACCTTGAAAAGTCCAAAAATGCATTAGCGGTCCTTCCTAAGGAATCCAGTGTTGGGTATTGTTTAATATGAGAGGGAGATGCTAACACTATCATCGTTAAAAATAACATAGTTGTTGTAACTATAATTATTATTTTTAATATATTTTCTTTATAATTATTATTTGTGACTTACAAGGGCTCTTACAGAGGCAGTTGTTAAGAAGTGGGACCATTATACTGTTGCTGGAGTGTTAATTCAGTAGAAGCATGATAATAATATTAATAAGTACTCACTCTTTTGATCCTAACATGAATATAAAGGTTATCCAGCAGTGCTTGTATAATGGAGATACAAATCTATTTGTTTAAGAGTTTGTAGAACCTAAAATAAGAGCAG
This sequence comes from Camelus bactrianus, assembly GCF_048773025.1. Classification (NCBI taxonomy): domain Eukaryota; kingdom Metazoa; phylum Chordata; class Mammalia; order Artiodactyla; family Camelidae; genus Camelus; species Camelus bactrianus. The sequence goes on from NC_133574.1 coordinate 11,291,252, forward strand.
TCATTCCACCGTATTTTACCATATAGTCCAGACTATCAGTTTAAAGTGGGAACTACCTGATGAGGCCATATAAACACTTTGTGCATCCCCAAACATTCATTACCTTCCTGGTCCCCTGGGGCAGAGGTCCTTCAAGGGGGTGGTCACATATCTCCTCCCCACCCCACTCTTGGCCTTTACTACACACTGTTGTTCATTAGCTAAGCATCCTCATGCCCTGAATGTGTCTGAGCTGTGAGGGAACAGAACTCAGCTGTTTACAAACTGTATTGACTATGACCAGTCTGAAGAATCTCTCTCCTTCCCTGCCTCCACTCCCACAGGGCAACTGGAGGCTCACAACCACAGATTCCCATGCCAGCCCATCAGGGAACCTCCTTCCCTAGAAATACCCTTACAACCAAGGCTGTTTCCTCCCTTACTACACTGCCAATTTCACTCCCAGATTACAGTCCCCAACAAAAGGCTGTTGCAGTTTGAATTTCTTAATCAAGTCACACTGGTCCTGAGTCCCTGGCATTTTCCCATGAGCATTCATAGAAACAGAACAGGGCCTGGCAGTGGCTGTGGGCCAGGTTCCTGGGTTAGGGGACTTGCTGGGCACTTCAGCTTTTAGAGTCTGGCCCGAGCTCAGCTCCCAGCATGGCAGATTCCCATCTGCATGATTTCGGGCCAGGCTTCAACTGTTCACAGCTTCATTTTATCATCTGTAAACAGAGTAATTCCCTGCCGCATATTTTAAGACTGTTATGTACCACAAAGAGTGCTTAGGTAATTCAGTGAGTCAATGCATGGAAGTCACACAACCTGGTCCTCAGGGAATGTTAGTTATCTTCATTATGCACCATCGATAAAATTGGCTGCACAGACTTGGCCAGGTATCAAAGCTACAGGCACAAGAATTTGACAATGTGTCACTGTCTGGATCATAGTCACAATTTTACACAGTAAAACAAGATTCCTGGGACCACTTAGCTGTCAGCCCACCTGACTCCCCACCTCAAGAACACTCACTTTATCTGATTTGCTTGCTACCCCTACTTTTTGGAGAAAGTTGGCAAATCACACACAGACAATGACTGCTAGATTATGTCCATTTCCATTCACTCAAATTGCCCCATTTTCAGTATCCACTGTGCTGCAAAACATAGACTAATGTTCAGAAATATGACAGCGAGGCCTTTCCAGTTCCACATTCAGAGAAGTATGAATCTGTCATGTTTAATATGTCATATGACACTAAGCAAGGCAGGAAAGTGGGCTCCCGTGCTTTAAGGAAATTTTTAGCAATGACATTTGTAACTAAAAGTGTTTTTGTTTGACCTTCAGCTAACCAGAAAATTCAATTGACTCCTATTACCCATTACTCAGGTGTCCTGGTTTGATTGTATTAAGCACTTTTTCCTCATCACCCTAGCATGGCTTTGCTCCATCAACACAGATGGATTGTCTCCAAGGCTGCTCCATGTGCATGGGCGTGTTTGTGTACAAACGTGCACCCACTGATTGGTGCCACTGATCCATATCCAGTAGTTGTTCTGCCTTATAACTCAGGCATTGCTTTATTATACCCTAGAAAACTGCTTTAAGATCATTGATTGTACTATAGACCATCCTCTTGCCCACATTAGGAAATGAAATCTTCCAAGACACAGGTCCTGTGTGCTTGTATATATGTATAAGAAAGAATTAAACATGTATGTCATCCCCTCACATATTTAATTTGTGCCTTCCCAATCAAATGTGCATAGTAAAGGCTAACTTCCCATAACAGTAGAACTTTAAGGAAGTAAGAAGAAGAAATTAGCCACCAGGGAGAAGACAGGGCATCAAGCAGGAGTTTGGTATCAAATAATTTATTCTAAAGCTGCTCTGGCTCAATAAATAAGTGAAATTGACATTATTGTATCATGCTAGAGCATCTGCTATTGAAGGCTGATTTTAATTTACTTTGATATAAGTGGAAAATTGTGTTGGAACAGCATGGGAAATGAAGCACACTACATCTATCTGTACTCCCACAGTGTATTTCAGAGCTGCTCAGTTTTGACGAAAAGTATCTTGTCAGGAGACAATAGAATTGTTTTCCTTGTTGGAATTTTTGTAGCTTCCAGAAGCACATCTGCAGGTAATTATGTAAAAGTCTAGAGTTGAATTAAATAACAGGAAATTTTAGCCTATTGAAATGTAGGAGAATATGAAATATTTTTGCTTACCACCACCACCAACACCATCACCACCACCACCACAACCACCAGGCAAGCACGTGTACACCCAGAGAGATTTCACATCAGAGGAAATGACAAAGCTGGTTCTGTTACCGAGGCCAAACTTGTTCTGCTCACTGCCCAACAGTGATAAATAAATAAATCAGGAGATGAGGTTTTGGGGCAAGGAATAGTAACTTTATTCAGAAAGCTGGCAGACCAAGAAGATGGGGGCAAGTGTCCTGGAGAACCATCTTGCCCATCAGAATTCAGGCTCCTTTTAAACTAAAAAGGAGAGGGGGTGTGGTTGATTGTGCAAACTTCTTGCTGCAGGCATTCTTTGTTCTTGTAGCCATCCATGTGGGTCAGGCTATGGTGTCCCTGTAATTCTCCAACAAAAAAACGGTTATTCTCTATTTTGCAACTTGCCATCTCTGCCTAAGTGCAGAAGTGCTAACATCCTTAAAAGTCAGAGCCCCGAGAATAGGCTTTCCTGTAGGTTTTAGGCTAAAGGCAACGTTGTTTTACAAAAGATGCAGAGCCAGCAAGATTAAGCCTGGAAAATAGGGCACAGTGCTTCAAAGTAAAGGAACAGATCCAATATGGCGTCAGATTCGTTCTCCTCTATTACATTTCTATTTGGGGTAATTTTGCAATAGAAAATCCCTTAGTTGTTTTTCTTGATTTGCCTGAGATCTTGTTTGTTGGCTTGTGGTCTCATGGTGTCTAAACTGTATGTTAAGATGAATACTATTAAAAACATATGGTGCAGAAAACATATCTGTTCTGCTTCAAAAAATGACTGAAACATTTAGCTTTGTTTATTCCCATAGAATTTGGTTTGAATCTATTTTCGACTTTCTTCTTCCTTCAAACCAGTTTTTTACTGGAGGGTTTAAAGCCCAAATTAAAGAATTTTGGAGAAAGCTCATGTAATTCATAAAAGCTTTATATCCGAATTTAAGATTGACCCATATTTATACTTTTAATCAATGAACATGTTAAATTTTGTTAGTTGATCACTTATGACTTTTTTAACTTTGTCCATGTAATCTTTTGGAAGTTGAGAGGCTTAGACACTTGATCTAACAAAACAGGTATCATTACTTGACTCTGTGAATGGAAGAAACCCTGTATAGTTTCCTGCTAATGCATTTTATTAAAAATAATAAAGAATTCTTGCTATCTAATAAAGCAACTGACAGAAGCAATACTGAGTGTTTAAAATAAATCAGATTGTGGGTTCAATTATCTAAACAAGTGAAGATAGTATAGGGAAAAATTATGAATTTGAAGGAAAATATATTTTATGAAATTAATATTCTATTTTTAAGAAGCAAATGATAAAAAAATCAAATTTTTAATCATTTATCTACAAAGGAGTTATATAAAGCCAACTTATCTTCATAAGTGTTACATATACAAAAGAGCTATCTAAATCTACATTATTAAAGAATAAATTATACCAAATTGATCTCCAAGGTTGATTGATTTTCATGATATTTCTAATTTTTCATAATATAACTTTCATATAACATATCCAAGTAGTTCTTGAGTTATCCACAGTACCCTAGTCTACAGTTATTCTTACAGTACTTAAAAAATGTAATAGGCAAGGATCAAGCCCTTGCTTTTGAAATGCCACTGGACTTCTGGATATTCCCTTAAGTTAAAGACCAAAAGCAAAGTAACTATTCTACTTTAAAGCAGTTGCTCAAAGATTTTAAGACATTCACTATCTATATTCAGTTTACAGGAAAGAATTAAGTTTTCTGAATCTTAAAAAAAATCTACTGCTGAAATTGAAATTCTGGCTTGTCTGTTGACCATAAATAAAAAGGCTCTAAATTAAAGCTCCCTTTACTGTTTTTTTCCCAGCATAGGCCATGATCATCGCTTTCACATCAGACACGATCTCCTGTCTGGTGTATTGCTGGTCATTCTTTGTACCACCATAGGGGGACCACCTGCATGACAACATGGAGGGACAAAACAACAACAACCTCTGTGGTTCAGCATCATGGAATTCAAAGCAGAAGCAAGGAAAATCCATACATTAGGCTTAGTAACCATACCTCATGCAGGTAAGTTCTGTTTACAGGTGTTTAAAAATGCATTTCATCTTTAGTAAGACATTTATTGTAATATAATTCTGTTTGATATCACAGTTGCAAGAGGGTTTTTTTTTCTAGTTTTCTTTTCAGATAAACTTTAAAAAGGAAAAGATATAAAAGTTAATACAGACTAGGGTTAGAAACTTCAAACCAAACCATAAAGCAACATTTACAAATGAGAGTTTCAAGTGAGTACAGGGAGATGGATCCAGGAGAAAACACTTTTTTTCCTCTATTTTATATTTTAGTGTTTTATTTTGTATTAAAAAAGTTTCTTTTTTTTCTTTTTCTCTTTTTAAATTTTTTTTTTTACTGAGTAATAGTCATTTTACAGTGTTGTGTGAAATTCCAGTTTAGAACACAAGTTTCAGTTATACATGAACATACATATATTCATTGTCACTTTTTTTTCACTGTGCAGGAGAAAACTCTCATATGTTAGAAATGAAGAAACTCTTAAGAGTTCCAAAAAGTAAGATGATTCAATTATTATGAGAAATGTGTTATTTAAGCACACCCTGATGATCCTGAATGATGACAAACTAGCACAGTCACTTAACAAAGCAACACAAAGACAAACAATGTAACCTGGTAACCACTAGTTTGTTCTCTATAAGTCTGTTTCTTTTGTTATATTCACTAGTTTATAATTTGTTGTATTTTTTAGATTCCACGTATAAGTTATATCATACAGTATATGTCTTTCTATGTCTGCCTCATTTCACCAAGCATAATACCCTGCAAGTCCATCCATGTTGTTGTAAATGGCAAATTTTCATTTTTTTATGGCTGATTAGTATTCCATTGTATGTATGTGTGTGTGTATATATGTATCTATATATATACACCAAGGATCAAATGGTAGTTCCATTTTTAGCTTTTTGAGGAACCTCCATACTGTTTTCTACAATGGCTACACCAATTTACATTCTCACCAACAGCGTATGAGGGATTACTTTTCTCCATATCCCTGCCAACATTTGTTATTTGGGTTCATTTAGATGACCATTCTGACAGGTGAAAGGTGATGCCTCATTGTGGGTTTGATTTGCATTTCTCTGATTATTAGTGGTGGTGAGCATCTTTTCATTTGCTTGTTGGCCATCTGTATGTGTTATTTGGCAAAATGTCTATTCAGGTCTCCTGCCTATTTTTCAATTGAGTTGTTATACAAATATAATTTATAATGATATATGTAACAAACATAAAAGCTCCTAAATATATGAAGCAAACATTGACAAAATTGCAGGGAGAAGTAGACAGCTCTACAATAATAGTAGGAGACATCAATAACACACTTTCAATAATAGGTAGAACAACAAGACAGAAGGTCAATGAGGAAATAGGTGGCTTGAACAACATTATAGATCAGTTGAATCTAAGAGATATATATATAGAAAACTTCACTTCACAAAACAACAGAACACATTGTTCACTAATACATATGGAATATTCTCCAGGTTACACTATATGTCAGGCCACAAAAATGTCTCAATAAATTTAAAAAGATTGAAATCGTACAAATAATCTTTTAAATCAAAATGGAATGAAACTAGATATCAGTAGCAGAAAAAAACTGGGAAGATCCACTAATGTGAGGAATTAACACCCTTAAACAACCCATGGGTCAGACAAGGAACCATAAGAAAATTTAGGAAAACTGAGTCAAATGAAAATGAAAACTTAGCATACAGAAATTAGGGATTCTGCAAAAGTAGTACTAAGAAGGAAATTTATACCTGCAAATGCTTAGATTAAAAAAAGAACAATTCCCAAATCAACAATTTACAACTTAAAAACTAAAAAAGAACAAACTAAATGCAAAACTAGTGGCAGAAATTTAATAATAAAGATTAAAGCAGAGATACTCAAAATGAGAATAGAAAAGCTACAGAGAAAAATCAATAAAACCAAGAGTTGCTTTATTGAAAACATAAACAAAATTGACAAACTTTTTGCTAGGTTGACTTTGGAAAAAGGAAACAGACTCAAATAACTAAAATCATAAATGAAAGAAGGGATATTACAATAAATTTTACAGAAATAAAAAGTATTATAAAAGCATTATGAAAAATTGTACACCAAAAATTTGGATATCTCAGATGAAACGGACAAATTCCTAGAATCACAAAACCTACCAAGACTGAACCATAAAGAAATAGAAAATCTAAACATCCAAAACTATTTAGGAGATTGAATCAATCATCAAAAAACTTCCAACAAATAAAAGCTCAGGGCCAGAAGACTTCACTTGTGAAGTCTACCAAACATTTACAGAGGAATTAACACTAATTCTCACCCAAACTCTTCCAAAAATTTGAATAGGATGGAGCATTTCCAGACTCATTTTATGCTGTCAGCATTACACTGATACCAAATCCTGACAAGGACACTATAAAAATTGCAGACCAATATCCCTGATGAAAATTCTCAAGAAAATATCAGCAGACAATTTAACAGCACGTTTGTAAGTATTATACACTGTGACCAAAAGGAATTTATTCCTGGAATGCAAGAATGGTTCAACATACAAATATTAATCAATTTAATATACCACAGTAGCAGAATAAAGATGAAGGGAACCCATGATCATCTCAATTTATGCAGAAAGAGCATTTGACAAAATTTAACACCTTTTAATTATGTAAACCCTTAACAAACTAGGAATAAAAGATACCTACCTCAACATAATAAATGATACATATGAAAAGCCCACAGCTAATATACTCAATGGTGAGGCTGAGGGCTTTCCCTCTAAGAAAGCTTAATAAAGAGACTAAATTCTTCACAAGGAAATTCACAAAATACCATTAAATAGAATATTATTCAAGATTCTTTATATCTTCTTTATAGACCAAAAATAAAAAACAAACCCCAAAGCAAGAAACTTACACCAGGAACATAATGATAAGAGTCCCTGGTTGAGGACAGCAATGAACAGGAGACTAGAGTAGACAGGCGACTAGATTTATAGTAGGAAATATTTAGAACCATTACATAAAATTTATATTAGTCAATAGACACATAAGTCAATGGAACAGAATAGAAAACCCAGAAATAGCCCCCACCCAAGAACAGGAAACTGATTTTTGACAAAGATACAAAAAGCAACATTTGAAAAGTCTTTTCAACCAAAGGTACTGGGACAATTGGATATGCATAGAAAAAAATGAACCTTGACCTAAGTCTTACACCTTATGTAAAAATAACTCAAAATGAATCATAGAACTTCATGTAAAACATAAATATATCTAGAAACACATACTCTGATTTCTCAGCATGTTTCCTAGAGAAAGTTTCAAATTAAGGCAGTTTGTGCTGGAAAGTTGATTTGGAGTGATTGCTCCCCTTATGTACATAGGTAAGCCTGTCATCCTAACAAAGAAAGTCTGTTTCCAACAAGGTAGTTGAAGGACAGCTTCCAACACATTCAGATCCCAGATTGGAACATGTGGAGAAGCGTTCATTCAGCTAGCCAGAATAGGCATGGTATATCTAGAAACAATTACCCTGAAATAAAAATCAAGTTCTGTAGAGATGGTTTGAAGCTAAAGGAGGTTTGAGCTGGAAAACCGAGTTAGATAGAGTGCCTCTCATTATGTATTTAGGAAGGCCTGTCAACATAACACAACAAATTTTTGTTCCCAACATGGTAGGTGAATAACAGCTTGCACACACATTTGGATCAAAAAATGGAACATGTGGGAAAGCCTTCATTCAGCAAGACTGAAAGTGAGGGGTACAAGTGTAAACAATGTGAATTCTCAGCAAGTTTCCAAGAGCTGGTTTCAAGGGAGAGGAAGTTTGTGCTGAAAAACCAAGATGGAGTGAGTGTCTCCCATTATATATAGGTAGGCCAGTGTCACTAACCCATAAACTAGGTGTTACCAACAGGGTAATTGAAGGATGGCTTCCACAGACAATCAGATCCCAGAATGGAACATGTGTAGAACCGATCATTCATCTAGCACAAAGGACAAGGGTACATCTAGAAACACTTACCCTGATTTCTCAGCATGTTTCCTAAAGACAGTTTCAAGGTAATGGCAGTTTGTGCTTGAAAACCGTGTTGGAGCGAGTGACTCCACTTTTATATACAGGTAGGCCAGTGCACCTAACCCAGAAACTCTGTGTTCTCAACAAGGTAGGTGAAGGACAGCTTCCACACACATTAGGATCCCATAATGGAACATATGCAGGAGCATTCTGTAATCTAGCAGAAAGGGCAAAAGTACATTGAGAACACTTGCCTTGATTTCTCAGCATGTTTCCTAGAGCAGGTTCCAAGGAAACGGCAGTATGCCCTGGAAAACAGAGCTGGAATATGTCCTGCCATATATATATATATAGGCGTGTGTCCACAACCTAGGAACAGTGTGTTCCAAACAAGGTAGTTGAAGGACGGTTTCTAAACACATTCAGATCCCAGAATGGAACATATGCTGAAGAGTTTATTCATCTAGCACAAAGGCCAAGGATATATCTAGAAACAATTATCCTGATTTCTCAGCATGTTTCCTATTGATGGTTTCAATGTAAAGGCAGTTTGTGCTCAAAAACCATGTTGGAGCAAGTGAATCTGCTTATATATATATATAGGCAGGCAAGTGCCCCTAACCCAGAAAGTCTGTGTTCCCAACAAGATTGTTGAAGGATGGCTTCCACACACATTTGGATACCAGAATGGAACATGTGGAAACGTTCATTCATCTAGCACAAAGGACAAGTGTACATCTACAAACACTTACCCTGAATTCTCATCATGTTTCCTCAAGCCGTTTCAAGGTAAAGGCAGATTGCTCTGGAAAACAAAGTTGGAGCATGTGCCTCCCATTATATATAAAGGTAGGACTGACCCCCTAACCCAGAAACTCTGTTTTCCCAACATGGTAGTTACATGACAGCATCCACACACATTGGGATGTCGGAATGCAACATGTTGAGATGTGTTCATTTATCTAGCACAAAGGAAAAGGGTTCATCTAGAAACACATACCCTGGTTTCTCTGCATGTTTCCTCCAGCCGGTTTCAAAGTAAAGGCTGTTTGCTTTGGATAACAGTTGGAGAGAGTGCCTCCCTTATATGTACAGGTGGGCCAGTGCCACTAACCGAGAAACTTTGTGTTCATAAAAATGTAGTTGAAGGAAGGCTTCCACACACAGATGAATCTCAGAATGTTACATGTGAAGAAGCGTTCATTCACGTAGCACAAAGAAAAGGGTACATCTAGAAGCAAATACCCTCATTTCTCAGCATGTTTCCTGAAGCTGGTTTCAAAGTAAAGCCAGTTTGCTCTGTAAAGCCGAGTTGGAGCAAGTGACTCCCCTTTGATATATAGGCAGGCCAGCGCCACTAACCGAGAAATTCTGTGCTCAGAACAAGGTATGTGAATGAAGGATTCGACACACATTTGGATACCAGAATGAATCATGTAGGGAAGCGTTCATTCACCGAGCACAAAAGGCAAGATTACATCTAGAAACACTTACCCTTTCTCATCATGTTCCTTGAGCTGGTTTCAAGGTAAAGGCAGTTTGTGCTGGAATACCGAGTTGGAGTGTGTTCTTCACTTATATATAAAGTTTGGCTAGTTCCACTAACCCAGAAACTATTTTCACAAAAGTGTAGGTGGAAGACTGCTTCTACACACTTTCAGATCCCAGAATGGAACAAGTGGAGAAGCGTTCATTCTTGCAGCAGAAAGGGCGTGGACATATCTAGAAACACCCTGAATTCTCATCATGGTTCCTAGAGAGGGTTTCAAAGTAAACGCAATTTTGCTGGAAAACTAAGTTGGAGAGAGTCACTCCCCTTTTTACATACAGAGGTAGGCCAGTGCCTCTAAACCAGAAACTCTGTGTTCTGAACAAGGTAGGTGAAGGTTGTCTTACACACACACATTCGGATGCTAGAATGGAACATGTGGAGAAGCTTTCTTTCAGCTAGCACAAAGGGCAAATGTACATCTAGAAACAAGTACCTTGACTTCTCAGCATGCTTCCTAGACTGGGTTTCAAGGTAAAGGCAGTTTGCTCTGGAAAACCAAGTTAGAGTGAGTGCCTCCCCTTCTAAAAATAGGTAGGCCAATGCAACTAACCGAAAAACACTGCATTCAGAATAAAGTAGGTGAAAGGCTGTTTCCAAACACAGTCTGATCCCAGAACTAAAGATGTGCAGAAGTGTTCATTCATCAAGCAGAAAGTGCAAGAGTACCTCTAGAAACACCTACCCTGATTTTTCAGCATGCTTTCTAGGGATGGTTTCAATGTAAACACAGTTTGTGCTGGAAAACTGAGTTGGAGTGATTCACTCCACTTTTATTACAGGTAGACCATTACCCCTAACCCAGAAACCCTTTTTTCCCAACAAGATAGGTGAAGGGTGGCTTACACATACATTTGGATCCCAGAATGTGACAGGTGGAGAAGCATTCATTGAGCTAGCAGAAAGGGCAAGAGTACTTCTGAAAATACTAACCATGATTTCTCAGCATATTTCCTAGAGCAGGTTTCAAGGTAAAGGCTTTTGCACTGGAAAACCAAGTTGGAGCGATTGTCTCCCCTTACATATATAGGTAGGCCAGTGTCACTAACCAAAAAGTGTTTGCTACAAACAACACAGGTGAAGAATGACTTCCACACACATTTGGATCCCAAAATGGAACATTAGGTGAATCGTTCATTCATCTAGCACAAAGGGAAATGGTACATCTAGAAAGAGTTACCCTGATTTCTCAGCATGCTTTCTACACTCAGTTTCAAGGTACAGGCAGTTTGCAATGGAAAACTGAGTTGGAGTGAGTACCTCCCATAATATACATAGGTTGGCCAGTGCCCCTAACCGAGAACCTCTGTGTTCCCAACAAGCTAGGTAAAGGACAGCTTCCACACACATTCAGTTCCCAGAATGGAACATGTGGAGAAGCATTCATTCATCTAGCACAAAGGGCAAGTGTACATCTGGAAACACTTACCCTCATTTCTAAGCATGTTGTCTAGAGTAGGTTTCAAGGTAAAGGCAGTTTGCACTGGAAAACTGAGTTGGAGCATGTGCCTCCCCTTATATATATAGGTAGGCCAGTGCCCCTAAACCAGAAACTCTGTGTTTGGATCAAGGTATGTGAATCACGGTTTCTGCACACATTAGGATCACAGAAGCATTCTTTCATTCTAGTAGAGTGGGCAAGGTTACACGTGGAAATACTTTGCCTGATTTCTCAGCATGTTTCATCGAGCCAGTTTCAAGGTAGGGGCTGTTTGCATTGGAAAATTAAGTTTTAGAGAGTGCCTCCTCATATATATAAGTAGCCTAGTGCCCTTAATACAGAAACTCCGTGTTCTGAACAAGGTATGTGAGGAGGGCTTGCACACACATTCGAATGTCAGAATGGAAAATGTGGAGAAACATTCATTTATCTAGCACAGAGAGCAAGTGTACATCTAGAAACAATTACCCTGAATTCTCAGCATGTTTCCTATAGTCAGTTTCAAGGTAAAGGCAGTTTGTGCTAATAAATGTCTTGGAGTGAGGCTCTCCCCTAATATATATAGGTAGGCCATTGACTCTAACCCAGTAACTCTGTGTTCACAACAAGGTTTGTGAAGGTTGGCTTACGCACACATTCGGATCCCAGAATGGAACATGATGAGAAGCATTGTCTAACGTAGCTCAAAATGGAAAGATATATCTTGAAATACATACCCTGCTTCTCGGAATGGTTCCTTGAGCCGGTTTCAATGTAAAGGCAGTTTGTGCTGGTAAGTCGAGTTGGATCGAGAGCCTTCCCTTATATATACAGTTTGGCCAGTGCCCCTATCCCAGAAACTCCATGTTAACAACAAGGTAGGTGAAGGACTGCTTCCACACAGATTAGAAACTCAAAATGGAACATGTGAAGAAGCGTTCATTCATCTAGCACAAGGGGCAGGTGTACATCTAGAAACCCTTATCCTGATTGCTCAGCATGTTTCCTGGAGCAGGTTTCAAGAGAAAGGCAATTTGTGCTGGAAAACCGATTTGGAGAGAGTGCATACTCATAGGTATGTAAGTAGAGCTTTTCCCCAACCACAGACAGTCTGTGTTCCCAACAAGGTAGATGAAGGATGGCTTCGAAACACATTCGGTTCCTAGAATGGATCATGTGAAGAGGTGTTCATTTGTCTAGCATACAGGGCATAGGTATAACTAGAAACACTTACTATGATTTCTCAGCATTTTGCCTAATGACATTTCCAAGGGAAAGGCAGTTTGTGCTGGAAAACAGAGAAGAAATTAGTGACTCCAAACAGGTATGTAAGTAGTGTAGTTCCCCTATCACAGAAACTCTGTTCCCAACAAGCAAGTCGTAGATGGCATTCACACACATTCAAATTCCAGAGTGGAGCATGTGGAGATGCGTTCATTCATCTATCGTACAGGTAATGGTTATATCTAGAAACACATACTCTGATTTCTCAATATGTTTCATAGAGCCGATATCAAAGGAATGCCCATTTGTGCTGGAAAACTGACTTCGGTCCAGTGCCTGCCCACATATATGTAAATGGCTTTGCTCTCCTTACCCAGAAACTCTGGGTTCCCAACAGGCTAGTTGAAGGATTGCTTCAAAACATGTTGGGAACTAACATTGGAGTATGTGGTTATGAGTTAATTCAACTAGCATAAATGGCATGGGTATATCTAGAAACACTTATCTGATTTCTCAGCATCTTTCCTAGAGCGGTTTTCAAGGGAAAGGCAATTTGCACAGGAAAACCGAGTTGGAGTATGTGCCTTCATATAGATTTTTAAGAAGTGTAAATCCCTGAACACAGAAATCTGTGTTCCCAACAATCCAGATGAAGGACGTCTTCCACAAACATTCAGATCCCAGAATGAACCATGTGGAAATGCCTTCATTCATCTAGCATACAGGGCATGAGTCCATGTAGAAACACTCTCTGAATTCTCAGCATTTATCCTAAAGCCGGTATTAATGGAAAGACAGTTTGCACTGAAAACCGAGTTCCAGCGTGTGCCTACACATAAATATATAAGTAGTGTAATTCCCCTAAGACAGAAACTCCATGTCCCCAACAAGCTAGGTGAAGGACGGCTTCCACATACATTCGGATCCGAGTGGAATATGTGGAGAGAGACTCCTTCATCTAGCATACAGGGCATGAATATGTCTAGAAACACTTACTCTGATATCTCTGCAAGTTTCATACAGCCAGTTTCAAGCGAAATGTATTTTGTGCTGGAAAACACAGTTGGAGCCAGTTCCTTCCCATAGATATGTAGGTAGATTACTTCCCCTAGAACAGAAACTGTGATCCCAGCAATCTAGGTGAAGGATGGCTTCCACACACATTCTGATCCCAGAATGTAGTATGTGGAGAGGCGTTCATTCATCTAGCATACAGGGCATGGTTATATCTAGAAACACTCAGCATGTTCCCTAGACCTGGGTTCAGCGGAAATGCAGTTTGCACTGGAAAACTGAGTTGTAGTGGGTGCCTCCACATAGGTATGTAAGTAGCACAGTTCCCCTAATACAGAATCTCTGTGTTACCAACAAGCTAGGTGAAGGACAGCTTCCAAATACATAGGGATCTAAGAATGGAATATGTGGGGAGGCATTCATTCAACTAGCATACATCACATGGGTATATCTAGAAACACTTACTCTCATTTCTCAGCATCTTTCATAGAGCCGTTTTCAAGGGAAAGGTGGTTTGCAATGGAAAACTGAGTGGAGCGAGTGCCTTTCCATACTAATATAAGTAGTATAGATATCCTAACCAATAAACTATATGTTACCAACAACCTAGGTAAAGAACTACTACCACACACTTTCGAATCCCAGAATGGAGCATGTGGAAAGGCATTCATTCATCTAGCATACAGGGTATGAGAACATCTAGAAACACTTACTCTGATTTCTCAGCATGTTTCTTAGAGCCAGTTTCAAGGGAAAGATAGTTTGCACTGGAAAACCGAGTTGGAGTGAGTGCTTCCCCATAGATATGTAAGTAGCATAGTTTCCCTAAGCCAGAAACTCTGTGTTCCCAACAAGCAAGGTGAAGGATGGCTTCCAAATATATAGGGATCTAAGAATGAAGTATGTGGGGAGGCGTTTATTCAACTAGCATACATCACATGGGTATATCTAGAAACACTTACTCTCATTTCTCAGCATCCTTCATAGAGCCGTTTTCAAGGGAAAGGCAGTTTGTGATGGAAAACTGAGTGGAGGGAGTGCCTCTCCATAGGTATGTAAGTAGTGGAGTTCCCCTAAGATAGAAACTCTGTATTGCAAACAAGCTAGCTGAAGGATGGCTTCCACACACATTCAGATCCCAGAATGGAGCATGTGGAAATGCATTCATTTATGTAGCATTCAAAGTATGAATATATCTAGAAACACTTACTCTGATTTGCCAGCATGATTCCTAAACCCGATTTCAAAGGAAAGGCATTTTGCACTGGAAAACTGATGTGGAGCCAGTGCCTCCCCATAGGTATGAATATAGCTGAGTTCTCCTAACACAGAAACTCTGTGTTCCCAACAAGCTCAGTGAAGGAAGTCTTCCACAGCCATACAGATCCCAGAATGTAGCGCGGCAAGATCAATTCATTCATCTAGCATACAGGTCATGGGGACATGTAGGAACACTTACTCTGACCGTTCATCATGTTTTCTAAAACAGGTTTCAAGGGAAAGGCTGTTTGCATTGGAAAACCTGGTTGGATCAAGTGCATGCCCATAGGTATATAAGTAGCCTAGTTCCCATAACACAGAATGTATATGTTCACAACAATCTAGGTGAAGGACAGCTTCCACACACATTCGGATCCCAAAATGGAGCATGTGGAGAAGCGTTCATTCATCTAGTATACAGGGCATGGGTACATCTAGAAACACTGATTTCTCAGCATGTTTCCAAGAGCCGGTTTAAAAGGAAGGGAAGTTTGCCCTGGAAAAACGAGTTGGAGTAATTTTCTCCCCATTGATATGTAAGCAGAGTAGATCCCCTAACACAGGAACTTAGAGTTCTCAATAATTTAGATGAAGAACAGCTGCCACACATATTCGGATCCCAGAATGGAGCATGTAGAGAGGCGTTCATTCATCTATCATACATTTAATTGTTATATCTAGAAACACATACTCTGATAACTCAAGATGCTTCTTAGAGCCGATGTCAAAGGAAAGGTCGTTTGCCCTGGAAAACTGAGTTCGAACGAGTTCCTGCCCACAGATATGTAAGTGGCGTTGTTACCCTAACACAGAAACTCTGTGTTCCCAACAAGTTAGGTGCAGGGTTGTTTCCAAACATATTGCAATCTAAGAATAGAGGATGTGGGGAGGCATTCATTCAAATAGCATACATGGCATAGTTATATATACAAACAATTACTCTGATTTCTGTGCATCTGTCCTAGAGCCAGTTTCAAGGGAAAGACACTTTGTGCTGGAAAACCGAGTTGAAGCAACTGCCTCTCTATAGGTATGTAAGTAGCGTAGTACCCCTAACACAGAAACTCTGTGTTACCAACAAGTTATGTGAAGGATGGCTTCCACACACATTCAGATCGCAGAAGAGAGCATGTGGAGAGACCTTCATGCATCTAGGATACAGGGCATGGGTACAAGTAGGAACAATTACCTTGAAATCTCAGCATGTTTCCTTATGCTGGGTTAAGAGAAAGACAGTTTGCGCTGGGAAAAATAGTTGCGGGGTGCCTAAACAATGGTATGTAAGTAGCGTAGTTCCCCTAACCCAGAATCTATGTTTTCCCAACAAGCTAGGTGAAGGATGGCTTCTTCAAATACTCGGATACCATAATGGAGCATGTGGAGAGGTGTTCATTCATCCAGTGTATAGGGAATGTGTACATCTAGAAACACTTACTATGACTTCTCAGCATGTTCCCTAGTGTCAGTTTTAAGAGAAAAGCATTTTGTGCTGGAACACCAAGTTGGGGCGAGTGAATACCCATAGGTATGCAAGTAGTGTAGATCCCCTAGCCCAGAAACTCTGTGTTACCAACAATCTAGGTGGAGGACAGCATCCACACACATTCAGATCCCACAATGGAGCATGTGGAGATGTGTTCTTACATCTAGCATACAGGGCATGGGCACATCCAGAAACCCTTACTCTGATTTCTCAACATGTTTCCTGGAGCCAGTTTCAAGGGAAAGGCAATTTCCATTGGAAAACCAAGCTGGAGTGAGTGCATGCCCATAGGTGTGTAAGTAGCATAGATGCCCTAGCCCAGTAAATCTGTGTTCCCAACAAGCTAGGTGAAAGATGGCGTCCACACACTTTCAGATCCCAGAATGGAGCATGTGGACAGGCGTTCATTAATGTAACCTAAGGAAATGGTTATCTCTAAAACACATACTCTGATTTCTCAGCATGTTTCCTAGAGCAGTTTTCAAGTTTAAGGCAGTTTGTGCAGGAATACCGAGTTAGAGTGAGTGCCTCCCCATATATATGTAAGTAGTTCAGTCCCCTAACACAGAAACTCTCTGTTCCCTACAAGACAGGTGAAGAATGGCTTCTACACACATTCGGATTGCAGAAAGAAACATGCAGAGAGGCATTCACTCATTAAGCATACATTTCTTGGGTATATCTAGAAACATATACACTGATTTCTCCGCATGTTACCTAGTGCCTTTCTTAAAGGACAGGCAGTTTGCCCTGGAAAACTGAGTTCGAGCAAGTGCTTCCCCATAGATATTTATGTGGCATTTTTCCTGTAACACAGAAAATCTTTGTTCTCAAAAAGCTAGGTGAACTATGGCTTCCAAACACATTTGGGTCCCATTACGGAGCATGTGGAAATGCGTTCTTACATCTAGCATACAGGGCACGAGTATTTCTAGAAACAATTACTCTGATTTCTCTGCATGTTTCCTAGGCCCGATTTCCAAGAAAGGAGTTTAATGCTGGAAAACAGACTTGGTGTCAGTGCCTCATCATTGATAGGAATGTAGCTTAGTTCTCCTAACACAGAAACTCTGTGTTCCCAACAAGCTAGGTGAAGGAGGTCTTCCACATTCATACACATCCCAGAATGGAGCATGGGGAGAGCCATTGAATCATCTAGCATAAACAGCATGGGTACATGTAGAATCACTTGCAATGAATTTTCAGTATGTTTTCTAGAACAGGTTATAAGGGAAAGGCACTTTGGCTGTAAAACTTAGATTGGTCAGTGCATGCCTATAGATATATAAGTAGCATAGTTTTCATAACCGGAATCTCCATGTTGCCAACAAGCTAAGAGAAGGATGGCTTCCACAAACATGCAGATTCTAAAATGAAGCATGTGGAGAGGCATTGTTTCATCTAGCTTACAGATGCATATAGATGCAGCAAAGCCTCTCTACTTCTTCCATTCTCAGATCTGAATGTGTGTGGAAGCCTTTCTTCAAATACTTGTTGGGAACACAGTTTCTCCTTCAGGGATATAACACTGCTTCCATATCTATTGGGAGGCACTCTCTCCAACTCGGTTTTCTAATGCAAAATGCATTTCCTTGCAAACTGGCTCTTGGTAACATGTGGAGAAATCAAAGTAAGTGTTGTGAGATGTACCCAGCCCCTGATGCTAGATGCAGCAACGCCTCTATCCTTGTTCCATTCTCAGATCTGAATGTGTGAGGAAGCCGTCCTTGACCTTCCTTGTTGGGAACACAGAGTTTCTGTTTGCGGGGAAGTACACTACTTCCATGTGTATTGGGGGATACATGCTCTAACTGCTTTTACAGCAGAAACTGCCTTTTCTTGCAAACCAGCTCTATGAAACATGCTGAGAGATCACAGTCAGTGTTTCTAGATGTCCCCCAGCCCTTAATTCTAGATGCAGCAATGCCACTCTCCCTGTTCCATTCTCAGATATGAATGTGTGTTGCAGCTGTCCTTCAACTAGCTTGTTGGGAACACAGACTTACTGTTTGAGAGGAAACATGCTAATTACATATCTATTGGGAGGCATTCGCTCCAACTCGGCTTTCCATTGCAAACTGCCTTTTGTTGCCAACATGTTCTAGGAAAAATGTTGAGAGATCACAGTCATTCTTACTTGGTGTCACCCAGCCCTTAATGCTAGATGCAACAACGCCTCTGTCCTTGTTCCATTCTCAAATCTGAATGTGTATGGAAGCAGCCCTTCACCTACCTTGTTGGGAACATAGACATTCTGCTTCAGGTGAGCTATGCTACTTACATATCTATGGGGAGGCCCTTGCTCCAACTCATGTTTCCAGTAGAAACTTCCTTTCCTTACAAACCAGCTCAAGGATACATGCTGGTAGATCACATACATTGTTTCTAGATGTTCCCCAACCCTTGATTCTAGATGCAGCAAAGACTCTCTCCTTGTTCCATTCTCACATCTGAATGTGTGTGGAAGCCGTCCTTCACCTATCTTGTTGGGAACATAGACATTCTGCTTGAGGTGAACTACACTATTTACATATATATGGGGAGGCACTCGCTCCAACTCGGTTTTCCAGTGAAAACTGTCTTTCCTTGTAAACTGGCACTAGGAAACATGCTGAGAAATGACAGTCATTCTTCCTACATGTCCCACAGCCCTTGATGCTTGATGCAGCAATGCCTATCTCCTTGTTCCATTCTCAGATCTGAATGTGTATGGAAGCCGTCCTTCACTTACCTTTTTGGGAACACAGAGTTTCTGCTTAAGGGGAACTATGCAACTTACATATCTCTTGATAGGCACTCGCTCATACTCGGCTTTCCCATGCAAGTGGCCTTTCCTTGTAAAGCGGATCTAGGAAAAATGCTAGAAGATCACAGTCAGTGTTTCTAGATGTTCCCAATCCCTTGATGCTAGATGCAGCAACGTCTCTCTCCTTGTTGCATTCTCAGATCTGAATGTGTGTGGAAGTCATCTTTCACATACTTGTTGGAAACAGAGTTTCTGCTTGAGAGGAACTACACTACTTACATAGCTATGGGGAGGCACTCTATCCAACACAGTTTTCCAGCAAACTGCCTTTCCTTGCAAACCGGCTCTAGGAAACATGCTGATATATCTGAGTCAATGTTTCTAGATGTCCCCCAATCCTTGGTCTAGAAGCAGCAACGCCTCTCTCCTTGTTCCATTCTCAGATCTGAATGTGTTGGAAGCCTTCCTTCACCTTCCTTGTTGGGAATGCAGATTTTCGGTTTGCAGGAAACTATGTGACTTACGTAACTATTCAAAGGGACTCACTCCTACCTGGTTTTCCAGCACAAAATACTTTCCTTGCAATCCAGATCCAGGATACATGCTGAGAGTCAAAGTCAGTATTTCTTGCTGTCCTCCAGCCCTTGATGTTAAATGCAGAAACACCTCTCTTCTTGTTCATTCTCGGGTTTGAGTGTGTGAGGAAGCCTTCCTTCAGCTACCTTGTAGGGAACAAAAGTTTCTGCTTGAGGGAAAATATGTGACTTAATTATCTATGGGGAAGCCATCACTGGAAAACGATTTTCAGTCCAAACTACCTTTCCTTGCAAACTGGCTCTAAGAAACATGCTGATATATCAGAGTCAGTGTTTCTAGATGTCCCGCAGCCCTCGAAGCTAGATGCAGCAACGCCTGTTTTCTTGTTCCATTCTCAGATCTGAATGTGTGTGGAAGCCAGCCTTCACATACTTTGTGGGAACACAGAGTTTCTGCTCCAGGGGAACTACGTGACTTACATACCTATCGGGAAGCCCTCACTGCAACTCGATTTTTCAATGAAAACTGCCTTTCCTCTTAAACCAGCTCTAGGAAACATGATAGATCACAGATAATGTTTCTAGATGTCCCTAAGCCCTTGATGCTAGATGCAGCAACACCTCTCTCTGTCCCATTCTCTGACCTGAATGTGTTTTGTAGCTGTCCTTCAGCTATCTAGTTAGGAACACAGAGTTTCTACTTGAGGGGGACTACATGACATACATATCTAGAGGGAGACCTTCGCTCAAACTTGCATTTCCAACGGAAACTGCCTTTCCTTCCAAACCGGCTCTAGGAAACATGCTGAGAGATCGCAGTCAGTGTTTCTACATGTCCCTCAGCCCTTGATGCTAGATGCTGCAATGCCTCCCTCCTTGTTCCATTCTCAGATCTGAATGTGTGCGGAAGCTGTCCTTCACCTACCTTTTTTGGAACACAGAGTTTCTGCAAGAGGGGAAGTACTCCACTTAAATATTTGTTGTGAGGTTCTGGCTGCAACTTTGTTTCCTTGAGCAAACTGCCTTTCTTGGAAACAGGCTCTAGGAAACATGCAGAAAGATCACAATCAGTGTTTCTAGATGTCTTTCAGCCCTTGATGCTAGATGCAGCATTGCCTCTCTCCTTGTTCCATTCTCAGAACTGAATCTGTGTGGAAGCCGTCCTTCCCTTACCTTTTGTGAACACTGAGTTTCTGTTTGAGGGGAACTATGCTACTTACATACGTATGGGGAGGCACTTGCTCAAACTCGCTGTTCTAGAGTATACTGCCTTTAATTGGCAACCGGCATTAGGAAACAAATTGAGAAATCACAATCAGTGATTCTGGATATCCACTCGCCCTTGATGTTAGATGGAGCAAAGCCTCTCTCCTTGTTCAATTCTGAGATCTGAATGTGTGTGGAAGCCGTCCTTCACCTACCTTGTTGGGAATATCAACTTTCTTTTTGAGGTGAACTACACTACTTTAATATCTATGGGGAGGCACTCGCTCCAACTCAGTTTTCCATTGCAAACTGCCTTTTCTTGAAAACCAGGTTTAAGTAACATGCTGAGAAATCACAGTCAGTGTTTCTAGATGTCTCCCAGTCCTTGATTCTAGATGCAGCATGGCCTCTCTCCTTGTTCCATTTTCAGCTCTGAGTGTGATTGGAGTCCTTCCTTCACCTACCTTGTTGGGAACAGCGAGATCCTGCCTGAGGGATACTATTCTACTTACAAATCTATTGGAAGACACTCGCTCCAACTCTGCTTTCCATTGCAAACTGCCTTTCCTTGCAAACAGGCTCTAGGGAAATTGCTGAGCATTCACAGTCATTGTTTCTTGGTGTCACCAAGCACTTAATGCTACATGCAGCAATGCCTCTCTCCTTGTTCTATTTTCAGATCAGAATGTGTGTGGAAGTCGTTCTTCCCCTACCTTGTTGGGAACACAGAGTTTCTGATTGAGGTAATCTGCGCTACTTATGTATCAAAAGGGAGGCAATCTCTCCAACACCGTTTTCAAGCAAACTGCCTTTCCTTGCAAGCTGGCTCTAGGAAACATGCTGAGATATCACAGTCAGTGTTTCTAGATGTCCCCAAGCCCTTGATGCTAGATGCAGCAATGCCTCTCTCCTTGTTCCATTCTCAGATCACAGTGTGTGTGGAAGCCATCCTTCACCTACCTTCTTTGGAACACAGAGTTTCTGCATGAGGGGAAGTATGCTAACTACATATCTATGGGGAGTCACACACTCCAGCTCGTTTTTCCAATGCAAACTGCCTTTCTTTGAAAACCGTCTCTAGAATACATGCAGAGAAGTTACAGTCAGTGTTTCTAGATGTCCCCTAGCCCTTGAAGCAAGATACAGCAACGCCTCCCTCCTTTTTCCATTGTTAGAGATAAATATATGTGAAAGCCATCGATCAACTACCTTGTTGGGATCACTGAGTGTTTGCTTGAGTGGAGCAATGCTACTTACATATCAATGGTGAAGCACTCTCTCCAAGTTAGATTTCAAGTGCAAACTGCCTTTCCTTGCTAACTGGCTCAAGGAAACATGTAGAGATATCACAATCAGAGTTCCAGATGTCCCCTAGCACTTGGTGCTAGATGCAGTAACACCTCCCTCCTTGTTCCATTCTCAGATCTCAATGTGTGTGGAAGTCGTCCTTCACCTACCTTGTTGGGAACAAAGATTTTCTGCTTTAGGGGCACTAGAATTCTTGCATATATATGGGAAGACACTCACTCCAACTTAGTTGTCATTGCAAACTGCCTTTCTTTACAAACCAGCTCAAGGAAATATGCAGAGATCACAGCCACTGTTTCTAGCTATCTGCCAGCCCTTGATGCTTGATGCAGCAACAGCTCTTTTCTTTTATCATTCTCAGATCGGAATGTGTGTGGAAGCTGGCCTTTCCATACTTTGTTGGGAACACAGAGGTTCTGTTTGAGGGGAACTACGTGACTTACATATCTATGGGGAAGCCCTTGCTGCAACTCGATTTTTCACTGCAAACTGCCTTTCCTTGCAAACCATCTCTAGGAAACATGGTGATATATCAGACAGTGTTTCTAGATGTCCCTAAGACCTTGATGCTAGATGCAGCAACACCACTCTCCTTATTAGATTCTCAGATCTGAATTTGTGTGGAAGACGTCCTTCCCTTACCTTGTTTCGAACACTGAGCTTCTGCTTGAGGCGATCTATGCTACTTACATATGTATGGGCAGGCACTTGCTCAAACTCGTTGTTCTGGCATATACTGCCTTTCCTTGGGAACCGGCATTAGGAAACATATTTAGAAATCACAGTCAGTGATTCTGAATATCTGCTCGCACTTGATGCTAGATGGAGCAATGCCTCTTTCAATGTTCCATTCTCAGATCTGTGTGTGTGGAAGTCGTCCTTCACCTTCCTTGTAGGGAACATTGTGTTTTGGCTTGCGTGGAACTATTCTACTTGCATATCTACTCAAATGTATTCACGTCTACTCTTTTTTCCAGCACAAAATGCCTTTCCTTGCAATCCAGCTCAAGGATACATGCTGAGAAATCACAGTCATTATTTCTAGATATCCCCCATCCCTGATGTTAGATGTAACAACGTCTCTCTCCTTGTTCCATTATCAGATCTGATTGTGTGTGGAAACCGTCCTTCACCTACCTTGTTTGGAACGCAGAGTTTCTACCTGAGGGGAAGTATGTTACTTACATGTTTACAGGGAGGTTCTAGCTCCAACTTAGTTTTCTTGCACAAACTGCCTTTTCTTGGAAACAGGCTCAAGGAAACATGCTGATAGATCACAGTCAGTGTTTCTAGATGACCTCCAGCCCTTGGTGCTAAATGCAGCAAAGCCTCTCTCACTGTTCCATTCTCAGATTTGAGTGTGTGAGGAAGCCATCCTTCATCTAACTTGTTGGGAACACAGAGTTTCTGTTTGAGTGGAAGAAATGGTTTACATATCTATGGGGAGGCCCTCGCTTCAACTTAGTTTTTTAGCACAAACTGCCTTTCCTTACAAACCAGCTCTAGTAAACATGATGAGAAATCACAGTGAGTGTTTCCAGATGTCCCGCAGCCCTTGATGCTGGATGGAGCAACACCTCGCTCCTTGTTTAATTCTCAGATCAGAATGTGTGTTGAAGCAGTCCTTCACCTACCTTCTTGGGAACACAGAGTTTCTGCTTGAGGGGAACTATGCTAGTTACATATCCATGGGGAGGCCCTCACTCCAACTCGGTTTTCCAGTGCAAACTGCCTTTCCTTACAATCCAGCTCTAGGAAACATGCTGAGAAATCACAGTATGTGTGTCCAGATATTCCCCAGCCATTGATACTACATGCAGCAATGCCTCTCTTCTTGTTCCATTCTCAGATCTGAATATGTGTGGAAATCGTCCTTATCCTACCTTGTTGGGAACATATAGTTTCTGCTTGAGGGGAAAAAAGCAACTTACATTTCTACAGGAAGAAGCTCCTCCTACTTGTTTTCCCAGCACAAACTGCCTTTCCTTGCAAAGTGACTCTAAGAAACATCTGAGAAATCACAGTCAGTGTTTATAGATGATGCCCAGCCCTTGATGCTAGGTGCAGCAATGCCTCTGTTCTTGTTCCATTCTCAGATCTGAATGTGTGTGGAAGCCATCCTTCACCTACCTTGTTTGGAAAACCGAGTTTTTGATGAGAGGGAACTATGCTACTTACATATCTATAGGGAGGCACTCCAGCTCGGCTTTCTAGTGCACACTGACTTTACTTGGGAACCGGCTGAAGGAAACACTTTATTAAATCAGTGTCATTGTTTCTACTTGTACCCAGGTCCTTTATGCTGAATGAATATGCCACTATCCACATTCTCATATCTGAGATCTCAATGTGTGTGGAAGCTGTCCTTCAGGTTGTTAATTTTTAACACAGTGCTCCTGGGTTAACTGAACTACGCTACATAAATATCTGTGAGTAGGCACTTGCTGGTACTCAGTTTTCCAGCACAAACTGCCTTTCCCTGCAAACCAACTCTAGGAAACATTTTGAGGGATCAGAGTAACTATTACTAGATGTACACATGCCCTTTATGATAGAAGAAAGAAAGACTCTCCACATGCTCCATTTTGGCATCTGAATATGTGTGGAAGCCGTCCTTCAACTACTTTGTTGGGAATATAGGTGTTCTGAGTTAGGGGAATTACACTACTTACCTATATTTTGGGAGGCACTCGCTCCAACTAGGTTTTCTAATGCAAATGGCCTATCCCTTGAAACAGCTGTAGGAAATATGCTGAGAAATCAGACTAAGTGTTTCTAGTATACCCATGCCTTTTATGCTAGATGAAAGAACGACATTCCACATGCTCCATTCTGGGATCCAAATGAGTGTGGAAGCCTTCCTTCATATAGCTTGTTGGGAACAGAGTTGTTCTGTGTTTTGGGAACTGCACAACTTAAATATCTATGGGGAGGCATTTACTTCAACTCGTATATCCAGAGCAAACAGCCATTCCCTTTAAAAAGGCTCTAGGAAACATGCTGAGAAATCACAGTAAGTTTTTCTAGATGTAACCATGCTCTTTATGCTAGATGAAATAGCGCCTCTCCACATGCTCCATTTGGGATCTGAATGTGTGTGGAAGCTGCTCTCAAAAGATTGTTGGTCACACAGGTGTTCTGTGTTAAAGGAACTATGCTACTTACTTATTTATGGGGAGGGACTTGCTCCAACTATTTTTTCCTGCACAAGCTTCCTTTCCCTTGAAAACAGCCCTAGGAAACATGCTGAGAAATCAGAGTACGTTTTTCTAGATATACCCATGCTTTTTATGCTAGATGAGAGATTGGATATCCCCATGCTCCATTCTCGAATCCTAATGTGTGTGGAAGTCGTCCTTCATCCAGCTTTTTGGGAATACCAGGTTTTTATGTTAGGGGAATTATTCTACTTAATTATCTATGGGGAGGCACTAGCTCCAATACTGTTTTCCATTGCCAACTGCCTTTCTGTTGAAACTGACTCTAGGAAACATGATGAAATATCAGAGAATTTGTTTCTAGTTGTACCCAAGTGCTTTATACTAGATGAAAGAATGCCTCTCCACATTCTCAATTCTGCGATCTGAATCTGCGTGGATGTCCTGCTAAATTAGTTTGTTTGGAACACATGTGTTTTGTTTTATGGGAACTACACTACTTACCTATCGAAGAGGAGGCACTTGCTCCAAGACGGTTTTCCAGGCAAACTGCCTTTCCCGTGGAAACAACTGTAGGAAAGATGCTGAGAAATAAGTGTAAGTATTTCTAGATGTAACTATGCCCTTTATGCTAGATGAAAGAAAGCCTCTCCATTTGCTCCATACTGGGATCCGAATGTGTGTGGAAGCCACCCTTCAACTAGCTTGTTGGAAAAACAGGTGTTCTGTTTAGGGGAACTAAGCTACTTGCATATCTATTGGGAGACACTCGCTCCAACTCGGTTTTGAATTGCAAACTGCCTTTCCCTTGAGACCGGCTGTGAGAAACATGCTGAGAAATCAGATTAAGTGTTCATAGATATATTCATGACCTTTATGCTAGATGAAAGAATGCTTCTCCACATCTCCATTCTGGGATATGTATATGTGTGGAAGCCTTCCTTCAAATAGTTTGTTGGGAACACAGTGTTTTGAAGTTTGCCGAACTACGCTACTTACATATGTATGGCGTGGCAATCACTCCAACTTGGTTTTGAAGTGCAAACTGCCTTTCCTTTAAAACTGGTTCTAGGAAACAGGCTGAGAATTCAGAGTGTTTATAGCTGTAAAGATGCCCTTTGTGCTAGATGAAATAATGCCAGTCCACAAGTTCCATATATGGTTCAGAATATGTGTGCAAGCCGTCCTTCACATAGCTTGTTCAGAACACATAGTTTCTGTGTTAAAGTAACTACATTACATTAATACATATGGGGATGCAGGAGCTCCAACTGTTTTCCAGCACAAACTGCTGTTCCATTGAACCCTGCTCTAGGAAACTTGCTGAGAAATCTGAGTGTTTGTGTTAGATGTACCCAAGCCCTTTGTGCAAGATGAATGAACACTTCTCCACAAGTTCTATTCTGGGATCCAAATGAGGGTGTAAGGCCTCCTTCACCCAGCTTGTTATGAAAACATAGTTCCTGTGTTGTGGGAACTACTCTACTTACAAACCTATATGGAGGAACTTGCTCCAACTCTGTTTTCCAGGCAAACTGCCTTTCCCTCGAAACCTGCTCTAGGAAACATGCTGAGAAATAAAAGTGTTTCTAGATGTATACATTCCCTTTCTGCTAGATGAATTAACGACTCACCACATGTTCCATTCTGGAATACGAATGTCTGTGGAAGCTGTCCGTCAACTATCTGGTTGGGAACACAGAGATTCTGAGTTAGGGGAACTACACAAGTTATATACGTATGGGGAGGCAATAGCTCCAACTCGGTTTTCCAGGAAAAACTGCCTTTCCCTTGAAACCAGCTCCAGGAAACTTGCTGAGAATTCAGAGAGTTTCTAAATGTACATATGCCTTTCAGCTAGATGAATGAACGCTTCTCCACATGTTCCATTCTGGGAACCGAATGTTGGGAAGACTTCCTTAATCTAGCTTGTTGGAAAACCATAGTTACTGTATTAAGGGAACAATGTTACTTAGAGACCAATTGGGAGGCAATCACTCCTACATAGTTTTCCAGGTCAAAATTCCTTTCCCTTGAAACCGGCTCAAGGAAACATGCTGGGAAATCAGAGTAATGGTTTTTAAATCTAATCATGCCCTTTATGCTACATGAATGAACGCCTCTCCACATGTTCCTATCTGGGATCCGAGTGTGTGTGGAAGCTGTCCTTCACTTAGCTTGTTGGGAACACATATTTTCTGTGTTAGTGGAGCTTCGCAACTTACAAACGTATGGGGAATCACACATTCCAGCTTGGTTTTCCAGAGTAAACTGCCTGTCCTTTTAACCCGGCTCTGGGAAACACGCTGAGAAATTAGAGTAATTGTTTCTAGCGGTACCCATGCCCTTTGAGCTAGAAGAAAGAACTCTTCTCCACATGTTCCATTCTGGTATCTGAATATGTGTGGAAGACTTCTTTAACCAAGCTTGATGGGAACACATTGTTTCTGTGTTGGAGGAACTCTCTACCTACAGATGGATGGGAGGCACTCGCTCCAAAATAGTTTTCCTGCACAAACTACCTTTGTCTTGAAACAGGCCCTATGAAACATGCTAAGAATTCAGAGTCATTGTTTCTAAATGTACCAATCCTCTAAATGCTAGATGAACTTAATGCCTCTCTACATGTTTCATTCTGAGATCCAAATGTGTATGTAAGCTATTCTTCAACTAGTTTGTTGGGAACACTGAGTTTCTGTGTTAGAGGAATACTCTATTTACAAATCAATACGGAGGCACTCAGTCCCACTCAGTTTTCCAGCGCTATTTTCTTTCCCTTGAAAATGCTTCGAGGAAACATGTGGAGAGTTAAGACTAACTATCTTTAGATACCTATGCCCTTTATGCTAGAAGAAAGAATGAATCTCCACATGCTCCATTCTGGGATCCTAATGTGTGTGAAAGCGATCCTTCATCTAGCTTGCTTTGAACACAGGGTTTCTGTGGCATGAGAACTACACTACATACATATCCATGGGGAGGCATTGTTCCTACTCGGTTTTCCAGTGCAAACTGCCTTTCCCTTGAAACTGGCTGTAGTAAACATGCTGAGAAATCAGAAGAATTATTTCTAGATGTACTCATTCCCTTTATGCAAGCTGAAAGAACACCTGTCGTCATGCTCCATTCTGGGATCCAAATGTGTGTGGAAGCCATCCCTCAGAGTTTTGGGAACACTGGGTTTCTGTGTTAGGGGAATTATTCTAGTTACATATCTATGGGGATGCAATCACTCTAACACAATTTTCCAGGGCAAAGTGCCATTCCCTTGAAACCGGCTCTAGGAAACATGCTGAGAAATCACAGAAAGTTTTTCTAGATGTACCCATGCCCTTTATGCTCCATGAAAGAACACCTCCCCACATTGTCCATTTGGGATCCTAATGTATATGCAAGCTGTCCTTCATCTAGCTTGCTTTGGACACAGGGTTTCTGTTTGATCAGAACTATGCTATTTACATATACATCAAGAGGCGCTTGCTTCTAATCAGTTTTCTGGAGCAAACTGCCTTTCCTTTGAAACAGGCTGTTGGAAACATGCTGAGAAATCAGAAAATTTATTGCTAGATGTACCCATACTCTTTATGCTAAGTGAAAGAACTCCTCTCCACATGCTTCATTGTGGGATCCGAATGTGTGTGGAAGTTGGCCTTAAACTAGCTTGTTTGGAACACAGGAATTCTGTGTTAGGGGAACTATGCAACTTACCTATCTTTAGGGAGGCAATTGCTCCAAATTGGATTTCCAGTGCAAAGTGACTTTCCCTTGAAACCAACTCTAGGAAACATGCTGAGAAAGCAGAGTAAGTGTTCATATAAGACATCCTTCCCCTAGCTAGTGGGTAACACGGGGTTTTTGGGTTACCAGAAAAATGCTACTTACATATCTTTGGGGAAGCACTGTTTCCAGCTCGGTTTTCCAGCACAAACTGCCTGTGCCTTGAAACCGCCTCTAGGAAACATGCTGAGAATACAGAGTAAGTGTTTCTAGATGTACCCATGCCCTTTATGTTAGGGGAAAGAATGCCTCTCTGCATGCTCCATTCTGGGATCTGAATGTGTCTGGAAGTCTTCCTTCAAATAGCTTGTTGGGAACACAGGTGTCCTGTGTTAGAGGAATTATGCAAGTGACCTATCTGGAGGCACTCACTCCAAATCTGTTTTTCAGTGCGAACTGCCTTTCTCTTAAAATTGGCTCTAGGAAACATGCTGAGTTATCAGATAAGTGTTTCTAGATGTACCTATGCCTTTTATGCTAGATGAAAGAGTGCCTCTCCACATGCTCCATATAGGGATCCGAATGTGTGTGGCTATAGGAAAAAAAGCTGAGAAATATGGGTAAGTGTTAGAAACACTTGCCCTTTAGGCTACCTGAATGAATTCTTCTCCACATATCCATTCTGGGATCCAATGTGTGTGCACTCCGTCCTTCATCTAACTTGTAGGGAACACAGATTCTGTGTTAGGGAGACAGGCCTACCCATATATATAAGGGGAAGCACTAGCTCCAACTCGGTTTTCCAATGCAAGCTACCTTTAATTGAAACTGGACCTATAAACATGCTGAAAAATCTGGGTCCGTGTTTCTACATGTACCCTTGTACTTTAGGCTAGCTCAAGGAATGTTTCTCAACATGTTCTATTCTGGGATTTGAATGTGTGTGGAAACCTTCCTTCACCTACCTTGTGTGCAGAGAGATTCTGTTTTATGGAGACAGGCTTACCTATATATATAAGGGGTGGCACATGCTCCAACTCCGTTTTCTATTGCAAACTTCCTTTACCTTGAAATAGGCCCCAAGAAACATGGTTAAAAATGAGAGTAACTGTTTGTAGATATACCTTTGCCCTTTAGGCTAGTTGAATGTATGCCTCTTCACATATTAAAATCTTGGAACTGAGGAAGCCAAGATGGTGGAGTAGAAGGATACTCATAGCTCACCCTCTCCCACAAATGCACCAAGACTCACATCCACAGTCCCACTCAGCCAAGCAGAGCACCTGCAGAACTCCAACAGAATATTGTCCTCTTCAAAAGATAGAGACTCCAAAAATCTAGCAGGAGAAAAGGAAAAAAGAAAGAAGAAAAGGCAAAGCAGAGTGGGATGGGTCCTGGGGGAGGGAGCAGAAAAGAAGGACTGGAGCTAGTTTGGTGGGTCTCCCCTCTCCAACTGAGAGACTGGCAGGAGAGAGGGGGAGCCTCTGAGGCTCGGATCTCTACAGAGTAGCCCTTGACCAACAGAACTAAGTTAAACAGGCACAGGGGCTCCCTGCAACACCCAGCCAGAGACACGGGCCATCAGCCAGGGCCAGGACCAGACTGCCCAAGGCAGGTGGAGGATGGGGGCAGCTGCACTGAGGCAGCCCCAGGGGGCTGCAGAGGGCTGTGCAACGTGGGTGTGGGTGCACAGGGCAGAAAAACCTGGGCCCTCCATAAAACAACATGGTTGACATGCCCTGGGGGAAGGATGCATACCCTTATATATGAAAACCCATGGAAAGTTTTCAGGTGAAGAGAGGCTGGCCTCAGGCACAGCCAACATATCCTCCGGTGCTTAGCACCCAAGTGGGGTTGGGGGCAAATCCTGCATCCGCACCTAAGGACTTAGACTCAAGGGCCAGGCAGAGACTTGACAACAGCCTGAGGCAGATAGGATCTTTCCGTCCTGGTCCCTCAGAAAACTTACTGTGCCAAGGCAAACAAGGAGCTGAATTTTGGCCTTCGGCAGGGACAGGGATGTTCCTCAGTCTTTTCTGAGACCACCTGTGGAGCATGGACCCAGGCAGAGAGCACAGCAGCACAAAGCAGCAAAGCGACTGGCACCAGGAGAAGGAGGGTGGCCCCAGATTTTTGGGCAGGAATGCAGCCCCTGACCACAGTGCTGGGAGGGGGAGTGACCCACCCTTCTACCTGGCCAGTCTGCAAAATCTGACTGTGGCATCGGGAGGGGCAGTGACATGCCCGCCCATAGCAAAGGAGAGCTGCACCTGACTCAGTGTTGGGAGGAGGCACAATCTGCTTGCTGACAGGCACTGGGAGCAGCACAGACAAGGGTGCCAATGGACGGCCTCTGGAAACAGCAAGCTGAGCTTCCAAAACAGGATAAGCACAGAAAGATCTCACATCAAAAGCACACAGTCTACAGGAGAACACTGAGCCCCTCCTTTTTTGTTTTTTTAAATCTGTTTTTACCTGTTATATTTTCTATCACCCTTTTAATTTTTACTTCTTAATTCATTTTTATTTCTCTTGGCTTTGATGTCCTGTTATTGATTACACACAAGTTTCAGATACATCTTTTCCACTTTTCTCCTTTTTTAAAGGTTTTTAAAAGACATCTCAACCGGATTGCTGTTCTGCTTCAACTTGCTCTTCTATCATTCATTATACACTCTTTTCAAACCTTCTTTTCTCCATTCTTTTAAAATTCTTTCTCTCTTTTTTTTCTAAGTCTTATTCCTACATAGGCATTAGATAGATACATTTCTTAAGGAGAAAAATAGATAACTGATACTCCATAAACCACAGTGCCAGAGAGGCATGAGCATGATGAAGAAGCAGAGAAAGCATCCCCAATTAAAAGACCAAGAGAAATACTCTGAAAGAAAATCAATGAAATAGACATTGATAGCCTACTAGATCAACATTTCAAAAAAGGAGTGATCAAAGTATTGAGGGAACTAAAAGAGATAGTGTTTAGAGAAATAAAATATGCCAAAAATGAAATTGAAGCTATAAAGAAGAGCCAAGTAGAATTGATAAACTCATTGACTTAGATGAGGAGTGATCTAATGGCTGAGCAAACCAGACTAGAAAATGCAGAGGAACGAATTAGTGACCTAGAAGACAGGACAATAGAAAGCACCCAATGAGAAGAGCTACAAGATAAACCAATTAAAATAAATGAAAATGACATAAGGGACCTATGGGATAATATAAAGCATCCCAATCTTCCCATAATAGGGGTCCCAGAAGGGGGAGAAAGATCAAAGGGGATTGAAAAGGTTTTTGAAGAAATCATGACTGAAAACTTCCCAAACTAAAGAAGGAATCAGATATCCAAGTATAGGAAGCTCAGAGGGTCCCAAACAGGAAGAACCCAAAAAGACCCACACCAACACATATCATAATCATGATGGCCAGAGTCAAGGATAAAGAAATGATCCTAAAGTCAGCAAGAGAAAAGCAAAGAGGGAGTTACAAGGGAACCGCCATAAGACTTTCAGCTGATTTCTCTACACAAACACTACAGGCCAGAAGGGAGTGGCAAAATATATTCAAAGCCCTGAATGAAAAAAAGATGCAGCCTAGTATACTTTATCCAGCAAGGCTATACTTTAGGATAGAAGGAGAGACAAAAAATTTCACAGACAAGGAAAAACTACAAGAGTTTAGCAACACTAAACCCATGCTAAAAGAAATATTGAAAAGTCTATTCTATATAGAAAAGCAGCAGGATGCTACATAAATGAGAAACTCACAACTGGAAAGGTGATAACTCATGAATTACAAATAAAATAAACACAAAATTATAAAAGAAGGCATATAAATCATTGAGAGTGGGAGAGGGAGGAAGGAAAATATAGAATTTTTTTCTTTTTTAAATTTCTTGTTCTCAGTAGAACATGTACTTGGGCACAAAAGAAACCTCAACAATTTTAAGAAGATAGAAATTATCTCAAGCATATATACTGACAACAATGCCATGAAACTAGAAATCAACAACAGAGAAACAAAGAAGAAGAAAAGGAAAGCTTGGAGATTAAACAAAATGTTATTAAAAAAAAAACAATGAGTCAATGAGGAAGTGAAAGCTGAAATTAAAAAATACCTTGAGACAAATGACAATGAAAGCATAACCACACAAAATTTATGGGACACAGCAAAGGCAGTGCTAAGAGGGAAGTTTATAGCAATACAGCCCTTCCTCTAAAAAGAAGAAAAACCTCAAATAAACAATTTAACCCACCAGCTGAATGAACTAGAAAAAGAAGACCAAAACACCCCAAAAGGCAGCAGAAGGAAGGAAATTATAAAGATTAGGGAGGAAATAAAGAAAATAGAGATTAACAAGACCATAGGTAAAATCAACCAAACCAAAATCTGGTTGTTTGAAAAAGTAAATAAAATCGAAAAACTCTGGACAAACTCACAAAGAAGAAAAAAGAGAGAGCACAAATTAGCCAAAAAAAAGAAAGGAAATGGAGAAATTGCAACAAAAAAAATAGAAATACAGACTACCATTTGAGAATATTATGAAAAACTATATGTAACAAAACTGGATAACCTACAGGAGATGGACAAGTTTCTGGAAACATTCTGTCCACCAAGACTGAATCAATAAAAACTGACCAGTTGAACAAACTGATCACTAGAAATGAAATCTAATTTGCAATAAGAAACCTCCCTATAAATAAAGTTCCAGGACCTGATGGCTTCACCGGGGAATTGTACAAATCATGCAAAGAAGAACTGATACCAGTCCTTCTCAAACTCTTCCAGAAGATTGAAAAGTAGGGAATGCTCCCAAACTCATTCTATAAAGCCACCATCACCCTGATACCACAACCAGGCAAAGACAATATCAAAAAATAAAATTATAGGCCAATATCACTGATGAACATAGATGCCAAAATCTTCATCAAAATATTAGCAAATAGAATCCAACAACACATAAAAAAGATTATACTTCATGACCAAGTGGTGTTCATCCCAGGGACACAAGGGTGTTTCAACATATGCAAATCAATCAATGTAATACATCACATCAAAAAGAGAAAAGACAAAAACCACATGATCATCTCAATAGATGCAGAAAAAGCATTTGATAAAATTCAACACCAATTTATGATAAAAACTGTCACCAAAGTATGTATAGAAGGAACATATCAACATATAAAAGCTATATATGACAAACCTACAGCCACAATAGTACAAAATGGTGAAAAACTCAAAAGCTTCCCACTAAAATCTGGGACAAGGATGCCCACTATCACCACTCCTATTCAACACAGTGTTGGAAGTCCTAGCCACAGCAATCAGACAAGAGAGAGAAATAAAAGGATCCAAGTTGGAAAAAAAGTGATAAAAGTGTCACTATATGCCGACAACAAGTTACTATATATAGAAAACCCTAAAAGGTCCACACAAAAACTACTAGAGCTGATCAAAGAATTCAGCAAGGTAGCAGGTTACAAGATTAACGTTCAAATATCTGTTGCATTTCTTTACACTGATTATGAATCAACAGAAATAGAAAGTAAGGAAACAATCCCCTTTAAAATAGCACCCAAAGTAATAAAATAACAAGGAACAAATCTAACCAAGGAGGTGAATGAATTATACACAGAAAACTATGAAGAAATGATGAAGGATGTTTCCATGTCTTGACTATTGTAGGTCATGCTGCTATGAACATTGGGGTGCAGGTGTCACCTACAGCCTAAATGTCCATTAACAAATGACTGGATAAAGAAGAAGTGGTATATATAAACTATGGAATACTACTCAGCAACACAGGCTGACAATATAATGCCATTTGCAGCAACATGGATGTTCGTGGAGAATGTCATTAAAGTGAAGTAAGCCAGAAAGAGAAAGAAAAATACCATATGAGATTGCTCATCTGTGGAATCTAAAAAAACAAAACAAAACATAACAAAACCAACAAACAAAAAACCCAAAAAACAAAACAAAAAAAAAAATCATAAATACAAACAGAAGTAGACTCATAGACATAGAATACAAACTTGTGGTTGTCAAGGGGGCAGGGGGTGGGAAGAGATAGACTGGGATTTCAGAGTTTTAGAATAGATAAACAAGATTACACTGTACAGCACAGGGAAATATATACAAGATCTTATGGTAGCTCACAGAGAAAAAAATTTGACAATCAATATATATATGTTCTTGTATAACTGAAAAAATTGTACTCTACACTGGAAATTGACACAACATTGTAAAATGATTATAAATCAATAAAAAATTTTAAAAAAACTATGATGAAGGAAATTAAATAAGACTTTAAAAATTGGAAATATATCCCATGCTCTTGGATTGGAAGAATCAATATTGTTAAAATGGTCACACTGCACAAGACAATTGACATATTTAATGCAATCCCTATCAAATTACCCAGGACGTATTTTGCAGAACTAGAAAAAAAATAATAAAATTTATATGGAACCATCAAAGACCTAGAATTACCAAAGCATTACTGAAGAGAAAGAAAGAGGCTGGAGGAATCATTCTCCAACACTTCAGACAATACTATAGAGCTACAGTTATTAAGACAGCATGGTATTGGTACAAAAACAGACATATAGACCAATGGAACAGAAAAGAGAACCCAGAAACGAACCCACAAGCTTTTGGTCAACTAATCTTTGATGAAGGAAGCAAGAATATACAATGGAATAAAGACTGACTCTTCAGCAAATGGTATTGGGAAAACTGGACAGCAGCATGTAAAACAATGAAGCTAGAACACTCCTTAACAACATACACAAAAATAAACTCAAAATGTATCAAAGACTTAAATATAAGACAAGATACAATAAGAGGCAAACATAGGCAAAACATTATCTGACATACATATCACAATTTTTCTCCTAG
This sequence comes from Camelus bactrianus, assembly GCF_048773025.1. Lineage (NCBI taxonomy): Eukaryota > Metazoa > Chordata > Mammalia > Artiodactyla > Camelidae > Camelus > Camelus bactrianus. Next base: position 11,327,087 of record NC_133574.1, read on the forward strand.
AAGAAGTAAAAGCAAGAATAAATAAATGGGACCTAATGAAATTTACAAGATTCTGCACAGCAAAGGAAACCATAAGTAAAATAAAAAGATAACCTACGGAATGGGAGAAAATTTTGCAAATGAAATCGATAAAGGCTTGATCTCCAGAATATATAAGCAGCGCATATGACTCAAAAAGAAAAAAATAAATGACACAATCCAAAAATGGGCAGAAGATCTAAACAAGCAATTCTCCAAGGAAGACATACAAATGATCAATAGACACATGAAAAAATGTTCACTATCACTAATTATCAGAAAAATGCAAATCAAAACTACAATGATGTATCACCTCACACCAGTCAGAATGGCCATCATTCAAAAGTCCACAAATGACAAATGCTGGAGAGGCTGTGGAGAAAAGGGAACTCTCCTACACTGCTGGTAGGAATGCAGTTTGGTGCAGCCACTGTGGAAAACAGTATGGAGATTCCTCAAAAGACTAGGAATAGACTTACCATATGACCCAGGAATCCCACTCCTGGGCATATATCCAGAAGGACCCCTACTTCAGGATGACACATGCACCCCAATGTTCATAGCAGCTTTACAAAAGCCAAGAAATGGTAACAGCCTAAATGTCCAACAGATGACTGGTTAAAGAAGAAGTGGTATATTTATACAATGGAATAATATTCAGCCAAAAAACCCGACAACATAACACCATTTGCAGTAACATGGATGTTCCTGGAGAATGTCATTCTAAGTGAAGTAAGACAGAAAGAGAAAGAAAAATGCCATAAGAGATCACTCATATGTGGAATCAAAAAAAAAAATAAAAGCATAAATACAAAACCGAAATAGACTCAGAGACACAGAATAAAAACTTGTGGCTGCCAAGGGGGAGGGGGGTGGGAAGAGATAGATTGGGATTTCAAAATTGTAGAATAGCTAAACAAGATTATATTTTATAGCACAGGGAAATATATACAAGATCTTATGGTAGCCCACAGAGAGAAAAATGTGAAATATATGTTCATATATAACTGAAAAATTGTGCTCTAAAGAGGAAATTGACACAACATTGTAAAAAGACTATAAATCAATAAAAAATGTTAAAAAATAAATCTCGGAACTGAATGTGTGTGGAAGCCATCCATCACTTACCTTTTTGCGAACACTGAGTTTCATTGATTTGGACACAGTCATACCTATGTGTATATATGGGGAGGCACTCTCTCCAACTCGATTTTCCATCGCAAACAGCCTTTACCTTGAAACCAGCTCTAGGAAACATGGTGAGAACTCAGGGTAAGTGATTCTATATTTATCCTTGCCCTTTAGGCTAGCTGAATGTATGCTTCTCCACATGTTCCATTCTGGGATCCAGACCCTAACGTTGAACCCTGACCCTAACCATGAACACTTCTCCTATCCCTCAACCCTGACCCTGAACCTGCCCCAGCCCCAGCCCCAGCTCCAACCCTATCCTTGCCCCAACCCCAACCACAATCCCAAAACTAACCCCAACCCAAACCCTAACCCTAAACTCAATCCTAACCCTAACCCCAACCCCAAACACAAACACAAACTCAACCGCAACCACAAACTTGTCCCGGAACTCTAACCTGACCCCGAACCTCACTCTCATCCTGACCCTCACCCTTATCCTCTCCCTCAACCTCACCCTCTCCCTCAACCTCATACTAAACATGAACATGTACCCTAACCATCACCTGAGCCAGCATCCTACTAACCTGTGCCCTAAACTTGTACCCTGAGCCCTAGCCCTATCACAGCACTAGCCCTGAACTTGACCCTTACCATGACCCTAGCCCAGACTCAGGCCCAAACCCTAACCCTGGCCCTGGTTTTAGTCCTAGCCCTGGTCCTAACACTAGTCCTCTCCAAGCCCTGACCCAGAAGCCCTGACCCGATCTGCTGACCCTGACCATAAACACTGTACCTGAACATGACCCTGACCAACATTGACCCTGGACCTGTCCCTGAACCTTGTCCCCACACCAAAAATACTGACCTTAACACTGACCACTGCCTCCTATCCAGACCCTAATGCTGACCCCTGAACTTGACCCTGACCCAGACCCTGACCCAGACCCAGATGCTGAACTGGACCTTACCCTAACCCTACCCTTAACACTAACCCTAATCCTACCTTAACACTACCATAACCCTAAACCTAAATCCTAACCTGAAACCAAGCCTTTACCATAACCCTAGCCATAGACAGAGCCCTAGCCCTAACCCTGACCCTGAACCAAAACACTGACCCTGAACCTGAACCCTGACCCTAAGCCTGAACACTGACCATAAGCCTGAACCCTGACCCTAACCTTAACCCTAACCTGATTACAACACCAACCCCGAACCCGAATCAAACCACAACTCAAGCCTGAACCCGAACCCGAACCCTCACACCCTAACCTGAACCCTAAAACCCTGACCATGACCCTTACCCAGACCCAGACCCTGACTCTGACCTTAGACCCTAAACCCTAGACCCTGACCTAGACCATAACCCAGACCTTGACCTTTGCCCTGACCCATAATGCCTAACCCAGCTCTTGCCCATAGACCCAACCACAGCCCATACTCATGACATAAACATCCACTACTTCCCCAGACCCCTGTTCCCTAGCACTGACCCCTAACACCCTTTGCCTAACACTTACCACTGACTATTTTACTTTCACCCTGTCTCTACCCCTCATCCCTTAATCCTATTTTCTTGGAATAAACTAAGACTATCTTGATGGAATAAAATCCCACAGAAACATCACAAAAACAATCAATTTGCCTATTAAATTCGATTCCTCCACTTACATAAAGTACTACTTACCTTAATTTAACCACACAATAAAAAGATTATGCACCTTAAGCAAATGTCTCCACAGAAGATTTTATAATTTTTTAACATTTTAAACCAAACAATGTCTTAAATTTTAACATAAAACTAAATGGTATAATAAACAACAATATTACAGCAGGAGAAATCACATAATCTGATTCAACTGATCACAAGAAACTTTAAAAAACTCCACTCTTACTTCATGGTATAAACACTCTTGAAAATAGGGGTAGAAACAAATTATCTTAGTATGATACACAGCATTATAAGAAACAGTAAATAAAAATCTGGAATAAAGCCCAGAGGTTTCCTTTCAACACTTTTATTCACTATTTTCCTGGAACTTCCACAAAAAGCCAGGGTGAAAGACAGTAAAAGTGTCAACAAATAAAATTGTTACACTAAAAACAAATCTATTCACCAATCAGATGACATCATCATATATATATATATATATATATATATATATATATATAATCTTGAAATCATGAACAATTCTTTAAGTAGCTCAACTTTTAAGCTGTAAGCAACTCAAATACTTCAAGTAGACAATACAAATTGTCAATGTATCAAAATTTCTTTCTTGTACACAGTAACAATGAATAATATCAAGAATAATTTAACAGAATTATGTTTTACATAATATCAATATTACTAGAATACTTAAGAATCAATTTTATCAAGGTGTAAGACTAGTAAATTGAAATGGAAAATACATTACCAAAAGAAATAAAATAAAACCTTAAAAAAAGAAGACATCCCATGTTGATAACAAAACTAAACATGGAAGGAGTGCCCAAAGCAATCTAGAGAGAAATAGACTGAAGCCAGTTTACTAGAAGATTTATCTGCTGACTGAAACTTCCTGTAGTGGAAGCCCACCAATCTACTAAGTATTTTCCTTAATTAAAGTGTTTGATTGGCTTCAATTGATGTAGTGCAAACTCTTGTAATGTGTATTTTCAGAAATGAAATTGTACTTCCTTAAACATTTGAAAACTGTTGGTGTGTACAACCTGAATCCATGCTTAAGCACTGATACCGTTGATATTAAGGCAGTAATCCTGTGACTGTTAGGATTAGTAATAATCAGAGTGTTGTTTTCTATGTTTAAAATCTCATTTTTTTTATAATTTATTGATAAAAATATAGGTAGTGCCTTGGAGGATTTTAGCCAGAAGTACAAATATATGTTGAATAATGCTGCAAGGAATATTAATGTTTGTAGGTTGATGTTAATGAATTTTGTTATATCTTGAGTTATTACTCATTTGAGGAAACACCCTTATACTGGTGGCAGACCACCTAAGACAATATGATGATGGGGATAAAAATTGTGATCAGAAGTGTTTTATTTTATGTGTGTGATAATGATACTGTTGCAGTCCATGCACAGGGCATAAATAGTAAGTTGACAGAGTTTTTGATACAAATTAGTGCATTTAGGGTTGTCATGATTGGATTACACATTGTAATAGTTTTTATTCATCTTATATGGACAGTTGATGAGCAGGCTATACATTTTGTAGTGGGTTTTGTTAGTCTGTCTCAGCTTCTGATGATACTTCATAATACAGCTTTGATGAATAGTATGTTTAGTGGGCAGTGAGATTTGGTGTAACACATAGGGGTGTACATTTGTCACATTAATAAGATTGGCTCTATTGTATGACGTATGCCCTGTATAAATTCAATCACTCAGAAAAGAAATGGGGGAAGTTCAATTTTATGTCTAGGGCTATTGTTAAAATGGTGGATGCTCTTAGATTAAAGAATTTTGTACTTGTTCATTGACTGGAGTATACTAGATTAATAATAATATCCAATATAAATAGTATTGATGTGGTGTTTTTTGTTAGAAAATACTTGTTGGTTGCTTCTATAACTTGTGCATTTAATTTTCTTTTAGAATGGAAATACTAGTACCATGTGAGCTTTTTATTGAAATAATGATTCCTGAGATAATGTTCAGTAGAATGACAGTAAAAATAGGGTTTACTAGTATACTACACATATAAAACAATACTCTTAGGCTATGTGCCTGATAGTTTATTTAACAGACTATATTCACCATAGAATGTGGTATAATGTGGTAGCATGAACATTTTAAAATTCTTAGGGGTAGGATCAATTCCTATGATTCTAGGAACTGATTAGACCTCTTTTATTTACTATTTTAAAAGAACTATTTTGGGTGAGGGTATAGATCAGTGGTAAATTGTATGCTTAGATGATGATGATAATAATAATAATAATATATTAAATATTTTAAATGATTATAATAATAATAATAAATTTAAACATACATAAATAAACCTACTTACTTCCTCCTTAAAAGCAGAGCAAAACAAACAAACAAAAACTCTTTGGTCAGACATAATTCTTATGTTTGTAGTGGGATGCCTGATGCACTGACAGGTACTGAAACATATACATAGAGCTAGTCTTTGTGTTAATTTTTTTCATAAATAAGGGATGTATAAAAAAGAAATCTAAAAAGAGAACATAAATCCAAAACAGAAATAGATTCATAGACATAGAATACAAACTTGTGGTTACCAAGGGAGAGAGGGATGGGAAGGGATAAAGTGGGAGTTCAAAATTTGTAGATACTGACAGGCATATGCAGAATAGATAAACAAGATTGTACTGTATAGCACAGGGAAATATATACAAGATACTGTGGTAGCTCACAGGGAAAATAATGTAACAATGAATATATATATATGTTCATGTATATCTGAAAAATTTTGCTCTACACTGGAATTTGACACAACATTGTAAAATTACTATAACTCAATAAAAATGTTAAAAAATAAGAGATGTATAAGATGATCATCTCAAAATTCTGTGTAGGATATTCAAATTCATAGAAAGGATATTGTTAGGAGACATGTTTGATAAATAACATTGGCTGTATGTAATTTGGCTGTATATAATTCTGTTATCTAGGGATTTTGAAATGCCCTTAAAAATAGAATAATTTTGAAACCATTTATTATAGTGATACTGACATATTCAGCTATAAAGATCAGAGAAAATAGACCTGCTACATATTCTACATGGAAGGCATATACAAGTTTTGATTCTCCTGTTAAATCAAAATGGGGCTCTGTTGATTTCTGCTACAGTAGAGGTAAATATAAAAAAAATCTAGCTAGGGTTTTGGAGGGGAAAATTAATCATAGGTATTCTTGTTTAATAACTGAGAGTATAAATGATCCATTTATCAGTAGGAATGATAAACCAATAATTGCTAGTTTACTTTATTTGAGATTGTGCTCTTGCCCATAAAGCTCTGATTAGTGTGTATTTTTAATATTATACTCATCCAGATCAGAGCATGGAATAAGAAGCTAGGCTTCATACAGCCAGTATAAGAAGTGTGCCTAAGTTTACATCAGTGGATAGTGGTTAAGTTATGTTAAGAGGAACTGCTAATGTGAAAGCCATGGTTAAGGCCAGCATTGGTGCAATAATATACATAAATTGATGATATTTGGGCCTCTCTAAATTTCCAGAACCTAGGAATTCCCTTTAATTAATGTGAAAAGTGACACAGTGAGAAAACCTGTAATACTTAGTAAAAGAATGTAGATTATAAACCTGTTCTTAGGAAGAGGACTTAACCTTGAGGAAATAAAGATTTATGTTTGATGCAATTGTTGTGTTCTGCTACCGTAGCAATCTATGTTCTACACTAGGGTATGTATAAATTATTAAAATTTTACTGTATCACCAATTAATTTGATGGTGCTTTTATAAAGTGACCCTTAATTCTCTTGTCCTCTCATACTGGGACAAGTGTGTAATACATACAAACTTATTGGGATCAATCCAGTCTGAACTCATATCTCACAGAACTTTAATCATTAAATGAAGCATTTTCAGCAGTTACAACACTGGGATCTTCTGATCCAATTCTGAGGGTATAAAATCTATTGCTGAAATTAATTCTAAATTTGAATTGAGCTATTATTCTTAGAGTACTTTTTTCTGTAAATCAATGTATTGGATCAATACATGCTACAGCATTTTGAAAAGCTGGTCTAAATTTTAATCACTTGGAGCTTGTTATATTCATTGGGGCCACCACAACCAAAATTATTAACCCATTAAAAGCTATGCTATCCGTTAAGATTCAGTTATTTATTTTATAGATTAAACACATAAAGCACCAAAGGATCTTCTCATTTTATATGGCTCCCACCTCTTATTGGGAAGGACAATTTCACTGATGAAAAGAGATAGTAAAAACCTTATGCCATTCTCCCAGCTGCTTATTTAGAAAACAAGTGATTATTCTCCATTTTCAGTGTCAGGAAACCATGGCCATTAAATATGTCCTTTGTTAGGCAGTGCCTCTAAGATTAGAAGTGCTAGAGGTAACCTTCCTGGTAAACATGCAGGACATGTGATTACAAAGTTCCTTTTCCTTTTACAAAGTCATTCCTTAAATGCAAACCTGTGTTGGACTAACAGTTTTTTAAAAATAATTAAGTATTGCTTAGGGTTTATTTTGCTGTTAACCATCAGTAAGTGATTCATACTGATATAAGCTTATGCAAGGATAAATATTTCTTGCTACCAATATGAATAGTATTGCTTTTACTAACTAATAGATTAGTCCAGTATTAAATTATGAGGTTTATTATTTTGCTATTGATATTGAGATGAATGTGTTCTTAACCTTGAATACTTTCTTAATTGGTGGCTGCTTTTAAGCAAACTACAGCATTGTTTATGCTTATTCTCTAGAGAAAATTATATCCTGCATCTACATACCTGTACCTTTTAAAATTATACTAAATTGTATTAACAGTTTTGTTTTTAATTAATAATTAAAATTGAACTAAAATTATTTTCTGAACAACCTGTTATCATCAGACTTGTTGGGCTTATTACCTCTACTCATAAATCTTCTATTATACCATATAGATGAATTTGTTCCAGTAAACTGTTCATAAATACATCCTCTGGTTTCAAGGTATTTAACTTATTTCATCTTTCCCTAATGGTACTTTATACTACTAGATTTAATTTTCTATCTTCAATATATTAAGTGTTAAACAAATCTCTAATTTACTTATGATAGTTGAATATGGTAGGAAGCCTGGTCTGGCTTTAGTTCAAATTTTTCATGAGGTATGGAATCTACTGGGTGTAAACCAGGTGCTTTTCTTTCAACTACACTTTAATGCATCAAAGCACACTCTCTGGTGTGCTCACCTTGTCATGAATCACCTCCTCGTTAATTACTTGTACTTGCTAATGGGCTATAAAAAGTTATCACTATTAGAGTAGAGTGATGGCATGAGTGTGCCTGCTTCATGTCCTGATTGTATTTGTCACACTTCTTAATTTACAACTATGTTCTCCTTTGGTATTTCTTAACAATTTTGTATATATTATTTTGTACTCAAGTTTTCCCTTGACTTGCCATCCAATAGTTTACACTTAGACCTGACATTTTTATATCTAATCATTATGATTATGACTGCTCCTTTTGTGGGTATTCTGAAGATGCTGTTACAGAGACAAACCACCAAAAAAAAAACTGATAAAATAAATGAGTTTAGAAAAGTTGTATGATAAAATATCAATACAGAAAAATCAATTCTTAAAATATACACAATATCACTAATTATCAGAGAAATGCAAACCAAAACTACAATGAGGTATCACCTCACACCAGTCAGAATGGCCATCATCCAAAAATCCACAAATGACAAATGCTGGAGTGGCTATGGAGAAATGGAACTCTCCTACACTGTTGGTGGGAATGCAGCTTGGTGCAGCCACTGTGGAAAATACTATGGAGATTCCTCAAAAGACTAGGAATAGACTTATCATATGACCCAGGAATCCCACTCCAGGGGCTCTATCCAGAAGGAACCCTACTTCAAAAAGACACTTGTGTCCCAATGTTTATAGCAGCAATATTTACAGTAGCCAAGACATGGAAACAGCCTAAATGTCCATCAAGAGATGACTGGATAAATAAGAAGTGGTATAATTATACAATTGAATACTATTCAGCCATATAAATCGACAACATAACGTCATTTGCGCATCATGGATGCTCCTGGAGAATGTCATTCTAAGTGGAGTAAGCCAGAAGAAGAAAGAAAAATACCATATGAGATCACTTATATGTGGAACCTAAAACAAACAAACAAACAAACAAACAGCATAAATACAAATCAGAAATAGACACATAGACATAGAAAACAATCTTGTGGTTGCCAAGGGGGCAGACAGTGGGAAGGGATAGACTGGGATTTCAAAATTGTAGAATAGATAAACAAGATTATACTGTATATCACAGGGAAATAAATACAAGATCTCATGGTAGCTCACAGAGAGAAAAATTTGACAATGAGTATATATATATATATATGTTCATGTGTAACTGAAAAATTGTGCTCTTCACTGGAATTTGACACATTGTAAAATGATTATAAAGCAATAAAAATATTAAAAAAAGAAAAATGAGTTGACTTTCTATATGCTAATAAGTTCCAGAAAGATAAATTACTAAAACAAACTTATTTCACAATTGTACCAAAAAATAACCAAAATGCCTAGAAATAAATTATAAAGGATATGAAAGGCCTCCACATGGAAACTTATAAAACAGTGATAAAGAAATTGATACAGGACACACATCCACAAAATTTGTGCTCATACATTAGAAGAACATTGTTATAACATTCATCAAGCCAAAGCAGTGTACACATTAATTGCAAACTCTATCAAATTCAAATAGCTTTTTTTTCATGGACACAAAAACCAAGAAATCCTAGCATTTGTGTAGAACAAAGAACCCGGAATAACCTAAATGATCCTAAGAAAGGAGAAAACAGCTAGAGGCAACTTTCTCACTGACTTCACAGAACATGATGAAGCTACAGTCACCTAAGCAGTGTGGTACTGGCACAAAAACAGGCACATGAACCTGAGTGATAGAATAGAGAGCACAGGAATAAACCCAGTTTATGTTGTCAGTTAATTCACAACAAAAGAACTAAGGACACACAATGGGGAAAGACATTATCCTCAATAAATGGTGCCAAGAACACCGGAAACCATATCCCCCCAAAATGACACGAGACACTGTCAACATCACACACAAAATTAAGAGTAAACTCCACAAGTTCCCATATAAAGCCCCTTCTCTTCTGGATCCTCTGAAAATGGAAACCCTTGGCTCTAACCACATGGAGAAAGCTTCTGCCCACTTTTTCCACATCTTTTACTCTCATGATGTTGCCTCCTGTTGGTTCCTGAAGAAGTCTGGCTCCTGCCTGTGTGTACTTACCTGAGCATTGTCCTGAAGTTGAAACCACGACGGGTCCTGAAGAGGCCCAGACTCCACTAGCTCCACAAGGAGCCAAACCCCTCAGTGAGAAACGTGCACCTCAAGGGTCAGAGAGTGGGCATGGAGCCACCTTCTGACCAGCTGGGAACTGCAGGTGCAACAACTCAGTGTTTACCAAGTGTACTCTAAATTGTCCATACAATTATAAAAATGCACATCTATAAATATTCTAAAGGAAAACATGTAAGAAAATCTACATAACCTTGTCTAAGTGATGAACTTTTTAAAAAAAATCCCCAAATCTATCCACAAAAGTAAAATTTGTATCATGGAATTAAAAAAAAATAAAAATTTAAACATTGTTTATGATCTTATTCAGAAAACCTAAAGACAAACCACACACTGAGAAAAATAAATCTAGACCACACATACCTGATTAAGGATTTGGACACAATTACATCAAAAATTTTATAACAAACAACCCAAATAAAAACTGGCAAAGATCTTAACAAACACCTTTCCAAAGAAAATCATATACCATTAAGGAATTACAAACTAAAATGATGATATAGAAATGCACACTTATTAGAACCACTAAACTCCAAAGAAATGACATTACCTGTGATTTATAGAGAATGAAGAAAAACAGGAACTCTCCCTCACTGCTGGAGGAATCCATGTGTGGCTACTTTGAAAGACAGTTTGGCAGTTTTTTCCAAAGCTATTCAAAGTTCACCTGAGGACCCAACAGTGTGTCTTTAGTATTTAGACAACTGCTTTGAAAGTGTCTAAACAAAACCTAGCCTGCAATTATGCACAACAACTCTACTCATAATGTGTAACATCTTTAAAATATGAGGATATCCTTCCATGCATGAATACATAAGATAATTAGGGTATACCCTTGTGAAGGATGGCAAATTACACTCTAACATAGATCTCTTTAGCTTGAAGATTACAATGGACAGATTTCTTAAAACAGAACCATGAGATTCTCTGAAACCCAAGTCAATTTTGCCTTTTTGAGGCAATTTTATATTTATAATGGAAATCTCCATTTGAAAGGTTGTGTCCCCCTCTGTGCCAGGAATAGAAAAATGACTAAATCTCAAACAAAAACAACAACAACAACAACAACAACAACAACAAAACACTTTTATTAATGGAGAAGGCTAAGATTTAAATCTGTACAATGAACATACCCTTCGTTTCTTTTGGTTTTAGATGAAGATGGTATTTCAAGAAATGTCTTGGGCCATTTCAGGGAATTACTCAATTTTCTTGGTATCTCCCATGCTTAAAGGAGGTACGCATGTTACTAAGTTTGTTTATACAATTATCTATAGACAGCTAATACCACAAAAGTGTGTACTTAAAATGATTTAAATGTTATGATTTAAAATGATTTAAGTGTCATATTATGTATTTTTAATCACAATCAAAATAATCAGGAATGTAGTACTGATACAATGCATGATAGTAATACACACTAAAAAGATCCCTAGTGAAAAAAACCATAAAGAAAAGTTCTCCCAGATTAAGTGATTATCGTGTATGTTTTAAACCCATCAAGGTTGTAAAAAGGAGAGAATCTCAGTAACAATTCTAGAAAAAGAAAAAAAAAAAAAAGAAAACAAGCAGTTAGACCTACTGGTGAAAGTTGAAATGAGCCTATGGATTAAATAATAATGTGGAAAGCATATCAATTCCTCATTTGCACATTATATGGCGGTTCTTCAGGAGAGTGTCCCTGCTTTGGGGAAAGCAGACTACATTATTTGGTGCAAAGTGCCAACTATGAGGACTTTTTATCATTAAAAAAATTATTGGAAAGTCCAATATATTCAAAGCAACCATATCAATACCATGGCAGAAAAGTGGATAAGACAGATATTAAATGTCGATATAGAGGCCAATACTTATCCAGACCAAGGTCATCTAAAGTTGTGATGATAATTGCCCTTGTAGAAATCCACTTGCTATTAAGAGGTACTGTGGGAGGAGTATACAAGTAGCCATCAAGGTTAAACAGTATCTAAATATCCTTATTGTCTTGCATCAGAGGTGCAGATGTACAGTCATTCTGTCTAAGCATCATCCATGTGAGTTCCTGCCTGGGTCCCCAAGCCATGCATCCACACGTCTATGCAAGTAACTGTCTCACTCCCAACAACATAGCACTGCCAGTAGCTCCTAGACCAGTCAAAGAGAAACAGAAAGTGATGTGATATAGTCAGTGGTAGTGGTTTGGAAGAGGCTGGTTTGGCCGTGTGTCATCTTCCTAGGCTTGCAGGCCTCTGTGAGTGAGTGAGGAAGCCTGATATCTGGGTACATGTCAAGGTGACCTCAGCTGGGCTGAGAGTGTGGGGCATTGGTGAAGGTTATAACAGACTTTTCAGGGGTACTTCTGCCTACACTTGTGCAACATGGTCTGTTCATCCCCAGCACAGATTAGAGAACAACACAGTTCCCACAGGTGCTGCACAAGGCCAAATCTAAGGTGTAATGGCTTACTTACCCTGCCATCATGTGGTAACTCAAAACCATCATCCATCCAGTAATGTGTGAATTTTCCCTGAGAAAAGTGCTTTACAGAATTCAATATAAATTCAATGTAGATTTTATAGAAATTCAATTATAGTGAAGTAGAAATCCACATATACAAATATATCCCATGCATGCAATAAAAATTTTGCCATCATATGTTTCCTAACATAAAGGGCTATAATGTAGTTCTTTAAAGGTTAATTGAAATGAAGAGAGAAGTAGTAAGATCTTAAGCTCCTATAGAGAGACAAATTCACAGCAAAAATAGTTGGATGTATGTGGCTTATTTGGGAAGTGATGACAGGAATCCAGAGAGGTTTAGATGGCAAAAAGGGACAGTAAGAGAGGGAAAATGGAAAAGTCAAGAAAGGCGAGTTATGGGACTGGTTCCCCTTCTGGGAAATGAGGTCAATCCCAAAATGGATATTCTGAAGAACTACATAGAATGCACATCAGAAGTATCCCTTTGAAGGGCAATGTGGAGATTTATCCAACAACTCACATTTCCCATTGATTGAGAGTTTTTGTAGATGTCTTTAACACCCCTAAACTTTCAGCTTGTGCTTGTGCAAAATGAGCTGTCTTTCACAGTTTAAAGAAAAGCCTGAGACAGAATAGATGAAAGGCACTCAAGGCAGGACATAGACGTAAGCTTACTGGTACCAGGAATGCTCTGCTACAGTACATTGAGAAAAGAGGCAAGAGGATGAGCAATGAGAATTGGAAATAACTGAAGCCTAAGAATTGGGAAATAGAGTGACCAAATCTGAATAATACTTTCAGACAAAGCCTTGTACTGAAAATAATTTAAGCTTCTGGATTAAGGAAATGTATCTTTTCAAAAGCAATAAAAATGTTAAACTAGTACTGAATGACATCATTAGGCCAAATTTCAAGGGAAAGTGGGAACTCAGTGAGGTAAGTGGAGCATGGAAGCTGTTGTCAAACAAAGGAATGTGCCATCAATTTTGAAGGTGTGAGATAAGGGGACAGAGTTCAAAGCCAGAGCTCACCCAAAGAGTCTATGGGGATGCATTGTACTTGATGACTATAGTTAATAATACTGTATCATATATTTGAAAGTTGCTAAGAGAGTAGATATTAAACGTTCTCATCATAGGAAAAAAATATATATAGCTATTTGTGGCAATGTATGTTAACTAGACTTATTGTGATCATTTGTATCAAATATATAAATATGATATATATATAATACATCTATTTCAAATCCATGATTTTGTGCACCTGAAAGTAATATAATATTATATGCCAGTTATATCTCAATTTAAAAATAATGTAAAAATGCATGAACTAAAATATCAAAGGAGAAAAGGAGAAAAAGAATGGTAAAGGACTTAGGTTTTAATAACATGATATTAACCAATTATTGGAAATAAAAGCAATATAAAATGGGATGTATAATTCTATAGTCTTGCCTCTCAAGAACACTGAAGATTAATGCAATGACAACACAGTTCCATTCAACACAAAATGTGATGAAGCTTCAATGGCAAAGTGTCTTTATTAATGAAGAAATATGTTTTGCTTGAACATTAAAAATTCCAAGCCTGAAATTCCCATAGTAGAGCCCTAGTAAAGCATTCTTGCTGCAGTTTGAGGGGCTTAAACTTTCACTTCAAAAAATAACTTCAGATCGGAATACTCCCTAAACTATATGAGGCAAATGAATAACTGTGCATTGTTTGGTTTTTTCAGCTTAAAGGGAATAGATGCTATCTCATCTCTCCTGAAAATTATGCATTATTTCACACCTCCTAGAGTCGTTAATTATAATTCCAGCATTATTTGATAATAAAACTAGAATGGGTTTTATTATACATAAAACTATATGTTATATTAGAAAATATAATAACAGTATAATATATATTAATCACTTATTGTATTCCTGGAACTGTGCTAAACTTGCTCAATGTTAATAAATTAAATGTGATCACTATACACCTTGTGTGATTCTCAATGTGATTGTGCTATTTGTCAATTCATGGACTTCCCAACTCAAAGTCTACTCTTTATTCTCTATTCTGAAAAAATAGAGCTTAACTCCTCAAGTATTTTTCCTTGGCAAAATGGCAAAGTTCAGCTTTGTCAGTAGAAGGTGTTAGGAGGACAGACACAGTCTAGTGGGAGACTTCCTTTAGATATTGAAAGAATAAACTAGTTATTCTTAACATTTTCTGTACATAAGCATCAACAGGGATGCTCTTAAAAATGCTCACACTTGACCTTTGGACCATCACCAGAGTGTCTGATTTAACAGAGTTGGACTTGGAGCTAAGCATGAGTGTTTTTTTAAGGCCTCCACCCCAAGTGATTTTAATTGGAAGCCAAGGATGAAAACAACTGGAGTACATCTACAAAGAAAGTGTGAACTTGAAGGGAATCTGCCTTCCCTCACTTCCAATGCATTATATTCAATATTGATTTGATACAGTATGGAAAGGAGAGAGAAGAGTAGCAAAAAATGATTCATGGCTATCATATTTATTTGCAGCCAGGGGTTTGTTTTTAAGTGTATGTTTTGTTATTATTCAAATATGGTGATGCCAACAGATAAGGAGATGATTGTCATGGAAAAGATGGTTTGTTATTCACAGCTCCCAAGAGGAGAGGGCATGCCATGACAATGTGGGGCAACACAAGAAAGTACCAGGGTCAGTAAGGAGCAGAGTGAGCAAGGTGAAACCTGGGCAAGAGCTTTATTGTGGCTGCTGCTGGAAGGGGAAAGGGAAGGGGTGAAGCAAAGTAGTCAGGTTAAGATTGGTTAGTTTGAATAACTTCAGCAGGCTGTATGGTATGGGGGTGTTCATAGTTGACTGATATCTGATCCTCAGGTGATTAGAGCAGTTGGATAGTGGCCCAGAGTGTGAAGGCTGATAGAGGAGGTGGCTGGAATATAGCCTATTGATTGGTTGGTTTTTTACAAAAGGCACACTTGCAAGGAAGTCCTTTACTATTTCTAAGAATTGGCTAACCCCAGATTGATCAGTCTCTTCAGGGACTGCAAAGTCCCAAGATGCCAAACCATTAAATACAGAAGCTAGTAAATATAGTTACTACAGGGTTGCATCTCTTGGATGGTCCAGGAACTCAAGCCAAAATTTTGGTTTAGGATGACTCTGGACTGGTAATATCCACAGGCACCTTAAAGAATTAAATATGAATCCTTCACAATGGAAGATAATTTTACCCTATTCATCTTACAATTCCAACAAGAAATTTTAAAAGAAATTAAATAGCAATAACAATTTAAAAATTGCCAAGCTCAAAAGGAAACAATGAGTAAACACCCTTCCAAAAAAAAAAAAAAACATTAATAAAGTGACTAAAAAAATTTAAATGTTGAAAATTATTGAATACAGATTACAAACTCATAAGCTTTCTCTGTTTAAAAAAATAAAAGACAATCTTTAAAATATTTGCAAGTAATAGAAGATTATATAGTGACAGCAAATTTCAAAAGGAATGGAAAAGTCTTTAAATGAAAAATGGAATAGCTGAAATTAAAAACCCAAAATATATTATTAAAAGCAGATTAGAGACATCTGACAAGAGAACTGCTGTTCTGGGAGACAAATCAGAATACAATATCCTGAGTGCAACACAGAAGAGGAAGTAGGAGGAGAAGAAGAAGATATGGAAGAGAACTGAGGCATCTTAGAGGATAAGGCAAGAAAATCTTAACTATATGAAATGGGTGTTCCAGAACCAAATTGAGATTAATGCAGAAGAAGTTTTAAAGAAATATCAACAACCAGAAAGAAATTAACAAAATGGCAATAATTGCATACCTATCAATAATTACTCTAAATGTAGATGGACTAAAGTCTCCAAAAAGAAGACATAGAGTGACTGAACATATGAAAAACAAGATCGATATATATGTTGCCTACAAAAGCCTCACTTTGGATCAAGATACACACTGACTGAAAGTGAAGGAATGGCAAAATATATCCTATGCAAAGGGAGACAAAAAGATAGCTGGGGTAGCAATACTTACATCAAACAAAATAGATTTAAAACAGAGACTGTAAAAAGAGACAAAGAAGAGCATTACATAATGATAAAGGGATCAATTTAACAAGAGGATATAACAATTGTATGGGGGAAAGGTATAGTTCAAGTGGTAGAGTTCTTGCTTAGCATGCATGAGGTCCTGGGTTCAATCCCCAGTAGCTCCTCTAAAAATAGACAAACCCAATTACCTTGCCCCCAAGATTAAATAATTAAATCATACAATAATAAATAAAATACTTTTTAAAAGAGTACACAAGACTTGTAAATATCTATGCATCCAACATAGGATTACCTAAATACACAAAGCAAATATTAACAGACACAAAGGGAGACAGTAAGATAATAATAG
The DNA here is from genome assembly GCF_048773025.1 of Camelus bactrianus. Classification (NCBI taxonomy): domain Eukaryota; kingdom Metazoa; phylum Chordata; class Mammalia; order Artiodactyla; family Camelidae; genus Camelus; species Camelus bactrianus. The sequence continues at coordinate 11,344,187 of NC_133574.1, forward strand.
TAATGACAATAATACAATAATATTTGAGGACTTTAACACCTCACTTACATCAATGGCTATATCACAGAAAAGCAGAAAGGAAACAATGACCTTAAACAGTACTTTAGACCAGATGAACATAATAAACACAGAACATTCCACCCAGAAGCAGCAGATACATATTCCTTTCAAATGCACATAAAGCATTATACAAGATAGATCACATGTGAGGCCACAAAACAAAACTCAATAAATTTAAGAAGAGTGAAATTATATTAAGCATATTTTCTGACCAAAACGGTATAAAATTAGAAATCAATTATAATAAGAAAACTGGAAAAAAAAAAGCCACAAACACATGGAGGCTAAAGATCAAGGTTCTAAAAAAGTAAATGGGTCAACAAAGAAATCAAAGAGGAAATTAAAAAATTCCTTGAAACAAATTAAAATAGAAATAAAGCATTCCAAAATTTGTAGGACATAGCAAAAATCATTCTAAGACAAAAATGTATAGTTATAAAGGCCTATCTTGGGAAACAAGAAAGCAAATAAACAATCTAACCTTACACCAAAAGAAATTAAAGCAAACAAACAAATAAACAAAGAAAGCCCAAAGTGAGTAGAAGGAAGGAAATACTAGAACAGTATGAGGGGAGGAGGAGAGAGAGAGAAGGGACAGAAAGTTTATTAGAAAGAAATAATGGTTGAAATCTTCCCACATTTTTGGAGGGAAATAAATATCCATATTCATACAGCATAATCCAAAGGGAATGGTTTTAAACTCGACACTGAGACACATCATAAGCAATTGTCAAATCAAAGATGAAGACAGACTTTACAAAGAGTCATTAAAAAAAATAACTTGTCACATACAAGAGAACCCATAACTATGAGAGAATTTCCTTTTTTTAACGTTTTTATTAATTTATAATCACTTTACAATGTTGCATCAAATTCTAGTGTAGAGCATAATTTTTCAGGTATACATGAACATATATATATTCATTGTCACATATATTTTTCTGTGAGCTACCATAAGACCTTGTATTTAATTCTCCATGCTATACAGTGTAATCTTGTTTATCAGTTCTACAATTTTGAAATCCCAGTCTATCCCTTCCCAACCTCCAGCCCCTTGGCAACCACAAGCTTGTATTCTATGTCTATAAGTCTATTTCTGTTTTGTATTTATGCTTTTTTTTGTTAGTTTTTATTTTTAGATTCCACATATGAGCGAACTCATAGGGTATTTTTCTTTCTCTTTCTAGCTTACTTCACTTAGAATGACATTCTCCAGGAACATACATGTTGCTGCAAATGGCATTATGTTGTTGGTTTTTATGGCTGAATAGTATTCCATTGTATAACTATACCACTTCTTATTTATCCAGTCATCTGTTGATGGACATTTAGGCTGTTTCCATGTCTTGGCTATTGTAAATAGTGCTGCTATGAACATTGGGGTGAAGGTGTCATTCTGAAGTAGGGCTCCTTCTCTATATATGCCCAGGAGTGGGGTTCCTGGGTCATATATTAAGTCTATTCCTAGTCTTTTGAGAAATCTCCATACTGTTTTCCACAGTGGCTGCACCAACCTGCATTCCCACCAGCAGTGAAGGAGGGTTCCCTTTTCTTGACAGCCTCTCCAGCACTTGTCATTTGTGGATTTTTAAATTATGGCCATTCTGAATGATGTGAGGTGAAACCTCATTGTAGTTTTGATTTGCATTTCTCTGATAATTAGTGATATTGAGCATTTTTTCTTCTGCCTATTGATCATTTGTATCTCTTCCTTGGAGAATTGCTTGTTTAGCTCTTCTGCCCATTTTTGGATTGGGTTTTATCTTTTATTAAGTCATATGAGCTCCTTATATATTCTGGAGATCAAGCCTTTGTCAGTTTCATTTACAAACATTTTCTCCCATTCCATAGGTTGTCTTTCTGTTTTACTTATGGTTTCCTCTGCTGTGCAGAAGCTTGTAAGTTTCATTAGGTCCCATTTCTTTATTCTTGCCTTTACTTCTATTGCTTGAGTAGACTATTCTAGGAGAACATTCTTGAGATGTATGTCAGATAATATTTTGCCTATATTTTCTTCCAGGAGGTTTATTTTATCTTGTCTTATGTTTAAGTCTTTGATCCATTTTGAGTTTATTTTTGTGTATGGTGTAAGGGAGTGTTCTAGCTTCATTGCTTTACATGTTCTGTCCAGTTTCCTCCATACCATTTGCTGAAGAGACTGTCTTTATTCCATTGTATACTCTTGCCTCCTTTGTTGAAGATGAGTTGACCAAAAGTTTGTGGGTTCACTCATACCAGTCATTCTCAAACTCTTCCAGAAGACTGAACAGGAGGGAATACTCCCAAACTCATTCTATGAAGCCATCATCATCCTGATACCAAAACCAGGCAAAGACACTACCAAAAAAGAAAATTATATGCCAGTATCACTGATGAACATACATGCCAAAGTCCTCACCAAAAGATTAGCAAATAGAATCCAACAACACATAAAAAAAGATTATATATCATGACCAAGTGGTGTTCATCCCAGGGACACAAGGATGGTTCAACATATGCAAATCAATCAATGTAATACATCACATCAACAAGAGAAAGGACAAAAACCACATGCTCATCTCAATAGATGTGGAAAAAGCATTTGATAAAATTCAACACCCATTTGTGATAAAAATTCTTACCAAAGTGGATATAGATGGAACATATCTCAACATAATAAAAGCTATATATGACAAACCTACAGCCAGCATAGTACTCAATGGTGAAAAACTCAGCAGCTTCCCACTAAAATCTGGGAGAAGACAAGGATGCCCAATATCACCACTCATATTCAACATCGACTTGGAAGTCCTAGACACAGCAATCAAGCAAGAGAGAGAAAAGGGATCCAAATTGGAAGAGAAGAGGTAAAAGTGTCACTATATGCCAACGACATGTTACTATATATAGAAGACCCTAAAAGGTCCACACAAAAACTACTAGATCTGTTTAAAGAATTCAGCAAGGTAGCAGGTCACAAGGTTAATGTTCAAAAATCAGTTGCATTCCTTTACACTAATGATGAATCAACAGAAAAAGAAAGTAAAGAAACAATCCCCTTTAAAATAGCACCCAAAATAATAAAATACCTAGGAATAAATCTAACCAAGGAGGTGAAAAAATTATACAGAAAACTATAAAACACTGCTGAAGGAAATTAAAGAAGACTTTAAAAAATGGAAAGATATCCCATGTTCTTGGATTGGAAGAATCAATATTGTTAAAATGGTCACACTACCCAAGGCAGTGTACAGATTTCATGCAATCCCTATCAAATTATCCAGGACATATTTAATAGAACTAGAACAAATCATTATAAAATTATATGGAACCATCAAAGACCTAGAATTACCAAAGCATTACTGAAGAGAAAGAAAGAGGCTGGAGAAATAACTCTCCCAGGCTTCAGACAATACTACAGAGCTACAGTCATCAAGACAGCATTGTATTGGTACAAAAACAGACATATGGACCAATGGAACAGGATAGTGAGCCCAGAAATGAGAGAATTTCTCAGCATAAATCTTATAGGCTAGAAAGGAGTAGAATGATATACTCAAAATGCTGATAGAAGAAAAACTGTAAAATAAGACTACTATATCCCAAAAAATTGGTATTCAAAAGTGAAGGAGAGATAAAGACATTCTCAGACAAACAAAAGCTGAAGGAGTTCATCACCAAGAAATATTAAAGGGAGTTATTCAAGTTGAAAAGAAAAGACACTAAATAGCAACAGGAAAGTATACCAAAGTATAAAACTCACTGATAAATACAAATATATAAACAAATATGGAATATTGTACACTGTGATAGTAGTGTGTAAATCACAGCTTATTTTGGTATAAGAGTTAAAAGACAAAAGTGTTAAAAATAAACATAAGTATAAAAAGTTATGAATGGATGCACAATATAAAAATATGTAAAATGTGACAACAAATATAAAGTTGGAGAAGTAAAAGAGTAGAGTTTTTTATGTGATTGAAGTCGAGTTATTGTCAGTTTAAAAAGAGACATAACTCTAAGATATTTTATGCAAACCTCATGGTAACCACATGACATGAAAATACCAACAGAGAAGAAAAAAGAAAAAGAGAAAACAATCAAAAAGTAGCAAAAATCAACAAAACACAAAGGAAGACAGCAAGAAAGGAAAAGAGGAACAAAGAACTATAAGATAGACAAAGCTATAAACAGTTAATGTCCAGCAACAAATGAGTAGATTAAGAAAATGTGGTCTAATCATACAATGGAATATTACTCGGCTTTAAAAAGGTAAGGAATTCCCACCATTTAACACAACATGAATGAAACCGGAAGACGTTATATAAGCGAATTAAGTTGGTCACAGAGGACAAATACTGCATGATTCTACTTACATGAGGTGCCTAAATATTGTCAAAGTCATAGATGTAGTGAATAAAATGCTGGTTGCCAGGAGCTATGAAGAGGATGAAAGGGAGATTGGTAGCTCATTAGGTTGTCAGTTGCACAAGATGTGTATGTTCTAGAGAGCTGCAGTATGGTACTATGCCTACAGTTAACAATATTGCACTACACACTTAAAAACTTGTTAAGATATATAAAATAGATAAACAAGTTTATACTGTATAACAGAGGAAACTATATTCAGTATCTTGTAGTAACATAAAGAAAAAGATATGAAAATGAATATATGTATGTTTATATGACTGAAACATTATTCTGTGTATCAGAAATGGATGCAACATTGTAAACTGACTAAACTTTAATAAAAATTAAATTAAAAAGTGTGTGTGTATACATATTATATATATATAAATATATATAATATATATATATAGCAGTTTGGCCCACTAAAATGTTTTTGAAGCAACAGTACTGCAGAAATAATGAATAAATGCAACACCCAGATTTTTGTTTTCAAATTTTTGTTCACTTAAAAAAATGTAGCAAACAATGTTCTTTAGAGAAATCACAGATTGATTGCAGGTGTAGGGGAAAAACACAACATGTGGCTATGATACAGTTTGGTGCCAGAAAACAAAAGTACACTCAAAGATTAATGAGGTCATATCAAATAGGTCATATCAAATATGCCAAATGGACATATCATGGGCAAGTTTGGGATAATTTTAATATCAAAAAGACTCATGACTATAAGTGATTATATTCACATAACCTAAGCCGGTATCCAGATATAATTTCAGTAATAGGAAACATAGGGAAAGAAAAACAAGATAAAAGACACCATGAGAAAATAAACAGGTGGGATATTCTATATGAAAACTAGTTTCTTTCAAAATTCAACGCTGTTTTTAAAATGAATAACACATTAAAAACACAAAATGATACTTCTAGGTTAATATAAACAGATATAACAAATAAATATAGGACATGATACTTGGCTTGACCCTGATTCAAAGATATAAATAAATGATAGAGCTAAAAAAGTATGTTAGACACAATTGGGGAAATTCAAATATTGGCTATCAGGTTATATTAGAGAATTATTAATTACCATTCTTTCCCAGTTATACTAATTACAAATGTTTATTTAGGAAAAGATACTTATTCTTGGGAGATGCATGCTGAAATACTTAGGGGTATTGTGAAGTGTCATGAAACAAGTTTTAAATGGTTCATCGAAAAAAGTATGTAGAGAGAGAAAGTAAAAGTGACAAAATTTTAACAAATTTTAAATCTTAATGGAAGGTATATGGGTGTTCATTGCACTATCTTTTCCACTTTTCTGTATGTTTAAAATGTATCAATTTAATGTTTGGAGAGAGAAAAGAACTGTCCAAGTGTAGAAAGGCATTCTTGCAATGCTGTTAAGAATATTATAACTCAGGGTACAACCTAAATGCACTGCAAAAATAAATCACTTAAACACATTTAGTACAGTTGGTCCAGCCACAGAATGAATTCAGCCAATCAGTGAACAGTTACCACCCAGGCAAATTCTTGGCATCAATACTACCCTAAGCCCTGAGGACAGAGTGATAAAGAAAATAGAGAAGGCTTCTGCTCTCAGGGGAGAGCCAAAAATAAGCCAACAAATAAATGAACAAATACATTACCAATAGGACTGGTGCATAGCATGAAGAAAATAATAAATGACAGAGGAGTTTCCTTAGATTGAGGGAGAGGGAAGGTTACATTGGGGTGGCAGTATTTGAGCTGAGGCTTGAGTGACAACAAGGAGCTGCCACGGGGGACACCTCTTAAATCTTCCCATCCTCACAATTGATAGCAGAGTGTAAAGGCACTGATGTGAGCATGAGGACGGCTACACAGGTGAAAAAGATGAGCATGGCTGAGGAACATGTTTGCAATTATGGTGCTGTGTGAGAAGAGGGGTCTAGAACATCTTCTCTAATAGGATACAACTCTTCAAAGATACATGTACACACAGGATGATACAATGCAAACCACCAACAGCTTGTCACTGTGTTGACATCACAGGAGACCTTTCTCTTTCTCTCACTATCTGTTTTTCCCAATGTACAAATGAACATGTGACTTTTATATAGATATAGATATAGACATAGATATAGATATAGATATAGATATAGATATTTTAAAGGCTTATGCACCCTCCTGGAGGGAAAAAAAGAGCAGCAGAAATAGCTCAGTAACTCCCTAGCACTCTGAATGCAGTTCAATCTGGACACATGAGAAGGACCATTCTGATCCCAACTAGTCACAAACCAGGAGCTGCACACTGCCTGTCCAAACGCGTCCACTCTTTGCAGGGAACAGCTTCATACATTTGTGAAATGCTTTGCTTTCTTCCTTGACTCTAAACCTTGGGACTAGGACAGAAAATAGGGGAAACTTCTCATAAGCTACCAACAACAGAAGACTAGCTGAGCCTAAACAAACAAACAAAGCAATTAATTATTTTTTTAACATTTTTATTGATTTATAATCATTTTAAAATGTTGTATCAAATTCCAGTGTTCAGCACAATTTTTCAGTCATACATGGACATACACACACTCATTGTCACATTTTTTTCTCTGTGAGCTACCATAACATTTTGTGTACATTTCCCTGTGCTATACAGTATAATCTTGTTTATCTATTGTACAATTTTGAAATCACAGTCTATCCCTTCCCACCCTCCGCCTTCCTGTTTAATCTTTCTGAAGTGTGGCTATGACTGATTCAGCATCCTGGTTACTGCCACGGAGGAAAGCAACCTACCAGTTGCTCCTTAGTGGGAGCCTGATGATTGGCTGCTCAGCCACACATATCCACAAGAGGGCAGCAGAGGAGTTTGCTTGCTCAAACACAATCCCGTATGCCCTATCCTCCAGGGCCTCCATTCTTCCCTCTTCACCCTCTCTTTTAGATCCCCCCTCAAAATGATCTCCTGCTTTTCAGCTTACTGTGGAGAATAAATCTGTTGGATCTCCACCTTCTGTAGACAATGCTCAAACCACTCCTGCGACCTACTCCCAACCATAAACAAACTGAGAAAGTAGCATTTAAACCTTTGTCTTCAATTAAATTGCATGGCGAATGATTTCCCCAAGTCCCAAAAGGAAAGAGGGAAACTATGCAAAAAGTCAAGAAGCCTTGGCTGCTTACTCTCTGAGATTCCCCCAACTTATATCAACTTATCCACTTATTTGTGGTAATACTTTTCTTTGGTTTTAGAAAGCTAAATGGACCACTATCTTGGAAGACCTGGAGGGGTCTCAAATTACTGCTGAGTTCAATCAGAAAGTAAGAGTTAGAGAAAAAGGGTTAGAAGCCATTCTAAGTTTTATCTTGTTAAAATCGTTTGGTCATGTGTTCAAAATTGTAAACAACTGAAGGATGAAATGTGGCAAATTAACACCAGCAATTAGAAACTATTTGGAAAGATCAGTCAAGGCTTGAACTGAATTAGAAAAGTAGCCTTTGCTCTAGCTGCAGCTTTCTGAATGATATAAGACTTGAGCTTTATGACAGAAAAAAGTCTACTGTTAAAATGCTGAGATGCCTGAATTTCAGACATCAGCTCAGCATTGTGAGGGTAACGTTTCCAAAAAATAGAAAATTCACTATTAAATCACGTGGCTTTACAACTAAAACAATTACAAAAATCTGAACAAAGACAGGACCCCAAATTAAGGGCTTCAATTGAACAGAAAATTTGCTGGCATTACAAAGAAAAAGTTCACTGGATTTTGGACTGTGTAGACTCCAAATAGAAAGAAAAGCCTCCAAAACACACAGGAGGAATACTAACTTAGCTCTGAGGAAGCAAGCATTCTTTGACCACAGTTCCCACTAAATTCACAGGGTGAGGTTACCCTTATGAGTTGAAGGGCACCCTACCACATTTCTCTTTAATTTTGGAGTGACATATTTCACTTTTAACACTGCTTCCTTTTCTGGCACCTTCTTCAAAGTCACCAAACTGCCAGTGGTGGGTTTTGATAATTTCCGTCATATTTTGCCTCCCAGTCCCTCAGTATATCTATAAGATCCCTTCTGTGTCAACATAATTTTCCTCTTAGAACAACTACTCCAATAACTTCATGGATTGGGGTATTATACTTCATTGTGATACTGCAGGACTTCTTTCACAGCTCTCCTATTCATTTCATTCACTTTTGTTTCCTCTAATGGCTTTACCAGACTTCCTTAAGCTTCTCTGTCCTCTTCAACCTAGTACCAATCTTACTGTGGACATAAGTCAATTAGTGGACAGGACTTCTCTTCTTTCTAGACAAGGAATTTAACTGAAATTGGGCATGTATGAGGTGGAGAACCCCATAATAGAATGCTATGATAAGGAGAAGTAGTTCTGTCCATGCTCACCCCCCCAAGATCCCCCAATATAACATAACACAAGAGAAATTTGATGGGTGCTGTCTAATAGTTCAAGAATTATTAGATAAGGTACTCCTGGTTCCTACTTCTATCCCATGCAGCACTTTCATTCTGGCTATTTAAAAGCCGAATGGAAAGGATACTGGCTATTACAAGACTGGAGATACTACCATATTCCCCTTCAAATCTAATAGAACTCTATCCTGAGGTCTATTTAAATGTTCCCATAACTGTATACTTCAACCCTCAATCCACCCTTATCAGAATTTCCCCTTCCCACTCTAGCCCTTAAACTCTCTATAATCACTCAGCTTTAGGCTTCTTTTGCCTTCTGGGGCTCTTTGGAAATGTAGGGGCCCTAAAAGCAACTACCACATGTGGAAAAGTCTAATTGGAAACAGAGTGGATATTTTATCCACTCAGATGAATTTGAAAAATACCCAGATAGCTGCTTGGTGTCTTCCTATTCCCCATTCCAAAATTGAGTTTACAGTCACCTTGACACGTATCCAGATGTCAGGCTTCCTCCCTCACTCACAGAGGCCTGCAGACGTGGGCAGATGTCACACACCAAACCAGCCTCTTCCTCACTACCACTGAGTGTATTCCATCACGTTTTATTTCTCTTTGGCTGATCTAGGAGCTAGTGGCAGTGCTATGTTTTTGGGAGTGAGACAGTTACTGGCATAGACGTGTGGATGCATGGCTTGGGGACCAGGCAGGAACCCATGTGGATGATGCATAGACACATGGACAGTACACAGATTCCTTTTCTGCATCTCTGCTCCAAGACAATGAGGTTAGTTAGTCACTGTTTAACCCAAATGACACCAGAAGCAGACACTCAGCCTGAGATACTGGACTTGGACAATTTTACGTGGCTTGTAAGACAATGATACATATATGAGCTGATGACAACCCCTGGTATATCGTAGCACCACATTTACTTAAACCAGGATGACTTCCCATTGTCCAACTTTGTAAACAATGTCTTACTGGAACATAGTTATGCCCATTTGTTTACCTATTGCAGGGATGCTTTCACTGAATAGTTGTGACAGAGACCCTATATCTCAAAAAGCCTAAAATATTTACTATCTGGCCTTTTATGAAGAAGTTCCCATAGACACAGAGAATGCTGAGGAAGGTGGAGAAGAGGAGGAAGGAAGAGTACTACCTATACCCTCACAGTCTGGCTTCCTTGGACATCTCCCTGCTGCACTTCTCATCTTTCCCTTATACGCTGCTCCATTTTTTTCTCACAAATGTGTGCACCCAGTCACTTTCTTATCTGGCCAAATACATCCCTTTGGAACTGGTCCAATTGGCTAAATTCCTGTGGAAAGGTGGTATCTATGTAGGGAGAGGGCCCATGTGTTAGGGAAGTACAGGCATGCTGAGCAAAATGCCAATAGTGAGCATCTCCAGATAATACAATGAAGGGTTGTTCATTTTCATCTTTAATCTTTATTTTCTAATTATGATAAAAGATTTTCATTTAACTAAACATATATATTAAGGAACAGGTGTAAAATGTTAAAAGCCCCTTACTAACAAAAATACCCAGGAATCCCCGCCAAGAGGAAAATGCTTGAAATATACTTGTTGTATACAGCCTTGCTTACATTTGTGCCATGGATTTTCTATTTTTCTTGTTTGCTAAAGAAACTTAAGCCGCCTTTAGCAACTTTACACGGGGGGATAGATGTATCAAGAAGGGGGGCTATGAAAGCCTTCCAGTGCAGGGCAGCCCACAGAAAGCGGTGGCATGTGTTAAGATGTGACTATTAAATAGCTTTTTCTAATCTCCTCTCACCATGAACTACACACCCATATTCGAAATGTAATCAGTGGATCTAGCATGACTCTGCTAACTGAAAAACAGCATGAATTACTTTTGCTTTCAGCTTCAGTTTTTTTACCATCATACTAGATGGACCAAGAAAAGATGAACCTCCTCACTCTTTTTTAGCTTTCATGAAGGAGAGTCAGACTGGTAGGAGGAGCTAGTGAGCAAGGTGTGAGAGGCACTGAGAACCGTTCTCGTATCCCCAGTGTGTGGAGCAGGTATGTCCTTGTCTTTTACATGCAGTGCAAAATTGATTTCTTTTCTGTTTTTATTGAAATAGAGTCGATTTACAATGCTGTGTTAGTTTCTTGTGTACAACACAGTGATATATATATATATATATATATAATATATATATGTAATATATATATTACAAGATGTTGAAAATAGTTCAATAGGACTTTGTTGCTTATCTATTCTGTATGTAGTAGTTAGCAAGATTGATTTCAGATTCAAAGTGACACCTGAGGATGGGCAAGTGGCCTGCTGTCTGGCATGCAGGGGTCTGTGGCTGGCTTTAGTTTAAAGGAAGCTGAGCTTCTCTGTATGGACCAGTAGCAGCTGCAAAGTGACAGCCAGACACACTGTGTCCCCCTCGATGTGCTTCTCCTTGAGAGAGTCCTCCTGGGGGCCTGCCTGTCTTGCTCTGTCAAGCTATGTGGGCTGGCGTTAGAATTCAGAGAATAAGACAGTCCCTGGCAAGGAGGTTATAGGGAACTGTCATCTATAGAGATTGTTTCTTTTTAATGTTTCTATTAGTCAATTTAAGAAAGCTCACAGTGAGAGCTCTGTAAATCTCTATGTAGAGATAAATTTAGTCCCCTCACTCCTGATCTTTATTACTTAAACATTACGATCACATCAAAACTATCTTTCTCTTTCTGTCTCTCTGGCTCCCTCTTCCTCCCTCTTATTCTCTCTCTTCCCCTGTCCCCCAACCCCCGACCCCGCATTTGTGGGTTTATTTTTCATAAGAACATTGGAATCATTTGTAGCATGTTTAATACATACACAACCTAGTTTTAACAATCCTTTTGGGTGATTTTTTTTTCTGTAGATCACATTTTGAAAACTAACCTGGAACAGGATTGAATAGCTGCAGTTTGTTAATTTGATGTTAAAAATTATGTGACTTATTCACAGCTAAGAAATCACAGGTCTGTTTCTTTAAAACATTTTTTATTGAGTTGTAGTCATTTTACAATATTGTGTCAAATTCCACTGTAAAGCACAATTTTTCAATTATATATGAACATACATACATTCATTGTCACACATTTCACTGTGAGGTACCCCAAGATCTTGTATATATTTCCCTGTGCTATACAGTATAATCTTGTTTATCTATTCTGCATATGCCAGTCAGTATCTACAAGTTTTGAACAACCAGTCTGTCTCTCCCCCCGCCCTGCCCCCTTGGCAACCACAAGTTTGTATTCTATGTCTATGAGTCAGTTTCTGTTTTGTATTTATATTCATTTTAAAATTTTTTGAGATTCCACATATGAGAGATCTCATATGGTATTTTTCTTTCTCTTTCTGGCTTACTTCACTTAGAATGACATTCCCCAGGAGCATCCATATTGCTGCAAATGGCGTTATGTTGTCAGTTTTTATGGCTGAATAGTATTCCATTGTACAAATATACCACTTCTTCTTCATCAAGTCATCTGTTGATGGACATTTAGGCTTTTGACATCTCTTGGCTATTGTAAATAGTGCTGCTATGAACATTGGGGTGAAGCTGTCTTTTTGAAGTAGAGTTCCTTCTTGATATATGCCCAGGAGTGGGATCACTGGGTCATATGTTATGTCTATTCCTAGACTTTTGAGGAATCTCCATACTGTTTTCCACAGTGGCTGCACCTAACTGCATTCCCACCAGCAGTGTAAGAGGGTACTCTTTTCTCCACAGCCTCTCCAGCATTTGTCATTTGTGGACATTTGAATGATGGCCATTCTGGTTGTTGTGAGGTGATACCTCACTGTAGTTTTGATTTGCATTTCTCTGATAATTAGAGATATTGAGCATTTTTTCTTCTTCCTATTGATCATTTGTATGTCTTCCTTGGAGAATTGCTTGTTTAGATCTTCTGCCCATTTTTGAATTGGGCTGTTGGTTTTTTCTTATTATGTAGTATGAGCTACTTATATATTCTGGAGATCAAGCCTTTGTTGGTTTCATCATTTGCAAAAATTTTTTCCCATTCCTAATATTTTTGTTTTGTTTTACTTATGGTTTCCTTTGCTGTGCAGAAGCTTGTAAGCTTAGTTAGGCCCTATTTGTTTATTCTTGCTTTTATTTATACTGCTTGTGTAGACTGCCCTAGGAGAACATTTTTGAGCTGTATGTCAGATAATGTTTTACCTATGTTTTCTTCTAGGAGGTTTATTGTATCTTGTGTTATGTTTAAACACTTGATCCATTTTGAGTTTATTTTTGTGTATGGTGTAAGGGAATGTTCTAGCTTCATTGATTTACATGCTGCTGTCCAGTTTTCCCAACATCATTTGCTGAATAGACTATCATTTTTCCATTGTATATTCTTGCCTCCTTTGTCGAAGATTAGTTGACCAAAAGCCTGTGGGTTCATTTCTGGGCTTTCTATTCTATTCCGCAGACCTGGTTTTTATAAAGTTGTTTCTCTCACATTTTCCTGCAGCTTCCTTTAAGTTTTCCATTTAAAGAGGGGGACTGGACAACTCTGGTCATTATAATGTAGCTGTTAGAGGATCCTGTTTTACCTTTGTATTCTTTTCTCCCACAATGAAGAATCAGAAAAAAGGAGATGGTACAGGAGCAGTGTTTGAATTTTCTTGCTGCTTTGCTCTGAAAAAAAAAAATTATAGACCTTGTTTCTTAGTAACCTGAAGTTTGCAGATTGTGTTCAAATATGTAACCCAATTTGTTTAGTGCAATTATTGTGGATAAATCTCCATCTAATTCAGTAAGCATGCACTGAAATCCCTTTTTGTGCTGCATTCTATGCTCATATATAAGCTTTGACTTATCTGATTTTATTATCAAAACATCCTCCAGACTGGACTTACCATTTTTTTATAATACCCCTATAATTATTCTTAAAAACTTAGGTTTATCTAGGTGAGGCTTCTTGTTTAAGGCCACACAAGTAGTAACTGATAAAGCTGGTATTTTTTAAAAATATTTTTGATAGTATTTGAGGCATCTTGAATACTTGACCTATAAATATGGAACTGAATAGTTGAGACATTTGAATATAATATCATGTTTATATAGTCTGATTATGAAAAATGCATAGATATTATAGGGAACTTTTAATATAATGCCAATCAGAAATATGCCAGAAGTAACATGGTACAATAGTTTTTAATACTTAATTTTTAAAATCAAATTTGCCTTGGAAAACAATTACAAGGGAATCTCATATCCTTTTCACCTAGATTTACCCACTGGTGGCATTTTCCTAGATTTGCTTCCTCTCTCTAAATATATGTATATGTCTCTCTATATAATATAAAACAGTATTTGCATTTTCATTCTTATTTTCATTTATGGGATTAAGTTGCAAAAATCCTGACCACTCTCAGCTAAGTACCTTGGCCTAAATCTCTCAAGATTCAGGACATCCTCCTGAAACAGAAGAAGAGTGGCAAGTGGAAGAAGGAGCAACTGTGTGGGAACATTGACCTAAAGTGTGCAGTCTCCTTCTCAAAAAGGGGAGGCAGGAGGGTGGGAAAAGTCTTCAGTAGTTTACCTATGAGGATGATGTTACCTGTGCGTTTTTCCATACATAGACTTCATTATGTTCAGGTAGTTTATTTTTATTCTTAATTGTATTTTGTTTAGTTTTCACATATTTGTAGACTTTGCAGTTTTATTCCATCTATTAATTTCCAGTTTCATTTCATTGGGTTCAGAAAAGATACTTTGTATGAGTTTAACCTTTTAAAATTTGTTGACTTGTTTTGTGGCCTAAAATAGGGTCTATCCTTGGAAATATTCCATGCCCATCTGGGAAAACGTGTTTTCTCTTGTTGTTGGATGAGAGTGTTCTGTATATGTCTGTTTGGTTCAATTAATTTATAGTGTTATTCAAGTACTCTGTTTTTTCTACCTATTATTGCAAGTAAGGTATTAAACTATTGTATTATTGTTAAGTGATCTGTTGCTCAATATTGTCAATGTTTATTTCACATATTTTGGAACTCTGAGGTTCAGGTATACATATTTAGAATTGTTTATCTTCTAGATAAACTTGACTCTTTTAACATAATGTCCTTCTTTGTCTCTTTTAACAGTGCTTGAAATAACTTTTTTATCTCATATAGATATAACCACAACAGTACTCTTTTTGTTGTTATTTGAATAGAAAATCTTCCTGGGGTGTACAGTAAGGTGGTAGTTGCTCAGGCTGACCTGTCTCCAACCTGTCTGGTGGCAAACCAGCACCCATTCACTCCTTCTAGTCTAGGCTTCTCCAGCCTTTCTATCTGTTTCAGTCTTTCTCCAAGTAGCCAAGGGGATTTGTCTCCTCTGTGCAGGACACCAGGACTGGGATGCCAAGTCTGTGGATTGACCTACTCACTCCTCAGGGTTAGGGTCTATTTGCACAGTCTTCCTTTTCCTCTTTGTCCTTCCCTAGGTGCACAGGTCCCAACCTGAAGTTTTTACTCCTCCCTAATTATGTGGAAATATCTCTTGAAATCTTGTTTGTATAGGAGTTCTGCCAGTTTTCAGTCACTTTTCTGTGAGAAGTTATTATCCCTCATCTTGACCCCCCTCCTCTGGAAACAGTATTCTTGATTGGTAGGTTCCCCCCTACCCCATCACTCAGTTTTTAGCAATTTAAACATATCATTCCACTGCCTTCTGGCCTCCAAATATTTTGTTGATAAATTGACTGACAATCTTATTGGATGTGATGAGTTACTGCTTTTTGTCACTTTCAAGATTCTCTCTTTGTCTTTTGACAGTTTGATTATAATATGCCTCAGCATTGGTCTCGGATTATTTAATCTACTGGAGTTTGTTGAATATCTTGCATTTGTAGATTTATATATTTCATTGCATTGGGAATTTTTTAGCCATTATTTCCTCAAATAATCTCTCTGCCCTGCCTCTCCCTTCTGCTTCAGGAACTTTCATAATGTATATACCTGTCTATATGACAGTATTCCATAAGTTTGTTAGGCTGTATTCACTTTAAAAAAATTATTTCTTCCTTCTGCTCCTGAGACTTGATAATTTCAAATGTCCTGTCTTCAAGTTTGCTGGGTCTTTTTGCCTGTGCAAGTCTAATCCCCTTTATATGTATTCAAATGCTCTTCCCCTGAGCTTTACCCCCAAGGCTAATTCCCTGTAGAAAATGTGAAATTCATTCATTGTATTTTCCAGCCTCAGAATTTCAGTTTGGTTCCTTTTTTAATTATTTTTATCTCCTTGTTCATTTTCTAATTTTGTTCATATATTGTTTTTCTGATTTTTTTAGTTATTTATCTGAGTTTTCCTTTAGCTTTTTAAGCATATTTTTAAAAAGTTATTTTAAAGTCTTTGCCTAAAACATCTAATGCACATGTTTCCTCAGGGTTTTTTTTTTTTTTTTTACCACTTTATATTCTTCCTTTGGAAGGGCCATATTTTCATTTATTTTATATGCCTTGTGATTTTTGTTGTTGTTGTTGAAAAATTGTATATTTATTTATCTATTTATTTATTTTAAATGAAGGTACTCAGTACTTAACCCAGGATTTTGGACATGTTAAGTACATGCTTTATTACTGAGTTATTACCCTCCCACCCCCTGAAAATTGAGCATTTATGAAAGCAGTCACCTTTCCCATTCTTTGCATACTGGCCTTTTGACAAGGAAGTCTTTTCCTAAGCTGGCTCTTGATTTTGAAACTTTGGATTAAACTTAAGAGAAGTTCTAAAGTCTTTTTAGGCTTTTTTGAGCATGCATCTTCCCTGGGCCTGTGTTTTGCTTTTTCAGTTTTCCCATATATGTGCTCCTTTTAAGTATATTAATTTCCCAAAGGATGCCTCCTTTGAACTTTTGATTGTCTATTGTGTGTCTCCACCCTGAAAAGAAAAAGAAACATTCAGTTTCTCTTCTCAACTTTCTATTCTCTATACTTATTTCTGGTCACCACATACGTGAGCATTTTTTCACAATAAGCAATTCTGACACTAACTTCCAAGAGTTAGTTTATACCCTACAGATTTAGGGCTCAGTCCCACAAGACTTCTCCTCAGTTCAGATGCAATTACAAATCCAGGTTGTCACCTGTGCTTCTGACTAACTGGCTGTACATTGGAGTTACCCATCTCTTCCCCAGGTTCAATGATTTGCTAGGATGGCTTAAGAACTCAGGAAGGATAGTTTGCTTACTAGATTACTGGTTTATTTTTAAAAAGGATACAGCCTATAAACAGCAAAATAGGAGATGCGAAGGGAAAGATATCAAGAAAAGCATGTGGAGCTTCCATGACCCCTTTGGATGTGCCACCTTCTAACAACATCCACATATTCATCAAGCCAGAAACTCTCTGAACCATTTCAGTTAGGTTTTATTTATTTTTTAATGGAGGACTTCTTAGATAGATATGGTTGATTAAACTATTGGTCATTGGTGATTAACTCAACTTTCATCTCTTCTCTGCTCCCCAGTGGTTGGAGCATTAGGCTAAATGTTGCAACTTTCTAATAACATTGATTCCTCTAGCAAACAACTCCATTGTAGTGATCTAGGGGCTTTACAAAATCACCTCATTAACATAAACTCAGTTGTTGTTGAAAGGTGCTTGTTATAAATATCAAAAGACTCTCCTTTCATCTTTATCAGTCTGGAGCTATTTTAGGAATTGAGGACAAAAGACCAAAAGTTACAAGAAAAATAATTTCATCTCTCTCATCACATAGGGTTTTAAGAGCTATATACCAGGAATAAGGACAATGATCAAATTTGTGTTTCTTATTATACATCTCAATATCACACACCCATAATATCTTGTCATAGGTGTCTGCAGGTCATTCTCCCTGCAGCTTTCCCAAGCAATGCCCACTGCTTCTCCCTGCCTAAGATCCAAATAAGGGAAAAGATAACAGTCCTTCAGGCAGCCCATGAGATGTCAGAACATTGTAAATGCAGTCTGCTCTGCTCTGTTTATTTTGAAAAAGGGAATTGGAAACTCAATTGATGCCTTAGATAGTCTATTTTATATATTCACTGGTAACCTCTTGCTCTAGGCATCTGTGGAGCTGTCTCTCCACATTTTTCCTTGAGAAATACCTGCTGCTTCTTTCCACCTGATATCCAAGTTTTACCACCACCTACCCCTCTGCCACCCTTCCCTGAGTTTCATGTGAGGTGAAACAGAGACCTGAATAGGCAGCCCTGACAGGTTAGAACATTATAAAATTCCCTCTCTCTGAATCAGGGGAGGGAATTGGGAAATGATTTGCCACTTCCTTAAAGACCTTACCACAATGGGGACAGAGGGCAACAGAAAAACCACAGAATTTCCTACCATTTTGAATGAGGCTGTTTCTTGATTTGGTATTTGGTTGGTTGCTTTGGACCTTTGACTGTTTTATGGAACTACTGTAAGGTTATTCTAGCTAGTATTTTGGTTGTTGTTTATATCTCCTTGGGGAAACAAGAGCTTAGAATTTGCTAGTCTGTCATTTTGCTCAAGTATGTAGATTTTCAATCCTTTCTCAATGACATTCACTCAGCCTTTGTGAGAACCATTTACCTCATTTCCAAAGTAGTTATGTTAATTTCTAACTTTCAGTCTCTTGTGAATATCAGTTTAGCTGGATATGTAAGTTATTATCAAAGGGCTTGGTATATTGTAGGCCTTCAGTGCATCATAACAATAACTTTAATTATATTATTATTTTGAAATAACAGTTTGGAGAGTGATATTATATTATTTCACTACCAATATCATGAGAGACTTGAGGGAATGATGGGGGAAAACCTCTGCAGTATGCTAATTCTAGGTTACATTTTGTCTCATGGAAAGCACAGAACTCTTACTTACCTTATCCTAAGTTGATAGATGCTTTGTATAAGTCTGAGTTAGAGAATGACTTTATAATCTGATTTCCACTAAGAAGCTCTTCTAGGTTGGCAGGTTGCCATGGCATCCAGACCCAAAATGATGGACCCCATTTGTCTGCAGGAAAGTGTCAATGTGCTTTCAGTGAACCAAAAATTTCTGCAGATTCTTGGTGAGATTTCTTTGCCAGTGCTGGTGGTGGCCATTGTAGGGCCGTATCATACAGGCAAATCCTACTTGATGAACCATCTTGCAGGTCAGAAACATGGTGAGTGTTGTACAGGGTCAAGGACCAATTGCTTGATTCTAGCTAATACCTCAGCTTCTTAATTTTTGTCCTGATCTTGTGTAGGGAGAACCAAACTTCTCTTAACAAATCAACTTTCCACTCCTATTTCTCACTGCTAAACCACTGTCTTACTGTAATTCATTATCATATTGTATGTTTTATTCCTGTAAAGCAAAATTTCTCCTACCAATTCTCACAATCCTACCTTATTTTACATGCTTAAGCACTGGACTCTTGCAATTGTGTCTACTCGCTCTTGAAACACATTTTGCTTTTTTATGGACTATACTCATCAACATATAAATGTGTTCAAATGTCTATAATCTTAAAAATATTTCCTGTATGTCATATACTACTGTGGCTAACACCTCTCCCCACTTTTGAAAAATTTGTCTGACAAAAAATATAATCTTGATTTTTTTTCCCACCTTTTTCTCTTCCCATGTCTGTCTTCAGTCCATTTCTCTCTGGCTTTGAACCTCACCATTCTTTCAAGATACTCTTGTTATGGTTATCAGTGACTTCCATTTTGTCTGATTCATGGATTCCCCTTTGCCTCTATGTTGAGCCCTTGCTTGGTATCTTTATCACAATTAATGTTCGTTCCTCCTTGAAACAGATGACACACAAAGTAGGACATTCTTGAGGAAATGGAGAAAGCACCAACTTGTAGGCTGGGATACTGACATTCCAATAGATCTGACTCTGTATCCCCTTGGTTGTTTAGATTATCTGCTCTAACTGAATGCTGCTTTCTCCCCTCTCCTCACAGGCTTTCCTCTAGGCTCTACAGTGCAGTCTGAAACCAAGGGCATCTGGATGTGGTGTGTGCCTCACCCACGCAAGCCCAATCGTACTCTGGTGGTCCTTCTGCACAATTAGAGCCTGGGGGATGTGTGAATGGTAAAGCAGAAATTCACAATTAAATCCTTTTTATTCTGGATTTTCCCCTTATCTCTCCATGGTCCTAGAAATTTTACTGCTTTTATCTGTAAAATCTAGAAATCAATTTTAGTAAATAAGGCAAACTATGTTTTGTTTGAATCTCACTTCTAGGTAAGTTATCATAGTGTCTTAGATAAATTCTTTTATTTCTTGGCACTGTGTGGATGACTTAATTACATTTAGTAAGTCATTATTGAATGGCTGAGTTCCAGGCCTTTGGACTTAGAATTGTAGATATCAGTGACCAAAGTAAATGTCCTGCCCTAAAAGTGTCTTTAGTTCAATTGACAAGACATTATCTGCAGTCAGATTTAATACCATGTAATTGGGAAAGAAGCAGGCTGGAGAGAAGAATAAATTACATTGCATTGCAATCCCCAATTTCTGGGAAATTCATGGGAGCTCCATGGCTGGATTGGCTTTTTTGAGTTATCCTGAGTTTGGGACAGGGGTGCTGATACATTTTTGAAGAGCTGCTCCAGAAGCCTTTCTAATTAAGAGGGCTGACACCTGAAGACTGTCTTCCACCAGCACTCCCAACAGCTGGGGTAATAAGTCCTTCAGTTTTGAAAGGCAATCCAGGCAGCACCTGACTGGTTTTGAGAACTTACAGTTAAGCATAACTAAGAAAGAGAAGTATCAATCTGTGAGTGAGGAAAAATTTCTGATTCACCTTCTTAGCTACAAGGTGAAGAGTGTATTTGAGGGTTGGATTTAAGAGACGGGTTTACATTTTCTATGATGAAGTTCATCAACTACTCACAGAGTGTTCTGGAAATCTGTGAGACACCTCTGAATGTGCAAGTTCTATAAAAGTAAGTTTTTGTCCTACAAGAAACATTTTAAAATGGATTTTTGGTGTTTTAGCTTTCTGCTAATGGGTGAAATGAACTATCCCTCCTTTCACCATTTTGAGATTTATTTGGAAATAGTACCTACATTTTTATAGCTCTGTCTTTTTTCTCAACAGGAGTTAGAAAGTCTGCTTACTTTTAAAGCCATATATCAAACAATGATATAATCTTGCTGTTGAAATAATTGCTTGTCCTAACTGCTACTTCTTCTTATCCTAATTGATTATTTTTAAAAACTGGGTTTTGGGGAAAGAAAGTAATGAATAGACTCTTATCCCCCAAACTCCCATTTAGAATTTTCTCAACATAAACCACAGTTTTTGCATTTACACTGGGAGCAACTTTACATGCCATTTATAATAAAATAAAAACTATTTCCAGTTTATGCCATCATTTAGACAATGCTATGATTTATACAACTTAGCCTGGGCTTTAGGGCCCTTGATTAGGCTGCATGAAACTCACCTTAACTTCTCCACTTGCCCTCTGCCCTCAAATGACTCTGTTCTAACTACAAGACCCCTGTCTTCTCCCATCTCTAATTTTGTTTCTCTGGGTTTTCCTGTCTATGGGATCACCTTCATTTCTTCAGTTCCACATTTGCCAGTTCTTTAATATTCAGCTCAAGATATTGAGGAAGCTTTCAGATCACATATTCTTTCTCCAAATTTCATAGCCCTGTTCTTCCTTGATAGACTTCTAAA
Source organism: Camelus bactrianus (assembly GCF_048773025.1). Taxonomy (NCBI): domain Eukaryota; kingdom Metazoa; phylum Chordata; class Mammalia; order Artiodactyla; family Camelidae; genus Camelus; species Camelus bactrianus. Next base: position 11,365,722 of record NC_133574.1, read on the forward strand.
TTTTAGTTTAGTGTTATAGCTATAGGTTTCACTGCTTATATACATTACTGAGAGTAAGCCTTTTACAGATACTTCTATCTTTGTTGCACTTACTGTTATGGATGTTTGTCCACTGCTTTGAAATTATCATGTTGAAAGAAAATTTTCATTTTTAGCATTGCTTTTTTAAAATCTAAGAACAGTGGGGGATATTTAGTAGCTTCCTGCAAGTATTTATTGATTGCATATAATTTAAATACCCAGTTATGCCAACTATGGTATATTTTATATGGACTCTGATTAATAAATATATGCAGAATGAATAAGTGCCCACACTCATCACTGAATTCCTAATTACACAACAGGTACTGTATTAGTTTTTCTGTATATGTTATTTTACTTTATCCAATTGAGGAAAAATAAAGCACTGTGAACACTAGAATCCTTTTATATATGAAAAATTTACAAACACAAGAAATGTCTCTGTAATTGTCAAAGTTGATATCTGCATTTACATCTGTCTTCAATTTCTTTGCATGGTGAGTATGTTAGCTGAAATAATAAATGAAACCATGATTGAAGAAGTGTACAGATGAATTTCTAATGTAGGGGTAAACTTCTAACTCTCTTGTTCTAATGTGCTTTCTAGGATGAGTCTAAGAAGGATTCATGGATCTTTGCCCTGGCTGTGGTTCTCTGCAGTAGCTTTGTCTAGAACAGCATGAGCACCATCAACCACCAGGCCCTGGAGCATCTGCAGTATCCTTCCAGGTCCTGAACCACCATGTTTCACTGAATTCATGGGGATGAGGATAGAGTCAGTCTCTCCCTTCCTGTCATTTAGTTTCTTGGGTGGAACAGAGGGGACCCATGGCAAAAGAGTGTGTTTATAATATTTTTATACTAGAGAAATGTGGGAATTGTTGGTAGTGAGTTTCTTTTCCCTAACCAAATGTTAGTTATGCGACAGAGCTTGCAAAACATCAGGGCAAAGTCCTCTCAAACACCTGATAGAGTAGAAGATTCCACAGAATTTGTGAATTTCTTTCCAGACTTTATCTGGACTGTATGGGATTTCACCCTGGAGCTGCAGTTATGTGGTCAGCCTATCACAGAAGATGAGTACTTGGAGAATGCCCTGAGGCTGATTCCAGGTATCAGAGTATGGCCTGGGCAGTGTACGGTCCAATAGAGTGTGGGATCTACTAAACAATATCCCTCATCTCTGTGATTGCATTTGTATTTGAGACTAAATCAAAGTCTGTGGAAATGGTGGCTGGAAAGTGGATTGCAAAGATCTAGGGGCTACAGTTGAAGTTTACTCAAGAAAAGTAAAGTGTAAAGTGAAATTACTCAAAACCAATTTGTTTTTTATACATCTTTAAATTTAGCATCCAGATTTACATGTGTGATGAAACATTCTAAAGACTGGACACTGTGTTTCCTGTTCCATCAATTTTTCTCTGTTGAAGAAAACAACTAATCAGCTAATTGTTAGACATGAAACTGCAGTGAAAAGCTTACCTAATGAACAAAATATAGATTTCACGTATTATTCTTTTCAAAGAGGGTTATAAAACTTTCTAATCCTGTATAATTATATCATCTACAAAATGACTGTATGTTCTAAATAAACCTGAAGAAGTGACTGTCTTTACAATCTATGCCTTTTCAATAATACTGACAATTATTAGAATATTCATTTTACCTTCCACATCATAGCTTTCTCCTAATTCCCACATGTTTACCCATGAATTAATTACAAGGTAAAAAATTATTTTCATGGGTTACATTTCCAAGGATGTGTGTCTATTGAAACCTTGAGAGAAATATCAATCCCAATTTAGTCATTCTTCCTTTCATGTTTCTATTTATGATTTCTCAAAACAGCTATTAAGAAATTGGCTGGCAGGAGAGGACCAGATATAAACATTTACCTCAAAGAGTTTATAGATTAGAGGTGATACCTTAAAATTATGTTTCAGGTACATTTATACTTCAGAGGTTTTTACTAATAAATACATAACACTGCATCAATTATTTTTAGCATCAAAACAGTTTTTCTTAAATAATGAGGATGTCATTCCTAATATTCCAATTACTGTCCATGATCCCTTGTTTGTAGCTCTCCTTTTTGGTTCCACAGCTCAAGTCCTACATGAGGTTGAGTTGAGCAGAATGTATCATGTGACCTTTCATCCTTTTAGCTGCTAGTTAAGCAAACACATCATAGACAACCACTCTACTATGTGCATGTCTGGAGAGACCAGCCATAGGTTTCCTTTACTGGGTCAGATGTCTCCCTAAATTTCTCTGCAGTTATATCATTGGTATAAGTCTGATGTGCAAAGAAGTATTGAATGTCTATGTTAAAACAGTTCTATGTGTAGAAATGGCAAAGACACACAAATCCCTGCCATGAACACCTGTAACCCCCTCGCCTCAAGACTCTACACACTCTAATCCCTGTTTTTCTGTCCCTCAGGGAAGAATCCCAAAGCCCAAACATCCAATCTACCCAGAGACTGCATCAGGCATTTATTTCCAAGATGGAAGTGTTTTGTCTTTGACTGGCCAACATAGGAAAAAAATTCTAGCCAATATTGGGATGGCATCTGAAGACCAACTGGATCCTAAATTCCAGGAGCAAACAAAAAATTTCTGTTCTTACATCTTCACTGAAGCAAGGACCAAGACCCTCACAGAAGGAATCATGGTCACTGGGAAAGGTGAGTCTCTTTTTCCCATTTCCATGGGGACTGCTATGTGTTGACTATTTTATATAATGTGCTTTCTAGTATTTTTGTTTGATTCTATAAAGAATTCTGATTTTACAGACTTTTATACTCCATGAAGAAATCTGTATACTTTATAATTATCTCACTTTGGGGGATTTACAAATTCCTTCCCCAAATTTCAACTTTTGTCAATGATATCGGTGACTCCCACTTATCTGAAAACATCCTCCACTTAGAATATAATCACTCTCTTGGTGTAAAAACAGAATACTGCATGTTTTCAAAGAAAGTCCTATACAATAAGTGTTCTTCACAAGGAGAATTCAAAAGATAATTTGAGAATTTAGAGTGGTCCAAAAATAAATATTAGCCCATAAATCTCTGAAAATCCATTCAAAGCCTCAGAATTAGGAATAAATTAAACATAGTACACTTTGCCTCATCTGTCTATCTATGTAATCTGTATTGCTTTCAATTTTTAAAATGAGAAACTGTATTTTCCAGGTAGCCCCTAGTATGTTAGATAGAAGTAGATATTAACTTTTTTAGTCCTGTGGCCTGGAAAACCATAAAAATGAAGAGTCAGTAGGAAAATGAAGGTGATAATAGTAGAAGGAGGTAGGGGTGCGTGTGTGTGTTTGTGTGTGTGCATGTGTATATGACCCTAGAAGCATAGTCTCAGAATCCTGGAGCCATTGATTGATAACTTGATATTTAGCCCCTAAATTTCCTGGCTTCTTCAGGGCTGAGGACTCTGGTTGTGACCTACCTGGATACTATCAATAGTGGAGCAGTACCTCGCTTGGAGAACGCAGTGACAACTCTGGCCCAGTTGGAGAACTCAGCTGCCATTCAGAAGGCAGACAACCACTACAGCGAGCAGATAGCCCAGCGAGTGAGCTTCCCCACAGACATGCTGCAGGAGCTGCTGGAGGTGCATGCTGCCTGTGAGAGGGAAGCCCCTGCAGTCTTCATGGAGCACTCCTTCAAGGAAGACAAGCAGGAGTTCCAGAGGAACCTTGTGGTAATCTGTCTTAGTATTTACTTTATGTCGCCTCCCCTTGAAGAATGAAGCCTAGAAGTGTTGTTACCGGTCCCACGGCTCATCTCTCACTCAAGGATAAAGTAGTCCATGTTCTCATGAGGGACAGAGTTTCAAAGGACTACATTTCCTTCTTTTTTGACTGCCAGAACTCAGGCAGTTTATCTGGAACTCCCTTTGACCTTCAATGAAAAATCAGTATAGATATCCTCTTGAAATAAATACTTCTGTGGATTCCAAGCCTGTCCAGAACACCCAAGACATTCTTTAGCTGGCTTCTTTTCTGTGAACACACTTCTATGGCTGGGAACAAAAATTTCTCTTTTCAGATCCATATCTCAGGCCACTTTCAGCTTAGGTTGCTCCTTGTTGTATCTATCATTGAAGACAGAATCACTGAATGTGGCAGCTTCAAGGAACCAGAGAGATTAGGTAATGCAACTCCAACAGCTCAGATGAAATACCTAAAGGAGGTTAGGGAACTTCCCCATGGTCTTCCAGAGTTTTCAGAGCTGTGAATAAATCAAATCTTGTGACTGCTGTTTTATTACATGTCCTCCAACAGAATACTTTTCTCATGAGGAACACAGTTAGACCAATTCTTCTACCAGATCCTTTGGAAATTTACTTCCTCTGTTCCTTGCTTCTGGTGACAGCCCTCTATCTTTCTTCCCTCTAGGAAATCATAAAGAATAAGAAAGATGATTTCTTGATGCAGAATGAAGAGACATCAATCAAATATTGCCAGACTAAACTTGATCAACTTTCAAAGGCACTAATAAAAAGTATCTCAGCAGGAACTTTCTCTGTTCCTGGAGGTCATGAACTCTACAGGAAAGCAAAGGAAATTATTGAAAAGGAATATCACCAAGTGCCCATGAAAGGAGTGAAGGTGAGGAATAAGGGAAACATGGGGAACCTACAGAATACTCAAAGGGGTCTCCTGAAAATCTGAGAGTGCAGCTCCATGCATGCATAAAGAGAGTGTATGGGGCCATTCAAAACAGCTGTGGCTTTTAAGGTTCACTGCATGCTATTTATTCCTGAAGGTAGTACAAATGTCAACTCCCAACCATGAGTACAGATTTCTTAAATCCACAAGAGACAGAACAGAAATTATTCATTTTTTTTTACTCAACAACATATTTGACGTGTTGAGCACTGATAATTTACAAGTCAGTCTTTGTACACAAGGATGATCACAAGTGAGACAGGAAGTCAACTACATAGGCAAGCTATAACACTCTGGAAAGAGCTACTTAGGTGTTAGAAACAAATATAATATAATAATAATAATAATAATAATAATAATAATAATAATAATAATAATAATAACAATAATAATAATAATAATAATAAATAATAATAATAATAATAATAAAACAATAATAATGCAACTAATATATATTGAACTGTTGTTTCCTATAGCCAAAATGTTAAGCTCTTTCCCTAGACTCTTTAACTTAATCTTTCAAATAGCATTAAGAAGCATCTACATTATCAACATTTTAAAGATCTCAAATGAGAAGCATAGGCAGGTTAAAATAAGTTGTCTAAAGTTATAACCAGCTAGTGGCAGAGGAGAACAGCAGCACAATTTAGAGGCACTATTTCACACTGGTAAAGCAGATATGTAAAAGCACCAGAGATTTGGGGTTTGTAGAACTGAACATGATTCTGACTGGCTGGATTCTAGAGTGGGGAGAAGGAAGTAGCACTGGGCAAGAGACTGGAGAGAGACAGGTCACTCTAAGGAGCTTGGACTCATTGTAAGGAACCACTGTGGAACTTTAAAATTGAAGCAAAAGTTACATGGACTTAGTTGTCTTTGCATCACTAATTTCCCTATTGGAAATCTAATTTCTGTGCTCCTCCTTGGTTCCTCAGGCAAATGAGTTCCTCCAGAGGTTTCTGCAGTCCCAGATGGCACTAGAGAAATCCTGCAGGCAGATAAAGCCCTCACTGATGGGGAGAAGCCCATAGCAGGTACAGGGTAGGGCTGGGCTCACAGTGGGATGTGTATGTTCTTGCAGTGCCCTCTGACAGTTGTGAGAGCAAAACCTTCCCAATACCGGAGCTTCCTTCCTTCCTGTGGAACAACCATGCTGCATCTGGAAACAGCAAAGGGAACTGTGGTTGGACCCCAGACAGGCAGAGCCCTTTCTCTCACATTCTGAAGTGTGTTCTCAATGGTGTGGACATGGGGTTTTGGGGGAGGACTTCAGAGATTTCCTACCTCTCTCTTTAATTTGGTTTGGCCTCTGAGCTCAGGAGGGTGGAGGTCAATCCTTGCCTATTTTTCCCTCTCTAATACCTTCCTGGGGCAGAAGAGTGGACCTGGAAAGAGACAGCTGAGAAGGAACAGGAGCTGCTGAAACAGAAACTGCAGGAGCAGCAGCAGCAGGTGGAGGCTCAGAAGAGAAGTCTCCAGAAACACATAGTTCAGATAATGGAGAAGACGGTGAGAGAAAGAGAAAACCTGCTGAGAGAGCCAAACAAGATATTGGAGCATCACCTGAAGGTGAATCAGGCTGTGGCAGTAGTAGAGCTTGATAGATTTGCCCTGGTACCCCAGGAAGGGATGGGTGAAGGTTACAGCATGGTCATGCAGAGATCAGAAGTGCATCTACTGCTTGTGATTTATTAAAACCCTGAAGTCTTTGAATCCTTCCAAAACCTTTAAATTTGGCTCTGTAAGTAGACTTTGGAGAGTTCAGGATGAGTATTCCCCCCTCTAATCCAAGCCCTCAGAGAATATAAATAGGGTTGAATAGCCATTTAGAGAATTTTAAAATGACCTCACAGGGCTTCATTGAACAGATATTCCAATTATGTGTGTTTAATATGAACAACAACTAGTACGCTCTACCAAGGTCACTACCTTTTACCAGGAGACCTGCTCAGCCCAAGGCCCTGAGGTAGATCTGTTCTGACATAAGACTACCAGAAATGTCCAGACTTAAAAACACATAGAAATGATAGATTTTAAACTTGCTGCATTGCCTCCAGGTGTGGACAGATCCCCAAGCTATCATGTGGCTTGGAGGGATTTCTCTCATTGTTCATCTGAACATGATTTATAAGAGATTTCTATAATTTAGGGGCCATGTGTTTATAACAGATTTCTATAATATGGGTGACAGTGTCATCCTGAGTGGGACTGAGAATTAGTGCAGTCAGACCAAGGCTACCTCTCATTTGCATTTTTTGACTGGAAAATATTACATTTGTCCTCATGCCAGGCTTAGTCTCCTGGCAAAACCCTAAGGTATATGAATATTATTAAGGCTGTAAACTACACTTCTTCTTAATATTTTGGTCCAAACCAGGAAATATTCCTTGTTACAAGAGTCTCCTTTCATGATTAAGAGAGAACAATATTAGGAATAAAACAAAGATAGTCTGACAAAGTTTCAAAGTTTGACAAAATGTAATCCTTGAAAAAATGGGGGATTTAAAAAGTTTTACTTCCTTCCTCATTTTTTTTTTTTTTAGGTCCAAGAAGATCTGTGTACTGAAGGATTTAGAAAGAAATGTGAGGAGTTGAGTACAGAGAAAAATCATTTGGGAGAGAGAATTGTTGATAATAAAATGATGATAGTTCCTTGCTTGCACAAGCCTTGGACAACCTTGGCAAAAGAATCGCTTCGTTATTGCCTGCCCCAGCTAATATTCTTGGTAATGTTATGAAAGTAGTGAGCTCAGTATTTAAAAAGAAGTAGCTCTCCTTGTAAAGAAATCAGATAAATAATATAATATACATGTATGTTCTCTGGCCTATTTCTGATATGCATGCTTTTCACTTTCATCCAGCAATGCTTTAAATATAAAAAGTGATTTCTAGAGAATACTGATGCCTGGCCCACATTAGATAGAATAAATGCATGGACACTTTGATATAGTGTGTTCAGTTTTAGGAAATATATATGTGTGCAAAATCATATATATGTGTATGTACATATATACAAGAGTTTCACTGAGGCTTCACTTCTAATGGCAAAAGATTGGAAACCACTTAATGCTCATTTATGTAATTTGGTAATATATATTTTGCATGTATTTATACTAGAATTCTATGTTGCTAGTAAATAGATAGTGGAGCTCTATTTGTATAAATATAGAACAATCTGGAAGATAGAATGTAGAGTGAAAAAATGAGGCACAAAACAGTTTGTAAAATGTGTTCACCATAAAAAAAAAAAGGCAATTATTTTGGGCTCTCATAAACATGTATGTATAGTACATTTCTGGAAGATTCATTAGAAATTGGTATCATTGGTTCTTCCTGGAGAAGACAGCTTGGCATCAGGGATGGAAAGGACACATGCTTTTCATTATATACTCTATATTTTCAATTTTGCAAAGTTAGCTTGTGTTATTTCTCGAATAACAAAGAAAACAAACTACAATACTAATAATTAAAATAGTAAATGGAATGTGAATAAATGGAATTGCTCATTGCTTCCAGAAATGACATTAGCCTGCTTAATGAGGGGTATAAGACTAAGATCAGAATACTAGAAAATAACGTTTGCATCCTAATCTTGTTTTTGCTTTGGCCTTGGTTTTTAATCCCTTATATTTGCTTCAAAAATAAGGTATGAAATTTCCTGTTACCCCTTGAAATCTCAACAACAGTAACCTTTATTTCATAGGTTTCAATTACACTTTTACAGTGTTTAGAAACAAATTACTAAACACTAAGAATAGTCACTGGTGAGAGGAATTCCCATCATCCTTAAGTTCAGTGATGACATCTCTGCTGTTGGCAAGTACAGAAGGGGTGATGCACCACTGCAGAAATGGATGCCTTGATAGTAATGGGGAATGAAAAACCCAGACACACAGAGGCCAGGTGTTGGCATTTAAACATCAGAATTCAAGTACATACAATAAGAGTAATGAGCATCGTGGTTTGTCTTAGCTCAGGCTGCTATAACAAATTACCATAGACTGTGTGGCTTACAAAACAAACATTTATTTCTCCCAGTCCTGGAGGCTGTAAGTCCAAAAGAACTGTGCCAGCATTGTTATTTTCTTGGTAAGGGTCCTCTTACAGCTTTACAGATGACAAGGTTCTTACTGTGTCCTAGCATGGTGAAGAGAGAGAGAGAGAGAGAGAGAGAGAGAGACAGAGAGAATGAATCTCATGATTCTTTGTTATACAGGCACTAATTAGATTCATGAAGGCCCCACACTCATTATCTAATCCCTCCCAAACCCCATTTCCAAGCACATTGGGACATTGGTATTTGGGGTTTCCTCAAATGGATTTTGGAGAACACATTCAAACATTCAGTCTATAATTTGGTTGGAGTGGCAGCCAGCAGACCTGACCAGAGGAAATTCTGAAGATGGCAAATAAAACAAGGTGTCTGTAGAGAAAAAAAGAATGGGGAGTAAACCATTGGAATCAAGGATATTTATAGGAAGCTGAGAGGTAACATTGATAAAAGGTTATAATCCGTAGCCTTGGTCTAAAACAATTTCAGATGATGGAACTATCACCTGGAGGGGAGGGCAGGATCCCAGGAGAGAGGACCTTGCAACTCTGGGATGAGGATAAATGATAATGATTTTCACAGTTCCTCTCCTAGGGGACCTCTGGAAATATACTTGGATCCATATGCTGGGAAATGAGAATGCCCAAACACTTCAAGGACTCTCAGAATCAGGATCCAAGCTAGGAGTGATGCTCAGATCCTGAAAAGACATCACAGTCTCCCTGTTAGAGGTACATGACATCCTGGTATGAACACAGTCTTGGCCAAGGTGCAACTAACTTGGTCTACTATTTTTTTCAAATAAAAGTATAGTTCGTCTGAAGACAGACACCATTTTATATATATATATATGTATTTTCTTTACATCTTCATAGTGTATGTTTAGGCACAGAGGGTACTTAGTAAGAAACTTCTGTAAAAACAAAAAGCTGACACATGTGTGATTGTTTTCAATTGCCAGAATTCCATAATCACACCAAACCTCTGAGATAATAGATTGTTTGGATTTTAGATATTAGATTAAGGTCTCTAATTTGACTTAAGGACCAGAGGAGCAGAAGAAACTCTTTTGGTACAGTTTCCCCCTCTGTGACCTTATTCACCACAGTCTCAGTATCTCTGCGAGGATGTTAACTCATCTCCACTGGAGAATTTAAATGACTCCGTCTAGTCATGGCTTCAAGTGTTCAGAAGGAAGAATGAATGTCTTTGCCTTTTAAAGAAGAAACCATATAGTAATGAATATGTGAACAATGAATCATGGGGTTTAATGCAAAATTAAACGATTCTACAGAAATATCTGTATATCTGTTCCCACTGAGAGCTTGACTTAAGCAGATGTTCTAATCCCTTGGACTAGACACACCCTGCATTGAAGAGCAAAGAGAAGCCTTGTCTCTTTTAGATTCGACATACAAGTGATATCACACTCTACTTGTCTTTCTCTGACCTATCTCACTTAGCATAATGTGCTCAAGGTTCATTGATGTTGCAAATGGCAGGATATCCACCTTCCTTGTGACTGAATAATATTCCCTTGTGTATATGTATATGTGCCACATCTTTTGTATCCATTCATGTGTTGACATTTATGTTGCTTTCATTTCTTGGCTACTGTGGTTAATGCTGCAATAAACTTGAGTGCAGATATCTCTTTGAAATACTGTTTCTATTTTCTTTCAATAAAAAATAATAAAACTGACAATGGTCACTTAGAAAAATAAAAAGGCTTTAAAAAGTAGTTAACAATTTATTCACACATCTATTCTAATCCTCATTAAGGAATGCTAGGTTCTAATTATTTACATTGTTTGTTAAATTCTTATGTCATCCCTGCCATTGTTCTGGATTATGTAAAGAGAGAAAAGCAAAGATCTTTTCCTAATGCAGCTTACACTGTGTATGGGACTTACATAATGTTATTTAGGCAGAAATAAATATTGTAATTATATACATGTATATATATATATGTGTGTGTATATAGATGTGTGTGTGTATATAGATATGTGTATGTGTATGTATGTGTATGTGTGTGTGTATATATATAAATATTTTATGTGTAGTGATCAAGAATCTAAGTTGCAACCAAATAGTCATTTTTAAAGTTTGGTTTCAACCTAGTGCATCTTGCCTGGAGATATAATTGTGTATTATAGAGCCCTAAGGACCAAATATGTTAACTTTAAAGTAAGGTAAAACCTAGAGTGCATGGTGATTGAAACAATGAATAAATAGATTAATGTTTGGACGTATGAATAAATGTGACATTTGTTTATTATTTCAAAGGGTAATAAATATCCCTCTTATTACCTATAGGCCAAAAAGTAAAGGCTTTGGTGAAGAATTTTGTGTTTTTTGATCTCTATTCCTTTATCACCTGTACAAATTATTATGTTTAAACAAACTAAAGTGGATTCTGTTTCTATGACTGTACTAGGACTGATATGACAACTCTGGAATATTCTTCCTTGTGTCTCTTTTTCCATTGAAGTGTGGTTGTGCCACTCAACAGTGTTATTTGGATGGAATTCCTTTTACTTCAGATAATGTGATCTTATTCCTTAACCACTGTTCTGTGGACAGTGGTCCCAGGCTGCATTGAATATGGTGCTCACTCTTAGCCCAGGAAACAGTCCCTGATAAAACATGAGTAATGAATTCCTCCCCTGATATATTTGGTCTAAGGCCCCAATCTCTCTCTGCCCCTGCTGACTGTCCATTAATATAGAAAATGCAGACAATCAAGTTCTATTTCCCTCCCACTTAAAGTACCTAATTATTTTATTTGATGAAATATGCACAACTATTTACTATTTTAACTATTTAAAGTGTACAATATAGTGGAATTAAGTATATTCACATAGATGTTACAATCATCATCACTATCTACCTCCAACCCATTGCATCATGCTCAGCTGAAACTCTGTATCCAATAAACAAGTCTCCATTTCCCTCTCCTCAAGCTCCTGGTAAGTGTGAGTAAACTTTCTGTTTCTATGAATTTAACTACCCTGGATACCTCATAAAAATGACATCATATAGTATTTTTCTTTTTGTGACTGTCTTATTTCAGTTAGCATAATGCCCTCAGGTTTATTTAGACTGTAACATGTGTTAGAATATCCTTCTTTTTAAGGCTGAATAACATTCCATGGTAAGAATGTACTACACTCTATTTTATTTTTTTAATTTTTAATTATTATAGAACTTTTACATTTCCACTTAATTTGCAGTTATTACAAAATACTGGCTATGTTCCCTTTGTTGTGCAGTACATCTTTGTAGCCTGTCTTATACTCAATAGTGTGTTACTCCCACTCCTCCCACTCCTCCATACCTTTATTGCCTGCCCCACTTCCCACTGGTAACCACTGGTTTGTTCTCTATATTTGTGAGCCTGCTTCTTTTTTTGTTGATGTTTTTGTTATATTCAATAGTTTGTTGTATTTTATACATTCTACATATAAGTGATATCATATAGTATTTGTCTTTCTCTGTCTGACTTATTTCACTTAGCATAATGCCATCCAAGTCCATCTATGTTGCTGTTAATGGCAAAATTTCATTTTTTATGGCTGAGTAGTATTCTATTGTGTGTGTGTGTGTGTGTGTGTGTGTGTGTAGTGTACAATAAATAACTATACATACTATATCTATCTATATCTATCTATCTGTGTGTGTGTGCATATCATATCTTCTTTATCCATTCACATGTTCATGGACACTTAGGTTGCTTCCATACCTTGGCAATTGTACATAATGATGCTATGAACATTGACATGCATGTATATTTTCAAATTAGTGTTTTTGGTTTTGGTTTTGGTTTTGCTTTTATATACCCAGGGGTGGAATCTGGGTCATATAGTAATTATATTTTGAGATTTTTGGAGAAATCTCCATACTATTTTCCACAGTGGCTGCATGAGTTTACTTTCCCACCAAGAGCCCACCAAGGGTTTCTTCTCTCCACATCATTGCCAATATTTTTTGCTTGTGTTCTTTTGATGACAGCCATTCTGACCAGCAAATACACTACAATTTATTTACCCATTCATACGTTAGTGGATAACTAGATTGTTTCCATTTTTTTCTACTGTTTTGAATAATGCTATTATAAATATTGGTGTACAACTATATATTTGAGTTCTTACTTTCAGTTCTTTTGAGATATATAACTAGAAGTTGAAGTGTTGAATCAAATGGTAATTTTACATTTAATTTTCTGAGGAATAGTTATACTGTTTTCTACATTAGCTGTTCAATTTGTTCCTACCAATGATGTACAGGATTCTCAATTTCTCTACATCCTTACCAAAATTTGTTTTCTGTTTCTAAAGAAATGGCAACCATATTAATGTGTGTGAAATGTATCTCATTTCCTTAATGAATAATGATGATGAGCACCTTTTCAGGTACTTATTGGCCATTTATCTTTGTTATTTGGGGAAGGTGTCTTCAAGTCCTTGACTATTTTTGAATTGAGCTCTTTGTTTTTGTTTTTGTTGTTGCTGAGTTAAAGGGTTCTTTATATATTCTGTATATTAATTTCTTATCAAATGTATGATTTGTAAACATTTTCTCCCATCCTGTGAGTTACACATTATTCTTTTGATATTGTCCTTTGATATGCACAAAAGTTTTAAATTTTTGTAAAAACCAATTTATCTATTTTTTCATTTGTTGTCTACAAACACCTTTGGTGTATATCCAAGAAATCACTGCCAAACCCAATAGAATGAAGAGTTTCCCCTACGTTTTCTTCTAAGAGATTTTGTTTAGCTTTTACATTTAGATCTTTGTTCTATTTTGAGTAAATTTTTGAATATGGAGGAAGGTAAGGGTATAACTTCATCCTTTTGCATGTGAATATCGAATTTCCTCAGTATCACTTGTTGAAAATATTGTGCTTTTCCCACTGAATGGTCTTGACACCTTTACCAAATCATTTGACCACATATGAGAAGATTTATTTACTGTATTCGTCTATATGTCTATTTGGATTACAATAGTTTATACTAAGTTTTGAAATCAGGAAGTATGATATCTCCCACTTTGTTCTTCTGTTTCAAGATTTTTTATTTGTTTATTTGGAATCTCTTGAAATTCCCTATGAATTTTAGAACTTTTTATTTTCTGGAAAAAATATTGGAATGTTGATAAGAATTGCATGAGATCTGTAGAATCTGTTGAGTAGTACTGACAGCATAACAATATTAAAACTTCCCACCTATGAACATGGATGTCTATTTCTTTATGTCTTATTTAATGTATTTTGGCAATGTTTTCAGTATGCAAATCATTCTTCTTCTAGGCTAAATTTATTTTTAATTAATCACTTTGTTCCTATTTTAAATGGGATTGCTTTCTTAATTTTTTGAATTGTCATGTTAGTGTATAGAAATGCAACTGATTTTTAATTGTTGATTTTGTATCCTCCAAATTTGCTGAATTCGTTTATTTTTTCTATTTTTTGGTGAAATCTTTGATATTTCTATATTTAATATCTTGTCTTGTGTTGAGAGAATTTATTTCTTCATTTCCAATTTTAAATCTCTTTATTTCTTTCCCTTGTTTTATTACACTGGCTAGTACCTCTAATACTATGTTAAACAGAGGAGGGAAAAATGGGCATTACTGTCTTTTTTGTTATCTTAGGGGAGAAGATTTCAGTCTTTCATCATTGAGTAGGATGTAGCTGTGGATTTTTCATGCATGGTTTTTATCATGTTGAGGAAGTTTTCTTCTATTCCTAATTTTTTAGTATTTTTTTAACAGAAAAATTATTAAATTTGATCAAAGGATTTTTGTGAATCAATTGGATGACCCTTTTTTTTTTCTTTGCTCTCTTAATGTGGTATATTATATTGATTGATTTTTCTATTTGGAATCTACAGGATGTAATCAACATTTATAGAATACCAAAAACATCAGAATACATATTTTCCTCAAGCTAACATGAAACATTCACCAAGATAGACCTCATTATGTATCATTAAACACACCATAAAAATTGAAAGGAACAGAAATATTATAATGTATGTCTCAGACTAGAGTGAAATTAAACTAGAAATCAACAATGGAAAGAGAGCTGGAAAGTCCTAAAATACCTGGATAGTAAACAACACACTTCTACATTATACATAGGTCAAATAAGTCTCAAGAAGGATTTTAAAATGTATTCAATGAAATAAAAATAAAAATACAACTCATCAAAATTTGCAAAATGCAGTGAAAGTTGAAGGAGGCTTGTAAGATACTTTTGTCATGATATATAATCTTATGGAGACCATAAACTCAATTTTGGGAAGGGGAATAGGAAGACACAAAGCAGCAGTTCCCAGGAAGGGAAATGATCCTAAAATTAAATTCATAAATGGTTTCCAAGCAAAGAAAAAATCCAGGGTGTTGCCAGAAAAGAAAAGAAAAAAGATGGAGGGGTCAAATATGAAATGAAGGACATGACTGAAGATTCTTTTCCTTAAACCTCAGAATCATTACGGTTGCATCCTTGGAGTATGACATAATCAGAAAAAGACTCTCTGAGGAGATACAGTATGTATCATAGATGCTCTCAAACAATTGGTCTTCTGGAAAGTTTAAGGGAGTTTTTCCTCAGACTTCTCAGCAAAAACCCAACGTAGAAATAGGGCTACATTGAAAGGATTTGTGGTTTCAGCATTGTTGAGCCTTGATGAAGCTCACCTCAGAAGGTTTAGACCAAATTGGAGGGTATTTGTGCTAATGAAGAGCTACAGGGGAACCTGTTGATCCTGCCCTGGCACTCCCATGCATGACTATACTTTCATACATTTTTCCTTACCACTTTATTCTCTTATCTATTTTTACCCTTTGTTTTTCTTTCTTTTCTCATTTCTTCACCCCTTTTTGGACAGTTTTGTGTAAGTAATGGACAGAGGACAGGCCTTGGAATCAGAGAGCTTGCATCTGAGACTAAGCTCTAGAACCAAGCTAAGTGACCTAGAATATGTTAAGTCTAATCTCTTCACTTGCATAAATGTAGGAATAATATCTAATTTACTGTGTGATAATGAGGATTAGAGATAGTAAGTGTACTTCCTTAAAGGTAGAAAGTGTCCAATAAGAGTGGCTTTTATATTGTTTTTATTACTGTTGCTACAATTTTCTTTATGTGGTTGATTTGGGTTCTTGGAGCAGCTGTTAGTAAACTCTACACTGAGTTTCTTTACTCTACATACTCTTTAATATGATTATTTTTATGAGGTTGATTTTGATAGCTGATATTGAACTCTCTTAGTCTCTTTACAGCAGAGTATCCATCACAAGATGCTTTGAGTGTTGGCTTCTAGAAATGCTTACATGATATCCCTTGAGAAATGCCTGGGAACTTGCATCCTCCTATGTCTCCACTTCTCTAAAGATTTCTTCTCAGAGGATTCAAGCAACAAATCATCTACAGGAATTGCCATCTTATGCTTTGCTTCTAACATACTAACATTAGAAAATTATTTATTAATTTTTATTTTTAATACTACAAATATATCTTAGGCCTTCCACTAGCAACCAAAGATACAGCAAGCCCTCAGTTAAAGAGAATGCTAATCTATACTGTATCAGTTTCCCCTTCCTGGCTCCACTTCTGGCACGATGGTTTGCAACTCAGAATCACTCCTCAAAAAAACTGATGAAAACTATTTTTAAAACACATTTAAAAATAGTTGGCCTTATGAGCATACACAAATGGAAATGCCGCTACAGATATACAGAAAATGAAGACACATTTACTAAAGAATATTTACTAAAGCTCCATAAAATGATGAGTCTTTAGTATTTGAAGATCCGCACTTTTCCCCTCTCCACTCATTGAGCTGGGAACTCCACCCAGACTTGTACAACTAAGAACACAAGTTTTTGACTCCCCCCAGGTCCTGGTTGGAGGGTTGTCTTCCTGGGAAGGACATGACATTAGCATTTCTCATACTGCCCCTAGATAATTGTTGCTGAGGCAAAGTTCTGTACTACTGCAGCCAACAGGTGGGGGCCCCATTCTTCCACCACGTTTCCTCTCATGAGACAAAGGTTCTACCTTGGGCATGGTAGGACATTGAGGTCCCAATTGCTATTGACTCAACTCATAGGACAGGGGATTGTGCCAAGGGAGACAAGCCAAGGACACCTGGGGCTCTTGCCCATATAGCCACTGAGCACTTACTTCTTCAAACTGGGCTGTCACTTAGAATTGACCTATTGTTCCTTACTCCAGCACCAGAGTTGTGGCTCAGAGATTTTCCCTGGGAGGAAAGGCAGACCATAGAACAGAGAGCTCAAATTATCTCCCCAAAGGAGCCAACTTTATTTGCAACAGCATATGAAGTTCAAATCTAAGTTTGCTTTCAAAAACAGTAGAAGTGTTGGTGAGAGGCAATGTGGAGGAGACTGATAAATTCATTGAAGATACAGGATAAATGATAAGCCAACTATTTGCTGGAGAAAAATAAGAAACCTGCTGCAAGAACTAGACTCTGAATAAATTTCAAACTTTGACCATCAGGAACTGTCCCTTCATAGCAGTCTGAATTTGACTGGATTAGGGTGTAAATAATTTATTCTCCAAGGCATTGTTATGAACAGTAGAGCTTTTAACCAGCAGTTAGTGGAGTTTCATAGGTTAGTGTGGTCAGGTAACTAGACAAACACTGCCTAAGTCCTGCTAAAACCTTGTTATCCCAAAGTGGCTGGGCATGTCCAAGGATGAATCCCTGAGGAAAAACATCAGAGGCTTTACCCTGTGTCTGTTTAGGGGATAGAGGAGGAAGAGAAGGGAATGGACAACACTAAAATAATCCAGTTAGTCTTTAAACAAGTAAACAAGCTAACAACAATGACAAGCACTGAAAGATGGGAGAGATGAAGCCAGTACCCAAAGTTGCTGCAATATCTAAAATGTTCATTTTCCAAAAAATATGAGACATGTAAAATAAGCAGGAAATTATGGCCTAGATACCAGAAGAATAGCAGGCAATAAAGCCACCTGCATGAGAGACCAGATGTGAGAAAAGAAGCCATTATAAATATGTTCAAAGAAACAAAGAAAACCATGATTTTAGAAGTAAAGCATGATGACAGTGTCACATCACATAGAGAACATTAATAAAGAGACAGAAATTATTAAAAATAACCAAATGGAAATTTTGGAACTGAAAGGAGCAATAACTGAAATTTAAAAATTCACTAGATGGAATCAATAATACACTTAAACAGGCAGAAATTAAAAGTACTTAAGAATAGATCAATAGAAATTATGCAATCCAAGAACAGAG
The DNA here is from genome assembly GCF_048773025.1 of Camelus bactrianus. Lineage (NCBI taxonomy): Eukaryota > Metazoa > Chordata > Mammalia > Artiodactyla > Camelidae > Camelus > Camelus bactrianus. Next base: position 11,383,783 of record NC_133574.1, read on the forward strand.
TGAAAAAAGAATGAAGAAAAAATGAGCAAAGTTTCAGAGAAATGTGGGACACTAATGTATACCAACAGACATGTAAAGGCAGCACCAGAAGAACAGAGAAAGAAAGGAGCAGAAAAATATTTGAAAAATTATTGGCTAAAAACTTCCCATTTCCAAAAAAATTTAAATCTACATATCCAGGAAGTTCAACAAACTGCAAGTAGGATAAACTCAAAAAGACCCATGAATAGACACATAGTAAAAATGCCAAAGAAAATCTTGAAGGCAGCAAGAGGAAAATGACATCTTGCTTAAGAAAACTCATATAAGATTAACAGTTGATTTATCATCAGAAACAATAGAGGGCTGAAGGCAATAGGATAACCTATTCTCAGCCCTCAAATTTTAAAAGCTCTTAATCAAGAATCATATATCCAGCAAAATTATCATTTAAAGTGAAGATGAAATAAAAAGACATTTGGAAAACAAAATCTGAAAGAATCTGCTGCCAGTAGACCTACTTTACAAGACATACTAAAGTTAGTCCTTCAGGCTGAAAGCAAGTGACCCAAGACAGTAATTTGAATACACACACACACAAAACAAAGAACACTGATAAAGGTAATTATGCAATTATAAAGGAGTATAATTGCCTATTTCTTATCCTTTCTTATCTTGTTTAAAAATCATAAAGCAGTATACATTTAATTGTATTTGTGGGCATATAACATACAGAAATGTAATATATTTTACAATAGCAGGGCAAAGAGGTTGGTGAGAACAAACCAACATTGGGTTAAGAATTGACTCCAGATGTTTCACTTGAATCCAAAGGAACAAATGCATAGAACCTGAAATGGAAAGAAGGCTAATATGAGAAAAATTATACATATAACATAAAAATTGTGTTCTACACTGGAAACTGACACAACACTGGAAACTGACTATAACTCAATTTAAAAAAAAGAAAAATTATACCTATAAACTTGCTCTCTTTTCTCCTCTCAGCTTCTTTAAAAGACATAAAATTACATAAAGGAATAATAATTATAATGATGTACTGTCGGGCTTATAACATGATTAGAGATATTACCTATGACAAGAATACCACAGTAAGAAAGAAAAGAGAGTAGAGCTATATGGGAATGCTGTTTCTACATTCTCTGAAATTGCTGGTGTAATTGTGAAACTGTTTTTGATAAGACATATATGGTAAGGCCTAAAGCAATCACTAAGTAAATAACTAAAAATATATAGCAAGAAAATCATTAAAGAAGTTAAAAAGTAATATTAGAAAATATTCAATTAATGAAAAAGTAAACAGTAATGCCAAAAAAAAGACTTGTGGTGTAGAGAAAATAATAACTTAAATGAGAAATGTAAATCCTATTGTTTTGCTTAGTTTTGTTTTTATGAACTCTGGATACAAGTCCCTTATCAGATATATTATTTGTGAATATTTTCTACCATTTTGTGGGTTGTCTTTTTATTTTCTTAACATTACTTTTTCAATTAATGCTATGTCTCTCTCTTTTTTTTTTTTTTTTTTTACTTAAAATAAATCAGAGCAAACACAACATGTGTACAAATCTATAGATAAAGCTTCTCTGGAAAAAATGCATAAATACATGGCAAAGAAATGAGGCTTGGCATTTTAATGCTGATCATGCCAAACTCAGTGCCATAACACCAAATCTGTGCTTGCAACACAGTGAACTATGTGTATCTGCTGTACCCTACTTCTCAAATCCAGGACTTATGAACTCAAATCAGAATTTGCCATCAAAAACTCAAACTTGAATTCCTGTACTAGGAATGTCTCCAGTAGAGAGCACTAATGTTTTTTGAATATTCAGTGTAAGTAGCTTTAATTGAGATAAGGCCTAGGAAGGAGTTACAACCATTTCCCATTCCCATATATCTGGGTACACAAGACATAGGCAATTATTCCATATCTATTAACAGTTTACAGAGCACCCATTGTCCCCAGGCACCACATTAGGCCTTGGGATCCTGAGGAGGAAAAGATACACTCTTACCCTCAAGGAATTTGGCCTAGTGAAGAAGACTGTCTCAATCCCCTAATAACATCTCTTTGCATCAATCAAGGAAAGCATTTACTAATCATGCACTTTCCTATCACAAACTACATACATATATGTAGAAAAGCACATGGACTGTAAGCATTTGCAAACAGTAGGTTCAGGAGGGCCTTAGAGAAAATCTAGTCAAAGTCTCTCATTTTGTACCTGGAAACTTTAAACCCAGAGTGGATAAGTGACTTACCCACTATCACGACAAGAGCTAAGATTAATATGGCACTTCCTATATGCCTAGAACTGCTCTAACAGTATTGTTTATTTAATCCTCACCACAACTCATTTTTGAAATACAAAACAAAGGCACAGAGAAATTAATAAACAACAAAAATCAAACAGCTCACAAGGGCAAAGTCAGGATTTGAATCTAAGTAGTCTTGCTCCAGAATCCATACTTTTAGTCACCATGCTATATTTAAGTAGCTATGTCTAAAGGCAGTCATGATTTTCTGACTCATGTTTTTACACTGTCTTGTTATTTTATACTGTCAGGGTTTCCAGCAACTCTAGAACCCATTGGTCAAAAATTATCAAAGAAATCTCAAGATATTATGGTACTTCAAAGTCACAAGATCCTCGATTTGGGGAAAATGGCTCAATTCAACGTGGATGTATATGTTACCAGAAGGTGAAGATGAAGACATGCACAGACATGAGAAATATAATAAGTAATCTTGTAATAAGTATTTTTTTATCTTACTTTGACAAATGTTGCCACTTGTGTCTCATTTCCTTGTCTTCCTGAATCACTTCCATGTACTCCTTCTCACTTCCAAATCCCAGTCTTTAAGTGTGTTGATTCTTCAATCAAATAAGGACATGTTAATGTAGACAGAGCTAGGGATTAAATCTTGAGAGGACCCTGCACTATACAAGATAGAGAAAATGTGCATTTCAGAAGCCTCAGACTTCACTTCACCCATTCATTTATTATCTAACAAGTATTTATTGGGTGCCTGCCATATGCACAACAATGCACTGGGTTCTGGGGATGTGCTAGTCTATGTGATGGATGTGACCTTTACCCTCCTGAGGTCCACAGTCTTACAGCATTCCTCCAGAGTAAGTTAGGGATCAATAGTTAAGCACTTGTCAATTCTCAACCTGTTGGGCCTCTGAATGATGACTGAGCTACAGGAGGATGAACAGAATGACTCAGCAAGACTGGGGACTGCTAAGAGATGCTGTCACTCTCAGGTGTGCAGACTACAGAGGAGAGAGCATGTTATTTTGAAATGACAGTAATACACTGTTTGAGTGATATGCATGAACTATAAAATAGTTTATAAATAGAAATTATTTGCATTATGATTATGTTTTGTCAGAATGCACACATCTTTTTTTGTGTGTTTGTGTCCTTGAGGACCCTGAAACAAAATTTTGTATCTGATTATTGAATTGGTTTAGTAAATTAAGCAAATCCAGGCATTTTATTTGATAATTAAGTTCACTCAAAGATGAAGGTAAAATTATAAAATTTACACCCACTTACATATTTGTTTCATCCTTTAGTATGCTTCCCCCCTCATTTTTACTTGTAATCAATCTGTCTGTAACTCCCCCAGTTACACAGAGGCCTTTACCAGACACAAAAAGCTATTCTGCTCACAAAAACAACAGGCTTCCTTAAGCCTTAAGTTTTTTTTTTTTTAATTTGCCCTTTAGGTCTCAATTTCTCTGAGAAATCTGGGAAGTCCTCTCCACTTTAGCCCACTCTTTCATCTACCAATGTAAGACCCATCTAATTTTGCCCTTCAATTTTGTAATGAGATAAAGGACGCCTGATTTATTATCATACTGCTCTTTTTCATAAGGTGACCTGGTTACATTCAGCTATTATAAAGCATATTTGAGTCATAGGCTCTGAAACATGTCAATATCCTGTACTAGGAGATTTTAATCAGCCCTGAATTTGCTCATATATCCAGCTACATATTTGCCTCTATTTTTTTTTTTTAAACTATAAGTTTCTTGAGGGCACATGTTTATTTGTTTTTAAATCCTCCAAAAACAATTTGGTGGAGAGACTGAATTGGAGATAAAGAAGTTAGCAGAGATAAATTAGTAGAATAAGTGGATAATTGGAAGGTGTGCCTGCATTTGGATACATAGGATTCAGGAGACAAAGGCAAAGAGAACTGTGGTGTGGGGACACACTGGTGTTTGATTAGTTAGTCCCCACTGATTTATCATGTCCAGCCTAACGGTCCCTGGAGGAATGCTTGGAGACTTGTGGACCCCAGGAGGGCAAAGGCCACATCCATCAAATGGACCAATGTATCCTCAGAAACCAGTCCAGTGTTTTGCACACAGTAGGCATAGAATAAACATTTGTTGGATGATAAATGAGTGGTAAGATGAAACGAAGTCTGAGATATCTGGAACATGAAATATTCCTATCTTCTTTTCTGATATAGTCCAGGATAGTTACATTAAACACATAGAAAACAGAAACTCCTGCCTAGACTGTTAGTGGCTTGCCCCAGATCTCACTGACAGAAGAGCCACAAGCAGAAGCCAAGATACCAATTCTCATACACTTTCTGACTCATATCTCTTTTCCTCTATTTCTAAAATGTTCTGAATCTTGTTCTTTTACAATTTATATTGATTCTTAAAAATTCTTCACAAACTATATATATGTGTGTATACATACATACATACACACACACACACACACACATACATATGCATACATATTATGTCCTAGTCTTAGAGAATCAGTTAAAATTAGAATTGAAGTTCAGTATTAAATGTGTATTACAATTAACAAATAGCCTAATATTAGGCCAAGAAACACATATGCACAAATAAGTACACGCACAATCATTGAGGAAAAAAAGATGGGAGGGGCATGGAATCAAGGCCTAGCTGGTATTAGACCTGGGTTACTTCAAATCAAAGAAATGAAAAAGTTGACTATGAGGAACCTCAGAAACCAGCTGCTTTCACAGTATCAGGAAAACTTTTGCCCAGATTTCAACATGGTCCAGGGAACACAGATTGAATTCTTACAGGGATCCCAGCAAGCACTGTCTCAGTCACTAGCAGAACCCATCAGGGCTTTTTTTATATCACTTCACAGGAGCTAAAGAGCACTAACTCTGCTTTAATTCTAAGCTTTCAGCCTGGCTTCACTTGCAAATATTTTCTTAGAAGTCTTCATTTTATGGATGGGAAAGAGACAATAGTCAATAACTGGCTGGCTCCTGTGTGGCAGATTCCAATATGGGACCAAGATGACAGTACATATTCTTTAAATGGGATGCATGGGAAACTTTCAAAGAAATATTTGGACATCTTCCGAGAAGACAGATTAGCTGGAGATGGCGGGCATCCTGCTGCAGGAAATCGTGTTTTTCCCTTGAAGGAGAGCCTGGAAGATCACCTTCCTAACACTTGTCATAAAAGGAAGGGATGTCATATAGTTAAGGCAGAGGGTCAATCAGCATAGTGGGCCTGAGAACACAGAGTAATTGGTCGTGAATATTTAAGACTGGGACCATGATAAGGGATCAGCTCACACAGAAGTGCACAGCTGGCCTTGCACAATTACAGTTTCTATTCAACCTACCTTATTCCAAAAACACTTGCAATGTCGACCTCATCCTGTCCTTGGACTTCTCACCACTGAGCTCATTCTCAGGGTTCATTCTCAGAATTTCTCCCAGGCCCGAGGAGAGCTCACGTTAAAACTCTGCAAACAGGAGATTGAAAAGTTCAGGAAAACATGGTGAAGTCTTTGATCAAAAATAAATAAAAATTCTTCATCAATGACAATATGCTCAATCATACAGAGTTGAACCAGCAGGATGACTTTCTGAGAATGCAAAGCCATGAATGCCTTCTCACTTTTGTTCTTTTCTTCTAACCTGATGTCTCAGTAGGACTAACAAACTTGAACCCTGGTGTTGAGAAAATATTGCAAAGTAGTATTTCAATTGAGCACTGTAAAGCTAGCCAAACTTTCCCAGACCCATGTTCCTATGCTCCTCCTTCAACCCTGCGTGGCCCACAAACCTCTCCTCCCCTTTCAGGTGCTGCATGCTTCCCCTGTAAATTACATACCTCTGAGAAAAGGAATAATGATTCCTGTTTACCTTCGTATTCTGCCTCACCTCTCCAGAACTCCAGTGCTTTCTTTTATACACTGTAGAATTTCAGTGTTTTAATTAATTGAAAGAAATAGAGAATTTTCCATTATCAGAAATAATTTTATAATACAGAATTGGAAAATAACTGTTAATACTGGATAATATTCTGTCTTCCATTAATCATAAAAATTTTCTCATGACACAGAGAAATCTGAACTCTTATCAAGGCAGCCACATGGAGCAGAGATGATGACACTCAGAGTCTCTCTTTTTTTAATTTTTTTTTTGTTTGGATTGGGTTTTATTGTTTTGTTTTGTTTTTCAGGGAATCAACTCATAAAGGCCCTGCCAAACCTAGGAGTGAGTTGATTGCTCCATGTAGGTCATGCAGTTCAATAACACAATTTGTAGTGATCCTTTCATTTCTGTTATTTTGACTCTGCTTGTGCCATTGGGCAGAGGAACCGGCCACATTGCTGCTCACAGTCATCTCCTTTATCATATGAATGTGAGGAGCCTACCACTAGATATGTCCCCAAACCAATGGGATGCTGTAGAAAACAGAGTATTTCTATGTCTTTTTCTTCTGGATTTTCTCAGGTTACCAGAAAGAGATTGACTGAGCCCTGAGGGTGGATTGGTCATTTTTAAGACAATATTTGGGGCAGATAAGGCAAACATATAGAATTTAGGTCTTTCTAAATTTTACTTCTCTTTCATGAGTCTCTTTCTGATTATTATCACCTGCACTGATCCATCTCTTCATGTAAATAGTACTTGGTTGTTTTCTATGTGTTCACCTAAGTTCTGAGCTGCTTGAGGTCAGAAACCAATATTGATGCTTTTTGATATTGTTCTTGATATCTAGCATACTGATGGGCACAGAATGAGTGCTTAATAATTATGATGAGACTTCTAAACACAATTTTACACTTTGACAAATTTGGCTGTGGAAATAGTGACCGAGTCTTTTAGAATTTTCTATGAACAGAATAATAAATGTATATAGGAAATTTATAAAATATAGATGGGAAATAAAATACAGCAGCATCTTTCAGAGACACAGCTTCTCTTTCCTTTCTCTTTCCAGATCCATGCAGGTGACAGATCTTTCTCTGTCCACCTCTGATGGAGACTATATTCTTTACTGTCCAGTAGCATATTCCCTTTGATTGTCTCTTAGGTATGCAGAATTGCGAGCATATTCGAACTTTCCTTCTTTCCTTCTGTCAAATTCTTGTCAGCAGTTTTACACACACACACACACTTCCCGCACCACCAATCTTTTGCAGATTATAATTAGGAGTTCTTCAGGCTTCTGCCTAAGAGGGTGGACTTTGCAGACTGGTGGGCCTGGGTTTGAACCTTACATGATCACTTTGGATAAGTTTCTGGATTAGTTAAAATTTGCTGCCAGTTACAGAGACTGCAAAGAACAGTGGCATAAACAAAGTGATGTTTGTTTCTTTCTCACATTAAAAAAATTTCTAGAGAGACAATCCAGAACTGGTATTATGATTTCACAAATCTCCTGAGGCTTAGGCTGGTTCCACTTTTTAGGTTTGCTAAACATCAGATGAGGTCCTCAATCTCATAGCCCTAGATGGAGCTTTATCCATCACATGCAATGTAGAAAGGAGGAAGGAAGGAAGGGAAGGAGACTGAGGAAGGCAAGCATCTATGATCTCTTAAGGAAATTTCCCAGAGGCTGTCATACACTTCCTGTTACATTTCATTGACCAGAATTTAGTATTGTTACCTCACTAAGCTGGAATAGAGACTGGGGAATGTTGTCCTTATTCCAGACAATACTCAGCTGAAATGTGGGCGGTTCACATCCTTAGAAAGAAAGGGGGAAAGGAGCATCGGAGTAGCCAAATACCAGTTACCCTATACCACTTTTTTCTTGACTGTTATTACCCACCTCACAGGAGTCTTAGGATTAAAATAAATGTTACTATGAAAGCATCTAATACAGTATCTAGCATAAAACAAGCTTTCGGTTAATGTTAGTTAATATCCCTCCTTATTCCTTTTTTGTGAATTTTCTCATTTCCCTGATACCCCATCATTGGCATCCAAATTCTATTTTAAATACTTGCCCCAGTTGATGGTACTAAGCTGTAGTCTTGTACCTTTTCATAAGAGGGAGCAACAAATACATTATTATTCAATGCCAGCATTAATTTTTTAGCTTAAAGTTTGGCTTAGATTTAAGACATAGCTCTTGGAATCAAATAGACCTAGATGTGAATCCTGGCTCTGCCACTTAGTCAGTGTCTAACCCCAGCCTCTTGCTCCCTCCATTTCCTCATCTGTGACCTGGGGTAAGATTCAGATATGAGGATTAAATGAAAATAATAGAGAGAGAGCGCCTGACAAAGTAAGTGGTAGTTTTTCTTATCTTTTTAATTTGGCCGAATCTGGGTGAACCTTTTTGAAAATGAACTCTTATTCCATTAAAAAAAAAAAGTTTTAAAATTGGTCATCTCCATACATATACAAATGAGTGTTGTTAAATTGTTAGTCAAACCTTTTGATAATTGTCTCCAAAATCAGTTTAAACCCAAATAGCAGCAAAGTCTTTCTTGTATTTTTTTTAAAGAAAAAAACAGAATAGCTGAGCCTTAACCTTATTTAGCCTTGATTTGAATGATTTTTGGCAGATCCACTCTTAGAAGCAGAAACATTTCCACCAATGAGTATATTTCATAGCATCTTTCCCCCAGTGGCTAGTTGTTAAGCCCCTACTGTGTCCCAGAAGCTGTGCTAGTTTCTGGGGACATATTGGCAAGCAGAAATGCACATGGTCCCTGCTGCTGTGGAAGTCGCAGTTACTGAGGGAGACAGGAGAATAAATCACTGAAAATAAATGAAAAATTGCCATTATTAAAGTTGTTAGGAAGGAGACATACCGGTGCTGTGAAAGTATGTGTGAACATCTTATGATCCAAGGTTGAATGGTGATTTTAGGAACAAAAAATTGACCAGTCAGTTGAAGTAAATAGATGTTATGAGCATATGGTTTGAAATGAGCTCAGACACAAGGTGAGCCTGCCCTTGGCATGGACCAAAACATGCCACAGTCTCCAGCACCACTCCAAAGAATGCTTTTCATGGTTTGGGGCTGTATTTAAAATAAGTGCCCGTGATATATAATTTCTCAATGTGATACTCTGAAGGGGGCTACATAACTTAGGAATAATCTAATTATTTCATAATGTATTCATGCTATATTGATAAATATTAAATTCACATACTTTTTTTTTTTGATACACCAAGCAGAGATATCTGAGAAAATTGGCTGTAAAGTAGGATCTTTTCAGAGAGGGTCAGAGTGTTGATCTGCATTACCTGTAGTGAGAATTTGAATTTGAAGCCATTTGGCTGAATGGGGTGGCATAAGAAACACTGTTGGCAGAAGAATAGGTAACCCACAAAGTAGCAGTGGAGGATGACCACAGGATGAGAGGTGTGAGCACTGTGTTCCAGAGAGCAGGCAGGACTGTGCTTGGGATGGCCCAACTCAGAGCCAGCAGGCAGCCCCAATGTCCCATCTCTCCAAGGCATTCCAGGTTCACATAGACAAGAACCCAGCTTGGCACCTTGGCAGTGGGGTACCATTTCTAATTGTCCTGTCCAGCTGAGCTAACGGGGCATCCTTTGGGGAAAATGTTGCCTCTCTGGTCTCTTTTAGGGGTTTGGAAGTTGGCTGGGAGGCTCTGTTCCCATGTAACATGTTAGGGCATGACTGAGCCTCGGGGGAAGAGCTGCCTGCCATTGGACTGTAGGTGGTTTCTTGTTCTGAGCTGATAAATTTAAGATGAATTCCATTCATCTAAAGATTTTTAAGTTCATCTCTGTAGGCAAACCTAAATGAGTTTTAGTTAAATGAGGTACCAAAATAGGCAACTGAGCAAGGGCTTGTCTTCCAAAAGCATTTGTGAGTCATGATGCAGTTTCTAGAGGCATAGTGTTGTGCACGGTGGGCAGGTTCCCAGCCCTCCCCAAGAGTATTTGTGCTAGGTATTTACCCTAAGGCATCACAAGCCTTTCACTTTCACCTTCCCAGGAATGCCACTGGAACTAGGAATTTCCCCAGCTCTTCAATTGCTCTGTAATTGGAATTCCTCCCTCAGGGTGCAGCAAACTTGTTTCGACCTCAGGGACTTCTCAATTGCTGTTCTCTGCCTAGAAAATTCTTCCCCTAAGAATCTGAATGACTGCTTCCTTCTCAATGGAAGGTCAGCTCCAGAGTGACCTCAGGGATACTTTCCCTAATATCTAGATAAAGTACCACTGCCTGCTACCATCATAGTCCTTCAGACCTGGGTTCATTGCTTGCTGACTTGTTCATATTCTGTTCCCCCCAACACAAACACAAGAATATAAGTTCTGTGAAAGCATGGTTCTTGTCTCCCTTGTTTACCTGTTCTTAAGCTTGGTAGAGAGTAAACTTCCCAACCTGCTGCATGTGATAGTAGGCAAAAAGTTTACCCCTTTGGACATAAAATAGGGATAACATCACCTGTGCTTCCTGCCTCATAGAAAAACTGAGGACCTGGAGTTAGGGTGCCGAAGATACTTTCTCTCCCAGAAACTTGTGACTAATTTTTTGATTCCATATATATATATATATATAGCAAATATCAATACCATTTACCCAATTACATAACCCCAAAAGTCTTAGAACACATTTTGTGCTTGTCTTTGCTTTGCTCCCCACTAAACTACTCCTTAAACAATAGTAATCAGTTTGTCCAGAGGCCATATCCTTAAGGTCCCTCCCTTCAGCACCCTTCCTTCATAGCTCCTTGATTGCCTTGAGTCTTTCCAGGACCACTGATAATTGTCTTCCAACCAGCAGTTCAGTTTGTATTCTTTCCCCTCTTCCACCTCCCAAATTTGTCATCCACACTGCAGGAAAATAATTGTTGTAGAAGGCAAATTCCACACCAATACTGCTTAGTTTAATAATCATGTAATGACTTGCTTTGCCACAGGATCATGTCCAAATACCTTGAAGAACCATGTAAGGCAGTCTTCCTCTGTGTGCTTCTGCAACTCTCCAGCTTCACCACTTGCCCTTCTGTCATTTCTAAATCATCAGTGCACACAACATGGACAGAATGTGCACAGTCACGTGCCATATGCACCAACCATCCCAAACTGTTTGCAGTGCAGAGAGGAAGGATTCCAGGTGGCTTCACTCCCCTCTATCTGTGGTGTTCACATTGCCTTGTCAAACACCTGCCCATCTTTTAAGAGTCAGTTCAAGTGTACCTATTCTTAAAGAACATTCCAAACACTTGCCCTCTGCCCACCACTTCCAAGAGCTCCTCATTTCTTCCTCTGCACTGCCTCTGAGCCTTGTAGTATGCCTATTATAATACCCATGCCAGAGATCATCTCTGCCTCCTCCCCAGTGCTCCTTCATGGTCAAGTTATTTGATTCATCTCCTGAGCTTCCTGGGCCAGGCATTATACTTGGCATGTTAATCAGTATCTGGAAAAGAACAAAACAACCAAATTCAGTGTACTTATTATCTAGTAGAGGGCTTCATTCAATAACATACTTTTGACTGATATTTGAAAAATTGAAAGATCTCCTTGAAGGTTAGAGTTAGGAAGAAGGGATATTGTATTTATGCTGTTAATAGATATCAGTTGAATGGCCAAAATATTTTGTCAATGAGCTAGTGTTAACTGAACATTTACTGTGTTCAGAGTTCTGGATGTGGCCAATTGCAGGGGATGCTTGAAATAGCTTTTGGACATTTCTGAAATGACTCTGGCTTTATCATTTCACTGGGTCAAAATGTTAAATGGTCAGCACAGGTTCTCAGCTTCCAGGCAGTTTAGAACATAGTGCCTGAATGTTTTTTCATCCACTACCCTCTTAAAGGATTTTGAAACACTGTGTCCTTTCCTCATCCATTTAAAAAGATAATATGTAAAAATTTTATCTTGACTTTAAATCATTATAAAAGATGTTGCTTCTTACATTATAAATATTGATTTACAAAAACCACTCTTTTTAATGTACACAATGGAAGCTAAATTAAATACCAAAGTGATTTTGTATCTACCATGTCATCCATATAAAAAAAAAAAACACACATTATAAACAAACTGTTCTAGAAAAGCCAGGAATTTTACATAGTTGTTTCCCTTGCAGAACTCATTTCATTCCTCTTCTCCTATAAAACTTAATCCCCATATAACATTCTTGTGTTTGATATATTTTCTTGATTACAAGTGCATTCTTAGCTCACTCTCATCCATGTACACCCACCCCTTGGCTCAGGACACCTGCTGGACATTGGTTGAACATCAATTTCACGTTTTCTGTCTCTTACTTCAAGAGACAGAAAAGGTCCTCACAAAATTGGGAAGGAGGAATAAGAAAAGTAGAAAAGGAAATCAGTGCAGGATCTGACTTTTGGTGAGGGAGCCAAAAAGGGGAAAACACTCTTTTACTGGGACACACACAGAGAGATCAGTTGGGATTGAAGGAGATCCAATGAGGGTGAGAGGAGTGCACAGCAGATGCCTGGCTGACAGAACTGAAAGAAACCAGCACAAAATATCCCTGTAATCAATCCCCAGACCTTGACTTGAGCTGTTGATGCTGAGCTAGGAATGTCTGCTGAAGCTGAGGGAGAGGGCTGAGGCTGATGGCACAGACTGAGTCTCATGGGGTTGGAGTGTGTTGTTTTCTGTGATTGGTAGTGTCTATGGAACAGAACTGCCTGGGACCTGAATTCAAAAAGCAACATTGCTGATGCACATGGTGTGGATTATCTAGGTATCTCATGGACATATTCACTATCCTTGCAGGTCCAGGGCCCAATTTGGCATTTTTGCAATAGAAGAGAAGCACGGTTCTATCAGAATCATCATAATTTTGGTCTGAGAGACCCAGGGGAAGTTCGGGTTGAAATCAGAATCCATGGCCAAAGAACCTGCATATTTCATAGGCACAACTGTGATTTTTATTGGGTCCAAGGCAGAGGGTGTGGATATGCTCTGTGGTTGTCTTGGTGGTCCCATGCCACAAGGAAGAGAGAGCCAAGAGCAGAGATCTGGGTGCACAGAAGGGGAAGTTGAAGCCTTTCCATCAGCCTTGTCTACTACATGAAAATGTGACAATAGGGATGGCACTGACCTGATACTGCACTGAGGACCCAGCTGGGGGACTGAAGGATCATTACAGGAGGCCCTAGTGCATGACATCTTTAGATTTGTTTCCACTGGTGTTTCTGTGTAGAATTTGGACATTCCCATGGCAATAGAAAGGGCAAAGGAACTGTTATGAGTGTGTATTGGAAACATTCCAACACCACATACCACAGCCTGCACCCCAGAAATGGTTTGGAAGTCTCAATTCCAATAAAAGGAGAAGCCCTAGCCACTCTCCAATCTGTGATAAACACCTAATCAAAATGAGGCTCTGTTAAACAACAAAAGTAGATTGTGTTCACCACAACAAAAACCACATTGGCAATCATAGAAATAACAGGCAATGCACTCACAAGAATGACATGGCACCACACCATACCAAAAACAGATCTCACAGCAATATCATGGAAATGTGAGCAGCCAACATAGGAAATCTTCCACTTAAAAAAAGCCCTTCAAGTCTACAACAGATAACTGACAATCTTTAACCCATAAAGATAGAGAGCTATAATAAAATGAAAAAGAAGAACCATTCCCAGAACCAACCTCCAACACACTTGGAAACTGAACAAAAAATAAATTAAAAAAAGGCAGCATGTGAACACCCTTATCTACAGAACAGACTGAAATAAAAATTAGATTATGACTACTTCTTAAAAAAAAAGTTTTAGTTTTCTAAAATGTCTAAATTTTCAAAGCCACATTTTATATTCTCCACCACCTTTTTCTTGTCAATGAGCCTGAGTAAGGTGTTCACTCAGTGACCAAGAAGATCTCAGGTGTTGTCAGCAGGACCTAAAGCATGCCTCCTCCTACTTGCTTCATCAAAAGAAAATCGACCTATAGTTCCTGCCACTGAGCCAAGAAAACAGGCAGTGAAAAGACATTCAGTGTTGTTAATCATCAGAGAAATGCAAATTAAAACCACAGTGAGATATTACCTCATGTCTACCAGGATGGCTATCATCAAAAAGACCACAAAACCACAAATATTCAGCAACAATGTGGAGAAAATTGAACCCATATACACTGTTGGTGTATAGTTTATACAGAGACTAGTGTGTGAGAGCTGAGTCCTGGAGGCCTGTGATTTATCCAGGAGGTCAAGTCATTGCAGGCAGCATGTGCTGCTTGAAGCCAGTTTTCAGCCCTGGCTGTCCATGCGCATCAGTCTCCTCAGGAGCTGAGTCCCCCAAAATCACAAACCCCCACCCAGAGATTCTGATATAATTGGCCCAGGCATCCTGATTTGAAAAGCTTCCCACTTGATTCAATGTGTAGTCACATTGAGAGACACTGTGAGCAACTAGTTCACTCTGGGTTTAGTCAGTATAATTTATACACCCAAACTAGGAAAAGAAGGAACAATAGAAATGCAAACTATTACAACCACAATGGAAAACAGGACGGTGGCTTCTCAAAAAGCTAAAAATAGAACTAATATATGATCTAGCAATTCCACTTCTGGGTATTCATCCAAAGAAAATGAAAACATTAACCTAAAAATATATATGAACCCCAATATTCATGGTAACCTTATTTACAATTGCCAAGATATGGAAGCAAACTAAGTGTCCATCAACAGATGACTGGATAAAGAAGTTGTGGTATATATAATATGGAATATTACTGAGCCATAAAAAAGAATGAAATGTTGCCATCTGCAACAATATAGATGGACTTGGGGAGTATTATGCTGAGTGAAATAAGTCAGACAGAAAAAACAAATACTGTAGAATATCACTTATATATGAACTCTGAAAAAGAAAACTAGTGAACATAACAACAACAACAACAACAACAACAACAACAACAAAAAACAGACTCACAGGTATGGAGAACAAACTAATGGGTATCCATGGAGACAGGGAAGAGGGGAGGGCAAGACTGGGATAAGGAATTAAGAGGTACAAACTACTACTTATACAATAAATAAGCTACAAGGATATGTTATACAGCACAGGGAATATAGCTGAAATCTTATAATAACTATAAATGGAGTATAACCTTTAAAAACTGCAACCTGGAACTTATATAATATTGTACATCAACCCTACCTCAATTAGAAAAACGTCGAAGACCAGTTTGCCCCATGTGACCCAGGTCCCTTCAGTTTTGCCTCCTTTTCCTATCTGTAGGGCTCAGTGTCATCATCTGTTAAATAAGGTACTCAGGCTAGAAGGCCAGCTCTACTTCAAGAATCCTGTAAATCTATTGAAAGCAAACTAAATGATCAAATGAGAAAACTCAACCCCAGCATGAGCAATCCTTACTGCTGGCAGAAGTTCCATCTCCACCATGATGAAATGAGGACTAGATAGTGCACACTTGTTCCTTGCTTTCATGGACAGGAAGACACAGCTGATGTTATGTGAGATTTAAGAAGTAGGGAGAACAAGCCACATACTGCACTAAACTTAATACTCTCATCTGCCTTTGCTTTCCCTTCCTTGCACATTTACTGGAGGTGAGATGTGTTTAATTAAGGTTATATACCAATAAAAACCAAATTATTATTTGCTTTTACCCATCAAATTTGTCTATATAGAAAATGTTTTCCAATAATAAAAATAACATGTATTAACCATAAAATTTCAAATAATTTTAAAACACAAAGAGTAGAAAGTAAGAGTTATCCATCTCTTGCCCAGATATATTTTATTTCCTTTAAGGAGTTTAACACATATCATTCAATACCTTTTCTTATATATATATATACATAAAGTATATTTTAAATAAAATGAAATAATACTATGTGTAAATTTTACAACTTGCTTTTTCATTTGACAATATATACAGTAGACATCTTTTCATTTGAATTTACATTGCTTTACCTCATTCTTTTTAAAGGCTGAATAGTATTCTACTGTCCAGATGAAATAAACTGTATTAAGCCCTCCCTACTGAGCCTGGTCCTCTCCCCCCTAAGGTGCAGGCCCCTGCATCTGTGAAGGGGAGACGTGGTCTTGGGGGAAGAGTAGGATGTGCAGACAGTGGTGAGCAGGCAGGGAAGCAGGGCCAGCTGACTGCCACTTTCTGCCCCTCCCCTCTGGCTCTCAGCAACACTTCCTTCATCCTACAGTTACATGAACTGCCTTTTTCTCCTTTCAAGTTTCAAAATTCCCTGCACTCAAAGAATTTTGGAGAAACATTACATGAGCATTTTCTGATTGTTCATTTCAGATTCCTCCTTCTCTCTGACAACAACACATCTGGCACTAATCTAAATACTCATGAAGCAAGACCAGCAAACTCACAGAAAGCAAGAGGGGAAGGACCCCCTTGATCTTTCAGTCAACATGGAGGGTTAAAATTGTCCAATTTATAAATACAGCTGGGCAGATAAGAATAAGAGATACTAGAATATTTAAATCAAATACTTCTGGCTAACTGAGTTATATTGCCAAGCATTTAAGTCACCCTCACTCCAAGAAAAATATTTTACCAGGAATCAGGCCCTTAACAAATCTTATAAAACAGAAGTCAAATAGGACTATCTGCAGACTGATGGTAAGGGTCTATTATTCTCAGAATGCTGGGCCTTTAATTTCAGAATGAAATCCAAGCATGTTACCCAAGCAGCTTATACCTTATATAGCAGATGATGGACATCAATGGGACAGTTCTGTGTTACTTTGTCAACAACATCTGAGATGGATTGCATAAAATCCAGGTTGGTGAACAGAATTTTGTACAGATATAAAAGAAACAATACACATTTCTCTCAACAACTTTTTTAAAATGTAACTTTAACAAATACAGAATTCACTATGCCTTTTAAACCATCACATTGGAATGAATGTGTCAAATTAATCCAAGTGACTCTGTGCATGGAGTGATGGTGACATGTCCCTTCAAGAGATGAAATGTGTGGGTTTAGAGAGGGAAAAGAAATCAAACAGTAACAAAGACAGGCCAGCCCTGCGTTAGAATACACAGTGACTCAAACTTTATATGAGATTGTAAAAAGCAAGTGCTCAGTGTATGTGGCATGTAATGAAAAATATTGTAGATAATGAGCATGTGATGTATAGACACTAATGTCATGAAAAAGTTAGCCAGGATATAAGAAAAAACCTAGTCAGTGACTCACACTGTAAATCTGAGCTAGAAG